>NC_061873.1:10010000-10640095 GCF_905147765.1 Vanessa atalanta
GCTAGTAACTTATACTACTACAAGATATTTACCATGTTTTTTTTTTATTTTTATTTGGTGTAGCTCGATTATTTGACATTATCTACGAATGTCTTGTTCATGAGACTCAAAAAAAAGTAGTAACTTATATGATAATACTATTTGCCAAAACTCTTCGAAACGCGTCTAAACGCATGCTACTTCGGGTCTAAGCTTTATGTATATTGATCTAGTAGTATTTTCAATTATGTATTCATTTATTAGTATAGATTTGTGATATAAATAAATACATGTATATATTTATACACACGTACACTGCCACGTCAGTTAATCACTAAATGACAGTGGCTCTATTTCATTCAATGAGAAAGACTAAATATTACGTAGTTTTTATTATACTTACATAGTTTTTCTTGATTGAATTGAGCGTTATTACTTTGATAGAGAGTTGGAAAGATTCGATAGAAGCGGCGTCGCGACGGACATGTTATACGATTTAGCACTAAACGACTTGCTCCTGCGCCCACTCTGCATTAGCCTGAAAGCCTCCTGAAGGGAGGGAGCTCTGCGCATTGGCCATTAGCGTGATTAGAGACCCGGCGCCACTCGCGAATTCTTTAGGCCTCTCATCTCATAATGTTACCTACATATTTCATTATTTATGTAAGCTCTGTTTTACTTCAATCTACTCTCCCAGTGATTACATTCATAATATACATAAGGATCGTCTTTTGATGCGCCAAATGGCTTTGCCAATTATAATAATGTACACGTTCAATGTTAACTAACTATTTTCTTACTTATTTTAATTGAAATAAAAAAAATGTGTGTATAGTTTTATATTCATTTTTCTTCTTTTATGACAATGATATTTATAATCACCATTTTTATTTTGCAAAAAAATCCTAATCGTTGCATTTATGTTCTTTACAGATGATGGCGTGTTCGTATTTGAGCGCCTCGGGGATAAAGCCCGAACCTGCGATGACGGGATGCTGGACTCCACCCTATTCTTTGCCGGAGCTTGATCCCAGTCGAGCGGTACCACCATTTTTAAGGCCGCCTTTACCACCAGTTGTTGCTCCGAGTGCCCCCATGACGGAACCCGCGCTCGACCTCACCACATCTCTCAAGCCTCGCGCCCCGTCGTCTAGCGACGGTGACTCTGAGTGACAGTGTTGTGCAAAAGACTATCGAACTATTTCCCGGCTAAAGTAAATTATTACTAGCGGCAAATCTACTTAATTAGTCTCAACGAATATGCGGTCAGTAATAATTCGCGAGCCATTGTTAAGTTATGCCCGGTACACCCGTCAACATAGCTCGTGTACATCACTACGAGCATTAAGCGTTTCTTCTATATTCTATGGTTCTATACACAACGTTATGTGACTATGCTGACGGCTGTACCCACTAAATATTTAATTTCGGTTGTGAAAATGGCAATTTATGTAAAACTTACTCGCTGCTATGTAAATTTCCTTACAATTCTGAATACTTAAAGTGTTAATGTGAATGAGATGTGTTAAACACAAGTGCGTTGTTTCTATTTATAAAGTGATAATGAAATGTAAATGAGAAACTTAAACGGCATATCTTAAACATTATGTGATTTAAGGAAGTAATATTAGAAATCCATACAAAGAATAAATAATTAAGTCGCAAACGAAATAGTATAGCAGGACAGGGATTTTTATCGACTGTTGCCCTTTTGAGCACTTATTGTAATCGCATTAAAAAAAAAAAAAAAACAATAAACTTCGTGTAATGCTCACTGAATATTGAATTTGAAACATATTAAGATATCTATCTTCGTTCTATTTTCAAATAAAATTACACTTATACTACTTGTGACGATCAAATTATAGGAACAACAATACTTATTTATAATTTATGCAATTGTAAATGTATGCAAATCACACTTTATCTGTCCGTTGTAAATTTCAAATCAAAAAAATAAAAATAAAATAATCTATTGCTGATATAATTTTACGTTGAACAACAATTATTATGAATTCTTGCCAAAATGTACCTATTATGATTAACGTTATTTAATTATACATAAAAAAAAAACTCTCGCACGCATGCTCTGTGATTTGCAAACTTTGTAAATATCTCGAATAATTGTTATTTCGTTTATAATCAACGAGCTGTTACTTTATCTTCTAATAGCCCGTTTATAATATTCATTAAAATTGTAAATATTAGCATAAAATCTAGAATAAGTAGACACCTGTACCTAAAGTTTAGGCGCAATTTTAGCAATAATTTTGATGCCAACATCTTCAAAGTTTTAACTCTGGTTACTTATGGTCTCTGTATATACTGATCTACAAGTTCTATCATAAATAAATAAACAAACAATTATATGTACACACGAACGAATTCGATTCTAGATTACGTTTCATGTACTCGACTTTGTTGCCACATCTAAAAATAGCTTATTTTTTATCTTACTCAGTAAAGGCATTAATGGTAAAAAAATAATTAAAAAAAAAACAAACAAACATTTTTTAAACGTAATCTACAATCTAGTTCAGAATATAGTAAGTTATCTTAAACGCTAACATTCCTTTCCTTAATTAGATAAGTCAAATTTTCCATATTTTAAATTATCTATGTCAATGTGTTATGTATATCGACATATTTAAATTAAAAAAAAAACGAATGGTTAATAAAAAAAAAAAAATTATAAACATAGTAGTGTAAAAGCAATAATATTGTTGTTTGCTATGTGTATTTATGACATGGCATATTTATAATCTGTATAATGTTAGCGTTTAGTGAATCTTGCCATCTTACCGTGTATTATATTACGAGAAATTGTTTGGATATATGATTAAACGAATTCATATGCCTAGTACTAATTATTATTGAAAAATTAAAAAACGCATCTGAAAATTTCAAAAAATGACAGTTATGGTGTTACCATTACTCAAAACAATTACAACCTTATAGCCTAAGACATGAAGACAGGAGGAGAAATTAAATTTTATAAATTAATCTGATTGTTTCAATTTTACCCACTTCATTTATCACAAATTTTACACTAAAGACAACCCATTACTTGTAGTCATAAATAAACTTAGCGTCGAATTATTAATAAGTATATCTCATTATTATTTATAGAAAATTAACAAAAAATTATTTAAAAAAATAGACATTGTTATCGTTATATCGAAAACAGCCCAAAGCCACCTAGCCACTGGAGCAACGCGACAGTCATGGAAAATGTATTAAAATCTGAACCACTTTCTTCGATACGTTTGCTCAAATTACTGGTTTTTTTAAAATGACACCAATGAAACAGATACATGTTTTATTAATTTAGTTTCATCGATTAAAAGTCATAATAAATTATATTTCGTGAACAAAGTTGAGCCAAAAAATATAATCTTAATTTCAACAAAATATTTCAATTAAAATATATTAATTATTTATCACAGTAAGCAAAAAAACACGTCAAGTATTTTTAGTGTACTAATTAGGGTCATTTTTCTCACTTGCTCTAAATAAATAACTTACCATGAACACATCATCATCTATTCATTAAATTTTATGACTGACTGACATACAACGTACACCCTATCTCGGTGTGTCTAATATAATTAAATTTTGCACAGCAATTCCTGAAACATATGTAAACACAATGAAAGTATTTTTCGAAATTCATCCTATTTTTATTTATCGACAGGAGTTTACAATGTTTTTTGGTACTAATATATAAAAATATTTATTTTATATAAAAGTTTTTTTTTTATTGGCGGACGAGCAAATGGGCCACCTGATGGTAAGTGGTCACCACCACCCATAGACAAAGGCGCTGTAAGAAATATTATCCATTCCTTACATCACCTATGCGCCACCAACCTTGGGAACTAAGATGTTATGTCCCTTGTGCCTGTAGTTACACTGGCTCACTGACCCTTCAAACCGGAACACAACAATACTGAGTACTGCTGTTTGGCGGTAGAATATCTGATGAGTGGGTGGTACCTATCCAGACGGGCTTGCACAAAGCCCTACCACCAAGTAATAATAAATTCGGTAAATATATGATTTAGGATGAGTCCACTTGGTTATATTAAAGTTTGGATGAAAATTGGTCTTTTCTGATGGTATCGGTATGTGAATAAAGGCGAAGCGAATGAGGCGTCTGTTTATGAAGAAAAGTAAGCCACCAAATAGCGTGAAATCGAGGATGAGAGTGTGTTATGATAAAAGTTGTTTAACATTCTAAAGCAATCATTTTGATGATGTCACTATGTCTAAATATATATCTCATTTCGTTGTTTAAACTTCTATTTATGAATGAAAGTTTAAGTCGGTACTATTTTATGAAATTACCCTTTAGAGGGTGAAATTTGAGATGAAACTTTGTATGGAACTCCTTCATTTTTTAGTAGTTATTAGTTAGTAATATAAAAATCCACTTTCAATCTTTTTGCTTTAAAGCAAAAGTTTATTGTAACAATGTTTTTAGAAATTCATCCTTAAAACTAATTTAAGCGTCATATAAACTCATTCCAATTATTTCACGCTCTCAAGATTACTTTATTATAATTAAAATATATTACAAGATTATAGCAGTGTGTACCTATATCAAGCTCTGAACTGAAGTTTGAATGTATTTCGTTAATTATTTGTGTTTGAAATCTGGAATCGAAAGCAGGTATTCCGTGAAATCTAATAACAATCATTGAAATAAAACTAGTTTTTTAACGGATTTAATCGCGTATATTAATTATTTTATTTTAACATCCCGACGTTTCGAGCACTTTGCAGTGTTCGTGGTCACGGGCAGACTAAGGTCACATTTGTCTGTTCGAATTAAAAAGAAATATTATTTACAACTACCGCCAACGATTTCTTAATTGGTATCTTGAGTAGCGTTCCGGTTGCACGCAGAAGGCACTAACTGTATCTTTAGGTCTTGCAGTCTGTTGGATTTGGGATTTTAAATTTTTAATAAGTGGATCCCAAGTGTTAGAAAGTCTCCAACCATCTTCTCTATTGAAGTTCGGATGTTTTTGAATTTCAATAGCCTCACGTATCATTCTAGGAATGAATCTGTGTTCTCTAGCGAGGATCTGTGGTTTATCAAATCGAATAAAATGGTTGGGTTTATCCAGAGCATGTTCACAGACTGCAGACTTTGAAGAACGCCTATTTTTGACATCTCCTATATGTTCCTTGACCCTAGTACCGATGCTTCTCTTTGTTTGACCTATGTAAGATAAACCACACTCACATTCGAGTTTATATACTCCCGCAGTTTGTAAAGGGATATTACTCTTGATAGGTCTCAAGAACTGGCTCACTTTCTTATGAGGCTTGTAAATGGACCACGAACACTGCAAAGTGCTCGAAACGTCGGGATGTTAAAATAAAATAATTAATATACGCGATTAAATCCGTTAAAAAACTAGTTTTATTTCAATGTGTAATAATCGCGAAAATCTAAGACAACATTAATAACAATCATTTTTTATTACCTAGAATACACCGACTGTGTGCTGTAACTGAGGTTAAATAAGGGTGCTTGCGATAGGGAATCCCATCGGATGCATATCTACTTCGACTATAAAATAACTTAAGGAATGTGAATTTATTTGGAAGTCCTGGTAAGTAATAGTAATTATTAGTGTATTGTAATTTGGTTATGCATCATGTTACGAAATTTAAAAAAAACACTCTCTACAAATATGAAAAGTAAATAAAAATAAGTCGGTTTATTAAAATTCATTAAACAATAAATAAGCTTCGAACCGTATTAAAGCGTCATTTTAACAACCCCATTACAAGTTATTTTATTTTGTAGCCGAATAAGCGTCCACAAAACTGTTTAACTTTTGTTTAATGAAAACATCAAAAGAAACAAAATTAATTTTATTGTAATTTAATGCTGAGTTACAGTAATGTTTTTTTTTTAACTCAATTTCATTGCATTGAGTGAGAGACAAGAAACCAGATGGCCGCTGTTTAAAATTGCAAATTGAATGATTATGTAAACAAGCCTTTCGGATGTCTTTTTTGTCCACCTCATGACAAAATTAGACGTCGAGATGTTTAATTAGTATTCAGAAATATTTCCATGGCATTCGTTTCGAAGCAAAAGAAAACGTTGAATTTCATTAAAACAGCAATTTTATCAGATATCAGTTTATATTTCTTTTTGAGAATGTTACGGCTGTTAAGTTTTTTTGTTAAAAAATACATACTATCGTACCTAGACCTCAATTTTGTTTTACTTTTATGCGTCTGCTTCGTTAAGAGTTAAGTTGATACCTAAATTTGTACTGTAAGTTTTAAAAAATCATTAATGTAATTGAATAATATAATAAATAGAATACCTATGTAAAAGTTAATAAATTTATTTTATATATTATGATCGTATGAAATATGTACATTCGAACGCACTTTACGCATATTGAGCAAGAGTTTTGGACATAGCGAATACAATTGGATTAACTCATTGTTCGCGTATCGTTGGGGAAATCATCCTACTGTAAAAAGTATTTGTCACAATAAATTCAGTAGAATGATTTCAGTCGATTCAATGTTGACTTATATATGTAGCGAGTTTAGACCTTTTTTTTTGTAAAATTCCAATACTACAAATCTTATCGAGTTTTTCTACAGTTAGTTTGTATAGGTACAGGTTTTTCAATAGAACTCATTAACCGGCTTCCGATGCCAAAAAACCGCGAGCTTTGTGAGAATTTATCCGCCGGCAGGACCAATTACGCAGCCATGCTTCCTTCCTGACAGGCAGCATCAAATATGTACTGGGAGCTGTGGCGGAAAAAATGGCAAAAACAGACGGAAAAATGGCGCGAGCCCTGACTGACGTGTGGACTATGAATGAATGATGGCCACCGAACGCCGGTGACTAATCAATAGCGTCGCCTGCAGGCCATCCTGCAATATTCACACAGTAATAGCCAAAAATCAGCCACCTAAATCTCGCTCTAGCCTTGGAGTAAAACCTAACCTGTATACCATATAAGTAAATTTAATCATATACACTGGGTATGCAAACAAGGCTGCCCATACTATCTGAATACCTGTATAGCTAGAATGTTAATTAGAATTAATAACATACAATCCGACTACCGAATAATAATCGTAAATGCATGAAAAACTGAAGTAGGCTAGGTCGTGATTGGGTCAATTTGACTCCTAGTGACATACAAAAATGAGACGAATAAAAAGCAAAATTAATTGAGTGAATTCATTCCAATTACCTATACGAAAGCACGCCATTAAAAATATGAATAAATACATGTCATAAAAAAATATAAAGGTCCTAAAAAAATAAATCATTTAAATAAATTGATTAATCAAAAATGCACAAACTATACTTAAGTTAACTAAAAGTTAAGTTATACTGAGTTATAAATTCCTTACTTAATTCACGTGATAAAAATTATCCTCTGTCCTTCCACGGAACTCTGTCCATACTAAATTTCATCTAAATTGGTTCAGCGTTTTAAGCGTGAAGAGGTAACAGACAGAGTTACTTTCGCATTTGTAATCATCACATAGTATAAAACATAGTCGCTTACCACTGTCTGTCCCTATATATGTTTACATCTTTAAAATTACACAACGGATTTTGATGCGGTTTTTTTAAGAGATAGATTGATTCAAGAGAAAGGTTTATATGTATAATACATGCACAATATAGTAGATAAATACTGATAAGTGTTAGAGGTTTCTGAAGTGATGTAAATAAACACATTTTTGCCCTTACATTGCTAACGCTGGCTGAATCCTACGAGATAGATCATAATAATGTACTACAATATGTAAGACATTCTGGAGTATATTAAGTATCAGCATTGCACCTGAAGCCGGAGCGGGTCACTAGTATTATATACAAAAAATATAAAAAATAAATCACAATATACTTTTTATTATTCGTTCTACTTGTATTTCAAAGGGTAAATAACTCGTGGGTCAGAATAGATTTGTTTAATAATATACGTTTATAACCGAATTAACATTCATAAGTACATAACATAAGTCGACAACCAGGGACCTAGCAAGTAGCCTGCAGCGTTCGTTATGACATGTAGTTACTTAGAACACTCGAACTCACCCTGTCCACTCTGCAACTCGAGTACAAGATTCCATTTTACATTAAAATTTTGAAACGCGAATTGTATGTAATAAAAAATCACGTGGCAATTTATTATAGAAGGATTAGAAGATTCGGTCTACAATGTTTTTGTATATAATGTCATAAATTATTAAAGACTTATTATTAATAAAGTTTTATTCTATAACTTGTTGTACAAGTCATGTCCATGTTTTTATTTTACGTGTAATTCTCACAACATTTTTTTTTTTAGAAATTTTAAATTTTTAATGTCGTCCCAAAAAAAAAGAGACAAATTCGTTTCAAAGCTTATTAAATTTCATATCGTATATTAAAATGGAAAAAGAAAAAAAAATCATGCGAATGTAACAAACTTATTCTGATCGCTGTACACCGTTCTTTCAGTCTGCTTATTACGATACACTTTAGTGATGTCAGTATACATCATTATGCGTACAATGTCCGGCAAACCATGCTAACATGCCGGCTGGGACTTTAACAAGAGATTTTTCAAATAATAAGAAAAATGATAACGAATGTTTCTTTTATATATCTTTGTGTGTGTTCGAAATTTAAAAGTAATAAATAAAAAATACTGGAACTCTAAAAAGTTTTATGCTCAATCTTAGTTTCCAATTAAAGTATTATACCTAAAATACCAATTTGTTCATTAATGTCAACTAGCATGTGTAACAATAGAGTTTTTTTTAAGATTTATATATCAATCACATTGCGCAATATTATTATTTTTTACATAAAATAAACTTTATTCAAATAGACTAAACTAATAGACAAAAATTTTCATTCATCATTTTAGAAGGGTGCTAGTTAGAAAAATTGGCAAGACACACAGTCATTATATGACTTATTACACGAATTCAATATTTACGATTATATTATGTATATAACGTTAACATATAGTATATAAGCTTATCGTCGTTTCTATACATCGAGTACCCTTTGATAGGAGAACTTAATTCTAATCCAACAAAAAGTTAATAAATTCTCTGTATAGGCAAAGTTTTAATAGATCGTTTATCCCGCAATCAAGTCGGTAATAAATTAACGCCATTACTAAATTATACCAGCTTCTAGATTAATCTAGAAGTCGGGCCGCAGTCCGCAGCGGCCGCTCTTACATTATTACAGCATTCATTAGAGTTCGCTAATTACTCCTTGCTTTAATGAATAAGCTCTAATGAACCACTTTCTGTTAATTAAAGGCAGCGTGGGGAGGGCGCGGGGCCGCGGGTGGCTCGGAACTTTTCTCCGGGTTCTGATTGCAAATGTGAATTTGTGTAAGTCTGGAAAGAGTGTTTCCGTTGAAAAGGGGTAATGAGGCGGTCGAAGAGCCGAATTACTTGCTGCAACGTATAAATTACAATTCATGAAGAATAATCCAATATCGAAAAGAACACTTAGGTTTGTCAAAATAGTAAAATGAAACTATTTAATTAGAAAACGTTAATGACAGTTCAAGTTTTATTTTTATTAACCGTACATTATGATATTCGCTATTTTATTTGTTTGGATGTTATTTCAGACTTAATAGTAAAAATGTTGTGTTTTGCACCAATTTCACCGCGATCTTTTTCGTTTGCTTTTACTTGAATAGATTATTTGTTTTAATTGTCCTCTAAAGTTGTAAATTATTCATATTTTAAGTTTAAAATTATGTAATGAAAATTTCATTGTTCATCTTTTTTAAAAAATATACAATTTAATTATTTATTTTCATACGCAGAAACGAAACAAATATAAATTTAATTCTGCTAACTGTCAGTGCAATGTGTAAACAATTAAATAATTGTTTTTCATGCATTCGTTTAATATTATTTATGTTCAAATTTTTAACTATTGTTAGCGAGTATCCCTAACCTCCAAAACGGTGTTAGGCCATAGGATTTCATAATTAATTATATCACATTATTATTTCATATAATTAATATAACCGAACCTATTAAATATACATTATTATATATAAAATTATTAACGTAATTAATTGTTCAATATTTTGTATAACTTTGATTAATCTTATTTTATGTGGCATAATATTTAAGACTTGCATAACAACTTTAAAAAAAAAAAAGCTTTATATGTCACGAAAACTGCATAATCACATTATTGCGTGGCAGTGTAAAATATTATATATGTTGGAGAATTATTATCAAACTTGAATTTATTTTTTTATCCTGTTTTACTGAAATTACACTGTAAAAAACGTTTTTTTTATACCTGAAATATAAAACCTACATACAATTACATCTGTGTATAATAAATTCGGTCAGTTAACAACGCGATACTATTTTCCTTATGGCTTCATATGACAATTGAAATTCTGTAAACTGTTAGAAAATTGTTATAGTGAACAGCTATATCTATTGTCTATGAAAATTATTTTATAATAGCCAACTTTTATTACTCCTTTAAGATTAGTAGAATACAAGCAATATTAAATGATTGACATATCACAGCAAAAAATCCGCCATATCAAAATTAATCAAAATTAAGTTTAAATTCAAAAGGAAAGTGCCTGCATATTTTATTATTAAAGATAACCTATACGTTATACTGATATATTATAACATTAGTAATAAAGGACTTGTAAGTTATAAATAGAATAATTGTTATCGGAATACAACATTATTTTCTGACACAATACGATTTAATTATGCATGTGCACATAATTTCAATATCGATGAAAAAAATATTCATGATTTACTTAAAATCCAAAAAAATAACCAGGTCGCGTTACTGTTAATTTAATCCATCACTGACGTCTATGTCCAATGAAGGTTCACATTTTAAAACCAATTGCGATGTAAATATTGAATAAATGAATAATTTTCCGGTATCATTACAATTTCGATGATTACCTAGCGTGAAGGTGCTACTTACTTTTCTACATATTCATTCCTAATGTATGTAATTATTTTATGATGAATACAAAAGTTTTAATTAAATACTTTTTGGGTATTATTTATAGATCTTAAGAATATATTTTCACTGTAACTTTTAGACGAAGGAAAGAAATATGACACTCGTGCTGTGTTTTAGTCCAACAACATTCATCTATAATAAAAAAAATCAGAGAATGTTTAACAATTAAAAATAAAATCTATATTAATAATGAAAATATCATCAACTACTAACAGATAACTTTATACTTAGTATTTAGAATTCGTAAACATATTATGTATATAAAGTTAACTGTAAGTTTATCCTTTAATGAATTCAGCTTATGTTGAAAGTTTAAAGCGTATGAATAACTAGTAAATATAGCGTAATTAGGCCTAATTTTGTGATGTTACGAAAATAGTACAAATCACGTTATTCGAATAGTCAATGAGCGTGAAAAACTGAAGGATAATCAGGAGTTAACCAACGTAGAGGCGAGGTTAGTATAAAATCAACTTTCGCTGTATTTCTTTATCAGTCATACAAAGCAACGTACTATACTTGCTCAGGCGCTGAAAGAAATTACATTTTATTGAAAATGCATATCTTTGTCGCGGTAAGTTGAAATTATTACTTTTCTAATGTGATTATAAAAATAAAGGATAAATCTTTCTACTTTATAACCAGTTATATGTTTTATAGGTATTTATTATGTATCTTTGCTTTGCTTTTTTTCTTACGCACATCACAAAAAAAGCCGTTAATATTTTGACATAAAATTTGTACAATTATAATATCCGTGCTTCGGAATAAACATTATTTATTGTATAATATAATAACCTAGCGACACGCGCGAGTTTGAAACAGCTCGTCTAAGTCATTAAATTTTTTAAATTAATATAATGGTAACTGAAAACTCTTACAAGTATGTGTGACATCTATCGTGTTATCAATTGCGGATTGTAGGACATTATATTTCTTCCAATCCATTCGTGTTTCCTCGCGATAATTACACTATTGATATTGATCACCGTGATTTGTATCTGTTAACTTGTATTGTATTTGTGCATATCCATTTCAGTACTCTTAATACAGTACCTATAATAATTATGTTTTTTTTATATTTGACAAAGATTGCCTGCTTTGTTGGTGCAGCCGTCGCTGCTCCAAGCGGAGGATATGAAGTAGCGGCAGTTGACAGCTACGTAAGTTAACAGTGTATTTGCCAGCAGGCTGTACCTATGAAGGAAAATTTTATCGTATTTTTTTTTTAATTCAACTTGCCAGATGGTCTTGATTCTATTTGTCGAAGTAAAAATAACACTATATAGTTTAATCAGAGCTGCAGATTGTTGCAAATCAGTTTCACAGACTATTATTTATAGGCATTTATTTTTTAAATTTATAACGTCATAATATTCTTCTTAACCTGATTACTATAAAAGTATTTTTTTTTAAATAAATTCAAAACAAAAGCACTACTAGTTGTTTAAGACAAATTAATTATTAGCAACAAATATATATATATTCCAGTCCATACCGCGCTATGAATTCAACTATGCTGTCAATGATCCACAAACTGGAGACAACAAGGCACAATCAGAGGTTCGCGATGGCGACGTCGTTAAGGGTTCTTACTCTCTCACCGAGCCCGACGGCACCTTGAGAGTAGTCGACTACAGTGCAGATTCTGTAAGAGGTTTTAATGCTGTCGTCAAGCGTGTTGGAAATGCAATCCATCCACAGACCATACAAGCCCCAGTGATTAGTAAACAATACATCCAACCGGTGTACGAACAAATCGCTCCTATCGCAGCACCCATCCATGGTAAGGCTATCTCTTACTCATCGAACGTTCTCAATCTTGGAGGCTTAAATAAAGGTTTGGAATTAAATAACGGATTGGGACTTAGTGGATTGGGACTCAGTGGATTGGGACTCAGTGGATTGGGACTCAATGGATTGGGACTCAATGGATATGGACTCAATAACGGATTGGGACTCGATAACGGATTGGGACTAAATAACGGCTGGGGACTAGATAGCGGTTTGGGATTGAAAGAATCCTATGACCTCGGTCTTAGTTATGGAGGATGGAAACATTGATTCCTTCGTCTCTTAAGTTATAAAGTTAAGCTATGGTCTTTCAGCGTCCGTATTTGTGATTAACATGGTTTTAAAACTTGTAATTGAAGAAATAAAAACATGTACAATCTCCGTTGTCTTTTTATTTTTTGATAAAATTCCCAAGATCTGAAAAGATAGGGATCTTTCCAGATCTTGGGAACATAGGGATGTAGTTCCGATTTATAAAACTGGTGATAAACATAATATTCAAAATTACAGACCAATTTCTAAACTTAATGCAATACCAAAATTATTTGAAAAAAAATATTTATGATGAAATTTATCCTTTTATTAGACCTTACATAATTCCGCAACAGCATGGTTTTATTGACAAAAAGTCCACAGAAACTAATCTATGTGAATTCACTCTTCACGTACGGACGTAGTTTATACAGATTTTTCTAAAGCATTTAATAAATAATCTCATACTTTATTAGTAAAAAAACTTGAAAATTTTGGTATACACGGTGGTTTGCTTCGGTGGATTGAATCTTACCTAAGAGATCGTCACCAAGCGGTAACTGTCAAAGGTTATTGCTCATCTTTCGTACCAATTAAATCCGGGGTACCGCAAGGCTCTCATTTTGGTCCTTTATTTTTAAATATTTTTATAAACGTTAATTTAATATTTCAAAATAGTAATATCCTACTTTATGCTGATGATTTAATTTTTTTTAAAGAAATCAATTCCATCAACGACTGCATTTTCTTACAGAATGGCTTAAATAATCTTTGTAACTATTGTAATAATATTTTTTTGACTCTAAATGTTATAAAGCAACATTATATCATTCACCCGAAAAAGAATTCCAAAAATCCATGTGTATAATTTAAATAACATTTCTTTAAAAAGGGTGTATGAAAATACCTTGGTGTAATTTAAGAGTCCAAGCTTACTTATGCTTCGCACATTTGCTACATGACATCCAAAGTTTATCTACGTATGCTTGGGTTTATTTTAGGAGTTGGTAGGGATTTTAGACAGTGCTTAACTTTGTTCATATGTTCGGTCTACTCTTGAATACGCCTCTACTGGAACCCTCAGTATATAACTTATATAAATGATTTAGACTCCATACAAAGAAAATTCTACAAACATCTGCGTTATAAAGCTGAATCTTCTGCTAACATACAACTTTTGTCTCCTCTTATTTTACGTAAACAAGCTAGAGACCAACTATTCTTATATAAAGTAATTAAGAGTTTTATAGAATCACTTTTCTATTGTCTAATATAGCATTTAACTGTGAACGAATGTGATTTGTAAAACGAAAGGTACTAATAATATCTTCTTATACCGTAGCTGCCAAAATTATAATAAAGTATATTCAGATATTGATATTTTATTCGAAAAAAATTATTCTTTTAAAAATAAAGTAAATAAGATAAATGTATGTATCAATTTATAAAATATGTTCTGACATGTATAAACATCTAGCATGTAATTAATTAACCAATGTAGCCATTAATGCCTTATATTTTTTTAATTTTATTTCGTTTAATTATGTTTAACTTTATTCATAATTGTTTAAGATTTCCCTTAGTATATGTTTATTGATCTCATTAATTGTATAATGTTACCTATTTGATTTTAGGTATGTTAGTCTTTTTCTATTAATTTTAATAACTGTGTAATTAGTATAATTGGAAACTTAGCTGATGTATGTAATATTGTATATTTTTATGCCATAAGTGTCACAACAACACAACAATGATATTTGTTTGTTTCCCTAAAATAATAAAAAAATAAATTTGAACTCCCAATGACACATTAGAAGCACACATAACATGTCTGATATAACTATAACATAAAATATTTAATAAAATATTAATTATAAAAAAAAATTAAAATTAAATAATATAATAATATTAAGATTAATATAATATTACAATAAATTTAATTAAGAGTTCCTTGACCACTGTATATGAATAAAACAACATTAAAATGTACTACACATTTATTTCTCATAAATAAAATACCACTGACACATTTACATAACTTTAAATGCATATAATTTGAGCTGTTGTGAGTCTATACACGACCACCACACACACCGACATATAACACTGAACATTTATTCACACAACGATATAAAGAACACTGCAACGCGATTGGTTGCCGCGGTGTGTGCGTGGACGCGTACGTGGTGCGCTACGTCACGGTGCTGACGCGCGCGTCTCCGAACAGCCACAGACAGATGCGATCCACCAAATAAGCGAACACCATATCCGCTATTAAAACTTGTACTAAAATCACTCGATACTGAAACAGAAAAGCATTAAATAATTTCAATTAGTATATTTAATTTAAAATTAATCCATTGTGTAAAAATGAAACCTATACAAAGCGTCTTTTAAATTCTATTTTAATTCTAACATTAGAATTTAATTATTTTTATTTATTTAAAATATATTTAAAAAGCTGTTTACATAACATAAAAGGTTTGTCTTTAAAAAATACTTTAATTCAAATCATTAAAAACAAAATTAAGTGGTCTTTTATTAAATTACGTTTATATAAATCTAAAACGAACTCAATACTTACATCTGGAGGGAAGTACACGATTTCAAACAAATTAGATAGGTCGGGAAGGACTCCTGTCGCCAGCGCGAACACAACACCACCAGATATCAGTATACTGTACAGCAATGGTTTGTTGTCTCTTAGACCTTCCATGAATGGTTCACCCTGTCGAAAAGTAAAGAGATGAAGAGCATTGTACTTATTGAATTATTTTTATACGCAAGCAAATAATATACGTCCATACATAGCTACTGATGAGCGGATGAGCGAAAAATTGAATGAAAAATTCAATTTTTTTATCTTTCATAATTTTAATCCACAACTGCATATTGGCAACTTTCATATTCCTGATATGAAAAATATGTTCTGGAAATTATAATTTAGGGCACAGGCCCATACAATTTTAGGTCTATCTCCATACATTATTTTATTACACATGTAACATCGTTTTTTTCAGTTAGTGTTCAGAAAAAATATGTCTCCATAAATTAGTAATATAAAGATGCAAATATCGCTAAAACAACTTACCCTGTAATTTATAGCAAATGTTGATATCTGTAGTGCCATAGAAATAATATAGACAGTGCTGTTTACGAGATCCGGCGTAAACACACGTTCTTCATCTTCAGATAAATCCATATCCAATTTTGGCTTTGTATCCCTATAAATGTATATTAACTTTTAATGGTTAACAACAAATTGTAACGTTTAATTTGAAACATTTTAATTTCAGACCAATTATCTATTGATTAATAAATTATCTATAATTATTCATTAGAGTTTTATTCTCAGAAGAAGATAAAAATAATACAAAACAGCATGCAATTAATATTATAATAATATAATATAATACTTAAAGGCGTTCCACTTTGAAGGGTGAATATGGGATAAGCCATGATCTAAATTATTAAAACTAGAACATTTCTTAATATATGCTGCTATAGTTCTACGTTTAAACTATAGATTTTTTTTTTTAAGTTTTAAAGCGTGGGATCTACCTGTCAGGAGAACGCAGTGTGGCTTCACGTACTAAATATACCAGACACAAGAAATGTACTGCGAACTGCGCGAGCACCGTCATTACAGTGTATGCGTTGAAGATATTCGGAAGAGGGCGCTGTTTAGACAGTTGCTTCAAAGGCTGAAAACGTAATAAACAAATAATATTATTTTACGAAAATATATAACATACGGCTTAACCCCTTAATCACAATACATATGCAGTATTGGCAGGCCGGATAGTGAAAAGATTTCTGTAAAGAAATTGTTAGTGGCAGCCTAGAGTTCGAAATTTGGCAGTGTGTGTTACACTCGTGTCTCGATAAGCATGTGTCTGTTGCCTGAACTCTTTAATAGGGCGTATTTGTATCATAAAAGTTAGGGGATATAGAGTGAACTGGTCTTCGCGGAAGAAAGCAATGGTGAACTATGGTAGCTCGAAATTTTATATATCTAGCGTTTCTCTGTAAACTCTAGCCAAACAAAGTCACAAAACAACAATTGTTATTCAGTTTAAATTGTTTTTCTCAAAATATCTGAATGGTCACTAATACTAATATGATTAAATGTTAGACGTGAACCAAACAAATAATACTTTATTAATACTTGTAAAAAATCACCAACCTTAGATCTCGATATAAAAAGAAAACACGACGCTAACAAAAGACTTTGAAGTGTAGCTTGAACATCACTGAACTTAATACCGTCAAGGTAAAGCACAGACTGACTGTACGCCAATATCAACGCATTAAGGGCTAAGATCTTAAACATCTGAAGTGTTGTCACCAGAGTGCAACGACCTTGTTTGATGATGTGGCAAACTGTAACATATAATTTAATTTAAGTTTTTGACGTAATCGTGTATTTCGTTACGACATAATCATATCATGCAGTAATAACTAAGCTTGTGAGTAAAGAGGGAGAAAATACAATTGTAATAATAATAAAAAAATGCAAAATTGGAATTGTAGGAGACAAAAAATAAAAACATAATTTACGTACTACAAAGTATACTAGACAGCCGACTTGTGAAGGGAGCAGCAACGCTAGCATCACCCAACCTAACGAGTTGAGGCTGATCTTCTTCCTCCAACTTCTTCATTGCCCGGCGCAGCCTCGCCGCGGCCTCAGCCCGGGCCTCGGCGCGTGCGTCTCGCGAGGCCGGCAGTCGACGGGGAAGATCCGGCTCAATTGGACTCGGACGTTCTTCACGTTTCTCCCGTATGCGTTCTGGCGCATTTGCGAGAATTGCTACACCCACCTGAAGCATTATAAATAGATGTTCAAGCATCTATGTAAATTTCTGAGAAATGGTTATTTAAAATGTACTTACATCGGCATGTTTTAAAGCTCCAACATCATTGGTACCATCACCACACATCAGCGTTACGTATCCGAGTGACTTAAGAGTGACTATGACAAATTCTTTCTGTTTTGGAGCAAATCTAGCGAAAACTTTAATATGCGATATGATTTCCAAAAAAAATTTAGTGTGACATTTATTAAGGAATGTAAGACCTTCGCCAGTTATGCATAGATCATACTTTTTCGTCAGCTCTTTTGAAGTTTTAAACGGTTGGACCGGTAATTCTACAGTCTCATCTATTGATTTCCAATTCCAACTATCATTTGATTCAGTTAAAATTAATACTTCACTCTTTTGAGTAAACTTAAGCTCTTTCGCAACATGGCATGCCGTCAAAGGATTGTCGCCAGTAATCATTACAACGGAATGTGATGCATGAACAATCTCAGCGATTGCTTTTTTGGAATCGTTCTTTAAGGGACATGATATAATTACAAAACCGACAAACGTAAGGTCAGATTCGATATCTTCTCTTGATAAATCTCTAATTTCCTGTGATGTTAATTTTCCTAGATTTCTATAACCCAAAGCTAAAACACGCGCACCTCGTCTAGATAAAGTTAAATGCACGTGGTCATAGTGGCTAGGAACTTCCTTTAGCATAGTTTTAACAGTTTCCGGAGCTCCTTTCACACTACTTATGTAATGTGTCTCTATAAAACCCCTCTCATTTATTTGATAACCAGCTACTACAGACATCCTTTTGAGAGCACTTGCAAAATGATTTCGATGAACGATTTTCAAACCAGGTGATTTACCTTTCTTTGGTACAACGGCATCACCTTTTGTGAGGTTCCACTCAGCTGCTTTTAAAGTAGCCTTTTCTAATGGATCTCCAACGACTCCGTCGTCGAGTTGTACTAAAGAGTGACAAGTGGCCAGAACCTGAATAGTTTCCATAGGAGCCTCTGAAAGTGGTATAACTGTAGCATCTGTGTTTTCACCTATTCCTGCCACACCTTCGACTACTAAATTATCACTGGTTAATGTACCAGTTTTGTCAAAACAACATATTTCAACTTTTCCTGCAAAAGGTATCCTAAATGGTTCTGTACAAAATACAGCTAACTTTGATAAAGATAATAAAGATGTATTCACAGCCAAAGATAATTCAATTGGCAGCTCTGGAGGTACAACGGATGTTAAAATTAAGGTACATTCCAAAAATAGTTTGTATCTGTTTCTTTCTGGATCCTCGCACCCTTTTATCCAGACATATGCTGCAGCCGCAATTGCAAAAATTAAAAGGAACAAAATAAATCCAAAGGTCTCAAGATTGTTAGCTGTAACTCTTTTAACACCAAACAAAATAGTTCTTAAAAGTTTACCCTGGGATGTATTAAAGCCATTACGAATAACATAACCAATACAACCATTATCAGGAGCTTTTAACCCAGATGACACATTTTTGCTAGGTGACGAATGCTGAACAATTTTAGTGCCACCAAACAACATATGAAGTTTGCCATCACCTTCAACATCCAAATTTCGTTTGAGGTCTTTTTCATTCTCTAAAGGTTCTTTCATCTGCGGAACACTTTCACCGGTTAACATAGATTCATCAACAATACAAGATCCTCTTAATAACACAATATCACAAGGAACTATATTATCACTTAGTGAGCGGGTAAGAGATACAATGTCTCCAGGTACCAATTGATCACTTATAATTTGACGCCATCTTCTATTTCTATATACATTTATATTATATGGTTTGTTACCCATTTTTCTTATCTCTGCCATGTTTCTTAGCTGTTGCTGAACAAGAGTACACTCAAACATAACTAACATAACCAGAGTGAAAATAGAATAGTACCAATATTTGTCAAGGCACCATAAAGCAACACAGAATACTTGAAAAACAAAAAATGGAGCAGTTGCTCGTTCTTTAAAAAGTTCCATAAACTCTGGTACAACCTGAAATTAATTAATTAAAAACTTTAAAATGCCCATTTTGTTACCAAATAGTTCAATGTACATTAAATGTATAATTAATTATATACCATACCATAATCATTTCATTCTTCCCAAATTCTTTCTCAGCTGTAGCAATGGATTCATCATCTATATATCCTTTAGATTCAGTATATTCTTCATATGTTTTATTAGCAGGAAATTCAACTGTATGGAATGTTTTTTTCTCCCAATCATAAACATATTTGCTCTTTTGAAATATGAACCAGACATCTGGTGTTGCATCTTCTGATTTTGTAGACTATAACAGAGATTTTTTTAGATTTTGACACATAGTCTAGTTGTAACTAAATATAAACTTAAAAAATCTTAATAAAAACTACTAATTTGGCAATTGACAATTATTTACCTTCGCTTGATACAGTTTGACAATCTCGGAAAACCCATTATTAGAAGTAGGAACTACTTTAACTATTTCCGCTTGTAAAGGATTCTTAACCTACAATTGTAAGGTCAAATTAATAAGTGTTTCAAGCATATAATCTTAAAGATATAGCTGTATATTACTTACCGGCGTATACGACAAGAAACATTGAATATGAACACTCCAGTAACAACAAAGACAAATGAAAATATGTATGACTGCGACCACCGAAACAGTCACAAACCCTGCTTCAAAGTTATCCTCGAAACCGTACACGAATATCCAGCAATAGAAAATTAATGGATAAATTATCAAGAAGGGTAGAATTGTTCCTTGGAAAATTGTAGCCAAAGGTTTAAATAATTGTGTGTATTGAACTAAATCATCTAATGACGAATGCATATTGTTTGGTGCCATATTATTAAACTTTAAATATCCAGTACAAAATAAATTAATATACTTATAAACTCAGATAATAACAAACATATTTATTCCTAACAATATACCAATCATTCCAAATATAAATTTACAATTAGTATTCGACTAAATTAAATTCAAATGCAATATCCAACATGACACGAATATCCATGTCACTTGACTTGAATCTTGAGTCTTGACTCAGGCTCAATTTGACAATTGACAACTACTTGAGAAATTCCTCTTATCATGGGTTTATACCAAATATACAAATCATAAATGCTAATAAGTTGTCTCAATTATTAAAAAATCCTTATTAAATCGAGTAAATTTTTAGAAATATGTTCAATAAAATATAGTTTGATTATTTTTGTAAATTCCTTTTTTTTTTTAACTAGACCGTGTGTATAACTGTATAGTGTAGTAGCTATTAAAATCTTCGTATTAAAGTAAAATGACAAAGTCACTTGCACGTCAAAAGTCGCGCCAATTTCAGTTCAAGTCCTTTATGGAAATGTGTTTCTTATTTTAGTTTGAACAGTAAAACAATATATATTACAAGTTTATAGTGATTATTGTGCTCATACTATAACTAATTTTGTTGTAATGGAATTTAAAATAAAAAGGAAATCTGTAAAAACAGTTACTACTGGCAGTCTTGTTGATGTTTATCCTCATGATTTACAAATGTACAAGATTCCTCCTACTGATAATATATCATTACAAGAATTTGAAAGTTTAGCTCTGGAAAGACTTACTTTGCTAAGATGTTTGGCAACAGCCACGACTTTAAAGGGACTCAGAATTTTCTCCGAGGAATGGACTGACTTTGTTATAAGCGATTTGAAAAATCAAGGATTAAAGTACTATGCTAAACTTTGCGAAAAATCGGGTTGTGGAACACTTCAGCCTGATTTGGAAGCTAGGCGAAAAGATCATATAGCTCATTTCATACTCAGATTAGCATATTGTAGAACTGAAGAATTACGTCGCTGGTTTATTTCCCGAGAACTGGAGTTATTTAAAATGAGATTTATGACTATGAAAACTGATGCAATTGATTCATTTTTTAAAATAAACAATCTATGCTACACCAATATATCTGATGATGAGAAGAATGAACTTATTAAATATTTAAGGGAATCAACGTTTTATCATAATAATCAGAATATCGAAAATTTTAAATTTTATAAGGTAAAATTCTATGAAGTTCTTGACTTGGTAAAATCAAGAAAAGTTTATCTTCGTGGTGGATATGCTTATATTCCTCATAAAGATTTCATTTCAGTACTTTCTGCCCAATTTAGGATGCTACTGCGGCAAAGTTTGGCAGTTGCTTGTCATCATTTAGGAGAGATTGAACAAGATGAGAGACTTGTTTCCTTACTTAAAGGCTTACATCAATCATACTCTGGCAATGATTTTATAAGTGATACAAAAGTCACAGTCCCAATAGAAAGTCTTGATTCCTTATCTGCTAAATCATTTCCTTTATGTATGAAGCAACTTCATGAACATTTACGTTCAGCTCATCATCTCAAGCATGGTGGAAGATTGCAATATGGACTTTACTTAAAAGGTATAGGTGTAACACTGGAAGATTCGCTTAGATTCTGGAGAGAGGAATTCACAAAAATTATGGAATTAGACAAGTTCGAGAAACAATATGCATACAATATAAGATATAATTATGGAAAAGAAGGTAGCAAGAAAAACTACACTCCCTTCAACTGTTTAAAAATCATAAACACTAATGTAGGTCCGGGTGAATGCCATGGCTGTCCATATAGACATTGCGATTCAGGCATCTTAAAAAATAAACTAAAAGGATATGGACTAGATGCTCAAGGTAATAAAACTCTATGTAATTAATACGATTTATTATTTTGATTTTATAGATTTATTAAAATTTCAATTATTTTACAGCTGTCAACGATGTTGTCGATATGGCTAAGAAAGGTCACTACCAAATTGCATGTAGTAAATATTTTGATGCAGTTAACAAAACAGATCTTGGTTTAGGTATTAATCATCCTAATCAGTTTTTTGAAGAAAGTCAGAAACTTTTAAAAGGTGATATTAAAATTGAGGTAAAAAAAGAAGAGAAGTCTAATATAGTCAAAACAGAATCTAACAACATTGAGGATATGGACTTTGATGAGATTACCGAGTGGAAAGAATAATTTTTTACTAATAAGAATATTATTAAACTAGTTATTACACAAATGTGTCTATTTTCTTTTTATATACATAGCCCTTTTTGTCATACGGCCACAATATAAACCAAATATAAAAATTAATCCTACGATTGATATTCCTACAACTAAAAAGTACTTCTTGGATGGTGATGATGATATTTCATCATACACATCTCCAAAGTTTTCAATCACATTTACCTGAAAAGGAAACAATTTGATGTTATTATTGTACAATTATCAAATTAAGATTGTCTAACTTAAGAATGAAATAAAGATTTAAATTCGCCCATTATTAATTTCCATTACTTTGGTAAAAAGATATTTCAGTTTACCTACTGTACCTGTATATTATTATTAGGATACTAAAGTGTAGCTGAAGTTACTAAGGAGCAAAAAGAAAATAAATTATATGGAATAAGAGATAAATTTACTTGACTACTATGAATTGCAAATCGATTTTTTCATCCACCTTAGTTGCTATCGGGAACTGTGACTAAAGGGGTGAAAGATTTCACGGACAAGCTAAAAATCATTTTTAATAGGACAGCAATTTAGGACAAATAAGTCGGACATTAAGTTTAGAATATCAATAGACTAAATATGTAGAGTTTCTACAGATAAAATATAAATAAATATTTGTTGTACTATGTAATGTTTTTAATTGCTAGATATTTATATTGATGATGTGCCGATTTCGGCCATGGTATGAAAATAAAAGTGTCCTCTTTTCTATCACTCACATAAACCGATGTAACGGCAAATCCGACACGACCAGAAATAATTCGACAAAAAAAGGACAAAATAAGACAGGAAAACTATAAATTTATCGTAAGACTTCGAGATCTGCGGCTTAATGTCTATGCTAGTTGAGTCGAAACTTGGTACTTATCAACTCCCGTGTGTTACGATTCGGTATTTACATGAAAACGGTTATCATATAAGAAATACAATATACTCACTGATGCAACATATCTGTACATTTCCAATCTACTCGATAATTCTTTTTGACATTCTGCTTCGAGTTTTCTATTACTGTCATTAAGAATTATCTTTAAACATTTTAAACCTGCAAAAAGTTCATAATTAGTAATGATAAAATTAGCAAATATATAGTAATTAATGAAGAGATAATTATTATCTTACGTCTGCCAGCTCCATGTTCAAGATCTTTGCAATATTTTAACAAGTCCAAAGCACATGCGCGCTCTAACAAGGGATCAGCTTCAATATCTACTTCAGTTTCTTCTATTATTTGTACAACTTCACGAGCACATTCAGCTGATACAATTTTATGATTTAATAGTGCATTCTTTAAACATTCCTCCACCTAGAATATTTATATTTTTATTATGAACATTTATCATTTTAACTCGAGAATTGAACCAGTAATTATAATTTAAATAAAATTTTTGTATAAAAAAACTATTGTGCTGTAAAATTTTGTTATTTTTACCAAGTTTGGGCATTAGCTTACTCTGAATGACTGCTTACAGCTTATGTTAATGATCTAATTGCAAATACTCCTTTCTTTTTTTCTTTAATCTTATGGTAAAAACGAACCCCAGTGAATACTCAAAGTTTCATATTATATTTACCTGACCATCAGAATTCGTAATGGAGTCATTTGGCACTGAACATATTGTTTGTATTTCTGCTTTACATAGTTTGCCTAAGAGGGGATCAAGGCGATAATTTAATGCTTGTTCTTTCAACACATTTGCCAGCTCATTTTCACAGGATTTTTCAAGTTTCGACTCCCTGAATTTCTCCTTCAAGCAATATAACATCTTTCCTTGAAGCTCAACATCATGTGGTTCATTAGCTACAAAAATTTAATTCTTTTTTAGATGTTTGCATGTGGCTGTAAAAATATAGTATTTAGTCAAACTTACCAATTACATCAGAACAAAACCTTTTTATGTCTCCTTTACAAGAGTTTTGCAAGTTATTGTTGAACCGATAGTCCATATTTTGTTCTATCATTCTGGTAACAACTACAATTTTACAATTGTTATCAAAGTCTGCCTCCAAACGATGAGCCTAAAGATAATACATATACTTTGTTTTACATCATTTTCATAATAAATAATAAACTGATACAAAACATTCTGTGGTTAAGATTTTTTAACATTAAATGCAAATATCCATCTAGCTGCAGTCAATGCATGATGTTTATGATGATAAGATGATAGGTTCAAATTCAGTTGATAATGACTGTGTTTTATTTGTTTAAATTTTATCTCATGTTCAACAGTAATGATAACATATTGAAAAAAACATGTATGAAAATGGTATGTATTGTATAAAGCAACATTTTTCTTAATATGGGGAGTATGATTATGCCCTGCAATATGAAATTTACAGGGTGTACTTTATTTACATACTAATAATCTGTTTGCAAATCAAATGATGTAAATCTCACCTTTAAACAATCTAAAAGGACCGTTGGTTCAGTATTGTGACAGTATAAATCAATCATGTCATTGCAGCTTGTTACTAAATGATAATCAACACCATTGTCTGAAAATTCTTGTTTCCTTACTACAAATATGGCCTTTCTACAATTCTCACTTAATTTCCCTTTTGCTGTTTGTAAGCATTCTAAAGCTGCTGATTCTGCATGAGGTACTAAAGGACAAAACTCTTGTAGATCTTTTTTACAAGCATCCTTGAGATCTGGGTCTAAATCAATGCTTTCTTTCTGTTGAAAAAGTTGACTTCTTAGCTGTTGACGACATTCTTTATAAATTGTATGTTTCCTTCTAGTTATAGTATCATTTCGTATTATTTCACTCAAACAAATAACAATTTGCAACTTTGTTTGTGCCTTTGGACAGAATCTCATAACATATGATTTACATGCATTTTTAAACTTTCTAGTAAACCTATAGTTTTTTAATGAAATGAGTTGTTCATGTTCAATGGCAGCTCTGCATTTTACATTCGATTTTATTTCTGGATCATTTTTATGCGAAATTAAGCAATCTAATATATCATCTTCATCTTTTTTACTTTTTAGTTCAGATGAACACAACTTTTCAATGGGAACTCTACAATTAGTGCTGACTACAGGATTCAATTCAATGTGGTCACTTTGTGTTTCAGTAAAGTTAGTAACAACCTCTTTACATTTAGATGAAAGCTCCTTAATCTTAGTTTGTAAGCACATAATCTCTTCTCCTTTACCAGTATTTTCAAAGCAAAGATTAGCCAAGTCATCTATGCAAGTGTCAGCTATCTCAGGAAGTAAATCCACACTGACAGCTCTTTGCCGCATCACTCGTCTCACTTGCTGTTCACAAGCTGGTTTCAATATACCTTTAAGTTCTGAATTGTATGCATAATTATACAAGCATGGTAGTATTAAGGGATCCTTCTCAGATGGATGTTCATTAATATCAGCCCAATGAAGTTTAGCTTTACACTGAGTTACAGCATCAAATTTACATGCTTTATATAATTGTGGATCAAGTTTGAAATCTCTAGATATAAAGTACTGTATTTGCAGCAATGCTGTTTCACAATCTGTTGTCATAACGGTTGTGCCCAGTTTTTCCATTAAGCAAGACATCACTCTTCCATTTCCACCATTAACCTCTCTACATGCTCTATCTACAACTGGTTTGCAAGCTTTGCGTAGAATTGGATCAACTCTCCAATCCTCACCTGGATCAGCTTCCTGTACCAATATCTCTAACGATCTTTGACAAGCTAAGCTTATTCGTTTATCTTTACGTTTTCTTGGTCTGGCATGTTCCATTAGGCAATGTATTGTTTTACCACCAACTTCTATACCTCTACAAAGCATTGTTATATCATTTGCACAATTTTGCATTAATTCTGGTGATAATCTATAATCATCCATAAGCATTTTTCTATGATCAGTCATTTCAGCAACACATTCAGGGGAAAGTTTTATGCTCTCATTTCGTGAAACATTTTCTAAGCACAACAAAATTTGTGCTAGACGTACCCCTTTATCGTCAACTACTCCTTTGCGACAATGATATTTACGAATATCTTCTTTACATGATTTCACCAAGCCCTTGCTCATTTTATAGTTCATTACCATGTTTCTTTGAACATAAAATAATTGATCTTGACACCGTTTAGTCATAGCTAAAACAGAAATTTAATTTATACCACTAACTATACTGTTTAGTCATAAGATTAAGTTGACAATTCAATATACTTACCATTTTCAAATTTATGTCTTACGAGGCATTTGTACATTAATAATGAATCGGGAACTTCATCTGGACAAAAGTTCTTTTGATCTAAATTACATGCAGCAAAAACAATTTTGTCTATTTGTAAAGAACTGTATTTCATTTCTTTTAAAGCAGTAATTTCTGTTTGGCATTCTGGACGCAATGTTTCCTCAAGACTTTGAAGACATATCAATGTATGTGTCTGAGAAAGGCTTTTTGGGTCTGGTGGTATTCGTCCACAATTATGTACCTCAATGTCATCCAAGCAATTCTTCAAAAAATTACCTGTTATCTGCCAGTCATTAAATATTAATGTTTCTAATTTGTTTATAGTCCTCCAACAAGATTTATTTTTTAAAATTGTTTTTTTTTTCAAAACACAGTCTATAGAGTTCAAATTTGTGCCCAGACAATCTATTATACCGTTTTCGTCCTGACATGGTATTCTCAATTTATTTTCGAGGAATTTACTGTCAAGTAAATCGGCTTGATGCGACCAAATTTTATGTTGACAAAGAAATTGAATTTGAGTCTTGTTATTATGAGTTGTATTTAATGCACAAGCCAATAGATCGAGATCATCATCTAACTGTAAACATTGTTTTTCAAATAAAGAACATCCTCTTAAATCCAAATTATATCTTTCTTTTGCAGTTTTAAAACTTTCTATTTCCTGATACCCTTGAACATAGCTTAAGATAAAGCATAAGAAATAGCACACTGTTTTGGAAATTTTAAGATTATACATTTTTATGCGCCGGTTTTTATAATATATTGTTTATTATTTGTTATCATTGAAAAAATCCGAGAGTACACTTTATAATAATATAAACTATCGCTTAATAACGTATCATTTCTATTGTTAATGAGTACTTTAGCAATACAGCATTTAGTAAGACTTCCAAAAAAAATACAAATTCGCTTACAAGTACAACTTTTTTATTGCTTCTATAGATTGACATTTCAAATTGACAATTTGACAACAAAAATATAGAATATTTAATATGGCGGTATACGTACATACCTATCTTGTTCATTTCACATAGTATTTCTGTCATAGCTAAGTCTACAGGCATTGTTATTACAAAATTCTATGACGAAATTATTTACAAACCATTTAAAATAATAGTTTGGTCATAATTTTTTTAATCGCAAGTTATTTAACAAAAAATATTTTGTTGTAGCCTAAGTCACTCCTTGTTATTTCAGCTATCTGCCAGTGAAAGTTCCGTCAAAATTGGTCCAGCCTTTCCAGAGGTTATCCGGAACAAACAGATAGACATACAAAAATTTACATATACATATATGTATAGATATAGAAGATTAGCAAATGATCGGTTGATTGTTCCACGACGACGTTGATTGTTCCATTCTTCTTTTGATCAAAGATCAATGGAAGAATGGAATAATGGAACAATGGATCTTCGACTTGTTATCACACCAATCGTGCGATAGTCGATCTATGGTAGAAGGGAACAATCGACGTCGTGCGACTCTTTCTACTATATTATATACCGAATCGCATAGAATATAGTAGATATGTATAATATGATGTATAATACGTATTAAGCAATATACTACGAATGGAGATACGTTGATCCACCGATGATTGCTGTTTAATTGACTTTTGAGGTCTACTTTTCATCGATTCGAATGGAACACCTTTATAAATGTATTATAATAAAATTTGTCCTTCCACATATCATTAGAACATTTCAGTCATCAATATATTAAATGCTGTTATTGGGTTTCGCGTATTGTATTTATACAATGGTATACTAACTTACTAGTTTTAAACAAAGCATTAACATTCGGTTAAAAGATTTTTGGGATATGCTGGCACATTTTCATGTGTTGATTTGGAACACATTCCCGTTGAATCTGAGTAGCTGCGTGAAGTCAAAAAACACTTAACTGAGCCTCGTAAATCAGCGAGGCTTGAGCTACCTTGAGTGGCCTAGCTGAGCCCGAAAATTATTGATCTACTTTAATGAAGGAAAATACTAACTAAACTAATAAATATTAACTAAACTTAATTGGGACGGACTGCTTGTCAAGACCGATCATGCCAAAATTTAGAGCTGAAAATGTTACTTCTTTATTTAATTTGTTTTGTATTGGGACGTTTTATGTTATTACTATTTACAAAACCAACCACCGCATTTCTCAAATTAGCGCAACGCATTTTTATACAATAAATATTGCTGAAACTACAAGATAGTCCCTTTAGCGTTGCACGTTTTAAATTCAAATGCCACCTGTACCAGACGGTTCGCAGCGCTGTTATAATCAAGAATAATCTTGATGGCAAAATAAAAAGAAAATTATAGCGAGGTTGGGCTTCATTCGCAGTTGATGAGCCTTAAAATGCAACGTGCCGAGTTTGCACTGAGTTATATGAGTTATATCAAGATGGAAGAATTGTTTTAATAAATCAGGCAATTGCATTTATTAAATAAACAACTTTAATATGACCGTTCGTTTCCAAAGTTATATATAATTCGAATCGCTATAATTTTACTATACTCTATTTTGTAATATAATCTGTGCCTCTATAGGTACTTGTTTTATTTATCGCTTTGTCAAATTTATTTTGTCTTTACTGTGTTACTCTCAAACTCCTACTAACTTCTGTGACTATACATTTTAATTAGTGATTAATCTGAGGACGTAAAGTAAATACACTCGGTGAATTTTGTGATAAATCTCAAAAGAATAAAATCATGGAGGGTTTTATCGAAGTCAATGAAATATCAGATTTCGTTTCATACATTAAAAGTGTAAGTATTTTGTTGACTCCATCAGTCCACCGAATGATGCGGCAAATACGTTACTAAAAATATAAGGATTGTGCATTAAGTACTCTATAATAAATATTTAAAGTGTATTATTCGAAATTTTCACATTAAAAAAAGTATTTACAGGTCTTAATTTTAAAAATATACATTGATATTATTTCTATTTATATATCGTATTTTTTTGTGATAATTGTGTTTAATATGAAGTTTTATTTTCTATAATTCTTAGTTAGTATTGAGGTCGTGTCTAATTTTATATAACATACGACTATCTTTTTAAATCCTTGAATAACTACCTTTTTACATTTAAATTTTTAGTAATGTAAAATATTTTAATTAAAAACATATTTGTGAATTATTAGAATTTAAATATACCATTTTTTTGCATTTATTTAAAAGACTTGCCTTTTATGTTTAAATGCTGGATATAAACATCATTTATATTTATATTATGTTATAAAGACTGTACTTTGAAATTAACTAGTGTATGATAAGTCTGATATATATATTATTATTATAATATATTATTTATTTTCAGATTGAATGGAGAGACCCATGGCTCATAGCTCTCTTGTCTTTTCATGTACTAGTTACTTTTACATGTTTTTCAACAAGGAACTATAGCAATTTTCAAATAATCCTTTTCATCACATTATGTAAGTATTTTAATAATCCATTTTTATTTTAAAAAGTTATTTTGTTTTGTAATATTAGCATGATTATTCATATAGAGATTACCATAAGAATATAAAATTATTGAAATGTTAAACTACATATTCACTAGTAATCATTAGCAGATAATTAGGAATATCAACACCATTATTGTGTATGTATGGCAGTTATAAGTAGTAATTGTATTGTACACACTTATGTTTATTGACATTTGATGTTTTCATTCTATGTTAGAAAATTGGAATTCTGCAACAAATATTCTTCAATGTAGATATGTTTGTACAAAGTTTATAAACATGGATGTAGCTCATACTACCAAAATATTGAATCAGATTCAATGATAAAGATAATTGTTTATCCTCCATCTTTTCTTTTAATTTATTTATTTTATTTTATTAAATGCTAAGCAATTGGTTTGTGGAAATTAAATTCTCTGAAGCATTTGTTGCACAAACAATTTATAGTACATTTTTTACTAGTGAATATGTTATATATGGCTTTGTAGCTACATTTTGTGAAGAAATACTCTGCTATGAAATTTGTATTAATTTTTCCATATTAGGAAATCAATTCGGAGAAATAAAACAGTGTGAATGTTGATCAAATTCATTAATCGAATCAAATTGAAATTAACATGCTTTGTGTTTTTGGTTTTGTTTAATTCAAAAGCAATATACTTATTCTAAAGTATTTTTATTGAATAACTAAAAACAATACATTTGAATAAAAAAAGAATTAACAATTCGAGAAAGTTGATGTCATGTTCTTGACCTTTAACAATGCTTGTATAAACCTCGCTTGACAATTAACATTGTTAGTCGAAGAGTGTTCAAAATTATAAATATTCATTGTTTAAATTCTAATGTATTTAGTTTTGCAAATGTTTGGTTAAATATATCACTTGCTTGGCTTACCTACTGATTTCACATTGTATTTATATGATATGTTAGTGTAGGAATTGTGGAAATTAGCTCATCTTAATCTACTTAAATCTAGGAATCCTCACAATGGTTTATTTAAAGTTGCTAAAGAGGGACATATCTCAATTGATTTTATATGTCAAAATCTATAGATACAATAAAATGAAACACTATTGTGATTGCCATTGGTATATATACTTCATAAATCAGGTGATTTATGATAAAGCAATCTATATATTATAAATAAGTAATGTTTTCACATGTCAGTTCGTATTGGCTGAAATCAGTGCGACTATGTAATAAAACTTTTGAAGAATTTAGTTTAATTAATCTACATATTTGCATTAAATTAGTGAAAAATTAGAGTAATGGCTCACTGGTTTATTCATATTATTTACATTTTTCTTATCTTTAACCCAAGGTCTTTTTATCTTGCTCTTCAGACATAATTATAATTTGTGACTGTTTTCTACCTGTCAAATTATTTCAGATATGAAATTATTATCTAAATTTTAATTAATGAAGTATTATTTATATATTTATATGACCACTTTTATCTTATATTGTTTTGGTATCAAATGATATAAGAGTAAAATAAAAATGTCAAATATAACGATGTAACCAAACAATCAGATTCAGAAGTTATTCAATTTTAAATGTTAAGTTAGTAAATCTAATATGATATTTTATGTTGAAAAATTTAATCAAAGTAAAGTTGTATAGGGATTATAACTCAAAATTTGTAAAGTGTATTTTTATATATTTTTTCTTGCAGTATTGCTCGTTTATTTTTCGGAGAGCATAAATGAAGTTGCCGCAAGGAACTGGAATCTATTTTCAAGGCAGCAATACTTCGATAGTAAAGGCCTGTTCATATCGGTCGTCTTCTGTATACCTATATTACTGAACTGCATGATAATGGTGGTAAGTTGATATATTTTTTCGTATCTCGTATTACAGTCACGCCATGGTCCGATGATTGTACGTTATCTACGAGTTCCTCGATTATAACCGTTCTAAATATTCTTTGATTATATTAATATAACAACTATGATTATAAGATCGATGTCCTGACTGATTTTTATCATAATCTAGAAAGTTCAAATTTGGAATATAGATTGATTTTAAAGTTTAAGCAATATATGCTTAAACTTTAAGGGGGAAGTGGAAGGGGTGTTTTTGTATGAAAGTCTTTGTTATTTAAAGTTAGAAGCAATAATATTTGAATGCTTATTTTATCCGTACGTAGTCAGAACGGGCAACTAATTCATTACAAAGTTATTTTTATCTAACTACAAATGAATTATAAGTGTTCCTAATGTTATTATTATTAAACATTCATGGTTTAATTTACTTTATTTACCGTCAAAAATATATAAATAACATAACGCTATAAATAACATAAGTGACCGGAATGGTTATAATTATTTCTTCATATTAAGAACGCAATTGCATTGTAAATTTATGATTCATAATTTTTGTTATATAAATTCAGAAGATTAACAATGCTAACAATACAAAGATATCATTACTTTAATTACGTTACTCGATCCGTTGAAAGACTGCAGTGTATATATAACAGCGTAATTAAATTTAAAAAAAAACAACACTCATTAAATCGCTATTAAGCCGTATACATTCGTTTATACGGATTGTAAGATTAAACGGACATCCAAAGGTTACGTTGTTTTGTAATCTATTCAGATAGGTAATATAAAATATTTACGTGCGAGTGTCGAATTCGAATTCTAAATTATTTAAGCACTTTTAATTTGATCGTAAGATTTATCTCAAAATAAAAATGTAAATAAACCAAAAATTTAAGATAATAATTATTACGTATATTAACTATTTTACTTTATAAATGAATTTTATAATTTTATTTTTTTTTTACTACCGCTATCTTAATATTGTTAAAGAGTGACAACTGACAACTCAATGTTGAATGTCAGACGTCATTGTTTATAAGTCTGGATTCGAGTCTTTTGAGCCGTAAGATTATTTGTGAATTTTTATTCTTTTTATTTTTTGTTATTCTATAGTTTTCATTTATATCTACTAACTTGTTATATTTTAAATATTAACACTTTCTTTATTTTTTGTTTGTTTTAGTTGTGTTCATTTTGAAGTGTAAAATCATTTTTCTCAGTCAACTTATGCCTGTGGTTTGTGTTTCGAGTTAGTTGTTATTTTTTTTTTTTTTTTTTTGTTTGTATTTAATATTATTATTTTTTTTATATTTATTTATTTTATATTATTTTTATTTATATTATAATAGATATAAGTATATATTTTAAGTTTAATGATTTTAGATGAAGAATATTTTTCTTGCTCGTCAGATGAATTCTTGAGTATCTCGAGTAGTAGTAGCAACACCTCGACATCGGACTCAGAACCACTTGAAGTGAAGCTGCCAAAAATATTTAATAATTCTAATCTCCTATCCATAGTGCATATTAACGCGCAGAGCTTAGTTGCTCACTATTCCGATCTTCTCACTTCCTTCAGCAACGGCGTAGTTGACGGAATTCTGGTGTCTGAAACCTGGTTAAAACCGTCGATTACATCTACCATTTGTGCTCTTCCTGGCTACCAGTTTTTCCGTAATGACCGCACTGTTCAGTGTGGGGGTGGCGTTGGGATTTACCTTCGCAGTGACATTCCTGCCCGAGTAGTTTCTCTTTCCTCCTCAGAAACAAAAGGATTCCTGGAGTATCTTTTCCTGGAGATAGTTTTACACCATAAAAAGATCCTGCTGGGGGTATTATACTGTCCAAATGATAAAATTAACTATTTTGACATATTAGAAGGTGTTCTGGAAAATCTCGTCCCTGTGTATGACCATGTCATATGTATGGGCGACTTAAACACTTGTATATTAAAGAATAACTCTAGAGCACAAAAGTTAAAAACGCTAACGTCATCACTTAATTTAAACATTCTCCCCATGTCCTCTGCGACACACTATTTTCCCAACAGTAGACCAACCCTAATTGATGTAATTGTCGTCTCTAACCCTAATTTTGTTTCCTCCCACGGTCAAATGACTGCTCCATTCTCGTACCACGATCTGATTTTCCTCACTTACAAAGTGCGTCCTACAAAGGTTAGAGGCAAAATTTATCTTCTGCGCGATTTTAAGCATATGGACCTGGATCGTTTGAGAGAGGATGTGAAATGTGTCGACTGGTCGTCACTATTCTCAGCTGATGATGTTAATGCCATGGTTGAATCACTAACTACTGAGCTGATTAGAATATTTGATAAACATGCACCCGCTCGACCAGTACGGATGAAACATGCACCTGCTCCCTGGTTAACGCCAGTGATCAGAAGAACTATGGCTAAACGTGACAGAGCAAAAGCTCGACATAAAAAACTACCATCAAAGGAAAATCTTGACGAATACAAAAAACTTCGTAACATCTGCAACAGAATGTGTAGGGATGCTAAACGCCGCTATATTCATAGTAGACTTCAGAATACTTCCCAAGCGCAAGTTTGGGGATTCTTACGGTCATTAGGTGTGGGCAAGACCACGGATAGCTTTCAAACTACCGTGGACCTCAATGAACTAAATCAGCACTTCAGCACGCCACCTATAACATTAGATCCTGACACTAAGTCTGCTACTCTTTTGTATCTATCTAATCTTGTTCCACCAGACCTGCCTCCTTTCACTTTTGAACCAGTCTCGGAGGAAACTGTTAAGAGGAATGTCCGATCTATCTCCACAAAAGCCATCGGTAGCGATAATCTAAGCCTGGATATGATACTTCCTGTGCTGGAGGATATTGCACCTGTGATCACTCACATTATTAATTTCTCACTTTCGTGCAATATCTTCCCAACACTTTGGAAGAACGCCTACGTTATTCCGCTACCGAAGACCTCCAATCCTTCCTCTTGTTCTCAATACCGTCCCATATCTATACTGCCAATCCTATCAAAAGTCCTAGAATCTATAGTTCACAAACAACTGTACTCCTACTTTACCATCAACAACCTCATGTGTCCTTTCCAATCCGGTTTCCGTCCATCTCACAGCACTGTTGGAGCACTGCTGAATATAACTGAGGACATTCGGTATGCTATGGATAACACCAAGCTTACTGTAATTGTTCTCTTAGACTTCAGCAGTGCTTTTAACTCTGTAGATTTTGACATTCTTCTTGGTACCCTCCGAGCGGTTAATATTTCTTCCTCTACCATTGATTGGTTTCACTCTTATCTTTTCGGGCGCCGGCAGTGCGTGAAAACAGAAAATTCATCGTCTGATTGGTCTAACTTATCTGCCGGTGTTCCTCAAGGCGGCATACTCTCTCCACTTCTCTTTTCTGTTTTCATTAATAACATTTCACGTGTCATCTCTTCTCCCTTTCATCTGTATGCAGATGACTTACAGCTGTATCGTCATTGTCAGTTGAGTGAGTTGTCTGAGACTGTTGACTGCCTAAACGAAGACCTTTTGGCTGTTCAGTTATGGGCCAAATCTTTTGGCTTACTGGTTAACCCTGCCAAATCACAAGCAATGATCATTGGTAGCAGTAGGCTAAGAAGCAAAATTGACTGGCCATCTGTGCCCTGTATCAAGTATGCTGGGGTTCCAATAGCCTATCATGAAAATGTAAAAAACTTGGGCCTGATCATTGACTGCAACATGTCTTGGACGTCTCATCTCAACGATGTTAGTAAACGTATGCATTTCACGTTTCACTCTCTCAAACGTCTCCAATATTTTCTCCCTTTCAACACCAAAATTATGCTCGCTCAATCTCTTCTTCTCCCTATTCTCGACTACGCTGATGTTTGCTTTCTGGATGTGACAGAGGAACAGCTTAATAAGTTAGAGCGCTTACAAAATCTTGCTATTCGCTTTATTTTCGGGCTACGTAAGTACGACCATGTGTCTCTTTTCCGCGCTCAACTTAAATGGCTACCTATCCGATTTCGCCGTGATATGCACATCCTTTCGGTCCTTTTCAATATTCTCACAAACCCTAATATTCCTGAATACCTCAGCTCCCGCCTCAACCTGCTTCCTCCTTCAACCCGCTCCAGGCGTTCTTGCATCACTACGATGCTCGATGTGCCTCGGAGTAACAGCAAATTTCGACTTCAGTCGTTCACAGTACGAGCTCCGCTACTATGGAACAAACTTCCTAAATACATACAGGACAGTACTACAATTGATATGTTTAAAAAACGATTAAGACAGCATTTCCTGACACAAGTTTACCCTTCATCATAAACTTTGATATTAATATGTGTGTATCTATGTATATTATATATTTATATATATATATATATTTATATTATTTATATATATATATATGTGTATTGGTGTATATATTTATATATATATGTGTATGAATGTGTATTTATATAAATATTTTTTTATAAGTAATGATGCACTACATTGCCCGCTGATTGACTCTTATCACTCACCTCCATAGGTTGACTGGAAGAGATCTCTTTTAGAGATAAGTCCGCCTTTGCTTATGTTTTCTCTATTTTGTTATTTTCTGTAATGTCTTTTTAAGTGCAATAAAGAATATATATATATTGTATTATTCTAGCAAAATGTAATGTAAAAGGATAATATATAAGTTTATTTTATAATATATAAGTTTATTTTTATTTATATACTTCCTATATCTTATAGTAGACATTTTAAAAATCGTTGTTTGTCAAACTTATTTGACCTCATCCTCTTTCGAAGTATTTAAAAAAAAAACGAGCTCGATCGGTTAATCATGTTTTTTTTTTATTCGATATGCTTTAAATGAAACGAATATTCAATTAGCTTTGAGTATTTATAAAAAATAGTAATCAATGTGATATTGCCTCGATCGGCTCGTAGATTTAGTCATTAGTGGGGATAGCTTGTGTTTCCTCAGATTCTGAGCTAAAACCAACGGATAATAAAACTTTTAAACGCTAAAGAAAACGAAGGATAATATCATCAATTATGGCAATTATATTTCTCGTGAAACTGGTTTCGCTATTAAAATATGATATATTATAGAGTTACCATTTAAAAAAAAGTTGAAAACATCTGTTTATATTTCTTCATAGACACTTAAAGAACAGAAGGACAAAAAATATTTATATTAGCGAACTGCATATTATTCGGTTAAATAGTTCACAATGTATACTAAAATTATAAATGCAAAAGTAACTTTGTGTGTCTGTCCGTCTGTTACTGTAACACAGGTAAAACACAAGTGAATTAAAAATATTGTATGGAAAAGAAATTTTATATGTAACATGCTTGATCTACAAGGAAAGGCATGGATTACTTTTTTATATCTTATACTCCGATATATAAAGTATAATTAGCGCTAGAAAGGCCTAGACCCTGCCAGCTAGACTTCTGCCAGTCCCCATTAAAATAATAATTATGAATTATAGATAGTATAAACAATATTGAATTTTAACACCAATGAAATATTTCCAGGGTTCATGGCTCTACCAATCTACACAACTAATGACAAATCTGAAGAAAGCGCAGCTCAGACAACGCCTCAAAGAACTGAACATGCACAGAGAGCAGCAGCTGCACATGAAGGCGGAATAAGTAAAATAAACTGTATTATAGTGTATTAATATCGGAACTGATTTGATATCTGATTGCTAACATCTGAGGCAAGGTATCCTGATTTTACAAGATTTTATTTCGATTTGACGATGAATATTTTATCCTAAACCTATTCGCTTATTTACTAACGGCTTATTACGTTCATTGAAAATGATTAAGCGTTAAAACTTTTAGTGAGTTTTAGGGTGGATTTTATCGCGATGTGTTGCGTTGTGTATTGGATTTTCGCAGAAATATGTTTTCTAATTCTTAGTGTTAAGATATTAATAGTAACGCGTTAGATGTGCTGCTTTTTATTGTTTCAATAACCCACTATGTAGGATTAAGATTTTGGTCCTTCGAGCCGGTATACACATAAAACTGTGTTCTATGAAGTTTATGGTTTTCTAATTTATCATGTAACGTATATACATGTAAAAGAAAACATGTAACGAACCTATTCACGTTATTATTATAATCATCGACGCGACATTTTTTTTTCTTTCACTAATATTATAATCATTTTTCCTATTTCTCTTGACTAAATCAATGATAAATTTGTTATACGAAAATAAAATAATTTTCTAAACAACAATAATATTGTTTACCTTTAACATTTTCTATTGAATATTAATAAAGTATTCCTAATATTTTTCTTTTCTGTTTTGTATTAAATTGGTAACGTGATGATGACTATATCTATGTGTTCTACGTCAATTATTGTCAATGGCCATAATAAGATGTGCAATATTTAATGATTGTTATTATATAAATATTATTATATAAGTTTAATTAAAATTGGTGTTTGTGCGTAAACATAATGTCAAGAGAATATCCATTCAAATATTCTAAGATATTAATATAAGAGTAAGTTCTATTAAGTAAAACATACCGCTTCTTTGTGTTAAACTTTGACTGCAAGTTCTAACACTGTTCAGAGAAATAAATGTTGAAAATTTCCTCTTTAATTTAGTTCAAAGATAATGTTTAGCTAAATATTGGAACAGAAGATATTTTTAAAATATATTTCCGACTAGTTTTATTACAACACGTTTTATTATACAATTATATAAAACCATATTTATTGCGTAATTGGTACACATTTGTGTAATGTACGTATAAAAACCGAATTATTGTTCATAGTAAGGCGATTGAAGACAAAATGATTATATTTAAAATTTGCAATCTGTGTCAATATTCTTAGTAGGTATTCAATATGACTTTAATTCCATCCTTTTTTTCACGCTAGTTACTCACTCTTGCTAGTTAATTCCGGATGTTTTCATATTTCGAAGTTTGTTTACTGTTTGTCATCTTTGTAATAACGGAATGCGCGTTACTCAAGTTATACAAATAATTATGTACGAAAATGTACATACATTTTTACTGTTATCGAACTGCTAGTATATTTATAATTTAAATTTGGAATCACTAACGTGAAAATTTAAACAAAAATCTTGCGTGTTAAATTATTTTTACGGTCATTAAACACGAATGTGAGAATTAACAAAGAATCTACGATTACTTATTATGCAAGAAGTTTTACTATTAATTGTCTATGAACTAGTTTTTTATGCGGTTTGGTTAAATCTTGCCTTACTTATGACTAACTCATATGTAATCTATGTCAATTTTTTTTTATTTCATTGGTTCTTAAGAAATTAATTTGAAAATAATCGTTATTAAAATATCGATGTTTTACAGCACTACATGGGAGATACGACACTTTCCCATTAAAAGAGCACGATTAGTTGATAATTATGTATTATCGTTGACACTCTAATCCGTTTTTTTTTAAATATGTTAGAAGGTATAATTTACGTGTGATTATAATGATAATAACAAATAATTATCTCGATAGAAGCCGTGTACTTAAGTACTTTAAAGCATCATTATATAGGTATATATATTTTTATTTTTTTTATAATGTAGACTTATTAAATTTTAATTAGTCTGGATCCGTGATATTTAAAATGTAATTGTATTTTATGTAATTATTCGTTAAGTTTAATTTTTGCGATTAGCAATTTGTTTTTATTTTGATGATGATAAATTTACGCAAAAATGTTTATAATGTTTGTAATATTTTATTCATTTGCTTGAATGAATAAGTTTGAAATTATTTCTTTTGAAAATATTCGTTACATTCATTAAATTAATTCAAATACCAGTTACCAAGTAAAAATAACGTTATACAATAGTTCAGTGTGTAACATGTTTTGTATGTGCCATAAAATTACCTTTATATACATCTTCCAAATAAATAAAGTGCCTTAGTACACTTGCTAAACAATAATATAAAATTGCTAACAGATTAAACGCCACGTGATAATCACATGTATACATAGAAATGTGAATAATTTATTAACCGTGGTTTCTCTTGAACTCAATCGTTAATAATAATCTAATCGATATAAATCTATTCTCTCGCGAAGGCGCGCCCCTCCACGCTTAATTATCGTCGTGATTCTACGAGTGACGCTCGTTCGCTCGTGAGTTTATAGATCTATATAGTTGAGAGAGCGATACTGTAAAGTTTTACGGCTAATCGCACGTGCCCGCTCAACTAGTGTTGTACTTCATGATACACGGCACGTGTCACTCGCTGGAATGGTGATGTAACAATTTATACTCGTGCAATTGACATACATCTCTCGATTGACAAAATCATCGGTTTAAAGAACATTTTCTTTTTTTGTGTGATATGTAATTTGTAATATAAATTTAATTCGTAAGGGCTGATAATTCGATGTAAACTTGCCTGATACAACGCATTATAGGCTGAAATTGTTGAATTTAAAACGAGTCACTATTCTAAATTAATGTAAGAGTAATTCTTTAGGTGCATTTGTTCGTAAACAGATGACCTATAAAATATATAACGCTGCGTTCTTAAAAAGTCGACCGACATTTATTTTCGTTTTTTTTTTTTTACAGTTATCTATAGAATATGTTTTGCTAAAGGAGATAAGTTTTGTAAGGCGCTGTAAATATTTCGTCTCCATTTTTTATTTCCGTCTTTGTCTGCTTTTTATAAGTGCAGCGTTGATATAGAACACCAAAAGGATAATTCTGTGTTCGAAAACAAATGACCATTGTTAAAAATATACATATAAACGATTTTACTTTTTATGTTTTTATATTTAATATAAAAAACAATGTAGATATGTCACGTAATGGATATAGTTATTAAGTGGTTAGAATTTTCACAACTAGTAACACCGTTTAGATTGTATGACCTAAATTAAGAAAAATATTACTGCAACGTTTTTTTGTTATTATACTTCAATAAAATTATGCATTTTATTGACATTAAACATCTTTGTGTACAAATTAATACAAATTAAATGTCGTGTCTGGGTTCGTTTCTATGTGTAACATTTTATTGAAACGGTTCTGACGCAAAAGGATTTAATTGAATTTGCATACGCATTCATTTTTAAGGTAAAGTCACTCATATATTGACTTGATATTAATAATGATCGTCGTCGTTGAGGTGATGGGAGGTATAGACACAATTTGAATTACGTCCATTCTCGTTATAAGATTAACGATGTGCAGCGAAGACTGATTGTCAATAACGAAAGCATATTGCTCTCATAAAAGATAATTAACTCAATCTATACTCCCAAAAGTAATATAATTCTATTACTTTTTTTTAAATAAAATCAAATTTCAAACAATTGTTAATCGTAGTTTGTAATTTGATTTTTACTATAAGTTATATACTGGCAACTATTTCTTTAAAAAAAGTTGAATACCGAACTATCAAAAATACCTTGATATAGTATTATCTCTGGAATTATTCATTTACTGGAAATGTTTAAGGCATTATTTTATTTCCATTTTTGTTGGGGTTCATAATGTCATATGGTACTTGTACCATAAGATAGCAATGTGAGCTGGTGTTCGTAATATTATCATAAAATATTCAGATTTCCAAAATTTTATTCTGTTTCGAGAAGAACACGTTTCGAAGATCCCGCTCCGCAATGAAAGCAACGGAAACTGTAGTTTCATCGAGACTCGTCGAAACGTTCTCTAAAAAACGAAAGTGTATTTTTTTAATAATTGTTGTATGTATTTATGAACAGATATTTTTTTCACAAATACATCAAAACATCACGTTTGTTACATTTGTATTAAACTGAATCTGTGTATTACCTTGAATTCGCTTTTTTAGTGTTTACGAAACTATTTTATAGTGAAATTCGTAAGTGTAAGAATATACTTGAAAATTAAAATGTACATGGTACTCTAAAGATAATAAGTATTTATTTAAGATATGCAATTTTAGTTCTTATATTGTATATAATAGTTGTCAACGTCATGTTTTCTTACACCGATAGCATATTGCCTAATTCATGTACTAACAGTTAACTAATTGGCGATGATGAATAAATGCTTAAATAAAAATTTATGTTAAGTAAAATGTTTTATTTATTAAAAAATCTTAGAGATTAAAATATATACTTCGACATAATTTGACCGATCACCAATAAAGTTGACGAGATTTATACGTATGGTATTATCTTATACATTTTGGTGCAACTTACTAGATGACGTTCAGCATTTCATCTTCGTATATTAAACAGGACAATATAAAAGGTAGGAAAACGTTTGCCAGATGACGATAGTATTATATGAATACTGTATCTACATATGAAATAATAGGGGGTGATTGTGATGTTAAGTTAGGGAATACGCTATCTCCATTCAAAACCTCATCAAAATCCGTTCAGCCGTTCTTTTGTGATGAGTAACAAATATTAAAACTTTCACATTTTAATATTATTAAGATTGTGATATCTTACATCAACGAAATCTATATAAATAAAGTAACCCGTCACGTGTATGAACGATAAACACGCAAACACCACAAAAAATATAAAACAGATAGGTATCTACTGTCGCCCAATAGAATATTAATTTTTAGTTCCAAGTCGATTTGTATGAAATGTTTGCTATGAATATATATGCAAGAGAAACTAATTTCTCTTTTTTTTTTACATTTAATAATATGATATGATGAGTTACTGTAAAGTTCAAGAGAATAATATATATTTTTTAAACAAGGAAATAGTTCCTTAGTTTTATTATAAATAAAACGACGGAAATAATTAAAATTGTATATACATTTTTATGAAATATTTGTTCAAAAGCCATTGGCGACTATTTTTTCCTTAACTTCTTTTATCATAAGGGAAACTAAATCGTCCAAGTTTACGGTGGGTTTCCAGTTCCAGTCTCGTCTTGCTTCGCTGTCGTCGAACACTTGGGGCCAGGAATCAGCTGGAAAAAAAAAATATTTTTTTAAATATTTTACATAACATGCTTTGTACTGTTTCCAACAGGGCCAGTACGCACCCGGAAGGAAACGTAAAACCTAAACGTAAACCTACTTAAAAAGAGATAACTTAGTTCTGCACTCTGCAGTTGGACATAACGGGCTTTACTTTATAACCACTACGAGCTGTGATTGCCCAGTGGTTAGAAGACGTGAATCTTAATCGATGGCTCCGAGTTCAAACACCGAAATCACAACTGTTTTTCATGTGCGTAATTTGTGCTTATATTTCATCTCGTGCTGAGCGGCATAGGAAAACATCGTGAGGTCAACTGTATGTGAATTGAAACCACATTGGATCAGCATGGTGAAGTAAGCACCAAGCCGTCTCAAAAAGGAGATGAGGCCTTAGACCATCAGTGTGACATCAAAAAGCACAGATTTACTTTACTTTGATACTGCACACTAACCCTTCTTGTCTAGGATATATTTTTAACATTATAAGGACATTCGCATAGCTCCTACCCATACCCTCTGGCGTAATGTCAATTTTATAATATACTATATAGGTACTATTTTGCCAAAAACACGTAGATAATCTCTTAGGAAATAATTACTTATAGTCAACTCTTCCAATCGCAGAAGGAATAAATAAAAAAGCCTTGGATTTATATATCAAGCTATTTGCTAATAGCTCGACTACATTAATAGTAAATATATTTTTATTTATAATACAACTCTACTTCACTTTTTCTTCCTAATAAAATTCGCTTTAATTTTTACTTCCAAAGTTCCGATACCTATCAACTTCGCTGACATTCGAAACTATTACGTGAAATAAATATCATAGATTTTTCATGATATGGACCAACGAAATTACGTCAATTTAATGGCAAAGTTGTTTATTTGTTATTACTTCTTGACATATTAGTAACAGTTTACTAAAGCAATAATTATAAGTAACTTAATAATTGTAAGTGACATACCGATATCCTGCCGACTGTCAGGTTTGTATGTGATGGTAAAATCTGGAATATGTTTGATCATCTTGTCGGTCAGTTCTTCAGGAGTGAAGCTCATTGATGTGACGTTGTATACCCTTCTGTTAAGCGTGTTGCTTGGTGCTTCTAAGAATTCTGAAAGTGCGCGAAGAGCATCCTTCACGTGCATCATTGGTAGTCTGGTGTCGGGCTTCAGATAGCATTCGTAGTGACCCTTTCGCAGCACATCGTGGAAAATAGCTATAGCATAATCTGTAAAACATTGATTAAATATATTTTTATTAATAAGATAGGTAACTTGAGTAGACATTACTCACATATTATTATTTATTATTAATACAGCTTAAGACATAGAGACATTTGTTTCGCAAATCAGAGGCGCACTGAGAAAGCCGTGATTGTTAGAGCAGAGCATGAATAATTATTACATGAAGATACTAATATCTCAAACTAATAAACATTTTTTCTTGTGTTACACAATTAAAATACGAATTTAATTGCGAATATATTTATCCGCTAGAATATAAATATTGGGTTAGTGCTGGACGGTAGTTGATTGCGAAAGGAGTTTAGTTCCAGTTATGATCGTAATTGTATGGTATGAGCAGCTTAGTTTGAAATGTAGGTCCAAGATGGGAACTTATTTCGCGATTGCGATATAAGTATGTTAAAACATAAGTGTGTGCTTCCTATAAAATAATTATAATGTATATTAGATTAAACTCTTTTTGGTATTATGAAGCTATAAATACGGGGTCAAATTTAAGTCTAGCAATTCAAACTTAAAAAAGTGGCTGTGACATACGAACGGACAGACAGACATGACGAATCTAAAATGATTTCATCCTTAAGGATTATATTAATTTGTAATAATATTTATCAAAAATAAATGAATATTTTGATTATTTATATATTTTAATCTTATAAATATGACTACTTTGTTATATTTTAAATCAATAAAAGTATTAGTGAAGTACCTACTATTTGTTATTGTGCGATAGGCTTATGTTTGACCGCAATCAAGTAAAGTAAGCGTTGATTTGATGTGAGATCAAACGTACTTACCTTTCAACATCGGTAATATAAATTACAGTTTCGAAACATTCTTAAGCTATATGAAGCTGTGTAAGTCTATGTTGAATAAGATATGTTTTGAATGGTCAATACACGTACTTATATCCTTATATGAAGGTGTTACCATTTTTATATGGAGATAATAACATTCGGTAGATTAATTGTCTTCGTCTAGGGTCCAGTAACATGTATCTTTTTTTATTTTGACATTAGATAGTACGTCGCAACTTAGATGTAGAGATATAACCGTTTACATCGTGTGTATTAGTGCGTATTTAAAATCATCAATCTTTATTTATTTCTTATGTTAAAATGATCTTTACGCAAACGTAATAATTTGTAATGTCAGATAACCAAATACATTCGCAAAATTGACGATGAAATGTTTTTTCTTTAATTTTCGATACTACATTTAAATTGTGTCGTACTATACCTACCGAAATTTTTATTTTTGTTCACGAGGTAAACACTATTATTAGCCTAGTAGTTTTCGTTCTTATTGAAAATGTTTCTTGGTACAATTTCCAAGAAACATTTTCAATAAGAAATAAGAGTACCTAATTCCTAACCAGCTTCTTAAACATCATATAATAGAAAATAGAATAATGTGCGAGTAAGTACTCTTTTAAATTTTAAATATTTTTATAAATATTTAATTAATTCACACCTGAAGACCCTCGTCTTATAAACGAATCGAATTCGGTGGAAACTAGTTTAGATAAATGAAAAATGCTGTTGCATAACAGATTTACATTCAAGTTTTCTTGCTAAAAAAATCTTGAAATTTGATTAAAAATATAAAAAATTTGTAAAAATGTCGTTTGTTAACGAAGTCTTATATTTATATATGTATGTATGAAACCGACCTGTGGTGCCTCCACCTGGAGGATCACTTGATATTACGCCTGGGAATCTTAAACAGCGGAAGTCCAATCCGAACTTATGGTAGTAATATTCGCCTAACAATTCCGCGTGTACTTTGGAAACACCATAAATAGTTCTCGGCCTTTGTACTGTTATATTTGGAGTAGGATTCCTCGGCGAATCAGGTCCAAATGCGCCAATGGTACTCGGAACAAATATACGAAGCCCGTACTGCTTTGCAAGTTCAATAACATTATGCATTCCTTCTATATTCACTCTTACTGCTAACGGTACATTTTGTTCACCGATTGCACTAAGGAGTGCTGAAAAATGTATAAGCCAATCAACTCTGTGATCAACGACTATCTTCTGAAGACCTTTAAAATCTAGTATGTCGGCAAAGATGTATGGTCCATCGTTAAAAACCTCATTGGTTGGCTTGATAATGTCGGACAGTATAACGTTTTCTTTGCCATATTTTCCTCTTAAATGTTTTGCGCACTCGACTCCAAGTTGACCTAGACCCCCTGTAAAATGAATTGTCATTAGGTTATATATGTAGATTTTGGTCACTAAATTGAACAAAAATAATTTCTAATTATCTACTTTAGTACCGAAATCTTAAAAATGTATTTGTTGAAAGGAGATCTTGCTCGCGTATATTAAAAAAAAACGATTTTGAAGAAGAATAAGAAAAAGTTTTTGTACAACATGCAACGAAGGTACGTAGTACGAAATGAATGTTCGAAGATTTTTTTCTACTATTTTTCTATTGATAGCACTGAAGCATGTATCCACAAAAAAAAAGCATTGGCTAAATAATCTGTGTCCTGTTCGCATAACTAAACATTAAATAGCCATTAAACTAAGAATTGAATTGAATTGAAAATCGCTTGACAAACAGAGGAGAAGAAGATACTGATACAAAACTGTTTTGTCTTTATTTGTTTATATAAAGATATTGTGCTATCGGTGTAGGATCTACTATTATAATCTAAGATCTTAATTAGCACGTGTAAGTAATATCGAGAAGAAAAACATACATAATATTATTCTCGTTTTATAGTTATTTTTAGAACGGCGAAATGTTTTTAAACAAAAGTGATTTTTTTTATGAAATAAGTGGACAAACAAAATAGACCAAGTGACTACTTTGTTTATCCACTTATTTTAATTGATGGTAATTGGTCACCATCGCCCATAGACAATGGGCGACCATATATAACATTTAATGTTATATATTTAAAAGACAATTATTAGATATAAAAATAATTTTCTATATTATTGAATATTTTTATTTTTTGATATTTAAGTGTACATTATTTGCAAAAATGAATAATAATAATAGTAAATATTATTGTGTAAGTTAATTGTTTATCTCATTTCGTCATACGTTTACTTATGCTGATGTGGAAACGTGGAAAGACCCGTTCAACAAACAATTCAGATATAAACTAAACTGCGTGAATATTATTAATGTTAAATACTGTTTAGTTTTCCAACAAAATGTATACAAATTAGTTTACACAATTCTACCTAAGTGAGTTAAATGAGTTTTTTTTATAACATAATTAGGCGGACGGGAAAATGAGCCACCTGATTTTATGTCACCACCGCCATTGTAAGAAATATTAACGACTCCTTACATCGCTAATGCGCAACCTTGGAAACTAAGAGGTTATGACCCTTGTGCCTGTAGATACACCGGTTCACACACTGTTCAAATCATAATACCACAACACTGACTTGCTGTTTGCCAGTAGAATATGTGATTAATAGCAACTTTCCTAGGTTGGCTTGCAAAAATACCTATCGCCAAATAAGGCATCCCAAGTTTCCATTATACATACGGGAAATTGAGACATGCACATCTGATTGTCATATAATGGCACTCCGCATTGTTTATATAGCAAATAAAAAAGTATCTATTTAATATATAATTTATATTTAAAGCAACGGTCAAACTATAAAGTGACAAAACTAATATGAAGAAAATTAACATAAATTCAAAATTAGACGAGAACAAAAATGATTGCTAGTTTTTTTTTAAATTTAAAATAACAACATAGTTGCAAAAATATTATTATTCAAAGACATCTAAACTCCTAAAAATAAGTACTTCGACATAATTAGTTTTAAAATTTTAATAGAAAAGGTTTCGATTAAAATATAAATAAATCAATCAATAAATTTGTTTAACGAAGTTGTTTTAGGTAGGTTGTTTAACATGTAAATTAGGTATAGTTATATAAATTTTATTTACCATGTTTGCTTGTATATTTGCAAAGTAAATATAGCAAGGCCATAATAAGTAACAAAAACCGAATACATTTGTATTTTGAGATTTACCGAGTCACATCAATACTAGTGTAAAAAAAACAGTATTAAATCGAAATATCAAAACGAGTTGATCTAATACACAATTACTGCAAAACCGCATGTCAAGGCTTTCCAGCGAACATAACGCGAATTTTACACTGCTTGTAATTTAGGTCGTTACTAGACCCTTATTTATGATATTCAGTTCGCAAAATTTTAAAACTTATCTACAATTTAATTACGTTACTTTCAAATTGAACGCTACCAATATTCAAATAAATAATAATTATTTATTTCTATGTTTGATTATTCATGAACACTGTTTATGAAATATTATTTCTAAATTCAATATAGAAATAATATTTCATATATTATTTATTGCTTTATTCAAAGCAATGTTTACACGAAAAATAAACATTCTACTTTCAGTTTTCATTCCAAGAATGCCCTAAATAGACTTACCGGTGATTAAAATTTTCGGAGGCTTTTTATTTTGTACGTTAGAACTATATCTTCTTGCATTAATAGCAAACGCACAACATGCTTTCCTCAACAACGTCATTTTGAACAAAATATAATATTTATATAACAAATTTATTATTGCGAAAATACGTTATTGCTGTCTTATAGACAGATTTGAACTGTTAACGTGTTAAGTGAACAGTAAGGTTTAAGTTAGTGTTTGATATCAAAAACTGGTTGTGTATTGATGTTATGCGAAAATGAATCTTAATGCAGAGACGGGCACGTATACCTGTTTATAAATTTACGTCACGAATAAATTCTATTGGAGTAAGAGGTGGGTGTGTTTTGTACCTTTGAAATATTGTATTCTATTTTGTCATTGAAAATTAATTATGTACGTATAGAAAGAATACGCGTATTCAAGTATGTAGGAAATAAGATTTTCCTAGCGATGAAACGATTGTAACTTTTTTTAAATAAATTATCATAAGTATCATGCCTATAAATGTTTCACGTCTCTCCCTTGGAAGAGATAGCTTACGATCCTATTTCACCACCCTTTTAATGCGTCTGGCAGATACACAGGTGGCAGATTTTCACCCGACACTTGCAGCTTCCCCAGTTTTTTCATTAACGCTAGACGTCAAGCGCGAGATGAATTATAAACACAAAATAAGCACTGAAAATTAAGAAGTTGTGCCCGAGTTTGACCATGGAATCTTCGGTTAGCATTCACGTCGTTTAACCACTGCGCTACACTGTCATTGCGATTAAACGAGATGCACCGTTTACAAGAGATAGACTATTTGGTAATAAAACTTGAGTTTTATTTTTTAATACCTTATAATTATTTTATTCGTTTCAACACAATTTATATATTTTTGTTAAGAAAAATTGTTAAAGTGGTTACAAAAAATATGATACAAAAAGCATAATAAAATATTTGCGATATATCAAGACATATGCGATGCAAGAACTAAGTTAAGGTTTACAGCAAAAAACAAAATATAGCTTATATGTAAATCATACTATTATCCTCAATGACCTCTACTCCTCAGACAAGTCTTGAATCTAAAACACGAACAGCGTATGTTATTTTAAATTAGCAATAAATTAAAAATATAAACTTTTTTTTAAAACCAGTTAAGTTGAACTTTATATCAAAATAGCATTACCCAATTTTTTATTACTGTTGATCAAATCTAAATAAAGAAGTGACTTAAAATAGACTTAACAACAAGTACTTAGTGAGAAGTTTAGAAATACATTTTATTAAGTGAAATTTTTTTTTTTTTTTCGTTTTCGAATATCGCATACAAGCCGTCGACCATATTTTTTGCTTAACGAGTTTTTATACAGCATACATTGAGATCGTAGTTGGTTCCTTTTTTTGACCGTCGAAGACCTCCGGAAGGTGGCAATCCAAAGTCAAAACAGTTTTGTTTTTGTTTAAGAAAAGTATTTTACTTTTGTCATTAGTTTTAAATATTTTAATTCATTATTAAGTGTTGAGCATAATAACTGCTAATGTATTAGAAGTAAGCCTTACCTATCTAGCGGTCTCTACATGGCTCCTAAGGTCTTGGTAAGTGGACCTTCTTCAGATACTGGTAGATGGTAGGTACTGCAAGAAGTATAAGTAAACAGAGGGTTTGGCGCCATATAAATATTTAGGTAAGTACAAACTATTGAACATTTTATAATTAATACAGTTTTATATTGAGAATTTAAACATACTAAATGGTGTAGTAGCTTTATTCATTCAAAACTTAGAACGTTTTGTATTTTAATAAATTGAAATAAGAGTCCGTTCATTAAACGAATTATCCTTCAGTTTCGCAAACGTTGGTTAAAGCAGATTAACTAATTCCACTTGAATTTTAACTCTCGTTGGTCGCTTATTGCGTCATTGGTTACCATCGACCAATGACCATTCAGATTTAATAAAAAACTATTTACTTGACTTTGATTAGGACTTCAGAAACTGGTGATTTAATTTAATTTTGATATATATATATATATTTTTCTTAACAGCCTTACGGTATTTCACGAAGGTATATTCGACCTTTTTTTTTAGTACACCATTATATTATGTTGACTGTTGTAGTATTGATTATAGCAGTGTTACAAAACAAGGAAATGTATCACACTTAATACCAAATAAATTGTTCAAACATATCGTCGGGCAGGTACTAAGATTTTTTGCGCGTCTCTATCGATTTCGCAATATACAAGGTCGACTGGTTTTGATGCGGATATCGTATGATCGCAAATAACTCGTAAATTTAATAATAATATAATTTTTCTGAGGCCCTTATTAGCGGGTGTGTCGGCATTTAAGTGCGAATTTTTCCTCACTGTTTATTAAGTCTAAATATATAATAAAAACAAAATGATTTCGTTCACACAAATTTAGAAAATTTCTAGTTTTAAAAAAAGGGACGTGCCTAATAAGCACACACAGTTTATTTTTAAGACAAATTCATAAAGTTTATAACATTTTATATTTATAGTTTATCCCGACTTTTCTCGAATATTATTAGGTATTGAATATATGGTAATACATGTATTGTAATATGGTAAGGTACATATGTTACATGCCCTTTTTAGATGCTCTAACGGATTGAATAAAATATGGAAGGTTTTATTATAATTTGAATAAATGAGCTAGTGCCGGCGATAGGACTCCTCCTTGAAGATAGGGCGACGGCCCAGGTTGGCAGGATGCAGAAGCGAGGTGTTGTTAGGAGTCTCCTGGTTATCTGTGCTATATATAGGCGGGAACAGTCATAGCACGTTTTCCCCCATTGGACATTCTGGCGGTTATGGACACGAGAGTCTACCTAAGAAGACTTACATCCTCCGTCAGAACGGCGAAAGCGCTCTACCTCCGAGTGCGCTCGAGGCGTTGAAATGGCGGAAACACTGGAGGGTTCAGGCGACGTGTCGCGGTCGTTTCCGCGAGGAACAATACGCGTCAAGCGTCGTCGGAGCCATTCTGCCGGCCTTCGAAGCTTGGATGAGACGAAAGCGTCGAGTTACCTTCACCAGGTGTGGGCCTCATGTTTCTTATTTCAGACAGCCATCGGGAGGACGGCAATTGGGATGGCCTCGCGCTGCCGTACGCACTAGCGAGGAGTCCGCACTCCTTCGACGACAAGGTAATCTCGCTCCCTGAGGAGAGCTTCAAGCCATGAGTGGAGGACTGCACTCCAATCCGTGCCGAGGAGGGCCATTGCAGTGGTTTTAATGGGTAGAAATCTCACACAAAAACTTCCTCGAATTGCTTCCGGCAATGTATCCGGTATACTACTACTACTTTACTACTACAATTGGCTTAAAAGGTCGATAGACAGCGATTTTGTTTTCTTTTCGAGTCACACCAAAACACAGTTTGCTTTAACACGTTACTCATGTGTTATTTTAACCACTATGGTAATATGAGCTTATTAAATGAAAAAATATGACACTTTCAATTACCTACGTAATTTAAATCTTCGTTTTTTCAAAGCGTATTCGTAATCATTTTTAACTTTTACATGTAACAATTAAAAAGCTTAAATAGGAAGAGGGAAAGGTACGTAGATAATTAAGATAAATTTTCATTCATTTATTGTTATTTTGTCATTTAACTGTAAATTTAATAGTTCGACTATAATCGTGCTATTAAATAATATGTCAATTTTATTGTATAAACATTCCAAGTTGCTACATTGCTGGATTAATCTTGATAAAAATAAATGCAATCTTTATTTTGCAATCAGTCAAAGATTAACGTAAATAATTTTTCAGACATATTATTTTTTGAGTAAAGATATTCTGTACGATAAAAAAATCTAGAAGGAGAATTCGATGGTGAAATTAAAAAAAAATATAGTTGTGTCACATTCAGAACTGGAACAATTCCAATTATTAGGTACAATAATTAAAATTCCTTTGAAAAACAGTTTGCAAAGTTTAGTAATAAGATTCAAATTTCACCCATAAAGATCGTTTTTCACAGAATACTATAACTTAATATCTATGTTTTAACAAGTAAGCGATCACTTGGAAATTGTAATATAGGGTACAAACGAAGCTTAAATTTAAACATTGATTTATTACGTCACGTGAAAATTATATAGGCATAGGCAACATTTTTCAATATTAAAAGCAATAACAGATATGAAAATAATCCTTAGAAGTTTTACGTACATCCTTTGTACTTCGCTAAATGCAAAGCAATATAATTTGATTACCGGTTACATTATAGTGATTTCATAAACATTTAGCAATTGACTGACTTTGAATTTGGTAATACTTACTTCTAATAAATATATTCTTCTTCCAGAGTTAAAATTATAGCTATACTCGTAGATAATACCGATTTGCACATCTACTTCTAGAAGACGAGGTTACGTATGAAGGCACGCGCTACAATGGTGAAAGATAAGTTACTTGGTGCGCATCGAGCCATGAACCGAAAGTCTGGTGTTTGCATGCGAAATACACTTTGTATACAGTCCGTGTTTATCTATCAAAGACTTCAGTGGTCCGGGATTGTTGAAAGTGAACACTGAGTTACGCAATTGTATTAATATAATACCGCACGTTAGCCGCGTTCGGATCATTGGTGACTGATACATCTATATGGGAATTGTTTTTTTTTCTAAAAGGTAACAGGGTTTAAATGTATGGATTTGGATTTAAGTATGCTTTTAATAATAGATGGAATCCTTTCGGACAAGGGAAGATTAATAAGCAGTTCATAACTGTAGGTATCTTCTATAGTATAATCTAGTTAAATAGAGAGGGCACAATATTTTTTCATTTTATACTCTCATTATATTTTTGGGCAATGAATGTCATTAATTTAATTATTTTTATAATATCCGCATAAAATAAATACTAGAAAATACTGTACGTAATGAAAACTTCATGGAAGTCGCTATTCTTTTTTTTAAATTATTTATTTTAAGAGGCCGTAAATGTGGTATTAAATTTAGATCTATAGATGTTGAGCAAATGTATTATGCTGCTCAGTCGAGTGTTGGATAAGGATCTGTTTCAGAATTTTTACACGCAATATAGGCAGTATTTGAATTAGCGCTCTTTGGTTTTAAGGAATATATTCTGAGATATCTAGACACAAATTAAAAAAATAAGGCATTATTAAAAAAAAACAACGCAAGCGAAAGTAACATATACATTTTAAAAATAAATACAGTCTATATAACTATTACATATTACATAAATTTTACCAGATACATATTACTGCTACCCATACTGACATCACACGGGTACAATAATTTGATATTTTGACTTTTCTTTACTACAATACTAGAGACACGCCCCGGCTTCGCACGGGTGTAATGCTAATACTAAATATACTACAGAATGTCTTACAACGTGCACAGTTTCTAAACCATTAGACAATAAAAACCGCTATGTCCCTGCGTTTTAAATCTGTAATATCTTCGAAAATATTCATTTAAATGACATGCTGTAAAGGGCCATGTTGATCTATATTAGATGCATAATGTATTTAAGGTACTTAATTGGATAGGGATAAATGCTTAAAATCACTTCGATAAAAGACATTATTTCTCGTAAATAGAAAAGAATAAAAAAATTTTGTTGTTAAAAAAAACGCATCAAAATCCGTTGTGAAATTTTAAAGATCTAAGCATACATTTGTTTTATACTATTTAATGATGCATGTATTATACATATAAAACTTCCTAATAAATCACACTGTTTATTGATGAAAACTTTATTAAAATCCGTTACGCATTTCAAAAGATCTAAGCGTAGAGAAGGCGGGAACCGACTTTGTTTTTTACTATGTAGAGTTAGTGTCCCAAATAATTTTAAGCTTATATTTTTATTATTAACACTAAAGCTCGCCAATAGTAGGTACGAAACAAAAATAAATTGGTTCAGAATCAAAGGCGAAAAAGGTACTGATTATCAAAATATAGGTAAATGTTTCAACTTTGTTTAGCAATATTTGTTTTTTAAAGTAAAATAAAAATGCTGGTATCCCATTCACATCATATATGTATATTGTTTTAAATAATTTTACCAATCACTATCATTACTACTTACAGGAAAACGGTATTAAGAGATTATCAATGAATTTTAATATATTTCGATTGGTATTTACGGATAAACTTAAGTACGATCAGCAAAACCAATAAATTTCTTAGAAAAAGAAAAAGTATCGAGCTCCTCGAGAAAAAATGCGCCATGTTTTTTTGGTTGTTTACAAGATAATTTCTTAATAGTATTATTTTTGGTAAAAGTTTTTTGTTCCTTCTGGCATCGATCGAAATATCGTCAAAATTCATTGATATTATCTTTAGCTAGTCTTATAGCTCTATCTCAAATGTCCGTCCGTAACGCTGTTAGTTAAATTTTTTAGGACAAATCTAAGTATTGTATTAGGTAAGCGTTTGAATACTGTAAAGGGGACATGTTCAAATGCATGAAATTGTGATGACTGCAATCACGATCTAGATACGAGATGTGGAGAAAATGTTATAATTTAGTATTATTACCATTTGAGGACACGAATTGTGATATTTTCTAGAAATAGACCAATTATATTTCAGTATAGATAGAACAACATTAACAACTTTTATCATTGATAAAGTTAAGTACATACATTTTGCAGTATTTTGTAAAGCATTTTGGTATGTTGCTTCAATAATATTTTTTCTCAATCGAAAAGATTAGTATTGCGATTGGATGCTAAAATTAAATCAAAGAACGGGTTACAGCTGTTAGACGATAAGGGCATTTTTTCTATATTTTATATAGAGAGAGCCAGTCGGGAATAATACCGTAAGATGCGATACCTCATAGACATTAATTTCCTTACACCGTCTATGCGTAGCGAACTATTTGATCTAATATGTTATGCCCTTGTGTCTGTAATAACTGGAACATAGGAGACTACAAACTATTGTTGTATTTAGCATTTATCTATTTGAAAGATTAAAAATGCCGTACACATTTTTTTATTTACTTCTTATGTTTTTATTACGCAGATATTATTTAATGGAATACATTATAAAGGAAGAACAACTAGAAAATATTCCTAATATAATTAAATCATCAATTTGAGATTTAAATAAATACTTCTTAAATCGTATGTGTAGGGTGCACTTAATACGTTTTTTATGACAGTATCATCATGTGACAGTTATGTACGATACGTAACTGCGTAACTGTAACGAAAACTCATGGTCTCATTGAGTGATTACAAGTTACGTTAGAAAACTGTACAAACTAAATTATTTTACTAGCATTACACGTAACTGTGACTGTCAAATATGTTGTAATAATGATGTATGAAGATATTTTATCGATTAAACAATAGGGCTATGCTATTTATTGCATACATACTAATATATATTTATTAAATATTATTCTACCTAATATAGATTACTCGCAATTTTATTACTAATCACTTGGTTTGTAACCGAAGATCGCGGGATCGAATCAGAGCAAAAATTAAAAAATATTTTTACGTGATTATATTTAACTCTTGTTTCGCAGTAAAAGTATATATCGTGAGGTACTAGAAGTTTTTATAGTCTGTTTGCATTTAAAAACAATATAATTAGAATATAAACTAATAGAACAATATAATTGCCCCGTTTGTCAAGCGTACAAGCCTGTTGTTTAGGTCTTGGGATCAAATTCTGGGTCATTCGTTGAGCTTTTCTGTCAAGAAATACTTGGTAAACACTGACACGGTGCAAATTTGCTGGCCCATCGGAAACTTAGATTAGATTAGGAGAGTAAGGGATTGTAAGGGAAGGACCGTGGCTGCACTTGGTCTGTAAAAAAATAATGATTTTGAATATAATTTGTGCCCTTCCAATAAACTAACTTTCGTGTTGATATTTTTGAAATAACATTCCATACAAAATATAACATTAATCACATTATTTTGGGGACAGTAATTATGGAATTCATTTAGTAAATTGAAGTTTTGCGTAACCGTACTTCGTAAATAACAAAGACGTCAAGTAGTAAGGCACAGATAGTAAATAAAAACAATGGCTGGAGTAGTGAAAGTGTTACTTAATCACTGTACACCGCTGACCATTGTCTTAACAGTTATATTGTTTCATTGCGTCCTTGACGCAATTCTACAATAAAATCTATTATTTGAAATACAGGAAACATTATTGTAACACGGTCTGGAAGTTCATTTTTATAAACATTGCCAAAGGTTCTGCACAAGACACGGACACGACGAAAAATATTTGGCTATCCTTGACTTATTAGATTTAGATAAACTTAAGTGAAACAAAAACATGTTATATGAATCTATTATAAAGAAATATCGATTATATTATTAAAAAAAAACCGAAACATTCAATAATAATGATAATATAATCAGCACCAATATTACATAAAAGTAATATTCGCGGTACTACTTATATTAAGAAAATTGAATTCTAAATACAATTTGTTTTTAAACTTGTATAATTAATTAAACAATGAGTTATTGAGTCTCATACAACTGTTTATCCGCCATATACTGATTATTACTATAGAGTCCTGCGGCATATGCAGTGGAAACCTTTAAAAAGGTACCCGGCCCCTTTGTACCAAGTTATTTAGGATTCCTACCAACTACCTGCGATGGCCGTCGTCATTTCACTATCCAATTTAGTCATCATCATCCTCCTGCCCTTATCCCAATTTTACTTGGGGTCGACGCAGCATGTCTTTTTCTTCCATACTTCTCTGTCGGACGTCATCTCACAAGTAACTCTCTTTCTAACCATATCGTCTTTCACACATCATCATCATCTTAATCGTAAACATTTATGTAATGCGATGAGATCTATATATAAGCAAACTGATAGAGATAAGTTTATCTATAATGACGGAGTTGCCCAATTCGATCCTTGTCATGTTTAATTAGAGTGGATTTAAATATTTTCGAAAGGTCTAAAGATATAAAAGAAATATGTTTTTCTTTCAGATGTTACCAATAACAATCATGATTAATGATTCAGGAAAGCAACAATGACAGTCAATGAGGAATGGAGTTCAACAAACAAAAAATATTAATATATCTTACTCTGATAATACTTAAAGCTACTTTAGGACAAAAATCAGTATGTCCACCACCAGATACAATTCTTCCCTGCATATGTACTCATCGCCAAGACGATATACAAATATGGTAAATCAAAGAATTTAAACAAAATGATTTTCAAAGTTAGTTTTTTCTAATGGTTTCTATTTTTAGGTGCACGCACAGCGATTTGCCACAAGTACTAAAAGGTGTTCAAAGGATAGGCGAATATATTAGAAATCCTATCGATGAATTAATAATCGAAAACAACTATTTGCCTTCTTTGCCTGGAAAACTATTTCAAAATGTCAAGATTCTTAGATTAATGATCCGGCACAATGGTTTGGAACGAGTATCAGCAACATGGTTAGAATCTCAAGAACCACATTTACTAGAAATATTTATAGTGGAAAATGATCTTAAAAGTCTACCATCAGAGAGCTTGATGAAGCTACAAAACCTACAAGCTTTAACGATACAATCACATAATCTTAAAAGAATACCCACCTTAATTAATATGCAAAAACTTCGATATGTGAACATACAGTCCGCAAGTTTAAGTAGTATAAATGAACACAGCATTGGAAATTTACCAAATCTTGAAAAATTGTTTATTAAAGGAAGTATAAATTTGAATACAATAAAAGAAAACGCTTTCTACAATATGCCTAAACTTAGAAAATTTGAAATAACCGAATGCGGAATTAGATCTATTCATATGCGAGCACTTTCTTTACTGCCTCAATTAAACGAATTATCTTTAAGTAATAACAGGATATCAGACGCAACTATGATAGGAAGGGCTACAAGAGACCTACCAATGCTTTCAACATTAAATCTTAATTTTAATATGATAAGTAAATTAAGTGAAGGAGCGTTTGTTGATCAACCAATGTTAGAAATTTTATATTTGTCAAACAATAATATCAATATAATTCATCACGGAGCTTTTCATAGAGTACCGAAATTAAGAGTTATAGACTTAAATTATAATGAAATAATACGAATACATCCTGAATCTTTCTTACAACAATCAGGGAGCGGAGTTGAAGAGTTTTCACTTATCGGCAACAAAATAATGCACATATCGGAATTTAGATCCTTACTTGATGCATTGCCTCGATTAAGATATTTGGATATGAGTGATAATTTATTACAAGAAATTCCACGAGGCGCTCTCAGAGGACATCCAAGTTTAGAACGTTTGCATTTAAACAGAAATAATATAAAATTTATTGACGCAGATGCATTTATTGCTATGCCTGCACTACGAGAATTGCATTTAAGTAATAATTCGTTAAATGATATGAATGAAGGCCCATTTTGGAATTTACCTGCTTTAAAGGGCTTAGATTTGTCTAATAATTATTTTCAAAGGTTACAGCCAAAACTGTTGTACAATCTTCCAGCTTTGAGAAGAATTGATTTAAGTAATAATCAATTAACTATAATAGATCCTATTACTTTCATGGAGACTCCCTTGTTAGAATACATTAATATATCGGGAAATGCATTAATTTCTACACACCCAGCTACCTTTCGTAATTTACCAAATCTGTATGAATTAGATGCGAGTTCGAATAGACTAGTTGAATTTCTACCAGGTCTACCAAGAGGCTTAGAGCAGTTATACTTACGAAGAAATCAAATAACAAATTTGCCAATGCTTCCATCACCTGATTTAGATTTGCCTTCTTTAAGAACTCTCGACCTTTCAAATAATGGCATACAAAAAATACAGTATGGAGGTATGAAGACTTTACATAATTTACGTAGATTTTACATAAATCGAAACGGCCTCAGACAGATTGAAGCTAGTACTTTTAGTGATTTAGACCGCTTAGAAGTGCTGGACATAAGTGACAATCAAATCATAACTATTCATCCAAAGAGTTTTAGTAAACTTTTATACCTTAAACAAGTAAATTTACATGGAAATAATATTGAAAATTTTGACTTTATGGCAATACAAAATAATATTGCACTATCAGAAATCGACTTTAGCAAGAATAAATTAAAAAGTATAAGTCCCAATATAATAAACAGGGGCTTAGATGTTGAAATTCTCAACATATCATCTAATAATCTTCACGAATTACCTAATTCTTTAAACGTTTTATCAAAATTGAACGTGTTAGATGCGAGCCACAACTATATCAAAAACTTTGATGGTAATATTATCAATAATATACAAACTTTGGCAGAAATTAAACTGCATAGTAACAGAATTACTGAACTACGGGCTGGGAGCTTTCGTGATTTGAATAATTTGGAAACTATTGATTTAGAAAATAATCAACTTGAAATAATTCATCCGATGGCTATTGCGAATCTACCGAAGTTATTGTCTATATACCTTAACAGAAATCATATTATAGAAATACCTGATCGAGCATTTTCGAACCTTTCAAAGTTAAGAATTATTGAGATGCAAAGCAACAGATTGCAATATATATCGATACGAGCGTTCGAAAATTTACCTTTGGTGCAATATCTTAATTTAAGCAATAATCAACTAATTAATCTGGACAATTTAGGTATTAAACATCTGGTATCACTTGAGGTTCTAGATTTAAGTTTTAATAAGATCACAAGAATTAATAAGGAATCTTTTCAATATATGGAGTGGCTGGTTGAACTGAATTTAGACAATAATCTTATATGTCATATTAGCAATCAACCATTTGATAACATGCCAAGATTAAAGGTATTGTCTTTACGACATAATAAATTAACATCGGTGTACGAAGATAATTTTGCTAAGTTGAGAAACAATATCGCCATTTTGGATATTGATGGTAAGTTTCAACTTCACATTTTATAATTAATTTAATGTTTTACTATAGATTTACTAATGTTATTTTTTTATATAGGTAACCCACTTGTCTGCAATTGTGCAATTATTTGGTTAAAGTCATGGTTGTCGGAATCATCATCTCTTGGGCCAAAATGCGCTGATGGCTCCTATGTGAAAGGAATGCCTTTTTCGAAAACTGACTGTTTGAATATACAATTTAACAATCAAGATATAAAATCCTGTATGACATATGAAAATGAAGCTTTACTGCCAAGCCTAGCTACTTCAGAAGTTTACTCATCATTGGATAAAATAAAAGACTATGAAACACACATTAAAAATAATTACCAAGGCAATAAATTAAACAACCGGCCATTGCCAGAAGAATCAGAATATTTTTATGATGATTATGTGGATTACCCATACAATGAAACATTATTGGAAAATATGAATCCTGCTGCCAATCAGTCCACAAAATCTCAAAATCATTTAGGTAACACACCAACAATTTATGCTGCAATGTCCAACACAACTCATAAAAAAACAGGAATTGCTTTGAAAGTTCCAGTTCCTAGCAGTGGTTTCACATTTTTTGGTGTTCCCTTGCCATCAATAGACATGGGAAAGTTATTAAACACTGGTCGGAAAATAGATTGGTCTGATAATAAAAATAACCAGCAACATCTTAAAAAATATCAAGTAACAGAACCTCCACGGTTTGAAACTGGTGGTTTCTCACCAATGCTTCCTGTTACAACAAATGGTTTTATACCAATACCAGATCCAACAATAAGTACATTACATACTACAAAAACAAGTAATGAAGGGAATTCGGTCAGTTTTAATAATGAAAAATTTAATCATAATGTTATAGCTGTAGATAATATACAACCAACCATGACCAGCATTAACAGTACAACTCACAAAAAAGTTAAAAGTGAAATACATGAGCTAGAAGCCTACCATGGTGATGATAATAGTACCCATGTAACATATAATAGAACTAAAAATATAGAAGAACAAAATACTGATCCTCTAAATATAAGTAAATACAATCTAATGGAGTCTAATCTAACAATTAGTCAAGCAACAGAAAAAGAAGGTATCATAACTACAGATACAAGTAATGATATGTCTATTCAGGGATGGCTTGAAACCAGTAGTGTGACACCAGCCCCAGTTATTGTAACAACAAAACCACTACCACAAATAAATAAATATATTGAAAGCCAACCTACAGCACTATCTGCAATACTTTTACCAAACAATGATGATTTAACGAAAAACCACAGTAGAACGGCAACAGTAACAAAGGTTAATTTACCCCATGCAGAACACTATGATCTTAGATATAATTATTCCCCAGTTATCAATCGCGAGGGTAAGACAAGATTTTCAGAAGAGAGTTCAAACAATAACAAGCCTAGACAAGCCGACAATAATGATTGGTATTATAAGAATTACAACAAATCTAATCTAGAATCTTATGTTGCACCTGGCATTCAATCTTCCTTAGGTTGTAATATTATGGTATATCATATCACTTTAAAATATACAGCAATGTTATGTTTAATCTTAATATTATCCTAGATGTAGTAATGGTAATAAATACTTTGAAAACAATTGTAACATTTATTTATTTAATTGAGTAACATTATACATACAATACACTGTGATTATGATATTTGTCCATTCCTTTCTATGAAATAAGTCTTTAATTTATCTAATGCTTTGTATCTATGGGATATTTTGTTTTTTTCCTCTTTTGGTAATTCTCCATATGTTTTATCATAACCATAAGGCTGAAAAATGCAGTCCCATCCGAAATCTCTAGAACCTCTTGGTGGAACTATAGTTCCTTTGGTTATTCCTTGAAAAATAACAATATCATCATCACTATTGCCTGAACTATACGCAAATGTGCAAACCGCTTCTGCCGATTTATCTTCCCATCCCGTTAGTAGCTTATGCAAGCCTTCTGGTTCTAATTTATCTAGAAACCATTTAATATAAGGACCAGGAAGGCCTCTTAAAGCGTTGAAACAGAGGCTTGTATCTTCGATAAATACTGGCCTATTTATAAGGCGGGCTGCTTCTTGACATTTCTTAATTGATACTTCATTTATTTCTCCTTGTAACTCTGGTAAGTCTAATTTATGACTTACAACTTCCAATGGAAAATTGTTCCCTAAAATAGCTCTTACCTCTTCCAACTTTTTTACATTTCCTGTTACAAATGTAAGAGTTCTTTTATTCATTTTGTTTTATAGTTATAGAAATAGAGGGTTTTTAAAATTTATTTTGGACTTATTAGAAAAAGTGTCGAGTTAATGTTTTGAATATCTGCGAAACATGTGCTTCAGTATTTTGGTTTATTTTTAATGACATTTGACAGTCTGTTATAATATAACTTTCAAGTGTCAAAATTGCAGATAATTATTATAAGATATCCATTATAATTTATATTCATCCAATTCTTATACAATTTGGTTAAAATATCACTAAAAACGATAATACTGCAAAGGTAAAGCAGATCGTAAATTGAAATCATTTTTAGCAGGTTAAAAATGTGGTAAAAATATACAATTTTCGTAATTTTACAAAACATTCTTTACATTGAAGAGGTTTTTTTAACTACATTGGTATATGTGTATTGGTATGTGTACTAAAGTCTATTGCCAGGAATAAGTTTTGTATAATATTTTGCTATTTCCACTATTCGTGTCACTTTTTTTTGTTTGATGCTAGTTTTTTTTTTAAAATAAATACAATTTTACCTATAGATCAGCACCTACAATATAAAATAATATATGTCGGCGGAAAATCACGTATTTAAGAAAACCACGTGCCTGAAAATAATTATTTTAATAATAGAAAACTGTTTGATTATAAAATTAATAATATTTAGTGAATTTTAAGATGTTAAATGTGTTTTAAATATTTCACCGTCCATAAATAGGTATTATCTTCAGTAAAAAGTTCCCCCACCCATTTTCGTTATAAAATGCCGAACTCCCACCGGTGTCAGGCCCCACCGACTACATCGACTAGAGTTTTAACAACGCCAGTTTTAATTTCGCCCCAACATTCGGTGATGCTGTAAAGGCCAGTAGGGCCAACAGCACTATTTCAAAAATGATACAAAAAAAAACGGTATCAGGAGGCTTGTTCGAGCCGTCGGAGCGATTGGACCTCCTCAGTTTGGAATAAATCAGAGAAGAATATTTCCTGAGTTTAATTTCATACCTTCGAGGATGGATAGAAATCGAAACCCTGATATTCGTGACGTCAGCAATGCTGACGTCATGTTTTTAGGAACAAGATAGGACAATCCACTCCGTCATATACATACACAAAAAGACAAAAGATTAAAAGACGATATTTTTTTCTAAATGAAATTTTATGAATGTTTTAAAATATCGAAATAACTTGTTTATTTCACTAAATCTCTGTCTTGTAGAGCTCCATGGCAAAAGACTAAGATTAATAATTTAAGCTTATTTTTTCAAAATCTTTATTATTGTAATAAAACCTGTAAATGAACTGAAATATTTTTTTAGTATGTATTTCAATTTATAATATAATATTTACATAACGCATATTTTAGAAATGTTTAATTTATATATTATGTATATTTTAAGTAGATGCACAGGATTTCTCAATAATTATTTTCCCTGTATATAAAACAGTTATTTTCGACGAAACAGTCATTTGCTAATTATTTTAAAAAAGGGAGGCATTTATTATATTAAAAAGCCCATTAGAAGTAATAGATAGTCAATTAATTATGATGGAAAAGGGCTTAAAATAAGCTATTGAAAGTTTATATTATTTAACTGTATTGGAGCATAATTTAACTGTGTATAACCCATTTCGGGTTAAACAATTATAATTTCTAACATAAAATCATTGTCACCGTTAAAATATCAGATGAGGATATTATAGCATTATTTGCAGTGCTATTTATGTAACTGCTAACAATTGTGGCAATAGATAAACCTTTATATGACAGCCATTTTATAAAACAAATTATATTTTGTGATTTAATGTATCTAAAATGTAACATAATGTGCTGACCTTAAAAGAACTACGTACTTATTAAGAAAATTATCATTCATTTAGTAATTTATTATTGATTTTATATTTGAATATTGAGTTTTATTAACTATTTAATTTATTTTTCTCAATCCTTACTTTTTATTATGTAATTTAATTATCTGTATTATGTATGTACCATAGAGCAGATATATCTAGAATGACTGTCAAATTATCGTTTGTTGGTTGATGATCGGCGAATTTACTTTTGTCACTTTAGCTCACCATCGTAACAAAATATTTGATTCTTGTCGTATTACTTGAAATCAGTAACAATATTCTCTATATCGGAATTTTTAATCTAAAATCATAAAATGCCGAGTCAGGAGGTAGTGACCACAAAAGTGGTTGTCCATCCTTTGGTGTTACTTAGTGTCGTAGACCATTTCAATCGTATGGGTAAAATTGGTAACCAAAAGCGTGTCGTTGGAGTTCTTCTTGGCTGTTGGAGAGCAAAGGGAGTGTTGGATGTATCGAATAGTTTTGCAGGTAATTATATTTTGGTCTTACGAATAGTTCATGATGATTCAACTATGTTTCTATGTCAAAGCGAAAGATCTTAAATTTATCTAAGTTTAATGAAAATGTTATCAAGTATTAGTTCACTATTAATTATTTATAATGGCATTAACAATATATCTTAAAGTTCCAATATTAAACTATACAAAAACTTGACAAGAAGTCTTATCATAAAGTAATACTTTTTTCATATATACAAACTGAGTAAATTAAATCAAAGAAAATATTGCTATATTTTATAAGAATATATTATTTTGCTTTTCAGTTCCCTTTGATGAAGATGATAAGGATAAGTCTGTATGGTTCCTTGATCATGATTATCTGGAAAACATGTATGGAATGTTTAAAAAGGTGAATGCTCGTGAGAAAGTAGTAGGCTGGTATCACACTGGCCCCAAATTACATCAGAATGATGTAGCAATAAATGAGCTTATCAGACGGTATTGTCCTAATTCTGTCTTGGTAATTATTGATGCTAAGCCTAAAGACTTAGGCTTGCCTACTGAGGCATACCAAGCTGTAGAAGAAGTTCATGATGATGGCAGCCCTACAACAAGGACATTTGAACATGTACCCAGTGAAATTGGAGCTGAAGAAGCTGAAGAAGTGGGTGTTGAACATCTACTAAGAGATATAAAGGATACAACTGTTGGCAGCCTTTCCCAACGAGTTACAAATCAATTACTTGGTCTTCGTGGACTTCATTCGCAACTGAGCGAAATCAGAGATTATCTAGTCCAAGTTGGACAAGGCTCCTTGCCCATGAACCATCAAATTATTTATCAATTGCAAGATATATTCAATCTATTGCCTGATATATTTAGCGATAGTTTCCTTGACAATTTATATATTAAAACAAATGATCAGTCTCTTGTAGTCTATTTAGCTGCTTTAGTAAGATCAATTATTGCCTTACACAACCTCATAAATAATAAAATTACAAATAGAGATGCAGAAGAAGGAAAGAAGGAAGACAATAAAGACAAGAAAGAGAAGAAAGATGAAAAGGATGAGAAGAAGGGTGATGATAAAACGAAAGAAAAAAAAGATAAAGAAGAGAAAAAGAAGTAATATGGAATCATCATTAGTCTAAGTTGTTTGTAACACTGAATTATTTTAATAAATGGTATTTACTAATTTACATTTTTGCATAATTATTTAAGCACCTTAATTATTATAAGCAGATATGATTTAAATATCTTATAAAGATAGGTATAAATATAGATTTGTTTATTTGAATTTGAAGTAGTATACAATCATCATGCCTATTAAGCTGGTCATATAACACTATCATTGGGTATTTCTGATAAGATTGATTTATCTATACAATGATGATAAATAATCTAGAACATTGATAAATAATGTGGCAGTTTTCATTTATTACTGTAGCAGTAATGTAAGTCCCGGAATATTTAGCCAATAAGTAGAATCTCAATAAAAGGGGTTAAAAATGGCAGATCGCATACAAATATCTGTAAGTAACTATAAACATTATAAATATAAACACTTAATTCCCAGAGATTTTAGCAATGTCCTAATGTAAGTCCTATATTATGTTTTATAGGACTATGTTTGGTTACAACCGGAGAAGAAGTCTGAATTTGAAATACCGATTGCCGTTAAAGTGCTAAATAGTTCTGGTGGTAAATTACAAGTTAAAGATGACAATGGGGAAGTGTTCTCAACGGCTGTTACAAATGTCATTAAGCCGTTACACGCGACTTCTATTAAGAGCGTGGAAGATATGATAACTCTTGGAGAACTTCAAGAGTACACAATACTTCGGAACCTGCATATACGCTATAACGAACAGCTTATATACGTAAGAACAATTGTTATTTTTTATGTGGTTATTTATTTTTACAGACTTATTGTTATCATAGGTAGTTAACGACCATAGATGTCATATATTAATCAATACCTTGAAGATAGGATATTTAGATATTCGTTTTATTATTACGAATTGTAATTATAACTATAATCCACTCTTTTTTTACACTTATTTCGACTCAGGTTTTTTGTACAGGCTGTATCTTTGACATAGCAATTTACGAAACATTAGTTTCATCTCATTTCTTTTTTAATAAATCAAAGTAGTTTTACAAACGAATATAAAGATTTAGTTAGCTTTATGCAAGCCCGTCTGGGTACCAATAACTCATCAGGCATTCAACAGCCTAACAGCAATACTATTGTGTTGTGTTCCGGTTTGAAGAGTGAGTGAACTAGAGAAACTGCAGGCACAAGAGACATAACGTCTTACTTCCCAAGGTTGGTCCCGTCGCATTGGCAATGTAAGGAATGATTAATATTTCTTACAGTGGGCGGGGTTGTTTACTTACTATCAGACAATTTGAAACTCCCTCTAACATAGAAAGTAATAATAATTACTAAACGTTAAAACTTAAAACTAATTACTAGCCGTTTTAGTATTGCTTCAGAATCTAAGATAAGCAAGTAAACATAAAAAGTAACAGTAAAATGAAGTACTTGGACTTTTTTAAATTTGTAACTTCTTGTATTTTATAAGATATTGTTTCGTTTCAGACTTATACAGGTACCATGTTAATAGCAATAAATCCATATGAGATATTACCAATTTATACGATGGATCAAATTCATTTTTATCAAGATAGAAATATTGGCGATATACCGCCTCATATATTTGCCATTGGAAATGATTCATACCGAGAATTATTAGATACGTCAACAAATCAATGTGTGGTTATCAGGTATGCATAAATAAATTATAGCACATATTTAATTATCATTTTCATTTTCTACATTGACACTGAATATTTAATAAGCAGCTCGATTTTATCATTATCACGTAATACATTTCAGCGGAGAGAGCGGAGCAGGGAAAACAGAGAGCACCAAATTGCTGTTGCAATATCTTGCAGCAGCGAGTGGAAAACATTCGTGGATTGAACAACAGATCCAAGAAACTAATCCGATTCTAGAAGCTTTCGGAAATGCCAAAACGGTCAAAAATGATAATTCTTCCCGATTCGGAAAATATATTAACATTTATTTTAGTCGTAAAGGAGTTATAGAAGGTGGAAATATTGATCAATACCTTTTAGAAAAATCGAGAATTGTAAGGCAAAGTAAAGGAGAAAGAAACTACCACATATTTTATTCTCTGGTAACTGGACTTTCTGCCGATGAAAAAAAGAAACTGGACCTGGGAAAACCTGCAGACTTTGAATATTTAAATTCAGGAAAAATGCTAACTTGTGATGGTCGTAATGATGCTTTGGAGTTCTCAGACATAAGGTCGGCTTTTAAAGTACTTAATTTTTCTGACAACGATGTTTGGGATATATTCAGCCTCCTTGCTGCGATTCTACACTTGGGAAATCTTAAGTTTAAATCTTTTAATGTAAGCAATATTGAATCTTCTGAAGTGGCAGATGCAACAAACGCTAATAGAATATCTGCCCTTCTCGGAGTTAACAAAGCGCGGTTTTGTGAAGCTTTAACTCAAAAAACATTAATTGCTCATGGTGATAAAATTGTTTCCCCAATTTCAGTCGGAGCTGCGACGGAAGGTCGTGACGCTCTTGTTAAAGCCATATACGGGCATATTTTTGAATATATTGTAGAGATTATAAACAAGACTTTACATAGAGACCAACAGCTTACCAGTGGTTCAGTTGGCATTCTTGATATTTTTGGTTTTGAAAATTTTGAATCAAACAGTTTTGAGCAATTGTGCATCAATTATGCCAATGAAAATTTGCAACAATTTTTCGTAAGACATATTTTCAAGCTGGAACAAGAGCAATATGCTAAAGAAGGAATAATATGGTCAAATATTAACTATGTTGATAATCAAGAAAATCTTGATTTAATCGGACAGAAACCTATGAATTTACTCTCACTTATTGATGAAGAATCAAGATTTCCTAAAGGCACTGACCTCACGCTACTATCTAAACTTAATAATAATCACAGCAACAAAAATTCTTATATTACACCAAAGTCAACCCACGAACACAAGTTTGGTGTAAGACACTTTGCTGGAGATGTTCAGTATGAAGTAAAAGGTATTCGTAAATACAATTATTATGACATTATTTACTACAAAACATGTTATAGATGAGTTTGCTTTAGGTTTATAAACATGTTTTTTATTTTAGGGTTTCTGGACAAAAATAGAGATATGTTAACCCCAGATATAAAAGAGATGATACTCGATTCCAATAACTCGTTTTTAAAGAATCTGTTTTCGGCGGAAACTATAACAGCTCAAAGTGGAAGCCGAAAAGTTGTTTCTTTAAGTCACAAATTCAAAACTTCACTCGAATCACTTATGAAAACTTTGTTTGCATGTCATCCGTTTTTCATACGGTGTATTAAACCAAACGAACTTAAAAAGCCACGGGTAAGTCATTAAAAATATATTCATATTTATTTTTGAATTTCTAAAACGCTGTTTTTTTAAACACTTTTTTTAGATTTTTGACCGCGCGTTGTGCGTTCGACAACTTAGATATGCAGGTTTGATGGAAACTGCAAAAATAAGACAGGCAGGATATCCTATACGATATTCATACTCTGAGTTTGTGCACCGCTACCGTCTTGTCATTCCTGGAATTCCGTTAGCACAGAAAACGGATTGTAAAAACGCGACTCAAAAGATCTGCAATGAAGTTTTGAAAGACGATGATTTCCGCTTAGGTCATACAAAAGTTTTTCTCAAAGATCATCACGACACCTTACTTGAAGAACTACGCCATAAGGTACTTATAACGGCAGTAATCAGAGTCCAGGCTAATGTTCGAAGATTAATTTGCAGAAAAAGATATTTGCGGCTTCGAGCTGCAGCTATTACAATTCAAAAACACTTCCGAGCACGTGGCTTTAGAAGCAAATTCCTAAAAATGAGAAGGGGTTATCTTAGATTACAAGCAGTTCTTAAATCAAGAGAACTAAGAAAAACTTTCTTAAACTTAAGGACGTTCTTTAGACATCTTCAAGCTTTTTGTAGAGGGTATCTCGTACGAAAATTAGTCAAGGAAAAGGGTCATATAATGAAAGCTAAATTAGCGCAACTGATGAAAGAGAAAGAAAACAACTCAGGTGACATTAAAAGAGCCGAGGATGGGTATGAAAAGAAATATAATGATCTTATGTCTTCCATTTGGATAGCAAAAGAAGTTGCGGTTGAGAGTAATGTCCAAAATACTACAGTCATAGATGATAGATATGTTGACGATGTTTTCGGATTTTTGAAAGATACCGCGACGCCAGCAGGTACAGTACGAGGTACTGGATTTGGAATGGTAAATAATTGCATAATACTCATAAATAAAACTTATTTCTTCATGAATATTAATGTTGATTTTTATAAGTAAATTTAATTACAGACAACGACGGCTAAACCAACAATTTCAAGCGTTATTCCACTGCCACAAGAACCAGAAGAAGAACCTTTTGACGAATATGACTTCAAAAAGTTTGCAGCCACATATTTCCTTGGAAATATAAGCCATCAATATTCTCGAAAGCCGTTGAAACACTCCCTTTTAGATTTACCATCTCCAATTGACAAAATGGCATCTCAAGCGATTTGGATTACAATTTTGAGGTTTATGGGTGATTTATCGGAACCAAAGTATACAGATGATAAAATAGATAATGTTCCAGTCATGACTAAATTGTACGATACCGTTGGCCGAGCTTTTAAAAAAAGCAAAGAATTTGAAGTGAGTCTGTTTTTAATTAAAATATAATGTTGATTATATAATTAAGTCTTAAAAAATCAAAATCTGTTTTTTTTTTTATAATAATAATTTTACCTTTATTTAGGAAATGATATCTCAAGAACATGGGCAGGGAAAGAGTAAAATGCTCCAGAAAACCCTAAAAAAGCAGACTAAATTAAATGAAGAACTTTTCAAAAATCTCGTTAATGATGACATGACAAACGAAATGTACAGTACATGGTTGAATTCACGTCGTAGTACGAATTTGGAGAAACTTCACTTTATTATTGGGCATGGTATTATTAGGAAAGAACTTAGGTAAAAAAAAAAAAAAAATTTTAAAATAAATTGTGCCATTATTATTCAACTTTAGTATTTATAAATGAACAATTTTTTTTTGCAGAGATGAAATTTTTGCCCAATTATGCAAACAACTTACCAATAATCCTTCAAAAGCTTCTTATGCACGTGGTTGGATTTTACTATCTCTTTGTGTTGGTTGTTTCCCACCTTCTGAACGATTTATTACGTATTTACGTTCGTTTATACGAGTAGGGCCACCTGGTTATGCCCCTTACTGTGAAGGTAGACTTGTAAGAACATTTAAAAATGGTCCACGTACGCAACCTCCTAGTTGGTTGGAATTACAAGCGACGAAAACAAAAAAGCCTATTCTTCTGACTGTGACATTAATGAACGAAACTATAAAAACAGTTCAATCCGATTCAGCTACAACATCTGAAGAAGTCTGTCAACAAATAGCCGATAATATTGAGCTTTCTGATGCATTCGGATTTTCACTTTATATAACATTATATGATAAAGTCCTTTCGCTGGGAAGTGAAGCTGAGCATATAATGGACGCTATATCACAATGTGAACAATTTGCACGAGAACAAGGTACTCCTGAAAAGAATGCTCCCTGGCGCTTGTTTTATAGAAAAGAGGTATTTACACCCTGGCACGATCCAGCTGATGATCCAATAGCTACCAATTTAATTTATCACCAGGTGGTGAAAGGAGTAAAGTTTGGAGAATACCGTTGCAATTCAGAAAAAGATTTGGCAATAATTGCAGCACAACAGCACTACATTGAGTATGGCCCACGTATAGACCCTAACGTGTTGAGAAAGGTAATAGTGAACTATATACCGAATCAATTCATTCAATCAAACGATGCCGCTTTAACAAAATGGGAACATCTTATAACAAAAGCTTTTGAATCCTCTCCGAGCATACAATCTTCAGTTGATCCTCTAAGATGTAAAGAAGATATTGTAATATTTTCTAAAATAAAATGGCCGATGCTCTTTTCAAGATTTTTTGAAGCTATTAAATTGAAAGGTGACACTATCAATAAAGACCTTATAATTATAGCTGTTAATTGGACTGGTGTTTATATCGTAGACCAATCAGAGCATATACTTCTGGAAATATCTTATCCTGAAGTTACTTATGTAGCCTATGATGATGACAAAGAATTTGATAAAGTTGGAAGAATAACGATTAGAACAATACAACAAGAAGAGTTTGTTTTCCAGAGTGTTGATGCAAGTGAAATGAGTGCACTTATTATATATTTGATAGATGGATTAAAAAGACGTTCAATTTATGTTATCACTCAAAGCGATTCTCAAGGATACAGTGACGCTGCGTCATTCTTGCAATATAAGAAAGGCGATCTAATTACACTTTTGCAAGAATCAACAGGAGAAACATTAATGAATGCGACATGGGGTCATGGTGAATGCAATGGCCATGAAGGCCTGTTTCCAACAGAGCAAGTATACATTTTACCAACATTATCGAAGCCTTCTCCTATGATATTAGAAGTATTTAAGAAAGGTAATATAAATACTAACAAAAATGTTCATTCTAAGTACAACACAATACAAAGGAAAAAAATGCATACGCTTGAAAAGTTTGCTGAGGAATATTTTAGAGAAAATTATGATACTAATATCACTATATCAAGACAGTCAACAATAACTCCAGCTAAAAAAACAGGTTCTGGTAATTTATGGTCTCATGCACGCGAACCTATAAGAAAACCGTTACTTAAAAAATTACAAGATGATGAGAAGTTGTCTAAGGCAGCGGTTGCATCATTCATTGCTATACTGAAATATATGGGTGATATGCCAACGCCAAAAGCAAGATCCGTTACTGAATATACTGATGAAATATTTAGACCCACAAACGAACCCGCAATGAGGGATGAGATTTATTGTCAAATAATGAAGCAATTAACAAATAATAGAATACAGCTCAGTGAAGAGAGGGGATGGGAATTATTGTGGCTTGCCACGGGTATTTTTGCTTGTGGACAAGTTTTAATAAAAGAAACAGTAGAATTTTTAAAGACACGACCACATCCTATTGCAAAAGATTGCTTAAAACGTATATTTAAAATACAAAGAGGTGGACCAAGAATATATGCCCCATATGTAGTAGAGGTTGAAGCCATACAACATAGAAGTATGCAAATATATCACAAAGTATATTTTCCGGATGATACCGATGAAGCTTTTGAAGTTGATTCATCCACAAAAGCCAGAGAGCTTTGTGAGCAAATAACTGGACGTCTGAACCTTAAGAACAGTGATGGTTTTAGCCTTTTTGTAAAAATTATAGATAAAGTATTCTCGGTTCCAGAAAATTATTACTTCTTTGACTTTATTCATGAACTTGTAGAATGGATGAAACAAACACGTCCAGTACGTGGAGGTAGGTATTAAAAATAAAAAAAAATGCGTTTGCCTTTTCACAGTCCAGCTTTTTGATTAGAAAATTAACATTGATATTTATTTCAGCAGGAAACCAACTACAGATGAATTACCAAATATTCTTTATGAAAAAACTCTGGATTAACACAATACCTGGTAGAGATAAGAACGCAGATCAAATATTTTACTTTCCACAAGAACTTCCAAAATACTTACGCGGATATCATAAAACTTCAAAACAAGATTTAATTGAATTAGCTGCCCTCATTTATAGAGCTAGATATGGCAATGATCAATCTCTTTTACCCGAAATAACACAAATGCTAGAAGAGTTTATACCACCCGATATGACGAGTATCCAATCCAATTCCCAGTGGAAGTCTGCGATTAGTGCAGCGTATCTTAAACACGGTCCTATGACAGAAGATGAAGCGAAAGAGCGATTTTTAAAGAAAATTTATCAATTTCCAACATTTGGAACAGCATTCTTTGAAGTTAAGCAAACTTCTGATCCTTCTTATCCCGAAATGGTTGTCATAGGAATAAATAAAAATGGAGTCAGTGTTATACATCCCCAAAGTCGCGTAAGTCGCAAATTATTTGTTCGAATTTGTTATATGAAATAAATTTTGGATGAACATATTACAAAATTAATGAATCTATTGCATCGTCGTCGTCTATTAAACTGATAAGTTTTTCATGGATAGAAAATAAGAGTATTATTATCCTGATTTTTTTTATTTTATTGCAGGATTTGTTAGTAACCTATCCATTTTCTCAACTATCTAACTGGTCATCGGGTAATACATTCTTCCACATGACAATGGGCAACTTTGTTCGTGGAACGAAGATTCTTTGTGAAACATCGCTGGGTTACAAAATGGACGACCTTATATCATCATATATTGCTGTATTGCGACAGGCAATGAAACAAAAGCAACGGACGTGATGTTGCACATATAAGTTAGATTATGATCATTAAAAAGCTATTAAATATTTTTTAAAGTACTAAATCTATTGAAGTTTGTTATACCCTATATATTTTAAAATATCACTTAGTTAACCGCTAGAAAATAAAACCGAGTGACTACTGCCTATGCGATATGACGTCACAATGTCATATTTTACCCCCGTAATGACACAATTTTTTGTTAAGTCGATAGCTTATTGTTAACACCCAATACTTCTATGTATTCATTTCTATGATTTCTATCTTTATAATATAAATCATAATCATATATAAATTTTTAAAAAGGGATTTTGTGAGTTTTTTCAAAATAGATATAAGAATAATTTGGTTGATATGCAGGCATTGGTAGGCACGTCGTTAAGTCTTTCAGCTTGTTTAGAAATAAAAACTTATAAAAAAATCTCGCGATTTCATTGTCGTTGTTTAGTGAGTTCAGTGAGAATAAGTTGCTTGAAATCATAATACATCATTACAATTAGTTAATTATCTGCCAACTTTAAAAAAATACTAAATATTAAGCAAACTATAAATTTAGCATAAATACCGTAATACAGAAATATTACTGAATCCAAAAATTGAATCTTGTGATATTCAATTGAAAATATAATTCATTTTTAATACTATATGTAAAAACGGTAACTAAAAATGTAGATGTATGTTGCAATACCTTTGGCTTATCTCAGTGGGAAGAGTTTTACAAAAAAAATATGTCATAATATTAAAACCATTAGCGATGATGAATGTCAAGATATATTTATTTTAAATGTATTGCAATTGTTATTTGAATTGACATTTAGTCATTTATATAATTATAAACATCTTACCATTTTTTCCGAAGAGACTTGTACGAAAATGGATACGAAAGAGCCTCCTTTGGCTTTAGAAAATGGCTTGGATTTAGGGTTTGTGCTTTTTTTCTCTTAGAATAAAGTTACACTTAAGTTACTAACAAGACAATTCAAAATTTCTTCAAGTATAGTATTAAATAGTATAGTGTTAAATAACACATAAGTTACAGTCTCTATATAATACAAAAAAAAATTCTTACAAGTAAATGTACAAACTGTAGAATAATTATAAGAATATTTATACAAATCTAGGAGTTCAATCTCACTAGAAACAAAAATTATTATAACCAAAGCTTAAGAGTTTTAAAGTGCAGCTACATTACAGCAAACTTTTTACAACGGGTTCTGTTCTTCATATAAATGAAGATTATGATGACACAGAATATCATGCTATATTTGAGAATAATGAAGACAAAATAAATGATTATATTGGAGGGCCAGTGTCTTCATTTGAGGTATTTGAGAAACAATTGAAACCAGTAGATGAAAATGGACTTGTCAAGAAAAAGATTTTGGAGGAAGGTGGGGGATTACCTTTAAATAAAGGATGCACTGTTTCCTTAATTTTTTCAGGTTATTGGGAAAATGAGACTGAGCCTTTTGACTATACTAAATCATATAAACCTCTGGTGAGATATATAAACATTAAATTAAGAATATTTTGTAATCATTGTTTATAATTTCATATCTCATCTTATCATGTTTTAGGTAGTAAATCTTAATGAAAATGGCTTGCTACCGGGTATACAAATGGCCATAGAATCCATGTTGGTTGGTGAGATGGCTGTGTTTCACTTGTCATATGTAGTTATGTATGGACAAATGGGTGTCCCACCTCGAATAAAACCTAAAGCTGATTGTATTTTTTATATAAAGCTTATAAAAAGTATCAACACACCTAAAGAGGGGTAGGTCTACTTTAAAATAATTAATGTAGCTTTATTTTCTTATTATTTTATTATGACAATATGTTTCTTTTTTGTTCCAGGAAACTAGATTTTTCGGAGTCTAATATATTTGATAGAGTTCATCATGAAGTTAAAGTGCTATATAGCTTAGGTGTAACATTACATAAAACAAAAAACTTTACTGCGGCAATACAGTCTTTTAGGAAGGCAATTAATATGTTACACAGATGTAGATTGGCTGATGAAAAAGAGGAGAACATACAAGAAAAACTATTAATCAAATTGTATATCAATTTATTGGTTTGTTATAATGAAACAAAACAGCCCCTGAAATCCTGTACAATATGTAAGGAGCTTAATAGGTTAAACAGCCTTTGGAATAATGTAAAAGCTCTTTTTCATAACGCTAAGGCATTGAGAATGATTGGTCAGTTTGACGCAGCACAAAAAAGGTTAAAACGAGCACTTCAGCTTTGTCCTGATAATGAGAAAATAATTGCTGAATTAACAGTTCTTACTAAGACAAGAGCTTCATGTAATCAAGCAAAACTTGTTGAAAATAAAATTTTAGACTCAAATATAATAAATGATTCATTTAAAACAGAAGTAGACAATCTAATAAAGAATTTCAAGGAAAATGTTAATATATGTAAACTTACCCTACCTGATAATTTAAATGCAGCTGAGATGGATTATATTAAAGAAACTTGCATAAAAGAAAATTTGTTCTGTAATCAAATTCAGAAAGATTATTTATTGGATAAAGAAGAACAGGTTCCTATAGAATCAAAGATTGATTTATTCATTTGAAGAAATAAACATAGTCAGAATTTTTGTACTAGAAAGAAAAAAAATTGGTTGTGTGATGATGAACAAATGAAGAATATGAAACTGTGCAACATTTTGTTACAATTCATAATAAAGTTACATTATGTATCCCCTTTTTTTTTTCTTTAAAGTAAAATTTTACTAGCCCATTTTTAAAATTATTAATATAATTAAATAAAATCACTTAAATTCAACAAATTATAGTTTATTTAATGCATAATTACATTTATAAAGCTAACACATGACTACACTCCCGTTGGAACAATATGAACTCTTCAAAATGCAACATTCTGTCTTCTTATTTTGATAATGCAAATGCATACATGAACCTTAAACATCTACCAGCAATTATAAGTTGTTCATTCATTAGTTTTGTGTTGGAAGGTTTAGCAATACATTTTGGCCTTGAGGAAGGTAAGTAACATTTCTTGATTTGGATAGTTGGTAGGCAATGTCTTCTGCTGCTTCAATACGTCGAAGTTCAACAAGACCTTCACCAGCTGTACCAAATGATTTGGCGAGTAGCACTGCTGCTTGAGCATCACCCTCTGCTGTAATAATGGCTGCCTTCTTCTGTTGCTCTGCTTTTTCTACTAGGAACCTAGCTTTTTCTGCTTCTTGTTGAGCAACTTGCTTTAATTCTACGGCTTGTGTGAATTCCTTGCCAAAGGTTAAGTGTGTAATTGAGATATCATCTAGAATTAAGCCAAACTGCCCTGCTCTTTCTGTTAAGCTCTCGCTTACTTTTTGTGACACTATCTGCAACATAGAAAAAAATACTTTCAAGTAAAAATTTGTAATCAGTAACTCATTTTAAAAATATTAGTATACAGTTGATGTTGATTTTACAATAAGTCAGTTGGGATATAATACATAGTGCAGACACGCACAGTCAACACATACAATTTGGGAAATAAATGATCACCTCTTGGATATTACAAAATATTAACCATGTTTTTTCTTTATTTGATGGAGCTCAATATTTCAACATTATCTACGAATGTCTTGTTCTCGTGAACAAATCCCGTTTTAAATACTGTTAGTAATATAAATAACCATGTTAATTTAAAATCTTATATTACAAAATAGCCAAAAAAATTACCCCATTTTATTTGTTACCTATACTTTTATTACCATTACATTGAATAAAAATACAATACATATAATTATATACAATACATTGAAAAAATACACACCTCTCTTTGTGTAATTAATTCTCCGGCATCAAATTGTGCAACAACTGCTTTTAAGACTTCAGCAGTAATGGACGGCAATACTCTTTCATCATAGTCCACTCCAAGGATTGTGTAAATTCTAGGTAACTGGTCAGGCACTGGTCTGAACAAGATACGGAGTGTGATATTTACATTTTGAAGATCTGAAAACATTAACATTTTTTTTATAAATAAATGGGTTTTAGAGAAGTTAAGCTATTTTTTAGAAAGAATTTTCGATAGATTGATGTTAAATCTAATTTATTTAAAAATAACTTAAAAAGCAGTTTTTTTTTAATTTAATGTCAAGTTTTATAAAATCAAACATATTAAAGATTATTTACCTTTACTTCCAGTCACTGTAGGTACATTTCTAGGTCTTGATCTGATATCAAAAAGGATAGGTTTCTGCACCCAGGGTATGAAAAAGTGGGTGCCTTCACCCACAACCAAGTTTTTGACTCCAGCAAATCTATCGAAGATGACAGCTCGGTGGCCACCATCCACTGCAATTATTATTCAATTATTTTTAAAAAGCCTTATTAATTATTTTCGATACTATAAACTAGAATAGAAGTACTTATTGGACTATTCTTTAAATGAGAAAATACTTTTTATTCTTTGGTTTTTTATACGTGTATTTAATGTGTCTCTGATTAAATACTGTTTGCTCAGCGGTAATATAGAAAAAAAATCCTTTACCATTATATAAAGCTGAATTCACGACTCCTCCAACCAGGGCCATCCCCAGTCCCACTTGTCCAATGCGGTTGAAAAGTTGTGCAGCCATTTCTGAAATTTAATTATGTAGACAATATATAACTAAATAAATAGATATCGGTGCAGCATAATTGCATTTTATGTTAAAAGGAAACTTTTCTGTTGTTACACCATATAAAATGTAATTACAAAGTTTATGTTTTTGTATCAAATATTTTTGATGTATTCATTTAATTATCATAATATGTAATTCATAATTATGTAATTCGTAAACTAATTTACTTTAAACCTTTTCGGAATAAGTTGATATAACCTCAAAACAACTGGATTTGAATTGTAAAATTAGTACAAATTTATACATATTAGTTGAATCTTTTACCTGTAATCAATTGTAAAATGCGATATACTTGTAATTAAAGTATTTGGCTATTTATATTTTAAATTAAAGTCACAAAAACCCGATTCCACTCACGTAAGACTTGCGATTATAAGGTGCCATAGATTATAGAAAATTCAAACCTACAAATATATGAATTCGTGAATAAAAAAAATACAGAATTCTTAATTTTCTTGTCGTAATGTTGCTATCGTAAAATCTTTATACTCTTTGTTTTTAGGCAACAAAATTAGTTTTGTTAGTTATCAAATATGTACATATTTGCTGTAAAATATATATTACATATATTTTAATAATAATTCAATTATACTCTTAGTACAGTACTGCTCCGATAGAAATATGTTTACTAAATAAAAAAATATTTTGAGAGCATTTTTATGAAATTATGAGTGTATTTTTAGAAAGATGTGTATACTCGTTTTGAGAATAAAATGTTTAGCCTTTTCCAACAAGCCGGCCGGCCGTCTTTATTTACTACTATGTACTGACTAAAACAAATACAGATATGAGTATACCGACATAAAAATATAACCAAGTGAAGCAAATGGTAATTGAAGGAAAAATAAACAAATTGTTTGAATAATAATCGGCTTGAGTCTGCTGAGGGTCGCACGGGTGGCTCAATTATGCAATAACTTTCAATAAGCAAATCATTAGGCTCATAAAGTATAAGATGGTTAAATGTTATTAGAGGTTATTAGAGTTAAGAGTGATTGTTGATGCGCCTACGCAGGTTTTGAAAACGATTGCTTAATAAGTTGTGATATATTATGCTTTCTCACGATGACATCTGTTAGGGTTCCACAGAGATGTTATGTTTTCATATACTACAAGTTATGCAAAATCATTGTATTTTGTATATTAGTAAAACTGGTAGAATCTATAGATAATTTGAATAAACATTGTATAAATAGATTGTCTGTTTTGAGCCACTTAACACTTTCTTGGTGGTTTAGCGAGGAGCTTCATCGTGTAGTTTTCAATTTTCAAGTCACCCGGCGTGCGCGCATCATAAAAATTATTTCTCATAATTTTGTCAAAACGAGCCAAAAGAAGTATAACTTCAAAAATGGTACGGCAATGATCGAATTCGAATAATATAAGCTGTACAACATTTTTATATTTATTATTAAAATTAAAAACTCTCGTAGAAAGGTGGTAACTATCCTACGATAGTGTACATTAAACCTTATTACCATTATTTATACAATATTTAATCGATAGTATATATAGATATATTTGTATATTAATATTTAATAGCTACAGTAGATAAAAAAAATATAGTTTGGAAATAATAAGTATTGAAATGATATAAGTGTCAATGAACAGTAAAGGTTACGAGGAATAAATACAAACTATCAATATTAGTGTAAAAATATTTATTTATTTTTATTTGCCTTCGACGTCGATTATAGTTAGTTAGTAGTTGTATTGCAAGTTATCTAACGAGAAATTATACGGTTGTTTTTCACGAATATTATAAATTTGTCTCTATATTTCCTTTAACACATTTTTTCTTACAGTATTAAAAAGAAATATTTTGTAGTATATTATAAAAGTGCGTGAGATTCGCTTAGATTGTGTACGGACAGACAATAGAAGTTTTTAATATTAAATCAATTATGCGTATTATTTTGTAACAGTTAAGCATTTATTTTAGTAAAGATAACGAGTTATTTTATTTATTGTTATATAAATATAAGCTTTCACCTACGAGATATTTTTCTGTCTGCTATTCAAACAGTAATTATTGTTTAATCGTGGTTCACGCACGTCCAATAAATTGTAATTTTATAATTTTTTATTTAAATCACGGCGGTAAAGATGCAAATGAAGGTCCCAGATGTCAATCGATGTTGTTTTTGTCTACCTTTACGACCGGGAATCATTTTGTTTGCTTATCTAAATATAGTGAGTATTTTGATAAGAATAAAATTGTAAAATCTATAATTATTTATGTGAGTTAGGAGTATAGTTTTGTACATATTTATTACATATTTATTGTATAATATATTATTAGATTAACAAGATTTCAAAATTAAAGTTCACTGTCTTTGATGCTGATGCGGAAACTGTTTAAAATTCCTTTTTTGTAAATTATTGTATAATATATTCCACAGATATTTTCAGTCCTATCTGTAACATGCTTGGTAATTACCACAGAGTTGCAAAAAACTTCAATAACCCATGACCCATCGGTTGAGGTCATGATATCTACCGTCCTTTTTAGCATCCTCGGAATGGGGGTTATACTCAATTTTTTACTACTTATTGCTGGTTACCAGGTACGAACGTAATTCACACTACATAATAATTATACATGTAACTATGTTCCATATACTAATTATAATTTAGAATAATCATGTGTGTTCATTCATTCATTCACACATTCACATGATCATTGTGAGATCATGTGAATTATATAGGCGTTTAATTATCAAAATTGTTTTACGTCGTCTTTATATTATATCTAATATATATACTTTTGTTTTAGTATATTGGTACTATACGGACCAATGGGCCACCTGATAGTAAGCGAAGACCACCGCCCATAGACATTGGCACTGTAAAAATATTAACCATTCCTTTCATTGTTTTGATGAGATGAGATGAGTTCATACTTGCACAAGGCCTCATTACCAAGTAATCTAATTTATAAAAAATATTTCGTATAAATAAGCCCTTTTTTTTAGAAAGATGTCTCGATGTTGCGTCTGTATAACTACTATGCGCTGGTCACAACGCTAGCCGCTTTAGTGCCAACCTGCTTCCTGTTTTCCAGAAAAATGTTCACGGAAGTGTTCGTCGCTTTGTTTGTAATAGGTAAAAAAGATTTTACTTTTTTAATACTTTTGTTGAGAAACAGGTTGTTTGAATACCGTTTCAAATTTATTTATGAATTTTAGTTTTATTAATTTTTACTAGTATAAATTATAACTTATTTTATAAGGTGAACTTCCCATTTTGTAGTTTTTAAAATTTGGTTATTATGACTCCTTTATTTTTTAAATAGCAATGCAGTGCTACGTCATAGTGCTTGTAAGAAGCGAAGTGGTAAAACTAGAAGAAGATAAATTGAAGAATAATGAAGTTTCACATTCGCGTTTTCATAACTGTATTGATATTTCGGATCGTGTGACTTTAGTGTAAAATAAAAATAAGTAAATTGGAGCTTATTCAATTAATTAAGAAAGTTATCATATTCCCAAGCAATCTTTTGTGTTAACAATAATTAATCTCGACGTTAAATAGAAAACATTATTATACTCACATTTAATGGATAAGATTCTGTCACATGTGTATCCATAAAACGGCATTGGAGCAAGCGTGGTGGAATGAACTCCAAGCGTTGTTGGCCTTTGACCAGCAGTGGATTATTTACAAGTTGATGCATTATTTTATCTAATTATCAGTAATTATATGTGTAATAATCTATACTTTTACACTAATATTATAATAACTCTGTCTGCCTGTCTGTTCTTTTGCTCTTTCATGACCAAAACATTGCACCGAATATGATAAATTTTGTTATGAAGTAAGCTTGAACACCGAAGAAGGTCATAAACTACTTTTTAAATGCAAGCAAAGCTGCAGGCGACAACTACTATGTCATATATTTATTTTTGTTTGAGAGGTCACGTCGGTTTTAGTTTTGTATATTGTTATCTTTTTTAATTTATCATAACATATTAATTATTAAGACGGTTGACATTAAATTATTGTGTTATATTTATAAATAAAAACTTCGAGGTATATTATTTATTTATTGGTTTATCATAAATTTTCTCCGTTACTCTAAAATACAAAAGCGATTCTACTTCTATAGCCTATTTCAACTAAAAGAGGGCAAAAGCCAAAAAAACAATGTCATTGGTCGAAAGCTTGAATTATCTATGATATTCATTATGGATTTTCGAAGAAGTGATGTTTTGAACGTCGACGAATCTGTTATTGGAACTTTGTAAGTAAAATGTAAGTGGATATAAGTAGTTAAGTGCATGATGGATATTAAAAAAAAAGTTATATTAGTCAAGAGCTGTTAGTAGTGAACAATATAGCCGAGCTATTAACAAATACATTGAACATGTAAATCTAAGGTTCTTATTCTTCCTTCGATTGTATTAGGCAATAGTATTATTTTTGGTGCTACAATTTTGATCCACAAACATACATAATTTTGAACATCGATTATCGTAATATGGAACACTTTGTATATACTTAATAAATTACTCGAACATAGATGTCTACCTATCTATAGATATATTTCTAGTTTGAACTCATTCGATACGATTCGAACGCATCTGATAATTGCAAAGCAATTTCCTAATAATATGCGTAATGAATGTTTTAACATAAAATCTTTGCATTCCGTTTACACGATCACGTTGCGGTTTGGTAATGACGTGGAATTATTAAAAAAAATGAAATATTTCCCAATATTTCGAGCACAGGAGCACAGGTGGCCGCCCGCGGGACACCGAGTCGTGACTTACCTCGTCTGCTCCATTGTCAGGGATAATACTCATTGAAATAATAAGGAATATGGTTTAAATGACGGCATATAATGCATACTAAATTGCCAATTAAGTACAATCTGTACTGCCACGCAATATTTAAGTGAAAGACAGATGAACGGTTGGTGCTTACTTAAATATTCGTGTTATTGCAATGGGACGATATTTTTAAGTTTATTAGGAAGTAAAATTAGTTTTTTTTTAACCACTTAGTACATCGCTGAAAACTAAGCCTGTAATTAAACAGATTCACCTATCATTTTGGAACACAACAATTCTAAGTATTGCTGTTTGGCGGTAGAAAGGGGGGTATATAAAAAAAGTGGGTAGTACCTACCTAGACAAGCTTGAACAAAACTCTACCGACAAGTAAGCTATTATATGTATTTGACGACCTCCATGGTCTAATGTGCAGGTCATGACTTCAAATCTCGGGTTGGTCTAATGCCTTTGGTCTCGTACTTGAACTATCCGGTCGTGTCGGATCGCCGTCCCATCGGATTATAAGAGTGAGGGAATAAAAAGGGCACCTGTGTTTGTGCATAATATAACAAGTTTGATAGAAATAAACATAGAGTTCTTAATATTTAATTGAAATTGGTTTTTATTTTAAATTGTATGTTTAAGTAGTTAAGTAAATATCTATCAGTTACAAAAACTCAAATCCAATTGGTATCCATATACAATGTGTTACAGAAAATATGAGCAATGTTTTTTTTTAAATTAAATAAGTATGCTGGAATAAATGCTATACACGCAAACTTAATTGTTAAAATACTTTAAATACTGGCTGTATTAAAAGTATCTTAATGTTGATTGATTGGATAGTTTATAAGACTGCTGGGGATCCTAAGGCCCTGAGTGCCGATCTTGGGTCATGATCTTCTGTCAGACACAGAAGCAGTCCGGAGCTAGCAGTTATATCGCCGTAACGTATCGTACAGTAAAAACCGCTGGTCCAAGGATAGATCTCCCAGGCCGAGCTGGATGAATATAATCTGTCTAAAAAAACAAAGAATCGAGATTGCAAGATTGTATCGGTGTACTCAATTGTGCATGTGAATGTGTATTCTCCTGTTCTGTTAACTAATTTTAAAATAAATTGACCACCCTTTTTTATATTCTTTATATGCTTAATTATATTTTTTTTGCAATAATTAACTATTTTATTCCAATAGTTACTGGGACAAAATGTTTAATATAAAATAATTTCTCATATCAACAATTGATACGTAAGTTTATTCCTTCAGTATATAAGCAGTTGACTTTAACATAGCAGTAAATATGTACAAAGTAAAAGGTATTATTACGGTAATTCGTTATGTTTTACGGTAAATATTAAACTTTGCAGTGGAACGGCAGCTGGTATACGAGTGAGAACACTAAAGCCGCAAACGGTGGGCGGTGAAGGTACGATTGTAATAAACCAAGGACAACATATTACATTAATTACACATGTCAATAATTACGTACTTATGTCATATTAATAGTATAGTATAATTAGTCCATGTAAACATTTATTATAACTAATAAAATCAAATTCACTATGGAACACTGACGCTGAATTAAAACGTAGAGACAGTTGGGTGGGTTACTTTTTTAATTTTGTTTTAGGAAGAGCCTCAAGCAAACGGGCCGCGTAGGGGTCAAATACAAGTCATCTTGCCTTAGAAGAGATGGAAGCTGCTACAGTAAGAAGTGTTCTATACTTTTCACCTTTAAAGCGCAAACCATGGGATTTAGATGTTATGTCCCTTGTATCTGTTATTACAATGTCTCAATAATCCTTCAAACTATATATAATATATATTACGAGAAATACAAAATATTGACATATGGTATTTCTATGTGGCGGTAGGTACTATAAAAAGTCATTGCGTGGTATCCTCACACAAGGTTTGATCTATCACCGGGAAATGTATGGAGCAGGCTATTGTTTTCTTTCTTTATGTTAAATATTAACAATGATCAAAGGTCAAAAAATATATTTTAAGATTATCTTACAACTTGTTTCGAATTTGAACGTACTCAAAAGTTGTATTCAAATGGATTAATTACTTAGGGAATATCACTAAAACAAAAGTTTCATATTTATGTTTTTTTTATCTATTTTTTTCATTATAAAATATATAAAAACAGATTAAATGCAATTAGAAAAATCATTTTATGCTATGTCTTTAATTTTTGAAATATATTTTGTTTAACTTTATAATACGAAACAAATCATATTCTCACAGAATATTATTAATGTTAAAACAGTACAAGTTATATTTTAAATTGTCAGAAGAAACATTCGAATACGCAGAAATTAAACCGCTTCTTAAATTTTCACTAACAAACTACTCTCGCGGCCAAGAAACGAGAGAGTTAGTCGCATCTTATTAATTACTTAACTAAATTGCTTAATAGCGTCAATTAAACAACAATTTCCATTATAACTCCGCTCACAGCTACAGAATGGTCTCTCCGGCCATTTTTAAAAAACTACCGAGTTTTTAAAAATGGCACTAAGGAGTCCTGTAGAGCGAAATGCACTTATTAGCTGAGGAGGGCGCGCTGAGAGCCTCGCCTAATGGTTGCCATTCATGGGTTGAATGGAGACATGAAATTGCCAACAATTATATACTCTCGCAATGATAACCGTGGATGCTCCAGCTCCGAACCGTCGCGGAGACTTACGATTTAGAAGATTTTTATAGAACATCGCGTTTTCAAAAGCTTGGAAGCTTCCGTTAGAAAATTTCTAGATTTTAAATAGCTTCTATAAAATTTTCATGCTACTTAAGTGACGTTGTAAACCTATGATTTAAGATTTTATATTGTATGCTGAACATACGGTGACGCATTAAGATTTTTTTTAATTAGGAGACAGATTTTATAATTCGTCACATCGTCACATGTTCTTATTGTGTAAGCCACATCATATCATCATGATTAAAGTTAAAAAACACACTTGACGGTTTATTTATTTATGTTAAGACTATAATACCAGTGTCGATTAAATGACTAAGGTATTTATAGTGTACAGATTTATTATTTATAAACATAATAATAGTCCCCAAATATATCCACAATCTGGCGATGCTGTCACAGAGCGCGAGTGACGTCACAACATGGCGGCAGGTAGGCAGGAGCGGAGATAGGATCCGGTCATCCTGCCCATTTCCGGTCTTCACGCGGCCGTGACGCTTCCGGGCACGCGTCGCCGCCGTTGCTCACAGCGACCTAGAAAAACTGGAAATGATTTTCGAGTTATCCAATGTACACCCTGGAGTTAATAAAAACTACGTAAGAATCTTTGATGAAACTTTTTTATTAGTATAATAATATAAAGAATATATATATTTACTATAAATACTAAATTGAATTAAACTTATATTAAAATATTTTGACTAATACTATAATCTTAGTAGTATAATATTTCCGTCGGTATTGTTATAGTTAAAATCTTCCCAAAATTCAACGATTAGTAAAATATTTTCAAAGATACCGCTTTGTTTTATTTCAGTAAGCAAACTGGCATTTCCATGAAATGACCAAGGTGCTTACATCCGTGTCATGTCGTCACCCGCCGTCCGCAAGATGAGTTTTGTGAAATGATTTCGTTCATGGCGACAATTGAATAACAACGTACCAGTGGGCAGTGGTGGTTATCTTGGACATGTCCACTGAAGTTTGAAAGTATGGACTGAAGTATGGACATAATACGTTCATCGCTATGTTAGTGTTGACGATAGTCGTGAATTAAGTAAAAAGTTCACTGTGCTGTGACATGGTAATAAGTATTTTATTTTGATGACCAAATATCTAGAAAATGTCGTAGAAAATTGCTGAAAAGCTGTTATCTAAATGAACGATTCCTATTTGTTTGATTAATGGATGCATAAAATCAGATGTTTTAATATTTCTGATATAATACATAATTGCTTAGAGTATATTAAAAAAATCCAAAAATGTTTGGCATAATATCTTCTTCACGAAGATTTTCAATTCTGTTAAAGAGGTATTCTACCACTCACTGAGGATTGGCGATGTTTATGCTCTACCGACTAAGTTAGCTAAACATGCAAGGATGGACACGTGCCAATGAAACGACAATGTTTCGGTTGGGGGTTTAAATCCAACAAGCACTATTTAGATTTATGATTTGCCTACAATTCATCTCATGCTTGTCAGCGAAAACATCGTCAGCAACTCCATATTTTGGACGAAATTCTTGCAAATGTGTATCCTCTACCAATTCGGACCGGAAAATTGTGATCGAGGTACAATAGGCTCCAAAGTATTTCCTTAAGATAAGCATAAGTACAGCAGCAGTATAGTTCCAGACTGTTATTGGTTTTTTAGAAAATTGCAGATTTTTTATTTTTACAACATTATAATCGCCAAGCTAAGTCTGTTTTTTGGTTGTGTGAAGAGCTGTGGTAGATCTATTTTAATGTGAAAACTAACAGGTGCCCTCAGGCCCACCTGACATCCCACGTCCATATGTCGACTGCATGAACACACGCGAACTTAAGCCACATTTGATGTTAACAACAAGATATTTTTGATGGCCGATAACCATTGATTATTATTTAGGAAAGAATATTATAACTTACAGTACACTATAAGCAATGTATAGTGTATAAAGATTTTGTTTGCAAATATAAAATGATGAGCTTAATGAATGTTTTGGCTTAACATAAGTGGTAGCTGCGAGTAATTAAAGTCGAGTTTCTTTTACACCCTTTTAATTTATTTTCTTTTTATGAAATAAGAGACATGTGTCAAGTGGTTAACGGTCATTAGTTTCTAGCTGTTAATCATATTTAATTGTATTTCCTATATAATTTTTGCAGAATAATGAAATTAATAAAGATAGTTACTAGTATGACAACGACTGCTTAAGTAATTGTTCAGTTTCTTGAAGGTTCTCGAGGTGTCAAGCTTAATTGAGGCGTTACAATAGTAAAACTACAATTACAAAGACAACAGTGTACTGAAAATATATAGTATTTTGATTTATATGATATTATTTTATTCGTATCTTTTAGTCAGAGTCTATAAATATATATTTGATAAATAAAATGTCTTTTATATCCGCGACAACATTGTAGGCAGATTGTAGTCATGTTATGAATTTAAAAACCACGAACGGAATTAAAATAAACAAGCTTTTAAATACATAGCTGACAACGCAGTACTCAGAAATCATCGATCATTTCAGTTATAAATAAATATATTTTTCTGAGATTATTTACAAATTCTTATAATAATGAAATAAATAATTTATAGCAGCTACCTAATAAAGGTCCATACATCGAAATAAATAAATTTATTATTCGATAATTTCTGCGAATGAAATGGTCTTTTTGATTTCTGTGAAACATTAAAACATGATTCAATAATAGTAATTATATTTAGTTATCAAAATATTTGTTTAATAAAATAATGATTTTTAGAAGGAAAACATTCAAAGTTATTAAAATTAACAGCTAATAAATGTCAACGGCTTTATCTTATATTAAGAAAGATGTTTGAAGCTTATTGCACTACTGGTGCTCAGGATTTTGTGTTTTAAAGGGGCAAACTTTCATCCAATAAGGTTTCGATTACGTCTCGACATTTTCAGCATTGCGGAGTATCAGATAGAATATGAGTAAAAATTAAAAACGTAAGACTCGGTGGCTATTATCAACGTGATTTACCGTCTCTGTCGAGTTACGTAATTGTACAAATAAACGATAAAACTTCTTTGTGCTAGGATTTAATACAAAGCAAAGGTAACGGCTGAGATTATGTATCGCCATCGTCCCCGTAAAACCATGTTTGTGTTGAGCCTATAGCGCGCCAACTGTGTGCGGAGTCAATTGAGCGACTACCATGTTGTCCAAGAAGTTTTCAGCCTGCAAGAAGCTCTTAAGTACGTTTACTGATATTGCTTGAAAGGGGTTTTAGCTCTAACCGAATCTTAAGTCAAGCACACAGGTTATCTCGTTTTAGATCATTAATCGTTTCGAGTAAATAATCTATACTAATATTATAAATGCGATAGGTCGTCTATAACTCTATTAATACGCTTTCACGCTGAATCACTGAACCGAATTCGATGAAATTTGGTATAAAGAAAGCTTGAACCCCAAGGAAGGACTCAGGCATTTTGATCTCAATCTAAAATCATCCACCCCTAACACGCAGGCGAAAACTTGTTGTATATAAAGTAATGTAGATAAAGAACATTAAATGTAAGGGTATATTGTATGGTAACAAATTTTATTCTTAACTTAAATTTTGTTTTTGGTAAAAAAGTTTGTTAGTTTGTTATTGTTATAATAAAAAGGCGTAAATTAATTTAAAATAAGCTTTATTTAAACATAAGGAGACGAATCGTTAAATATATTATGATATCAAAACTGCTTACTATTTACAATTAAAAGGATTTCTATTTATACTATATTTCTTGAATGAGACTCTTTTCTTTTATCTTCGGTCAGGAAAGCACTAAAGCGCCAATCTCAACGACTCTGAAACAATGAAATAAAAATAATTAATACATATATATGTATATGTATATTAGGTATATTACATTTGTGCACTTTCTCAGTGGGCTAAATGTTCTACGAAGAAGATAATAACAAAAGGTATGACTAATTAACCTAGAGATATATACATAAGTAAATAAAGCATATTATCATGCAGGATAACACTTGTTGACTTCCAGGCAGCATATATTATATACGTATATATAATTGTATTTAACTAACATAACTTTGTATTGTAAATGTTGGAATAGAATAACTACAGAGTTATTTGCCGGTTCTTTTTGGTAGAACTTACATTCCAAACCGGTAGTGGCTTCAATTAATATAGTTTTGTACTTGAATAAAGTATATTTTGATTTTGATTTACAAAAGCCGCTACTGTTTATTTGTCCTATGTCTAATTACTAGAGATGGGCCGAATGTTGATTGACCCGAATAGGAATTTCGGCCAAAATTCGGTTTCATTGAAACCTTCTCTTCTCGAGTCGGCGCGCTGTTTTGAGAGTTCAATATTGCCCACAGACGACAAGTTGTTAAATTTGAGCACTAAAATTAGTATCTAGGAGGTTATTAATGTTTTCCAAATAAACCAAATTATGTAATATATCGGATAAGAAGAAGATAATTTAATTTTGATCACATTGTAAGTTAAGGTTTACTTGCTCCTACTAAAAGAAATGACCATGGGTATATAAAGGCCTAGCTTTATTTTACAATTATGATACATAATATTATATTCATTAATATTTTGTTTTGCTTTTTTCTGGCACCGATTGTTTGGCATTAGAGCCGAATTTCGGCCGAATGTCGAAGTTCGGTCCAGGCGGCCGAAATTCGGGTAAACCGATTTTTCCAATTACTATTTTCAAGTAATGGTTTGTATTGCTTACGATTGATAGAATATCATACGTTTCGTAAGTTTCGAAGTCGTATGTATAAAACGTGACTCGTAACTAAAATTCTATCAGTTATTCATGTACAATAACAATTCGTTACGTACGTGGACCAAACACATTGCAAATAACATCATAGTAAATTTAATCCTATGATTGTTTTTGGAGTTAATTCCACCATGCTGCTCAAATGCCGGTTGATGAATGTAAAAAAAAAAACCTAATACGGCTTATCTCACAATATTTCTCATTTTAATTGTATGCTGATTGTGTACAATAAAAATGCTATCTAGAGTTTATGAAATAGGTTAATTGGCCACGCTTATTATTTAAATTTTATTCAAAATAATTTATGTTCGTAATTCCAAAATTTCAGTATGTACTTGTATGATAATAATATGGAATAGGCGAAGCAATTTGTTAATAAGCCAAGCAACTAATTAAAACATACGAATATCAAAGGAGTACAGTTTCTAAAGGGCGATCTGTGTCCTAATGGATGGTTGGTTCATTAATCGACTGATTGATATCGACATATGTTGGGTATGATGAATGTGATTTCGTCCCTGCGGCCGCCGTCCTCCTGTGACGTGCCTAATAAGACCCTTCGGTTAATGAAATGGTTACGATACATTATAGATTATAAAGGATTTTAATTTACTTATTATTCATTATTTTAAAAAGGTTTTTATTTATATAAAAAAAAATTAGCGTTCATGTCATTTATTATTTTAAAAGAAATAAAAATTATTAAAAATTTGTAAATTATGCACGACATTTATGTTTATTTAAAATAAGATGGTAGGGCTTCGTGCAAGTCGGTCTGGCTAGGTAGGGTACCGACTCATCAGACATTCTACCGCCAAACAGCTGTACATAGTATTGTTGAGTTCCGGCTTAAAGGGTCAGTCAGCCAGTGTAATTACGGGCATAAAAGACAAATAATCTTAGTTCTCAAGGTTGGTGGTGTATTGGTGATGTAAGAAATGTTTACTATTTCTTACATCGCCAATGTCTATGAGCAGTGGTGACCACTTATCATCAGGTGGCTCATTTGCCCGCCTGCATGTTATAAAATAAATAAATACGAACATCGTGTCGGTAAAAAATGACCGTTTCTGTTGCGATAATTTGAGCACATAATAATGAATTCATATTTTTATTCAAAATTTAAGTATGTGTTTTACAGAACAATTCACTTGTATTTAAAGATACGCGTCAAGGAAATTTCGTGACAAGTTTTTCGAGGCACGTGTCTTTCAAATTTTTCAAATAACCGGGCCCGTTTAAACTGTCGTTCGTTAAATAATTTTCGGTGTGTCGTGCAGCGTGGACTATTAGCGACGGTAATGGTGTATAATGACAATAAATAATCGGTACATTAAGCGACGTGTGCGAGACGCTCCCGGCCGGAGCGCTCGAGAGGACACGGAGGCTATTTTGCAATATTGTTTCAAATTCTAACGCGTTATGATTTATAAGCATTCAAACGTTCAGACTTAAAATTATGTTTCATAATAAATTATTTAGATAACCATATAATTGCGAAATGAGCATTTTTCGGGAATTATTATTCAAAATACTGTACAATTTATTATATTTGTAACAACATGGTACTACGAGTACCATGTTGTTTATTAATTTCAGTTTTAAATTCATTTCCTTCATTAACGAAGATTACCAAAGGTTCAGAATAAAAGAACACAACGAATGGTTTCAGAAATTCGCGATTTTCTTTGCCCTATTAGAATTCTTTTGTTCGTAATGCGTTATAAGCTGTTTTTTTTAATTTAGATTTTATTGATTCAGGAAAGTTAACAAATTTGTACAAAATATCAGGAATGACGATGACACTGCGGAAGTAAAAAAAATGTTGCAATTGTCAACGCCTACATCAAAACCATAATTATTATACAGTTCATTTAAATTTAATAAAATAACTAAATAATTATGGAATTAAAAAGGACATTGTTCACGAACAACGTTCATATTTGTGTGTCTATTATATATTAAATATATATCATCTAAGTTTGTTTATGAATCTTTACTTAATATTCAAAAGGCAAGGCAAATTTCACTTATATTTAAGACTTTTGTAGAAGATTGTTATAGAAAGACCTGTTTAGGAACGAATACAATGCGTACTCAACGACGGTTAATAAAATTGTACATATGTTAGTGCAATTATTTGAGTTCCTGTCATTTGGCTTCGTGTCCTCTACTTATATGTACTTACGTGATTTATTGAAAAGTCTTAATATTAAGTGCCGCAGTAAGGGCCGTTTAAATTTTAACAATGGGCGTACATCGTGATTGAAGTGCTTGAGTGAAATATTTTAGTGTCGTGTGCTTGACGCGTCTTTTAATTTTATACTACCTTCAGGGCACTATAATTTGATATTTTAAAGGAATTATTTATCATGATACTCGCATCCTAGTTTTTTTTTTAAATATCTTTTCTATAAAATATGAGCACATATTTGGGTACTAAGCAACAATTTTGACACAAGTAAAGCTATTTATGATAATAGTTCTGCTTAATCCAACTCATCTATCTAATTTCTATCTAATATTAAATGAATCATCGAAAAGTAAATCCAGATCTGTACATAAACAGGCAACGACAAAGGGTATACATATACAATGTCCCTGTATACAAGGGTATACAGGGACAGTACCTTTTTCTTCTCTGTTTGATAGCCGGTTTTCATTTTTTTGTGGTAGCTATTAATAAAAATAATAATTGCATTTATTATCGTTCCTGTTATCGTTCAGGGCAGTTGAGAGGTATATATTTTCCTGAATAATTATGGTAAAATTTCGACCCCTAAGCGAACATAAGTAATGTTAAACCTACAAAGGTCTTTGAAAAATATATCCAAACAAAATTTAATGCTAAAAAATATTAATACATTATATTATAAAATTTCAATTATAATAAATCAATATATAACATCTAACATATTACTTCAGAAATATTAAACTTAAGAGAAATTGTATTTCAAAGTTATCGAAGGCTTATCGAGTGGGACAAAAGTTGCATTTAACGAGCCATTGGCTTGCAGCGTCACGTCTCATAACGAAGCATTTCCAATCTTAATATTGGATAATATTCTGTACACAGACCTAGGTTAGAATTTAATTTATTATTTTATCATAACTATAAAATTTCTCGATAACGATCTTAATGAAAACTATCATTAAACTTCAATTTTGTTGAATTTGCAACGATAATAAATAATTATATTATGTATTGAGATAATAAGTATATAGCACTAGTAGGCTCTTCTTAACGACTATCCAATTTTGAATCGTCGTTTGTACAACCGGGCCTAGAAGAAACTCAGTAATCAGTCGTGGATATTAATATACTACTCATGTAATAATAATATAATGAAAAAACACAATAATTATTAAATCTTTCTCATCTCTCAGCCGAAGGATGCTGCTGGACATAGGCCTCGCCCAAAGATCGCCACAGCGACCGGTCTTGTGCAGCCCGCAACCAGCGGCTTCCCGCGACCTTCACCAGGTCGTCGGACCACCTTGTGGGAGCCTACCCTACTGCGTCTTCCGGTTCGTGGTCGCCACTGGAGAACTCGTTGGCCCCAAGAACTCGTTGGCCAATTATAAAATATGATACCTAAATATTGTGTTTATTTATCAGATATTCAATAGATTTTAAGGGTCAAAGATTAATCATTAATCTGATCAGCAATTCAATGTCTGAGTATATTGTCTTTACACGTTTATAAAATAAGTAAACAATATAAAAAATCACGACAAAAAGTTGAATAATAACAGTATAGTCCACCCGCGTTGTATCGGAGCGCCTCATCTCGCGCTAACCTGCGCTCGTATCGCATTACACATAAAATATTTATTATTTATAGCGCGTAATTAATAAAAACACACGCCGTCTACAAAAACAAGTAGCCTAACAGGAAGATATAATAACTCAATCGCGCCTACATTGCTCGGTGCGATTTGTAAGCGTCCAGATTGCATCTCCTCTGCGGAATATAAGACTTCTAAGGCTTGTTCACCAGTTGTATAGCATTGTCTGAAGCTAAACGAAGATATATTAAGCGTTATACAGTTGACGTTTTCAACGATTAAGTTCGTGTTGTTAGTTTTATTCTTTTTGATATTTTTTTCGAATGTCTGTGCTATTTTGGGCGTTTAGTTTTGTGTACAGTTGGCCTAAAGGCTTGGTAGTGTTTATACGGTAGCATAACATGATACCTTGTAGCCTACCGCGCTTACGTGAAACTTGCGACCATCTTTATCTTTCCCCTGTGACATATTACAAGAGGTTTATTGGATAGGTTTCGATTGTAGCATGCGTTAACTATAACAATTGTTCTGGAAATAAATAATTTTAAACTCGATATTGATCGATATTGTTTAATAAATTTAAAAATTTAATTACCTATGTACTAAAGTATTAAATTATTTAAAAACGATTACGAACTGATTGTATTTCTAAGTTCTAATTGAGGCTTTATTTGTGTTAATCATTAATTCGTTTAAGAATATGTTTTTTTATTATTACCGGGGGGACATATGCCTCATTACATCTGATGGTGAGAGGTAGTGGAGTCCAAAGGTGAAGGGCCAGTACAGTCAGGAACTGCACTATTCCGGTTTATGTATCTCCATTCATTATAGTCCGTTTAATAGGAGACATTAAATTAAAAGCATATAAGTCATTGATTTGAGTGTTGTATTTCTTCCGAAAAAATGCACTCTTACAAATTAAATATTAATCAGGTATATAGAGGAAATAAAATATGCTTTTTAACCTTAGAATCTAAGAAGATTTGGATATATAGAATCAATCTTTGGATTTGCGTATTTTCCTTGAAATTGTTATATAATTCTCATTAAGCAGAAGAGGTTAATTTAATAATCAAGTTTATTTTACATTAATGACAATAATGATTCGTTAAAACCGGTATTTAAAAACGTCTCGCCACTGCAGTTGTTAACCAAATAAACTCTCTCCGTGTCAAAATATCACTTAAATATACTTTAAGCAAACTTATGAGTAATTTTACGTTTTAAAGTTAATTAAAGTAAGCTACCATTGGTTGGAAAATATAATAATGAACCAAATCAAATTTTAATAATGCTTAATATAAAAAGGATAATATATAACTTCTCCCTTTGAGGAGTTAACTTGGACCTAATTACAACACGCTGCGCCAATGCAGGTTGGATACACGTATGGCAGAATTTCATTGAAATAAGACACATGTAGGTTTCTCGAGGTGAATTATAACTACAAATTAACCACATGAAAAAACAGTGCTTGTAACATTTGTGCAGTGTAACCACTGGGCGAAATTTAACATTAAATCGAGATACATTATACAGCACATTTATACAAACAACGTATGTATAATATTATTTACTATGTATGTGTTATGCAAAAATATAATAATAATGTCGTTATGACCGATTTTAGCCACGGCGGCCGAACTTAACAGAGACCAGCCAACACATGACATTTTATAGTGCACAAGTGTGTACGCAAACTCACACTCTCTTTTCCATCACTGTCATAATCCGATGTGACGTCACATCCGACACAACTGGGAGGAGCTCTGACGTATGATCAACGGCTTTCCGTGCTTTCCGAGGCACAGGAGTGTACTCACTTCCAACTTTCAGACCACGAGTTGTTACTGATATTTTTTTGATAGAAAAAACATAATAACCTTTTATCGGCCCGACTTGGGGTTTGAACCAAGGACCTCAGGATCTACGGCCTTATATCTAGCCCACAGAAGCAAAAATAAAAGATAAAGATTTAAAATAGAAAACCAATTTATAGTGACAGTTACTTTGTTAAATTATACATGTATATACAAAACTATAATGTTATTCATTTGAAAGATACTACGTTTACGTTAACAAGGGTGACAGGATGTCTGTGCTGTGTAGCGTGGGCAGCGTGTAGCGTTATATATGAAGGTGTTTAATAAAGTTCTCATGAAAACGCCACAATGTAGCAATGGCTGTAACTTAATCTAAGAGAATGAATCTGCAAATGGGATCTGCGAACGGGGCTTAATCTTGCTGCCTGAGTTATGCTGCCTTTCGTTGCCTTTTTGTTTCCGCGATATTTCGGAGCAACAAAACATTTTTGGTTACTTAATTTTTTTCGTATAAGATATTATTTTTATTAACGAAGTGTACTGAACTGTACCTGAAAATTGTAATTATCATTTGTGAGTTCATGAAATCGTAACTCCTTTAATGAATAATCAAAATTGAGATTAAGTAGTGAGATGTCTCAGTCGATGAAAAAACCTATAAATCTGTACAACGGGACCTAAGTAGAATCGATTTGAATTCGGGCTAGTACTTTTGGGTGCTGTATATAGGCTATAAAAGTTAAGATACAAAACTTGGTATCCATGTCAAAGCTAAAACCTCTTTGTGTCAAAAACATCTCACTTGAAAAATGCGTGTAAAACCATTGCAATTGATTTTGACCTTGAAATTTGATCCCCACATCGCGTCCAAAGAGGTTGTAATGCTATAATTTATAAACATACAATAACTCTTCTCGGCGCATAAATGACCTAAAAGTCAGTCAATCGTAAATGTCATTACAGATTTAAGATCGAAATGCAATGACTTTTATCGGTATCATGTCTTCAGCGGGTATTATTATACATTTAAATAAAGTATAGTAACAGCCTGTAATGAATTGATAGAAGTATAAGTGTTTTATACTAAAACCCAGCAGACGTCCTGCCTATATGACAATCGTCAGCTAAAATCGTTTAAGCACATCAAGAAGTGTTCTGACGATAACCCAAAAAAGATTTTCTAGAAAGTTTCTGAGGTGCCTCACCTATAGTCCAAGACTTGAACGTCATCGGCGCGCCCAACACGCAACGCCTAGGTTTATTGAATCCTTTGTATTCTAGAAACGGGTCTGGCTGAATATTTAATTATATATATTTCGTTATATTATCAGTCGATTGCAACATGTTAATGTTTAGATTAAAATAAGTTTATCAGCTATATTTAAAGGCGCAATGCAAATGTCAGACGGATTTCGAATAACGTAGTTTCCAAGTAACCGATGTAACAGCGCAAGGATAATTATTTTAAATGCGAAATAAATTTCACTTATGTTGCTCAGTTTGTGAGGTAAATACAGTAGCCATTTAATAAATCTTTCGCACTCGACGCCCCCGCACGTTGCTCGCGATATTAGGTCCAGGATGCACAAATGAAAAAAAGGATTATGCATAATTTATAATTTAAATAAATACGTACCGATAATTTTGCGCAAGCATGTCTATTCTAAGAAATAATAATAATAGTCATCTATATTCCTAGTCTTTTAGTCCACTAATTTTTTTCACCTTAATTTTACTTCCAAAGTTCCGACAACAGCTTTGTCGACGTTTAAAATGCCATTTTTTCATAAATCTATAATCAATATTAGGTATAGAATATTCCTTCAAGTTCTTGACTAATGACTTACTTACGTACTTTTGAATAACACGTGGTGCGCTATGTAATAAAAACTATAACTTATATAAAAAATTATTGAATACTTATATAATTATATATTTAATACTACATACATTTTATAATATATATAAAACTATAAGCGAATTTTTGTTATGTATTAAGTTATTTCGTTCCAGATTATTGACAACACCGGTGGAGATATACACTAATAATGTTTTAAGCTTATAAAACAATTTATATACATGAAGTAGGTATATTAATGATCATAATCAAACAGGCTCCCTTATTCTTTATACTTATACTTTTAGCATAATTAGTTCGTGGATCATTCGTTCGATCCTATGAAGAAGGAGAATAGAATCTATTAGATATGAAAAAAAAACTCTTAATAAATTGAATTTAATTTTTTTTTTACAAATCTTGACTCAATTACTGACTCAATTTATTTTCTTAATTTCATATTTAAATATTAAGTGCATGTTTAAGATATTTATACAGCAAAATGTTTTTAAGTCATTTATATATATAAAATACTTTTTGAACAAATTATAATTTGCTGTACTTATATTTTCAAATTCAATAAAGTGGTTTTGAAATGGAAAAATGTGCTTCATTGATCCTATTAAATACAAAAACTACATTGATTATTATTATAAATATAATCACCATAGATAATATTAATGTCAATTTTTATAATATTAAATACCTAATTAAGAAAGTAGGTACGACTAACTTTAGCAGTAAAATCAAAACGAAAAATATGTATCTATAATTTTTTTTTAGATATTGGGCATAGATACTAAAAATGTATACTAGATTAAAACAGATAAAACATAAAAGTATTTTATCGTTTTGAAATATAAAACTTCCAAATATTGCATATTATAAATATCGATTTAAAATAAAATAAACGTCCTTTACCCAAAATAACTACTATATTTGAGTAGAGAATGTTATTAATTTATACTTGATTGTATAAATTGTTTAAGTTACTTCGGTTTCCAGCCTTAAATTACTCTATAAGGCACTAAATAAAATATTTACGGTTAAGATAAAAGAATCGCTGCTGTGATTTCCTGTGGCTGCATAAATCTTACCGGGCAGTAGGACGGCGATAAATAACCGGACTTACAGTAAACCTTTGAGTTTTTAAAGTATTTCATAATCCTTATTGCAATGTAAATAGGGTATAAAATACAATAAAAATGTCTGACATCCCGTACTTAGTAGCTAGGTGTTTTTTTTCTACAAATGTGTATATGTGTTTATAAAAGTCTATAAATCTACAAAACTGTAAATCTATAAGGGAGGGTCTTTAAAAAACGTAATTTTAGAATTCTTTAACCTTCCTAGTTTCTTTATGTTCCTATTTAAATATTGTTGACCGTGGGTAACCTTCGCGGCCAGAAATTTTCTATAATAACAGTTATTAAAAACAAAACCTTTTAAGTAAAAATTCGCACTCGTGTGGAAAGAGTTCCTTAATATTTCGGAGCAAGATCTAAAAAAACCCATTAAAAAGACAATTTCATAAAAAAAAAAACTAGATTTATGTACGATTAAAATCATTCTAAATTCGAACATTTCAAAAATATTATATAACAGTTGATTTTTGTATTTGTTTTTTACAAAACCCTACTACTACAAAGAAAAATAAATATACTTATTATTAAAATAGCTTCTGGATGCAACCTACACCGGATCCGTACTCACGGGTACTTAAATAAATAAAAGTCGAAACATTTTACTCACAATATATTAAACGTTAGAATTTCCTTCTTGTCCAATAAAAATGGCGGCAGCCAGTATCGTATCTCTCAGGAATACCGGCAGGCCGTAATAAGTCTGAGAAATAAAATAATTTCCAAGTGAAGTATACACACTAATGTGACTAATATTATAATACTCGCGTTCAAGATATCTACTCTAGTAACGCCCGAAGATTTAGGTGGGCTTTGGAAAGCGTTATGCCGTATGCCACCAGCTCGATATTTTATCACATAACCGTAAGTGTACTAAGTTTCATAAAATATTTAATATGTTTCGTTATTTATTTTAAATTTATATGCTATTGAGTCAAAAACTGAACAACTTGAAGTTTTTTAAAAATTATAAAACTAAGTAAAAACAAATTAAAAAATGTTAAAAGTAAGTTTTAATATAGTTTTAGCATAATGTAATATCCAAACGGTTCTTTTAGTACTAGTTAATCAAAAACACAGAAATATTCATCTTTTGTGTGTCTAAATATATCCTTTTTTTAAAACAATGCTCATTGTTGCATTAAAACGACATGCGCGCGCGCAGCAGCCACAGCCGGCTCGTAAACCGCGGGACCACACGCGGGCGGAGGTGTGAAGGCAGCGGCCGCGCCCCGGGAGCCCAGCGCATAACTCACGGCCAGCGGGGCGCCTCGCCGGTCATTCATGCCTACCTGCATCGATGTATCGACACACGAGACACACTGTCTACATCGCACGGATTGTTTCTAGTGGAATTAATATTCTACTAGCTTAGCAGAAATAGATGTCCAACAACATTTTATTCGATTTTTCCAACTAGGTTTATTTTTAATTTTATAATCATAAATGTCGTTTGCAATGATCTTGACTTGTATGTTATTATACAGTTATTATACAGCAATTTAGGGTCTAAATACAATCCTTTGCAGTCAATTCTTACTTAATTTTTTTAAAAGTAAATATAATTTATGTTTGTAAAAACGTAAAAAATATCATCATATAAGTGTAAAATATACTACTTATAGCACTTTCAATAAAAAATTAATAATATTATAAAGAAGTTTTCTGTTAAGCAAAGCGTGTAATTTCGATAAATGCACATTTAAAATGCCGTTAGATTAGCAACAACGATGATTCATTTCGCGTGTGAAATAACTTACTAATGACGGGGATCTTTCAATAGATCGTTACGTTAGTTACTATTTGAAGATGTTGTTGAATGATATATCGATAACTAATTAAATTATTAAAGGTAAAAGAATATTTTTTTCACTCTTTGTAATAAATATATAGATTGTGTGTTTTTTTTTAGTCAATGGTATTATTGTGTCATTAAAACTACTGCGATACAATAGAAAAATCAAAATCAAAATATACTTTATTCAAGTAGGCTTTTACAAGCACTTTTGAATCGTCATTTAACAAACTATTTAAAGTAAAGCTACCACCGGTTCGGAATGTAGATTCTACCGAGAAGAACCGGCAAGAACTCAGTAGTCACTCTTTTTCAATATCTAAAAATACAATCATGTTAGGCATTTTATGTCTCCTGCCTGGAAGTCAACAAGCATTGACTCCACGCATTTTTTATCATCTATACAATCTTGTATCGAATAATATGTATTTTTATAATCGGAGAGCTACTTGAAAGAACTTAGGTAGTGGATTGTGATACCAAATGGTCAGGCCATTTGGTATACCCTTTGGTAGGCAGTCTGTCTCAATGACTCTCAGCGTAAATTAAACGTTTAATTGCTGAGACAAATAATAATATCCTAATGCAGTAATACGTATATTATATACAAGTTTAAAGCGAAGAACTTGTTTTCTCGCTGCTTGACCAAGGCTTCACGCTTAATATTTTATGTGGTCTTTAACTTTCGTATCATATATGTAACAAAATATAAGGTGTATACGTACGTCTTTACTTGACCTTTGATTAGAGGATTATCTACCTAATGAGTACCTATTTGAATTCTAAGTTTTTCTTTGTAAATTTATTATGCGTTATCTTTTTTCCGATGATGACGATGAAGTTTATTTTTCGTTTTAATATTTTAATATTATTATTTTTTGTTTATTTATGTAATATAGGTCGCCAATAGTCCAACCTGATGGTATATGGTCAGCAGAAACATTCGTTATCGCCGATACACCACCAACCTTGAAAACTAAGGTGATATAATCCCCGTGTCTGTAGTTACACACACCCTTCAAACCGAGACAACAATACTAAGTATTATTCCTTGGCGGTTGTGATGAGTGGGTGGACTCAGACAGGTTTGTGCCGTTATAGTTTGAAATTAACAAATACTGTTTACTAATAAACAAATCGCTCAAAGTTCACCATAGAGATTTTTCGAGTCATCTAGAATTTGTATAATTAAAATGCTATTGTTAATTACAGCCTGTCTGACATGCATGAAGCGACGGGCATCACTAATAATTAACCTTTGCGGTACAACGCCAACGCGTCCTAAAAAGCGCATCGTTACACTCCCAAAACTAATTCATCGGAGAACCGTAATTTTCATAAGTACCATTTAAAACATCTCGTTAACTTAACTTTGTAGTCTTGTATAAGCGCAACGCTCACGTATTACAAGAGTTAAAAGCCGCGAATTATAATAATGAGAAGTAACCAATTGCACGAAGCTCACGTCAAATCGGGTTAACTCATGTTGAGTTATAAACGTTGTCTTTTTTCGAGTTTAGGGGAAATTGCGTTTTACGATGAGACTTAACGGCCTTATTAGTGGCCAAATGGCGCCGTAGAATTCGTGAAAGAAATCAAATTAACGATAACGATGCACGCTAGCTACCGATACTTAAATAATGGGTTGCGTCTAATTCGTAACAGGTAAATTGTGGGATGCCTCGCGCGTGGTCGTATTAGACGTGTCATTAGGGCACCGTTTCCGTAGAGCGTGGACCCTAACAATTATGTTTGCCCGAGTTTGTTCAATGTTGATTATATAAATTTATGTTCCGATCGGAAACGAAGAAATTTTTTGATGTTAACATAACAGTTCTTAAATCAAAAGTCGAAATGAATTTTTCATATTGAAATACCTATAATTTATCGCGTTTCCGTAGCTATAATATTCATTTAACTAAAGTATAAGTTAAAACCTGATACTTCATTGATATACCAGTAATTGGTATTAGAAATAGCATGATATAATCTGTTTTTAGACATTTTTGTCATCATATTTCACTTCGAATATAATATTTTTCGTGATCTATATTCAATGAAATTATTTGTGATAAAAATCCGTCATTCAAATTACGACTTTCGAGTAATAAGATCGGTCGAAAAATAATAAGCAGTCGTAGCAATGGCTGTAAACATTCACAAACTAACTTTTTAATGTTTCTAGCAAACATTAAAGAGTTAGATAAACCTTCAATATACTGGTAGTTTAAGTTTTATGTTGTAGTTACAAAAACGGGAATTATCATGTTCATATAATGGTTTTTCTACAAGTGTGGGCGTGATTGTGGAGACGACACGCGAATGATACATTGTATGAACTAAAGCGAAATGGCTTTAAACAAAGCGTCTTCAAGCGATGTTTGCTTATTTTCGTTAGAACTGTCATTTAATTTTAATAAATAAATATGAATAAAGTACCTGTTGTATAATGTTTCGTAACCGGATGGAACGTTTTGTTTCGGATCGCGGAGCTAGGTTGCGCGCGCGCATGTTCTCCCTAATCAAATAGGAGCAACTTCCGTTTCCGATTTAGATGTATTAATAATATGTATTTTCGTAAAATATTATTTCGATTATTCCAAATTTATTCCACGGTTATAGTGATGCCAAGAAATATTGAAAGGCTTTTTTAAAAACTAATGTTATATATTTGTATATACAATTTTAGAAAATTGAATTTTTATTGTCACATTTAATGAATAGAGAGTATTCTCAATGCCGCTTTATTTTAGGTCAAAGGTCATCTCAAGCTCTGTAATCTTGAAGTTTTGCGGAAGTATCCAAGTCAAAAAGGGTTATTTGAAATCTGAATAAAGAAAATTACTGCGGTGTAAAATAATATATCTATATAGAAAATATGAATATCATTAGACTTTCTGGAAAAAGCATGTTTGCAATACAAATACTGATGATTTCATTAGGACGAGCAATTAATTTGCTACAAATGATAAAAAGTTCACACCAATGTTCTCTTTTATGTTTTTAATAAATCTATTTAAAATCACGAATGAACTAATTATTAAAATTATTTTTTATTTATTATATTTCATAATCAAAAACACTTTGACGCTATCAGATGTCCGAGAAACTGATACTGAATAGGAGATATTATGAGGCACAAATATGTGCTTAAACACAGTACTCCTAATCCTAAGCCCTTGACTGTATTAGAGATAATTTCCCGACAGAAAAACCCAATAAACTCTTATTGGCTGACTCAATATTTGAACCCGGAAACTTGTTCTGTAGGCTTATATGTTAACCAGCACCTGGACCAACGAGGTTGTTAGCTAATAATAGTAATGTTTATGAGTAAGTAACCATCTATCAAGGGTGTTTGATTTATGTCTGACGAACTCTAAAGTTATTGCATAATACTCATAAATAAAGTAATTCTATATATAAACATATGTATACACGTGTATTTTTTTACTATAAGCTAACAGCTCATTAATTTTTCGGTTGGGCTAAGGCCTATTCTTTTGGTGAAAAGACTTATTCAAGCTGTTCCAATGCGGGTTGATGGATAGCAGTTTTTCATGAGATCTATTAGTAGTTTTTCATCCGAAAGATACAGGTTTCTTCACTATGATTTCCTTTGAAGCCGAACGCAAAAATTGCTACATATTATAAACCCGCCCACAGCGTCTGTACGCGATAAACTCAAAAACTACTAAACTGTTTTTATACAGTTTTCTCTAATGCGAGTGAGTCACGCGGAAGGTTAAGGTATGTAATTAATTTAAATTTTGGTGTAAATTGGCGGATGATGAGGATGAGGATGATTGTTGAAGCTGTTGGAAAAATTTAACCAACCAATACAGTATAATATTACAATATAAACTTTTATGCAGACTTTTATGTTACCCGTGCAAAGTCGAGTCTGCTAGTTAGTTAATATTATAGGTACAAATTAAGTGTATGAAAATTCAGGGATTCTTTACCGGGTTTATCTTCATTTTAAATTCACGTGTCCTAATTCAATGGTTACCAATGTCCATTTCCACTTTCACAATTATAAATAAACAAAAATTTGTTTATTTTAAGTTTGATGTTAGCCTGTTTTGGCATGCGATGGGAATGTTTTGACGTTACGGGCCGTCGCGCGTGCTTTGAACTCGCGTTTGTTCCGGTCGTGTGGCAGGTTGAAGTCACATGTCACTGACGTCGTCGATCTCCGTGTCAGTGTAGAATAATTTTCATTTTATTCGGAAACATGTGCCAAGTTGTTTTTTTATTTTAAATACGTAAGTAGGCAGTCTTGCAAATATGCATATATGCCGATATTACAAATTTAGAACTTATATTAAGACAATTGAACAATAAATCTTATTATTCATTAAAATAATACTTTTTGGATAAAGATGCATAGAATTAGTTCGATTTATAACGCAGGAGTGATTGTGAATACTAAACACATTGTAAAGCAGATTTGTTTTATAAGTAACGATGTAAGTTTTTTTATCGTTTCTTCTCGCTGGAAACAGCTTTCTGAAACGTAGAGGTAAGTAGGGTTAAAAATTGATGATTCAATTATACTTTATTTTAAAATTTACTTAAATAAAACATGTTTGAATGTCTGCTGGTAAGAGGTCATCACTACCCATAGGCTCATTGCCTAGAAGAAAATTTTACCATTCTGTGCATGGTCAATGCGCCACTAATCTTGGTGTCTGTCTGTGTATCCTTGTGTTCTATCTAAGACAGTATGTCTCTAGTATCTGTAGTTACAGACACGTTTCAAACCAATCTATATGAAACATTTTATTTACTAGAATAATAAAATTCGTATATTATAAATCAGGTTTGGATATTAATAAACAATATTATTATCGGTATCGGTAGCGTGATTGTCAATAAACGTTAATTGTAACAACAACATGGATTAATAAATATTCCATGATATGTCTAATTGAGCTTCACGTTACTACTTGTGACAATTCATAGCGAAAAGAGAGCACTGCATCGATTTAAATAATAGGAATTTAAAAACGCTGTTTATTTATATTGCTGAAATACAAAGCTCAATTATCTGCTTAAAATACCTGCGCAAATTTAATTTCATCCTGTGATGAAATATTTTTAAAAAAAGAACACATCGGTTATTGAGTCGAGCATAACCAATGCCAGTAACGAATCTGTTAGGATACTTATACACAGAAAGCTCGCCTTAAAGTCATAAAACGTATTTTAACATCCATCCGATAATCAATCTAACACGTCATAACTTTGACATCCAGTCTGCCTGGACATTAACTTGAAATTAAAGTTCAACTCTTCGAAAATATATCTTGTTATTAAATGTATATGATTCATTTTTTATAAACAGATATTCGAGATAAATAAAAATACATCGTAAGACCACTGACCAAATGAGTCTCAATATAAACATGTTAATTCACAATAAAAATGTGGTTTTTGAGAACAAAGATATGGGGTTTCGTACAAATTGGTAAAATTTGTTGAGTTATGTGAGCGTGTGACTATTAAAATTATTTTTCAGTCTCCAATATTATCGAAACGATAATTTAAAATTTTTATTAAATTCAATTTATACAAGAAAATTAAATATACATTGTAAAGTAGAAAATGTCATTGACACGACCTTGCGCCATTTGCAACGTTTAAAAAAAAATTGACAGCTCATTTATAAAATGGTGTAAGGTCACTTCTATTCTTATTTAAATCGAAACGCGAGTGCATGATGAATATTAATCTGATTACGATCGATCGAATAGCAGTGTGGAATGTATCATAAAAATATTTAAAGATATAAAAAAGGTATAAAACATTTTACAAATGAGACCGGCACGTGAAAAAACGCACCATCATCGTGTTGTGTGGCGTGCGGCCGGTCACCGCGGTAACCGCAGTCTGAAACACTTAAATTGTGTTTAATGATTTGGGAGGCAGGTAATTACACGCGAATATACAATTTCTATATCTCTAAGCTAATCTTTATCTACTCATACTTATTAAATTATTATCGATTGTGTTTAAATTAATACTAAAAAAAAAAGTTTATTTTTAATAGAGTTATGAGGAAAGGTCAGTGTAGAGGTGACATTAAAAATTGTATAACCTTAAAAAATTCTAACGCAGCAACCTAATTACCGATACCTGACAGGTGTTAGACTTAAAATTTGAGTGTATCGTCCAAGTTTGATAAATCACAGCACGAATGTTTTGATTTATGAAGCTACGGTTGATGCCGGTCTGTCTCATCATACCCGAGTGACTTATGGCCAAATAATAAATAAAGTAATATTACTATGTATGTGTCTATATATTTTTTTGTTATTTATCTTATTGTAGCAAATTATTTATACAACGTTAACACATCATTAAGTCTTATTAAACGTACTAGTATGGGGTATGACTATTGTTCTATATTCGAACACGTAAATTTATCACCTATACCTACTTAAGCCGTTATATGCTGTGTGTCTGTGAGGCATGCACCCATACTTACGTAAATGCCAATATGCAAACTCTTGGGCTTTAGGTTATACCGTTTTGCAAACTGTGCGCCTATAACAAATCTCGTTAGTATTAGTAATTAGGAACATATTATATTATGACAGTATGTACTGCAGTGCCTAGGCCGAAGATTATATTAACATCGTTGGACTATAACTTTTTTTTTAAATTTATTATAGAAATCATGACCAGTGTTTCCTTCAGACGCTTGATAGAGTAAATCTGTGCACTTTAGAAGTAAAAATAAATGCAACATGATTGTATGGAACGAGTTTTGCAAAGCCGTCATATCTATACTCATCTTTCACTATTAAGATGATAGTATATGTTTTTTTTTTAAGTAGGTTGGTGACTTGCAATGGCAACTTGTCTTAACTACCCATACGGAATGACACTAACAAATAATAACCATTCCTTATGTCACCAACGCGTCACCAACTTTAGGAACTAAAGTTTTAAGTTCCTTGTACTTGCAGTGTATACTGAAGTACTGGTTTAAATCAGAACACAATAATATTAAGCTATTTGGCGGTAAAATATGTGAAGGGTGGGTTGAACCTACCTAGACTGTCTAACGGAAAGCCACCACCAAGTAGAATAATTACTAGTGGAATAGTTCGGTCAAAGTGATCTACATATAAATATACTACCAACTTTAATACACTTGGGTTTTGATAGTCATATTTGCTTACTTCATTACTCTGGCAATAATAATATAACGCAGTAGCTATTACGTCAGTTGTAAATCTTACGAGGTGGAAGGCGGCTTACTTCAAAGAACTCAATCAATGTTCAATCATAGCGAAGTGAAACATATCGAGAGTTACATATAATATATTCGACATAAATATCGATGTAAGTATGCAGTTGACGTTTAAAAATATCGATTCGATGATGCGAGTAGAAGACTCCGACACTAGACCACGTCGGGCTTTAACCCTTGACTCGTAAACCTTAGTTAACTCATTTATAAAAAAATAGGGTGACCATAAATACGGTTTAAATTTTTTTTAGTAATATTTTTTATGAAGATAACTTTAATTAAAGTATTTTCTTTTTAAATCATGATAAATAGAATTGATGTTATATTTATTTGAAATATGAATCTTATAATTTTTTTTTAATTTTTAATATAATAATGTATTATTAATACAATTTCATTATGTATTTGAAATATAAAAAATATATATTTTGTTTCAGTCACATTTTTAGTTTTCATATTTAGTTCGCACACGTGTTGATCTTGGATAGTTGATTGTGTGTGGTCACTTGTGTTTGAAATAACCCTGACCCGCCCTTCATAATGAACCATTGTAATTATTCCTTTGCGGTAGGAAACTGCTGTACTACTACCCAATATCTATAAACCTCTGCTCGTTCGTCTAGTGATTAGCCTAAACGACCTCAGGATCGAAAACCTCAAGCTGCAAGAGGTTCAAGCTGCGAGACGGGACAGTAAAACAATATTTTTCTGTTGACAAATTAGCACTCCGGTGTTTAAGAACTAACTAAAGGTAATGTTGACAGGACTGTGCCTCACAAAGCACGTAAAACTGTTAATCCTATCTCTGAATTATCAGTCGGATCAGATTTCCCGTCTCATCGGATTATGAGAATGAAAGAATGGAAACCAAACTTATGTTTTCATGTGAACAATAATATGGCTAGCCTTATTTGAGAATGGCTGTCGCGGTTGAAATATGTCTGGATGACATCATATTATTATCTATACCTACACCAATCCACCCAGCTCTAATGGCGTGTCTGTTCTAAGTCCTTGCAATAAGTTAAAGAGAATAAGATAATTTACAATCGTAATCACTTAGTTGACGTCCAAATGAAATCAACAGTAACGTACATAGAATAAAAAGATGGGAGTAAATAATCATCGCTTCTTCATTGTCGGTAAATAGTAAAGATTGATTTGAGGATAGCGATTGTTTTAAAGTGTAGTAACATTCGTTACTATTGCCAGTTTTTAAAAACGGTATATTATTTTACCTACACATATGGTAACACTGGAATGTAATAATAAATGTACATCTTCATCGATTACATAGTCCGCGATGCAGATTGATGAAGCGGTGTCTTGAAAGGGGGGCATCCCTCCACAGGTGCGCGCGCGCAACCAGCACATTTGTCACTGTTGCTGGTGATTATTCATCTCATTGAAACATTAAAGCGTCGAAAACTAATCACTTTGACTAATGGAACCCCCCGTCGCCACTTCTAAAGTTTCACACGAAGTGTAAAATGCCGACAGGCTGACCGACCGTTTAGATAAGATTAAAGAATAGATCCTCTCTATGTATATATATACATATGTGTATTACATGAATACTGTATAAGTTTCTGTCAGCTAAGTATTTTTTTTTAAATATATTTCAGTTTGGTTGGTGGTTATACTTTTTAATTTATTTTATTTATTAATTAAAAAAAAATAAAAAGTATATTTTAAACTAGTTGTCGCCCACGGCTTTGCTCGTGTTTTACAGGTTGGTTGGTAGGTATTAGGCGTAGAAAAGTAGCTTCCTTGGAGTTCATGGTGAAAGTTGCTTCATAGCAAATTTCATCAAATTCAGTTCAGTGGATTGCCCATGGCCAGACAGAGTTAATTTTACATTTACAATATTAGTATAGTTAATTTTATACCTGAAATAAAAGTTTTATCGGAAAATTCGTAAAATAGTTTTAGTACTAGTTACTAGCTTAGGACCGAATACGCAAGCTCTTCGAAGAGCTTAATTAAACAGTTCTAAATTTTACATTAAATTTTTTTTTTTTTAAACTTAATTTGGGAGAGATATTGAGATACGATAGAGGCGGACCGGCAAATGGACCACCTGATGTTAAGTGGTCACCGCAGCCCTTTTGACATTGGCATTAGCGCTGTTAAAAATAGTAACCATCCCTTATTTTTCCAATGCACCACGAACCTTGGGAACTAAGATTTTATGTCCCTTTTGTTACACTGACTAACTCACCCTTCAAACCGGGACACAACAATAACAAGTATTGCTGCTTGGCGGCAGAATATCTGATGAGTGGGTGGTATCTACCCAGACGGGATTGCACAAAGCCATACCATATACTGATAAGATATCACACTCACTACAAAAACGATTTATATCAGTTATAAATGAAGACAGAGATACATTTAGATTTTAGAGGTAAATAAATACATATAATGTAAATTATAAGTTAGCTAGCGTTGGTTCGCAGGGGTGGGACGACGCGCGTTAAATTGGGATGATGGGTTGTCCGTTTCATACACATACACATTATGAGCACTTTACAGTTTGCCAGATTAATTAACGTTTATGATTCATGTAGGGCTAGGGCTGTACCTATATAACTACCGACTCGATTACGGAAAAACAATGAGAAGGTTTTATATTTTAAAAGTCTACGTATATTAGTATGTTTATCTATTCCCATGAGAGGGATTGAGAATAAGACTCCTTAGTAGACTAAGGATATTTATCATATTCTAACAAATAAGGTTTCAACTTCTCCGTCTTGGAGTATATTAAATTTATTATATAATTAAATCCAATATGGCGGACATCCATGAAAACACGCAAAATGATAAAGATAAAAAATGTGGTCGTCGCGGGATGCCAAACAGATGAAAAGAATTTATAAAAAAATAAAACTAATAATTAAATAAGCGAGAAAAATAATTAAATTACAGAAGATTGCTTAAAATAAATTGTATAAATACTCGATATATAACAAATAGATTTAATGATACTGACATAAGCTTGATTTGTATTCCGAATTTGAATGTTGGTTTTTGTTTTAAGCAAAAATTAACTGATGTCAGAAATGGCTTAGGGTACTGATGTAAAAAAAAAGAATTGACGATTGGCTGGGATTATTGAAATTAGGGTAGATTTATATGGATAAATTATGAATATTCGTTAATTAATTATTGGTGGTTTTTTGGTATCCGAAATATAGATTTTTGACAATTAATAATCAAGTGTAGATATATTTTCTTGTAGAGACTTCAAATTTGAATTATACATTTAGTGAGTTTATGATTGATAGCACATCTTGGAAATGAAAAGACCGCCTCCTGGTTATTCATATTGAATATATTGTAAATAATAAAATTGACAAAAAAAGGCCCAGCTGAGTATTTCCTTTTCCAAACCGGTGGTAGAGTTTAATTTGACTATCAATAAGTAAGTGTAATGCTTCTATATTGAATAAAGGAATTTGAGTTTGAATTTGAAGAAATTGGTGGCCGCTAAATTTCACCTTCGTACATCGTCTGAGAATTTCAAGTTTTATTCGTATTACCTACATGTAGATGTACATTTTCAACAGCGCGATCTTTAAGGCGTTATCTACCTCGCGCAACTACTCTGTGTAACCTTTTTTTCCGAACCGATACGACTTAAGAACCTTCAAGAAAAGAGCCTACACATTCACTTAGTCATTTTCTACCAGGTATGCCTCTAGCTAACCACTCACTATCGGGTGGCTCATTTGCTCGTACGCCTACCTGTATCATAAAAAAGAGGATTCCACTAAAGTTACGATACTAAAGTGAATTTTAAAGATACTCTAGACACACATTATGATAATTTATTTTGTTTAAAATTGTTAATTTCTAGCATTATTGGAGGTAAAAACTATGGAACCTTAAATCCAATATGATTTGTAGACTAATTTTGTATTCGTACAAATTCACTGCTAACATCGTCATCATTATCTTTCTTCAAATAACCGTGAAAAGTAATAAACTATCGTCAGCAAACAATACCTTTAACATTGAAAGGAAGATCATTTGTGTATACGAAAAATAGAAAAGGACCTAAAAATGATCCTTTCATAATAGTTGACTTTGATAATAATTAAAATGGTATAATATAACAAGCTAATTATTTTAAGGACGATTGAATCTATGGTTAATTTTATACATATCATTTAACATACGCTTATCGAATTTAACATTGTAACATATGAGTAAATACTGACGACTAATGCCCACGGTAAAGGTTTTTAAGAGTAAGCTATAACAATATAACAATCCTGGTTACGTTTAATGTCTTCCAATTACAGTCTTCACTCGTTTTAACGATTTCTTCGAGCATTAACTATTCCAATTTTATGTTTGCTCGGACCTGATGCGAAATGCCTCGAGTGTGTTTATGTTTTTCAAATAAATATTCAAAACATAATTATATAAAATACTAGTGTTTCGGTTTAAGTGCCAATAAAAAACAATTTAGATTCAACAAAGGTACAGAGCATGGAGGTTCAATACCAATGAACATTGTTGTTTAACGGGTAAATACGTCTGCTTGTGTCTTGTCAATAAATTTTACAAATATTTTAAAAGAAAAAAATTACAGACCTTTAAGAATATTCTAGGAGATAGTGCTCATGTTACATTAAAATATTCGAAATGTTATTAATTTAGATCCGTCGGATTGCAACCGGCCGTACAACCTTTGTCTCGCCCGTGGCGACTTACGAATTTTATTATCTATGGCTTAAAATGATATATGGCGGTTCTTAAGTGGAGAATCATAAAATATTTTCTGTTTGTGAAATATTTCTGAAGCAATAAAGCAATAATTCACTACGGGACTACAGGGAAGATGGCCAGCTTTATTTGCCATCATAAACGGACTGTTTATGGGTACTTTTTTGCAGGTTATGCTGTTGAGACTGCGTACGCGCCTTCACATAAACCCCGTCTTTAATATTACTGAGATTAGAAAAATCTTGAAACTGTTTTCTTTTAACGCATGAAGTGTGTATTTAATGTTGTCTTAGATTTTCGCGATTATTACACATTGAAATAAAACTAGTTTTTAACGGATTTAATCGCGTATATTAATTATTTTAACATCCCGACGTTTCGAGCACTTTGCAGTGTTCGTGGTCACGAAATATAAGAGAATATACGCGATTAAATCCGTTAAAACCTAGTTTTATTTCAAAGTGTGTATTTCTTAATTTAATTTGGTTTACTCTACATTTTCATTTTATATTTTCACCCCCACTATGTTATGTTAAGAATGTGACACAAACGTACAAATATTTGAACTTTCACAGTAGTCTTATTAGCTATGTTTACTTAGAAAGAACCTTATCATCATGAATGAAAGACGAAGCTAGGAATATACACTGAAAACAACTATCTCACAATAATAAAAACCAGAAACGAATGCCTTGACATTTGTACCACGTATCCCAAATTTTTGCAATAGTCGTAACAAATTTTCATGGCTTAAAAATTAGTAAACACTTAAAATATCATGTATAAGCAATAGCATTAGCAGCCCGTAAATGTCCCACTGCTGGGATAAAGGCCTCCTCTCCCTTTGAGGAGAAGGTTTCGAGCATATTCCACCACGCTGCTCCAATGCACAAATTAAGCACATGAAATTTCAGTGGTGCCTGCCTGGGTTTGAACCCGAAATCATCGGTTAAGATGCACGCGTTCTAGCCACTGGGCCATCTCGGCTCATGTGTAAGTACATGATAAATATATTTAAAAAAAAAATTTTCAAGGTCTAATAGCACAATAACAAAATGATTCTAATATATTCTCCAAGTTTTTTTTTATTTAGAGAAATATTGATAGATAAGATAAGATACTAACAATATTTTTATACTGTCAACATTCTCAGTACGCCTTAACAGTTTTAAGAATTGTTTTCTGTTTTTACTGAAGGTACAATTATTCAAGGCAATTTGTCCTGTTAACCGATTTTGATAACGGTACATATACGATATGCGATATTCTGCACAACTTCTCTCAAAGTTCTCTAACTATCATTGTTGTTTCACTATGATTTTAATGTTGATAAATGTAGTTAATATAGAATTAATAAAATTTTATAATAACTTTCCGACACCGCAAAAGTAGTGCTTCTTGGGGGTAAGTTTTTGATTATATAATAAAATTTCGGGTATACGTTAACATTTTCCAACTAATGAAACTAATGAAATGATGCCATTGGTTTAAATTTTTTATCAGTTTAAGAACTATTTATTCAACATATAATAAATACGGCATTTAAAACAATGAAACAAAAGTACCTTATAATTTTGAACGTTTTCTGATTATGTGTCATGTTGTTACGTATACTTTGCCTAATATATATTTTTTTTATTCTTCATTCATTTCTAACTAACGCTTGTTCCGTGTACTTAAGTGCGTCAACAATTTTACATAATATGATATACATCACATTATAAAGTTTACATTGAGAAGCGTCGGTCAATATATATATATAAAAAATAATTATTAATTACTTGAATAAATGATCAGGCCCAGTTAAATATTCGGCGAACAGCTTTCTTCTGCAACGATCTCCCGGGCCTCGAACAGCAAAGAAAATCGTTGGCATCTCTTGGAATTCTGAAAGTTAACATGTCTGTATCTATTACGCATTAAAATGAGCCTTGCAAAGTTGGATGGTCATGGTTGAAAATGGCCACAATTGGCCGAAATCGGTCAGGGTGACTCCTTCATGGTATTTAATGCTTCATCGTTTCTATTTATTTACTTTACCGAAAACATTGTTGGACATTATTCAAACCATCAGCGACATCGTCACTTGTCTCCAAGTATTCAAAGTAGATTTATAATCGGTAATAAACAGAAGAAATTTCCAAAAAAATACCTGTTAGACAAAGGACTATGTCAAAACACATGTTTACAACGCTAGAGAAAACAAATATAGTCGCCAAGTTGATTCGGCTCGCCCCGTGAGCTTGTCGAAAACAAAAGAAAGGGCCCATTTCGTTCCACAAGCGACTCAACGTTACAGCAACAAAGTTATAATTGTACAATTTTTTCACCAAGCAACCATGCGTCAACTTCTCGGAAGGTTTGAAGGACATCACTTAGGTGATTCTGTTATTCTTTAACTGAATTAGTGTATCCATTATGAAGGTAGATCTTGTGGCGCGTCAGCTCATTAGGATTTTTTGGTACTTACGAGACGGTACATTGACAAATGGCAATCGTTATGGCTATCATTTGTATTGTCGCACAAAAAGAGTTCAATGCGAAACGAAAAGGTATTCAAGTGTGATTTGGATATAATTTAAATATATAGTCCGTTAATATACTTAAATTGCGTGCTAATTATTATAAGTGATATCTGAAAATAAGTGCTTATTAACTGATATATTTAGAAGAATTAAAATTGTACAACTTGATGGTCAGTAATATTTTTGAATGTTAAAGAAATATAAAACCTTAATAACGGAATTCCTTCAGAAAAACAAACAATATTAGAGTCCATTTCTTGTTATTCTTCAACAAATCGTAATGAATAATCTATTCGTTGGTTCCGACATTCGAAATTCGTATAAAACGAACAGCCAGTAATGATTGCTTGGGCAGCAATTCAAACGGGACACTACACCAAGTATTCATAATGTATTAACTCGCTAGTAATTTTTCAGCGGTGGCAGCACCGGAAGTGCACCGGCGGCAGCGCCTTTTTGTTTCTGCTGGCCCGTCTCTGATGGGTTTCGGAAGCGAGGTCGCCGTTCGACCGTCCACCAATATTTCACTCGGTGATTTATTAAATGACGTCTCGGTTTTTCGTCCATGCAAATAGTGAACGTTATTAAGGAAATACCTGGCAACGATAAATTAATAAAATGCTATTATTTTCAATAATATTATTATTTGTAATCGTTAATTGTAATTCTAACGAGTGATGACTCGAAATGAGTTTGCTAAATGTTTAAATTAACCTTTAAATTATTTTTTTTTATCTGACTATATTTCTCTTGTGTATTAAAAAATAATAAATATTTTTAAAATTTAGTTTATTTATTAAGTAAAACAAATGTTACACTGAACCGTGGAAAACAAACATTTAATATGAAATCCTGAATATGATTTTGGTCATGTGCAATTGTATTTATTGATATTTCTCACATCTGAAACAATTCGTTTCCGTGAGAAGTTATGCCCTTGTGTTACAAAGAAATAGAATATCATTACGTTATTACACGTAGGTAGTGCGCGTCCAAAATAAACGTACGTTACTTCGTGAGAACGTATTGTTTCACGGCATGTAATCTGCTGTATTAACGACTGTGTGGACTTGTAATACTAGATGTCATGTATTTTATGATTACTGCTTTTCGATTTCATTGGAACGACCTCTTTTTATAAAGAGAACGGTTTATATTGTAATTATAAACGTAAGCAGTTACGAACAGTTTATTTCTTACTACTGAGTTTCTTGCCGGTTCTTCTCGGTAGTAACTTTTCAAAATGGTGTTAGCTTAATACTAAAGCTTTAAAAACTGATTCATCGGTGTAACATGATTCAAAAGTGCCTTTATGTTACTTGAATAAAGAATATTTTGATTTTGAGTATTCGTTCAGTGGTCGAATTTCTATCCTAATCATAGTTATACACGTATACATACATACATAGTACGTATATGTATTTGCATGTAACGAAACTTTTCCACTGTTATTACTACAATTATTTTATTGGTCATTTTTTGAAAATATCTAACCTCGCTATTATTATTAAAAAGAAAGAAAATTGGTTGACCAACAGAAGAGAAAGGTATTAAGCTTAACAGTTTTTCTTATCTATTTATATAAATAACCTTTTGATTCTAATTTATGTGTAAGGCAAACATTGGAATTGAATTTTAAATCAGTAAACTTTTTGATTGAACAGGAATTTCAATCATCATTCGCTACCGGCGACAATTCAATCCAGTATGTTTTTTTTTTTCTTTTTAATACGTGGATTAATAAAAGCTTGTTTTTTATAAATGTATTTTGTAGCAAAGTCAAAATAACGGCTAACATTTTTGGAAACTGACATTTTTATAAAGCTCCACGTTTTCCTCAGATTTCAATTCCGTTGATTTAGATTAAAATAATGGCTGATTGTGAGATTTATTTATATAAAAGTTACGTTAAATAGATTTTTTTCTAAGAGTTCGAAATAAGATGATGCTGTAGGTTGACTAAATCCAGTATGATCAATTAATAATTTTAAATTTAATTTGTCATAATAAATATTTGTTAACACTGAGCGATATAATAAAAGTTATTGTAGTGTCGTATCCAGTAAACTAAATGTTGTCTGTAATTATTATTGTGTTGTTAAAATACATTATTTAATGTTACCAGATAACATTATATTCTAATCCATATTCAATTTTTTCCCCACGTGAAGTGTGGGGTGGGGGGTGTTGGGCTTAAGGTGTCATAGCGGGATCTCTTGCGCATGCTACCGTGACACACCGACGGTTGGTCGTTGTGGGCCTCCAAACTAGAGGAGTTACCGGGTTACAGAGAATCCTGCTCCTATCTGTCCATATTCATATCATATAACATCATATCATATAAGTAACTAGTGGTCGCCTGCGGTTTCGCTCGCATTTAACAGTTGGTCTTTAGGTATTAAAACGTCTATGTGCTTGTTCGAAGCTAAAGCTTGCTTCTTACCAAATTTTATCAAATTCGATTGCTTTGGCCGCGAAAGAGCAACAGATATTACCTACTGTCGCATTTATAAAATGAGCGTAGATGTATATATATATATATATATATTATAGTTATGTGTATGATATTAATTCTATCTTCCTGTATACCGAATTTTTTCATTCTATGACCACTTAAAAATATATATTATATAATATATAGTTTATGAATATCACCATAAATAAAATAGGTCATTTTAAAATTATAATATAATATGTCGTCGATAACGAATGATTAGTAATTCAGGTTATTGTAACTGCTAGGTGTGAACGCCGTGACGTAATGAGTCACGTGATCGGAATCGCTTGAAGGGACAACTGTCATATTTTTAATTCTTTTGAGTTGGAAGCTAAATTTTATTATAAAGTGCGATACAGTTCGGGCCTTCCAAATGGGACTGTCGGTTCTCGCAACTCTGATAATTATAATATACCTACTTTATAATTTGTGATTGCTACATAAAATACAAGAATTGTCATACTGTATCGTTGTACCCAGACCAGAGCCCTGTACCAGAAGCGCCTACCGATGACGGTCGTGCCGCTATTCTATCGCAGTCATTTCATCGCAGGGTTTCATTAAGTTCAAGTTTAACCCTCGATTATAATTGAGAATAAAAAATTGCACATGGTATGGTTTGCAACAGAAATGACTTAGATCATCCTCGACACATGAAATACGTGCTTGTAAACACGCATCAACAAGTAAAAGTTAGTGTGTAATAAATTCCAAAACGATTACATTAAGAAAGTTCAGCTAACACAAAATATCATCAGTTAACAGGCGTAACACTGACCATAACTCAATTAAAACAAGGGCTCATTTAAAATTACAATCTTAATAACACGCACGCACCGCCGCGCTCCGCTACCTGGCTTGCGTGATGAACTCGTTTCGCTAGAAGGGACACGATTTGGTTGAACTTTTTAACACATAATATGTATACCAATTATAGTGATATTAATTTGTTTTCCGTCGATGTGACGTTATGATATTTATTTTGCTTACTTAAGTAACTTAAAAAAAAAGTATATTTTAAATGTGTTAACTTTATTTGTAGGTACTAACTTTTGGTACCTATATAAAAACCGTCTCAGTAAAACTGTGTTTACGAAAAAGTGTCTGTTTTATTTTGCTTTTATTACAAATTTAGGTAGACAAATATTGTTTCCGTTTGTAAATTTATATTTGGTTCCACTGTCCTTTACAGCGACACTCGACTGTCCGAATAAATAACTCCGTAGCAGACTGTTATGAAGCATGATACCCCGCACAATATTACTCTACACTGTCTTTGAAAAAAATGTAAATAATAAAAATGTTATGCCCAGTATATATTAAAAAAAATATATATAATTTTATTTAATTACTTTGTACTCGTATTGTCGATATCCAATCAAAAAGTTTTTTTTTTCATTTGCTAACTAATACGATGATTCAGGGTGATCATAAGATACTCGTAGAGTATGTAAGTGAGAGGTACAATTTTTTTAATGATAGTCAATGATTATTGTCTCACTTTTTTATTCCGAATTAATAAATTATCAGAAAAACCTTATCGCCTTTTTACTGACCCAACCTCGGATATAAGCTAAGTACCTCGAAAGTGATAATTTTGGATTTGTTGGCGGTTCTATATGTTTGTAATTTTTTTTTATGATATTGGACGGTTAGAAGGGCGGGCCACCTGATGGTAAGTGGTCACCACCGGCCAAAGACATTGGCCCTGCAAGAAAAAATAAATCATACCCTATATCACCAACCGTTTAAACTAAAATGTTATCGTTTGCCTATAGTTACACTGGCTTACTCACCTACCACGGTTCCTACCCAGATGGGCTTGCACTAAGCCCTTCTGGGTACCACCAGTTAAAATAAACATAAATTTATTTACAACTTTTGTAATTATATATTTCTATCAAAAATAGAAATTACATTAACGCTAAACTATGTGGTAGACATCATTGTAATGCTAAATATGGATTTTCTGTCCCATTTAATAAATTAATATAGTATAGGATATATCGGAATCAAAGGTCCATTGGTTTAACAAGCAGTAGATGATTTAATTTATATTAAAAAAATATACATATTTTCTTTTTGTACAAAGCCTAGAGTTATAGCCATTAGCATGTTTTTATTAATACATTTTAGAATAGCTCATAATATACAAAAATATTAAAGGTTTTAATTTAATTAATTAAAAAAAATATATAATAAAATATATCGAAATTCAGTTAATTTCATTTTCAATATTAAATAATGCCGCTTCTGTTGTATTTAAATCCTCTAATACTTAGATCAAAATTTACGAGAAGCGTTGCTAGGTGCCGGTAAATAATGAAATATCGTAAATAACGCATTCCGAGTCGACGTGACGAGTTCGACGATTAACTCGATGATCAATCACACTGGCCCTTTAGTCCTACTCATCTAATAAAACAAAAGACTGTTTAACAAGCAACTTTTTTTTATTAAGATTCTCATGTACTTTTTATGACCTATTTCGAGTACAAGCACTGAAATTAGCTAAATTATATTTATAATAGATAGCGGACTAGCAAATTGGCCACCTGATGGTCAGTGGTCACCTCCGCCCATAGACGTTCGTGCTGTTAGAAATATTAACTATCCCATACTTCGCCAATGCGCTACCAACTTTGGTAACTAAAATGTTATGTTCCTTGTGCTTGTAGTGACTCACTACACTGACTCACTTACCCTTTAAAATGGACGAACATGCACAGCCATACCAAGTATAGCTGCTTTGCGGTAGAATATCTGATGAGGGGATGGTACCCCAGACCGGATTTCTTTACAGGATAAACTGTTTGTTTTTAGTTGGCCCAGCATGAAGTATGAACCTAGGTCTTTTGAGCATGCGACATTATAAACTAGCCACTCGACTACCAAGGCTAGTTTAACTAAACTATCAATAACTAACATCTCTAGAAATAATTAATGAATACGTGCAAGATTTAAATATTGTTTTTTATTTTTTCAAATAATAATCTAAGATATGTTACTTATGACAGATAGCGTTTATTATATTTTTTATACTTAACAAATTTGTCATTTCATTGCTTTCTAACTAGTTTTGTCTTATATAAATTATCAGAGACTCGATTTATTGATTGAACTTGCCAGCTAAAGCTAAACTTTCGTTAAAAAAGAAGGGGCTTTTATAGACAGTTACTTGGTACTTGGTAACATTACCGATGTTGCCAGGACAAAAAAAACATAAATACTCTTTGGTAAAATTGTTTATATTATATGTGATGTGTTTATTAAATTTGTTATTCAAATGTTAAGGTCAATAACACACTAGAGAAGGTCAAGATAATCCTAATGTTAAGTGATATTTAAGTATCATAATATTCCTTAATTTATAACATGTTTAGACGTTAAATGTTTAAATAAATCATACAATTCATTAGTTTATAATTACTAAATATAGCAAACTAGAATATTATGATATTTCAATTTAAAATTCGAAACATTAATTTTTGAATGCAGAGGTTACGTTCGACTTCAAACGACGGTGGAAAAATAATTTAGAATAGAAAAAAAAAGTATATAGTAGTATAGTAAGTAGTATATTCCACTTTCGCTCTTTTAGGTACATGTGGCAGAATTTCATTTGACTTGCAAGTTATCTTACGATGTTTGTTTAAAGTCAAGATGGCCATATTCAAGACATATTTGTTAGATATATATAAAGTTTTGTATATCTTCAATTTGAAGCTAAGCTTATAACTGTCGGTAATATCCACTTGTACTTGGCTTTTGGACCAAATTGGCTCTTCAAATATTATGTATAATAAACTTAGAGAAGGTTGATGACTTCCTGGCTGATTTCCATGGTCTCTGGTCAAACTAAACGGAGACCAATAAAATACGCAGGATATATTAAAGTGCATATATGTATGTGTGCGCAAACACCAGTACAATCTCTGTTCCCGTACTCTCTACTGTTCCGAATAGAGTTCAAGCACAAGACTAAGGGCATTTTGTGCTTGCTAAGGCACGGAAAGAAAAGAGCGTACTTATTCCTTAAAGGCCGGCAACGCACCTGCAACCTCCCTGGTGTTGCAGATGTCCATGGGCGGTAGTAATCACTTTCCATCAGGTGAACCTCCTGCTCGTTTGCCCCTATAACATAAAAAAACGGCAACGTACATTTCCAACATTCAGACTCCGTACTGACACCTCTCTTCTCTTCCGACTCTGTTACTGAAAATTTTACGATAGAAAAACTCAATAATTTTTTTATCGGCCCGATCCGGCTTAAACTTCTTATATATAGGGTATATAGGGATCTGTGGTCTTATAGCTAGTCGCCTAGACCAACGAGAGTAAAGTAATTATCAATCATCGTATCATTAAATAAATCAATGATATCATTGTAGGTTACTGATAATACATAAGTGTTTTAGATCACAATAACATAAAAACATGAAATTAAAATACTACATGTAAAAGGGATATGCATTGTCGGTATACAAGAAGTGGTTTTTATTTCTTAAAGTGTCGGCATTTTAGGCTAAGACCTTACCATTTGGTGCCTCATTGATCATCTCTATTTATTGATTTATATTTATTGAACACTACTAGGAAATGGTAGAGAAAATGCCTTGAACGTATATTCCGAAAAGATATTAAAAAAGTGAATTTGTTTTTGTAAATGCCATTGCTCTGTCTATTTTTAAATTAGTTGGTAAAATAATTTAAACTAATGATTTATTTCAAGTTATTACAATTCGTTATAGTGTTAAATTGAAAAAGTTCATTCAGTGTCTCAAATTAACCGTGGCTAACGTGAAGCGTGAAAGCAGGATGTGAATAATATTATGTTTATTTACTTATACTTTATTAAATAAAAAAATATGTTTTCACAGCCCTATTTTTGTAACGGGTATTTTACATTGAGTTTTTCTGTAAATTATTTTTCAGTAGAGGCTTGAGAAGAAATTTGTCAGTATTAATAATTTCTTATTTCGGAAAACTGATCTCTTGGTTGTATCGGTTTTTACTTTGTCGTCGCATCAGATTATGAGGGTCAGGTTATGGGAGTGCATCTGTGTTTGTGGACACAGGCGAGTAATATTAAAGCGCACAAAATCTACACTAAGTTAGGAGTTTTCATTTGTAACTTATATTTGACATACGCCGTTTGGCAACTAACGGTGGCGTAATGTTCCAATTTATAATATTTTTCTTAATTCAAGATTTAACCAGCGGGCGTTACTGGTTCTATGTAAGTTTTTCAACAGCAACAGCAGTCTTAGGAAGTTAAATTATGTATTCTAAACGTAATAGCAATTATTTATATAATTGACAAAAATAATTAAGTGAATAGAAAGTAAGACAAAACCGAATGGATTTGAAATTCTTATGTAACGATATTGATAATGCATAAGTACACTACGTATATTACACTTAAAATACTTTTATCAAAATGACAGATTAATTGACTTGTAAATTAAATACGTTTGTTGTAAGCTATCGCCAAGCAACAATACTTACATAGTAATGTTGTGTTTCGTTTTTTTTTTGAGTTAAACAGTCTACACAAGAGACACAACATCTACCAAGGTTGGTGGCGCATTGGCCGTGTAAGTGATGGTTAATATGTCTTACGACGCCAATGTCTGAGCGTTGGTAACCATTTATAGTCAAGTGACCTTTAATCAGTGTACCAATCAAATTAAATAAATAATAATTATTATTATTTAACTAATATTTTTGACAATTTTCATATGCGATATGCATCTATGTATCATGTTGTCTTAAACTTACGTTTTATTTTCGCATTTTCGTATATTATATTTTCGTTCAAGTATACCTCAATTGATCCGCAATCAAAATATTTTCCTACAAAATGTAGGTACTACGGACTACAACAATTGTACAAACTGATTTTTCTTTTAATCATTTCTTTATAGACACCGCGAGAGAATATTTCACAGTCTTAACCTATAGCATTTATTTATTTAAATTTACTATATATATACTAATTGTGTGTTAAATGTTAACACAAATTAATCGGAATAATATTTCCTTTATATATTTTTTTAGTTACTTAAAAAATATGTGTGTCATGAATACACAACTGTCAGTTTTATTGTAACGAACGGGAAAAGACACCGCGATAGTTTAATTCGAAACTCTTATTCTATAACAATTATCAATTCAATTATATATTTTGTGTTATATAAATTTAACAGTATTATAGAAATTCGGTAAAAGTCGTAACAAAAACACTTAGGAGATTTTTTGTTAAAGAAATTGAGCGCGCAGTAATTACACGCCAACGATGCACAGTCATTGTTCTTCGTATATTAGAGTCAAAATTTCACAAACGTCAATTAATATTAATAGACGCGATAGACACCTGAGCCAAAATTTATGTTAAAAAAAAAGATAACTCGCGATACTATTATATTTATTTGGGTTCCGTTGAATTGACTAAAAATTTTTTTAACGGAATTTAATAAAAAACGTCTGTTTTTTAAATGTTATTTCTTCTTCGTTCATTTATATTCAACTTTATGTTACATACACAACTTTATGTTAACAATGATCGAAATCCGTACAGAAGTTGTACTACCTTACTGACACTGATGGAATATTAAAAAAAATATCTTCGCTTAGTTGGTTTACACGCAGGATTTAAATGTATCTATTCGTATATTTGCTGTTCAATATATAAATAAAAATGTACTTGCTGAATATATTTTTGATTTCGATTAGTAGCATCTACAATCCGTCATTCCATTACATTTAAATATGTAAAATGATGATCTCCGAATGATCCTTATTTTCTACTAGAATAAGGTCTAAATTTCGATTTTTATATTTTAAGTAAAGTTATAATAAAAGCGATCATAGAAAATATAATGTTTAAAGACTGATACCACATATATACTTACCTATATGTAGTTGTTTATCAAACATTTATTTGAAGCAAATATACGTTATGTAGACTTAAAGAGCAGCATAAAGGAACCCACTGATCCAACTAATCTTATATTACGACCTGACCCCAACAGACGCGGACGAATTCTCGAAATAAATTAAAAAATGCTCACTCATCATCAATCAAACGATCGATTCCGTCGATATAATTTACTTTTTGTAGTTTTCACAAGAAAGCGCCCGTCACGCAACGCCTGCCAGGTACGGCCTATCGTATGATAATTTTGTGTATGTAAGGCAATTTAATAATTAACTAAACCAATATCAATTCACTTATGGTTTATTTTCTTTAATATAAATTACTTTTGTTCGTATCTACATATAATATAATATTCGATAATTCTTGAAATACTTGTATTGTTGATTGAATTTAGTTCATTGCCTAATAGAAACGACTAACGATTCGTTACTTTTCGCAATACAAGCCTAACTAACGACTAGTTTGAAGCTTTTCCAAAATGTTGAAACTATGCAGTTCGTACAAAGCAAGAGTCAAGAGATATAATTAAAGTAACGGCCTCCAGCGGCCCAGTTAAATTCGTCAATCCCATTGGTGACATGTCGAAACGGTTTTGGTCGAAGCAGTAATCGGTTTTCTCCAATAAACGCCGATTAGACGCGCCGGCGTCAGCACGCCCGGGAACCGCCGTGTACATTCGAGTTCAAATTGACATTCAAATCTTTTTCGAATGAGACAAAAACGGGTTTTAATAGTAGTCTTATGTTGAATGACATATAAATATAACAAAATTTCAATATAATATAAACTTTAATACATTTTGTAAAATAAATTTAATTGATTGAAAGAAAATTAACCTTTTTTTCTATCTACGAAAGATTTTATTAAATTAGGGAAATCTACAAAATCTACATTTAAAGTTAAATTAAGTTTCATAATATTCAGAAGTTATGTAAGGACTATGATAAATTAATCTAAATCTAGAATATTTTAAATTAAAAGTATTTTTTTTGTAACTGTACGCACTACAGTCGTGACCAAACGGCGATTTCAATTATTATCTAGAAGTCGTTTCTCACTAGCGTGGTAGTAATTTTAATCATGCTGTTATCCTATTTTTAATATAAATGGACGCCTTTTGACGTCACATGTTCTGCCTTGTGCTGTTAATAATGAATTGCTTAGTTTTTATAACAAGGTACATATTAGTATACAATCACTTGACTGTTAGTTTAAACTTTAATATATTTGGTGACCACGAACTGCTTTTTTTTAATCCGGTATAATGACAAAAGTCAGAATCATTCGTTTTTAATTAATTTATATCATAATGATATTCGATTATACTAGTTATTAATAAATAAAACAACATGATATATATGTCGCGTAACCAGTTATAATTTTAAAATTTGTTTTTCCTACTTTATGTTACGTCTTCGAATAAAAAACATAGCATTCCATCTGTCTTCTCTAAGCCTTCAAAAACGATAAATAAACACTAGTCAAGTTCTTGTATGGAGTTACATCTAACGGAATATTTTCAAATCATTCGATAATTTATTTTCATTTTTTGTCTATTTTTCCAATAAGAACTGATACACTTTTTAAAATTTATATAAAGTTTAAATGAAAGAGAAAAAGCACTAGTTAAATTTGTTTTTAATTATTTACTTGTGGTGGTATAAATGTTTCTACACAGTGATTAGAATACCAACAAAAAAGCACTCTTAGATGTCATCAATTTATGAGTAATAATAAGCAACACCTCTTAAAATCCATAAGATATCATTCTAATGATGTATATGAAAATATCGAACATCTTAAGAATAACCTTCTCCGGCCACGAAGTACGGCTAGCAAAGCAAAGTCGGCCCGAGGTGACGGCGCGACTCAAAGCTTCGACAGCCGTCCAGCGTGGCTCATAATTAAGAACGGTGACTGTTGAAAAATGGCTGCCGCCCCCGGCCAGCCGTGAATAATCGTCGTAATTACGATTCGGAATAATTTCCAGCCAGTCATAGCGATGCTATCGGTAGGTGTTGACGAGCGCTCGTTACGCGCACGCAGCGACTCGTTCGACTCGTGGAAATCGCATTTTCTATTGCTGCCTTTGGAAATGTCACTTAATACAAATCACTACGGAAAATGTGCAATAAAACACACTAGTAGCAATTAAAACAGATCAATTTAATTTGACATTTACTTTGACAATATACTAATAACTTTAAAAAAAATATTTCAACATGCCCTTGCAAATTATAGATACTAATAATATGTCCAATTTCCCGTGTCACGACTGTATAGGGTTATATTTAGGGTTTCATGATCCTATGATTACAATTTATTTTGTAAGACAACACTTATAAATTGACATATTGAGAGGTTGAGTGTTAAATGTCTTAATTTAAAAAAAATATATATATATAGAAAATTTGTCTATGTTTAAAGTCAAACCGAAGACAGTTCAAAGAGTATACCTACTATATCTACTCTTATACAAATTCGATGACCGTAAAATTGTAGGCTCCATGTCTTACTACCAGACACAGCACTATAATAGTTATGATATACGCTAAAATAATTATAATTAAGCAATTAATTTCCACAAACAAAATATTCTCCAATAGTTAATAAAACAAATAGCAGTTTGAGCCGTTCTATCCTCTTTTCTACTTAATTAAAATGATCTAAGCGTCGGTGCGGAGGCGTGCCGCTTGCGCCACTTTACGTGGGCAGATTTAATTAGCTGTTAATACTTTTTTTGTGGTTGCATCACTACACAACATAGACTTTGAACTTGTTTAACAGTTCTTTATTCAGCAAGAAAAAGTGGTGGGCTTAAAAGATTTCTCATTCTAAATATTTATTTAATTAAAAAAAATAATTGTGCTACGTGTTGTATTTTATTTTAGAATGTTTCCGTAATATTATTTTAATTTAATTTCATTGCAAAATTTAAAACGAAGTTGATCTATTACTTGTAATAATATGCCAGACTATTTGTTACAATTACACGTTTATGCATTGAACGGTAATTATTTTTAAATTAAGGTTTTCACTCAAATAATGTTGCCATTGCAAATATTTTGACGATAGGTCTTCGATGTTATTATTAATTTTGCATGCTTTCTATTGATAATATTCTAATGAATTTATTAACTTAACTATGATACACTTTATAATTATACCCCTAAAAAAAAGTCAAGTTTAACAGCTGTTGGTTTTTTTTTAAATATTTGGATATGTTTTATTACGTTTATTTATTATCATTAAAATATTTGTTAAGTATTTAACGGTATAAATTGTTAGAACTTAGTCTTAACTCAGAAATAAAAGGTTTATTAGGTTTTCTTATATGACTTTATAAGAATTATAAATAATGTTTTACTCGATACGCAGTTAAAAGTATTCGAGAATTCGAGAATCAATTTTCCCGCCATGACGAGTAGATACTCATGAACATTGACAGATGTCAATGTTCATGCTACCAGATTAAAAATATAATATTATAATGTTGAATACACAAAGTGTCAGATACTCATCTTTAATATACAGATAATAATAATTCATATAATATTTAATATCAAGTATTATATTCTGGTTGAGTCTTACAAAATGTTAATAAAAATTAATAGGAGTTGTGTTATTGACATACCCTAATTCATTATCAATTTTAAATGATTACAATGTTAATATACGGATACTTATGCCGTTAAATTAAATATGTCTATTTTATAGGTATTTTTTTGTTAAACATGTTTTTTAAAAACTCGCTCTCCTCGGTTGACTTCTAGCTAGCTTATTTGGCTGTAGACTCCAGTGTCCCGGATTCAAATCTCGGGTCGCCCGACGAAGTTAGCCTTTCGTTTTCTACTAAGTACACAAAAAAATAATAGTACAGCAAACGTAGAAATATGAATTTTCGTACAGATATGAGTAAGCCTAGACCGAGGACTAAGGGTTTAGTTCCTAGCATGGAGTGAAGTCTGACTGTACAGTATCTGCAAATTTTTATTTGTAATCTATTAATTATTTTTGCCTAAAATTATGATACTTTTTATGTAATCTGAATAGTTTCTCTTTTAAGTTTTAATCATTATCAACTATCAATTTTTTTTTGCAGATCATATCTAATATTATAATGATTTAGTTACAACAAAATATTACATTATATAAATTTGCATGTATACATTTGAATTTCTACTTGAGTAAATGTCCTTCAAGTGATATCGGTTGACTCAGGTGTGTTCCAAATACGTATGTTTGTTTACTAACGCTGTAATATCACACACAATGTTCTCAACATGTGAGGCTACGTTACAATACCGCTAATTTTATATTTCTTTTAAACGATTTAGTTTAAAAGGCATTTATTTTGAAACTAGGTAAATTCATGCATAGTAACAGATATTTAAATGACTATCAACTTTGGCACTTCTGAAAAGTGCGAATGGCCAGTGTAAGTAACTACTACTGAATTGGCATGTCTTTGATTGGCGTTTGTTGTTTATCTCGTGCTCGGTGAAGATGCAAGGCTTGAGGAAACCCGCATAAATGTTTTTTTTTACATAGTTTTTTTTTTAAAGGAAGAATACGGCTTTAGAGGTTTGGTCTAGCTATCAGACCTTTGATGTAACTTACACATAAATATATTATACATATATATTTAATCCTTACTATCATTTTCGTATGTTTGGTCTAAATGTGTTTCATTTTCATTTATAAACCAAACGATATCGACTTTAAATTCGATTGAACATGTGTTCTCTTTCTTCTTTAAAAATTAAATGAAAGTACTCAAAATCATTTAAATGGAAAATTGTAAGTAATACGTTATTATATTTATCTCTATATACATATATTTTATAAATTATACTTCCTGTAAGTTGATGCTACTATGTGAGAAGTCTTCACGCACATGCCATAAAGGTGCTTTAACATTTAGCTATGCCATTATAGTAACCTGCTAGGTCACACCCGAAAGATACGTTTTTAATGCTACGTCAAAAATTTCGATCAATTTGCTTTAACAATAATATCGGACGAGACGGTCGAGAACAATCGAGACTTGTCGACTAAGTGAGACGCACCCTTACTTTGCGTAAATGAATATAATACGCACATCATACGCATACAAGCCTATCTAGAAAAGGACCGCCCTTTTATATACGGATAAAGAGTAGAAACTCTTTCCTTAAGACAAGAATCTTAACTCAAATCTAGCAGGATTTTTACATAGTGTTATGCACTAAAGCTATCATGATTTATTTGTTTTTTGGCTAATTCGACCGTAGTGGTAGGGCTTTGTGCAAGCCCGTCTGGGTAGGTACCACCCACTCATCAGATATACTACCGCCAAAAAACAGTACTCAGTATTGTTGTGTTCCGGTTTGAAGGGTGAGTGAGCCAGTGTAACTACAGGCACAAGGGACGTAACATCTTAGTTTCCAAGTTTGGTGACGCATTGGTGATGTAAGGAATGGTTAATATTTCTTACAACGCCATTGTCCTTGGGCGGCGGTGACCACTTACCATCAGGTGGCCCATTTGCTCGCCCGCCTACCGATATCTTAAAAAAAACACACACACTGATATTATTTTAATTAATTTATGTAATAAAATTCATACAGACACAATTTAGATTTTTTGTGTATGGTCAAAATAGATATTCGCATAGTTTATTATATATAGATTTAGAACAATTTTTGCAAGACTACGTCAACGAACTAATGTATTTAGCGCATACATTCAAGGGGAAACAAGTAAAATCTTGCACCCAAAAACGCTCTATGATATTTCAAACGCCACAGCTTCAACTCCAAAAAGTAACAAAAAAAGAACTTCCAGCATTAACAAATTAATTTGACAAGGATATACATAATCTAACTGTTAAAACTATCGTTGTCGAGTCTTTGTTTAAATTGTATTTTATTTCAATTCCCACGTTAATAGTCGTAACGGTCACATCACTAAGCTAAATCGATAGATAATGACCGTCTGACCTTCGTACTTAAATAGAACCATTTGAATACTAGTTTGACCCTTTATAAAGTTGCGAATATAACTTGTAAGTTCCTTAAATTGATACTTCGCACGTACATCGCATTACGAACGTTAACAAAGCCCTTGGCTTGTCTGTCGTGTTCAGCTTATACTTGGCAACTACTTTTAGTTTAAAGGATTGATTTATAGTTATATGTTCTTCGGGGATGTATGGCTGAAGCTGAATTTTTTGCTGTTCATATGTAATATGTATTTATTTTATGGCAATGATACATATGATCAAATAGTTATATGTATTTTTTAAGTTGTCGTTTATGTATGTACGTTGATTATTTGAAAATATTTACAAATTGTTAAGAAGTAGCATGGAAGAGATTCCTCCATAATATCTTTCTATTCGGGGTTAAAGATTGTGATAATTTTTTTTACCGTCGATAAATCTAGTAACATAGGAAGCTTCTAGAACTAAAACTAAAACCAAACCAACAATTGTCTAAACTCAGAAAAAATAATTATTCGGAAACCTATCTATAAAATATTGTATTGATTCTGAAAACAATTGAATACTTTACTAATTTGTTATAATATGTATAGCTAGAAAAGATGGCACAGCGACTACAACGCGTATATATACACCGATGATTGCGGGCTTAATCCTTAGCCAGCACCATTGTTTTTTCATATACTAATTCGTGTTTATAATTCATCTCGTGCTAGGTGAACGGTGAACGAAAACCTGTATTGTATATGTCTAATTTGAAATAAATTCTGCCACATGTATATCCACCAAACCGAATTGGAGCAGCGTGGTGGAGTAAGCTCCAATCACTCCTCATAAAGAACACTGATTAAACCAGCAGTGGAACATTTACAGGATGTCACAGAAACTTGGTAAAAGTTGCATCAATATGTACCTATACGGTTTCTTCATCCTACGTGACATTTGCGAAATATTATTAAGACGAAAAGCCATATTAAACATACAATTTAATTGCGTAATTTAAAAAAAAAAACCCTTTCACGGAACATTGATATTCGTATTTCGAATACAAATCTATCTCATTTAATCTCGGACTATTTGTAGAGGTCATGTAATGTAATCTCGTAAAAATGTTCTCCTAAGCTCCGAGTCACGATCATTGATTCATAGTTTTTAATTCAATCATTTGTAGCAACATAGTAGCCAAAAATTGTATAGTTCGAGAGGGAAAGTGTAATTTGCATATAACAATGCAACACCTGTTAGGTCGTCGCGTGTGGGCGTGTGTCGCACAATGGCTCTTCATTCAAAATAACAGTTGCAGTGTAAATGAAGCTTTTTTATCATCATAAGCTGGCAAGGTCACCTGTTTTACGTGCTATCACATGGTGCTATTTGTATTGGATTATGACCTTCACTTTTTTTAGTGACGGGCTTAAATAATTTCGTAGATGCGAGAAGTCCATAGTAAGATCTTTTTTGTTTATTTCTTATCTTTGAATGGTTTGATTAATTTTATTTTTTTAATTCTTTGTTATTAATTAAATAAAATATTGAGATGAAATTGAGGGAAGCTTTGGATGAAAATTTACCACATCAGCCTTTATTGGAACAGAATAAGCTTGATACCTTCTTACTAAAAAGAGAGGAGGTTTTAGTCTTTCCATTCCTTTTTAAATATAAGAATAAGTACAAATACTCCTCAGAAGTAATTACGTATGACATCATTAATTTAATCAAAGTCTATTAATCAAATAAAATCAACACACACAATAAAATAGTAAACATATTGTACTTTATTTAACAGGTACCTATTGTAACTTAATACATTTTACGTATAAAATCTTTCCTAAACATAACATTTCCCCTCAGTACGGCGTCAAATGAATGAAAAATACGAAATTAGGGCGAGTTTTATCGCCACATCTACAACTTGTACAAATGATTAGCAAGTTAAACAAGATCATTACGTTTATCTTTAAATCTTTCTCATAAACACGTGGTAAGATGCCGATCTACATAATACTCTACGAATTTATGACACTAAACACTTTTTGCGACTTCTAAATTTACATATGCCATAGAATTTCGACAATGACAGACAGACAAGTGATCAATTGTACGATTTCGCAAGTGAATAGCGCTTAATGCAAAGGGAACCGGACCGGTGCAGTAACGAGTCTAAGACTGGGTTATTAAATTACGATAATTCTAGAGAATGGACGTTCTGTTGGGGTTGATTCTACAAACCGTTGGACGGTTTACGTTAAATAAGGTATAATTAATGTTGACAGGTCCGTTGTATTTTGTAAGTGTATAGAAAAGAAGGATTTTATTCAAATGTGAAGATAATGGTTATTTTTGCAGATTATATTTATACTTGAACGATTTTGTATTAAAACTAACAGTACTAGTAAAGTATTAACGTAAATGATAATACATATCTCGATGTTATAATTATTTTATTCGATTTACAAGATGACGTTCGCCGTCGGGATAGATAGTATGCGCAAGCGACATGAGGTCACAAAACGGTTAGGAGTCTCAATAATTTCATAGGTATAACATCATTCAAACTGCCCTTGAAAAATAAAAAAATGTTAATTTATTATTGTTAAGCATCACGCGTTGCTTTGTACTAAAATACGAAATGATCGATTTTAAATTATATTACGATTCCTAGAAAGAAAAATAAATATTTAAATCTTTTTCTTAGAAACAAAATCGCAAATATTATATTAATTGTGGTGATACTATCGAACAACTACAAACTGTTTGCCGTTACTTTTTCCTTCCAATAAACTTTACGTCCGCGTATTTGTGCTTTGAAAAGTTTATTTTTCGGTCCATTCGTTATGACTGGTTTTAAGGCTTACTACAGACTAAACCGATTGACGCTTACAAAAGTAAACGCACAAGATTATTACAAAAAAATATTGTAATGGTTTTTATTATTATTATTCTACAAAATAAGCGTATATGTAAATTGTATCTTTACAGGGTGTAAATTAAATATATATATATTAAATCACAGTTGTTAGTATAATCGATATAATATTTTCAAAAGCAAAGTTTCTTCGATGAGCATTTTCTAGAAGAATATAAAATATATTTAGACGACATCTATTTTTCATTTAAAAGAAATGAAGATTGAACAAGAGTAAGTGATTAAATTAACCTTTATCTACATATATACACGACAACAAAATCGTTAACACGTGATCACAGTCTTTTAATCGAATTTTCAACATTATATAAATTACAATATATAGGTGTAAAATTACATCTACATATATTATGTATTATATTCCTTCTATAAGAATTATAAAAAAATACCATTTTTTTTTAATTTAAATTCATTTTCAAAAAGCAACAGCTAATTATTCAATTCTTTTTTTTATTTAATTGTAATAGCTATAAATACAAATCAAATAAATAAAAAAATATTTTTGAATTTAGATCAGTGAATAAGACTCTGTGCGTGCAGCCGGCTTTATGCGTTATAACGATATTTCAACGTAACTTAAAGAGATGGTGTTACGTGATTGGTGTTTAATTTATTTTCGTAGATGTAATTTTACACCCGATCGGTTGTGCGATCCGAAATTATTACTTTCGTTATAATAATGTTACGATAGCCTTTTGTGAGGTAATGAGTGGTAAAAAATCGGATAAATTTAGGATTTTTTTTAGGGTGTTACATCTCGTTAATTAAATTTTGTTTTTTTTTTGTGATATATAATTAATTTTTAATTAATATTGTATAATCGGCTTATTACCTTACGTAGACCAATTGATTAATATTATATTACACTTAAAAGCATTCGTATATATTTTTAATAGCTTGTATATTTATTCGAATAAAAATGTTAAGAATATTTAAATATTAATCGAAATTCGAATTGATCTACGTTAGGATCGCATTATAAGAAAATAGCTCATATCGATATTGTTTTAGGAAATAATCGTTAAGCAACAATTCGGTTGGCTAGTGAGTCGATTGGCTAGAGGTTGTGTATAGGAGGGGACGAGGCAGTTCCCACGGTGCTGCGGAAGAGTCTTGAATCTGGGGATGCAATTAAATGTGCGCTAAATATTTATTATTAATACAAGCTAAGAAGGGTGGTTGCAGATTTTATAGATGTTGTTTGTCGTATTAAAATTGTATTATATCGCTAATATTTAAAAATTTAACATCATCATAACATACGTATTCAAGCTGTTCCAGTTCGGTTCAAAAATAATTGTTGCAAAACAGAAAGGACGTCCTGTGTCGAATCTGTAGCGCAAACCCAACTTTGATATACACTCACAAAATATTTATCTACGCGAAATTCAACTTTATTTCCTTTTCATTAGAGATTACAGTTCAAGATCAAAGCGATAAAACGATTTGTGACATCGAATATAACGAGCATCCCTTATACGCGTGACGGGTCAAAATCGCGATTTTATTTATAACATGTCGTATTATAGCAGCTGGGGTTTGTCAAGGAGAAAAAAATATATAAGAAAATGGGTCCAAGGTACCCCTCGCCGACACCCTAAGTCGGACCACCCTTCGAACGGGTTTCGCTGTCATAAATCCCACGTGAAAAGATATTTTAAAATGCGTATTAAATTCATTCAGGGCAGAAATAATTCTGTGTGTGACGGTATTTATTTGTTGCGCAGATTTTATGTGAATTCCAACACGTGTTTATGCGTTATCATTAAATTATATCTTCGGGTTACAAATTGGTTGTTAGAAATTAATAGTGGCTTCAGTAAAAGGTTAAGGTTCCGTGAGTTTTTAGTAAAATACTCGAAAAGAAAATCACAATTCAAATTTACAAAACATTAACTAAGTTATCTATAAAGAAACGTTTGTTATATAAACTTATAACATATCTTTATAGTATATAGATTATAAGTACAATAAACATAAACAATAAAACAAAGCCAACAGATGATTCCGATCAATTTCAATTCAAACCGTTACATAAAACACATAATTGCACCCATCCACCAACAAAAGAATCGATTTAGCAGCAAGAGACACAAACAGGCACACCCACTCACCCGGTGACCCACAGAACCAATAAAACACTACAAACGACGTCTTAATTAACCAACAATGACTACATAAAAAGCATTCATTGCCATCTTAAGTCCGACGCAGACAAGTCGAGTCGCGACAATTTGAGAAACAAAGCCTTTCTAAACAAGTCTCTTTACATCTCGAAACGGATCTATTTAGCTTGAAAATAGAATGTTTGAGCTCATTTCTATAGCACACAGGTATTCTATAAAAATGAGACTCTTTAACAAGTCTATTAGGATATAGACGAGCCTGATGTCTGTACTCGTCCTTATTATAATCAAAGAGATCATAATAGAACAACACAAAGGACTACAATGCTTAAACATTGTGTTTATTTTGAACAATTTACACCGATAGATAACACAATAGGTTACAATGGCACATTTGAAAGAACTACAGTCGCGCACACAAATGACACTCAAACAGTCAATGACCCATGATTGCCTTTGATTCACCTGTTATCTTTTGTTTAAAGATCCGTCGATAATTCGTAGATGTTTTTTTTATAATAATCTTTATTATATATTCGATGTATGTTCTACGATAAACGTTGTTGATTTTAAGGGTTTTCATAATTAACTTGCAATTGGTAATAGACCCAATCTAATGCCGTCAGAGAAAGTGCAATTTTGTCTGAAAAGAAAAAACACTGCACTATCTAACAAATTAGTTCAGAAAATAGAATAAAAATTGTATGAACGTTCACAATGCTTTTTGCGGCGACTGTATCCGACATCAAAGTTCAATGACCACGAATATAAAATCATGATATAAATATTTGAGTATCGTCAGGTGACATAAAATTTTGCATAACTATCGAATTTGACGTATTAATGTGTAAATGTATCTCGTCCCCGTGGCAATCTTTTTGTATAATATTGTGACGTTAGCTCGTAATAAAAAGGTGCTAAGACGCGTGCTACTTATTTACATAAAATTATAGATTTTATGAATAATGATTTCATGTTCGATAATAATATAATATTGACGCGTTAAAGGTACTATTATATAAGAAGCGTGAAGTATAATAAGCGTGTGCGTATAACCATATTATCTATTGAATATTATACAAGCTTTTGTGCTCGCGGCTTCTTTATTTGGGAATACGAGATATTTACCATCTTAAAGACGCTTTATACTATCTGAAATTAAGTTCGATAAAGTATTCAGTAACAATTGCTATCATCATGTTGAATTTAATTTTAATTGATATATATGCGTACTTTATGTACCAGATCTGGTACATAAAGTACGCATATGAACTACGAAGATAACGGCCAATTTTATTATAAAAGTTTTAGAGTATTGTCTGTGCTTACTAATTACTATTATGATTTTATTTATAGAGTCTCGAATATAATTGTTTTGACCATATATATTTGTTTGGTTCGATTCATAAAACAGATTCGCAATGGAGACGTATTCACGGAGCGCTGCGCAGGGTATGTTAATGTGTACAAGATTTTGGGCCAATTCAGGTGTACCAACTCTTCACTTATTCCCATTATCCGAGAGCTACCCAACATAACACCTAGTTCAAAACCAGAAACAATTTGCAAAATCTATGGTTTTGTAAACACTAACTGCCAAAACTCCTAGTATTAGAATTTGTTTCAAATTTAGTTTTGACCCCTTTGATTTTTGAAGTTTTTATTTATGAGACATATATAAATAATATAAAGATTATTTTTATTAAAAATCAATGACAATTTACACAAATATTATTATATAAATTATGAATTTTAAACTTAATATACCTACCTATACATAAGTATAATTGTATCTTTTCCACAAAAGAAGTAATCGTGATAAGTATAACTAGAACTGAATATATATGTACTTATTTTAAGAATACTTGTTAAGTAGAAGTGAAAGTACTTTCAGAAAGAGTTCAACGAGTAACTTTCCTAAATAGAGAAAAAAGAAAAACGAATCTAACTACTGTTATTTAAAATTACTAATTGCAAAATTATGCTAAATTGACATAACTTTATTATTTGAATGTTTTAATAAATATAATCATTAGATGAGAATAAGCCGAATATGTATGTAATGGAAGGTTAATTTGAATTGTTTATAAAGTAGGTGAGGTGATGCTGTAGGTACAATTAAATCCAAGCTAGATTGCACGGTGGGCGCGCGATGTCCGGCCGCTACGCGTAATGTTATACCACCGCGCACTAGTTGGGGAAGTAGGGGAACATTGGGCCATAAAAATTAACCCATTATTATTGTAAAAATAATGAGAAATGTTAAGTTATCTTACAACGTTAATAATTTTAATTCATTTGTTAGTTCTATTTTGATCCATTTCTAACAAATTTCTTAATTATTTGTAGTAAGTAAACAACTTTTATGAGTAATGCCCTTGGAGTAATGGTCCAAAAAGCTTATACCTCGCCTTATTGCCTCCACTCGTGACAGGAGGGCTGGTTCGTTTTTAGCCCAGAGGATCGGAATAGCGATTCAACGGGGAAATGCTGCTAGCATTCTTGCCACCATTCCACGCGGTCAAGATTTATAAAGTAACTATTTTTAATTCATATTTGTATATATTTAAGCACTTAATGTTATCAATTTTTATGTTAATAAATATTATATACTTTTATAGTATAATATTAATATGATTACTATATATTTGTATGTACATATCATCATATCATAACAGTCATAATTTTTGTCCTACAATTGATTACATTTTCCTAATACAGTAATAATTACCCGGAGGAGAACCAATTACTTATTGTTTTACGTTTATTACGGAAATGTGACGTAAAACAAACATAACATTTATTTTTAATCATGGTTTATTTTCCCCTCGCTCCCCGGTCGCGCTCAGCGGCGCGTGCAACCGCGTAGCGCAGGAAGGCCCGTCTCATCTCGCAGGATGCGGCTGCGCGTGCTATGTGAGCTACCAGCTGATCTATCCTCTTACTGACCACTGACCCTTCATGCTTTGCGCATACGACTAATTAATAGATTAAATAACATTGTGCAATTGACTTGATTTTTTTTTTATTTAGAGTGTTAGAAAGGAAGCTATTCAAGATTCAATTCATAATTATGTTATAGGTAATAACGAAACAGTTCAGACCATTTTTTCGCCTTCAAACTATTTTAATTTTTCTGTAGGGGCCGTTGACGAGCTTTTGCTCTAAAAAAATGGACGAAACGTGCAAATTCATGTGTTTTCCTCAATATTTCATTAATGTTTATGGTCTTATCTCGACCACTGGGCGAATACTAGTTATTATGATTATAAAAAAATATTAAGACCTATTTATCATGTTTCTGTTTAATGTACTGGGTAATCACAGTAGGTACCCAACCGTATTAGATACAAAGTAAAAAACTTTTTTACTTTGTGCCAGCCCGTCTGACTAGCTACCACCGACTCATCATAGTCTTATAGTTATACTTACACTAAATATCTAATCTCCGATTAGATGTTTAGTGACTGACTAGTTTTGCTTCTATAATGAACATAGACAGGTGTGTCAAGAAAAAGCGCAATATTTCGCAAAAAAATCATATTTTTTTAATAATTGCTCATTAGAGTCGAACGTATCTCATTTGTCCAGGTACTTAAGGCGTCCAGCAACCTGTGTTTTTTTTTTTAATTACATTAACAGCCTGTAAATTTCCCACTGCTGGGCTAAGTCCTCCTCTCCTTTTTGAGGAGAAGTTTTGGAGCTTATTCCACCACGCTGCTCTAATGCGGGTTGGTGGAATACACCTGTGGCAGATTTCATTAAAATTAGAAACATACAGGTTTCCTCAAGATGTTTTCCTTCACCACCGAGCACGAGATGAATTATAAACACTAATGAAACAAATGACAATTCAGTGGTGCTTGCCTGGGTTTGGACCCGTAATCATCGGTTAAGATGCACGCGTTCTAACCAATGGGCTATCTCAGCAAACTGTGAAATAAATTGACCAAATAAATGTCCCAAAGCATGTTCAATTATTATTGACTTAACACTACTATACAATTTTATTTTAAACACTATTATGAATGTAAGTTCTCCACATAAAAACATTATTTCGCCGTCATAATCAAGATCAATCCTAATTAATAATTTAATTTTAAAAATATACTAGGCGAGTCATATTTCTGTCGTGGTCTGCGGTCTGAGTTTTTGGTTGTAGGTATAGAATACAATATCAGTAGGGCACTGATGTCAATCAGATTTGCAGATATTTGCGGAGCTTCGAACAATAACAATACTAGTCTTATTACGAACGTAACATGTATATTGCTAATGACATTCAAGACACCAAAATTTCATCATATAAATATGTTAAGGTATATAATAAAGTATTTATAAATGATTGTGTTATTTTATTTAATATAGATTAAACATGTTATGTTACGACGACTGATTACTTTTTTCTTTTATTGTATATCACGGATATAAATTCGCGATCATTCTCTCTGGTGTAAATAAAAAAAATTAATGGAATTCAATGTACCAATTCAGTACTACTAGTGTTTTATTTGTGTTCAACGTTTTAATAGAACGCCTTATTGATTGTTTTTTTACTAAGTATATAATAACGGTCTTCTAGGAATTTTTATTTTCATTATTATCAGTTTGATGGGCAAGATTGGAAAACTTAATACATTTATCAATTTAATTTGTAAAAGCTTAAAATTTTTTTTAAGTATAATTTGCTTTTGCACTTTTTCGTTGTCCGAGGTAAAGGCAATCCGATACGACCGGTGAGAGATCAACCGCAGGACCAACGGCTCAACGTTCTTTCCAAAGAATGCGAGTGTTATCTCTGCCAACCTCCAATCTTCGGACTTCTACTGAGAATATGATTGACAGAAGCACACAAAATTTGTTACTGGCTCGATCCGGGTTTATTCACCAAGACCTCGATATCTGCAAGTTTATGAGCCAGCGAGGCAGGTTATAGAATAGGGATATAAGAATTGTCATAATATATTTTAAGTATTTATTATCATAATATTTTTTTAGTTCATTCAACTTTTATATATATTATATTTCACCTACAGATATCGAAACGGTCAAAAGCCAGCTAGGTTCTTCATTTGTACTGTCTGTGAATATGAGAATATTTAATTGATCGTCTCGTGAATCCACATTATTAACGAGTACGAGGTAATCGAGTACGAGTATAACTGATAAAATGATAACACACGAGTATTAACTTTATTAACTAATATTTTTAAATAAATGCCACAATCTCATGGTATTCATATTATAATAAATATATTATATTGAATACTGTCGGTGAATATGAGAATATTTAATTACGTTGATCGTCTCATGAATCCACATTATTAACGAGTACGAGGTACTGGAGTAAGAGTATGACTGATAAAAAAATGATAACACACTAGTATTAAACTTATTAAGTAATATTTTTAAATAAATGCCACAATCTCATGGTATTCATATTATATTGAAATACTATTAAATCAAATTTAATTTCATAATAAATGATTGTTAATAAGAATATACCTCAACTAATATTTTAAAGAGGAGAGATTTGTTTGTTTGTAATCGATAAACCCTGTTTGTCTCTAACTTTCACCATTAGAACATTACTTTATCCAGACGTAATGTAGTATGTCTAAATTTTTTAGTAATACGCCTATAGTCATAAAATAAAACACGCGCAGGCGAAGCCGTAGGCACATCTAGTATCTGATAAATGCGTGCATTGACGGATTGCTTTCATTCCTGTTAAGTATTTTTTTGTATAATTGATACAACAATTTTTATTTAATTATTTTTTAATAACATATAACTTCTTTAGTTTCCTGACGATTATTCTGATGATGAAAATTATTTTGAATTTGCGGTAAAGCTTAATACAAAAGGGTCTTCGCACACATACTTTAAGTCGATTGGTATAAAATTTTGATTTGATTTTGGAATGTATAAAGTATAAGCGACCTCTATGAATCTAATCGCACTTTCTATAACGGTTTGATACGACTAATTCAAATTACATCGTTTATCAACGTCTCCGCGTCTATTATACTGAATATCTTTCAGCTAATAGCTAATATAGAGATATTGTAACGTCGATGTAATGATTTGTAAATATGGCAACACTGACATGACTATTTGTATTTAACATCCATCCACTCGTATGCTATGCATATGTATGAGTAAGTTGTAGTACTTGCAGATATCATTACAAGTATTATTAATGTTTTAAGCTATTCTTCTGTTTTGTCAAGTAGTTTAGAAGGTAAATGACCTTTTTCCTTTTCTATTTATTTAATTTCAAGTTATTTGCATGATTTATTTATCGTAGATTACAAAATAAATTGCAAGCACTTGAGCTTTGCATATGAAAAAAATTGGCCTAATTTTACCGGATTTTAACTCGTAATCTTCTGTGGAGTTTCAAGTGTTCTAAGTCATTAGTCATAGAGATTCGAATTTGGGATATATAGAACTATATAGACGAATAAGTCGCGTAGCAGGATGTAGGATACCTTTTTATTTATTTTTAAATCATAAAAACATTGCATCATTCACGCCTAGCGAAGCTGATACTAGCTGGGATATCTATATTGATTATTTAATTCTGTTTAAGCAACATTGTCTTATTTCTGTAACGGGATATTATACCCTCATCATGACATGTACATGAGACGCGGATGACGTCAGGACATTGTTTCCTGCGCGTCGGAAGCGTCAAGGCGGACGGGCTAATGGGTAGACATCCGACGGCTCAGCCGATTTGACACACGAGTATCTGCAATCTGCCTTATAGGACAAAAAAATTGCACTTAATAGTAATTCTTTATATACTTAACATAGGTATACGTTTGAAGCAATATATATAACATAAAGAGTACCTTTCATAGCCTTTTTCGCTTATTGTAGTTTTTTGTATACGTTCTTCATTAAAAAGACAAATAAAAACCTTGTCAATTAACTGTCTGTATTTTGAATGATTTTATTTTATCATCTTTTTATGACATTGGTAGGTGGACGGGCAAATGGGCCACCTGATGGTAAGTGGTCACCACCACCTGTAGACAATTGCGCTGCTAAAAGTATTAAATATGATATATATCCCCAATGCACCGCCAACCTTGGGAACTTAGATGATATGTCCCTTGTGCCTATAGTTACACTAGCTCACTCATCCTACAAACCGGAACACAACAGTACTGAATACTGCTGTTTGAATGAAATCTGATGAGTACCTAGTGGTGACTGGTTTTCAAAAAGTTCTACCACCAAGTAAAAAAGTTTTTATTATTTAATAGTTTATGTGGCTAGATTAACATCCTAGATACCTCATGTTGAGACTATAACAGCGTCTGGCTTCGTAATATGTTCTTTCAAACTATTCTCATATAAAATTATGAACTGTAAGCAAAAAATAAAATAAAATATGTTAAAATTAAAATTCTTTTGATCAGAATGATACATATTTATGAAAAAATAGGTACTAAACTGATACTCACAGGCATTGATCGTGTCGGTCTGGTGGTTGCGGATGCTGCGCGGGCGCGGCTCCGGAAGCGGAAGTCAGGCGCGTTCTCACTCAGCTGTGGAAAACGGAATCACTAGGTTGGTCGGATGCGAACATATAGTTATAAAGGTACGGTGTGTTAGCTATGCGTGTTAAATAGAGCAAATTGTTTAAAATACAATGATTTTGGTAAAATAACTCATTACAAAATAAAATCATATAGTTTCATCACTTTCAAATACGTGATATTTCGTATTTTTATATTATGATGAAATATAATATTACCTACTTCAGCTATGTTCATATATTTAACTTTATTAATTATTTATTGTTTATATAATATATGGCTAGTCTACATAACACTCATTCTACCGTCAAATAACATTAATTTGTATTATTTTTGTACCAGTGTATTTAGAGATACAAAGGCAATAACATCTTAGTGAACAAAGAGATCCGTGATAGGCGAAGCGTTGTTGGTGCGAAGAATGCCGTATGATGATGACTGTTAGCGACCACGTCCCTCCTCTCCCCGATTTTATAAACATAAGTCTTAGTAACATAAACGTGAATCAAATGTTTTTTTAATAATATTCGTTTAATTCAACATGTGTATAATTTAGTGAGTATGTTTAAAACTATATGAGCCCAAGTCATGTAGGTATAAATTTGTTATAAATGTACATATGGGATAATACTTTATTTTACTTATTATTATAATATATTTATAAGCAGTAAACATTTATTGTAGTTTATATAGGTATATAAATAATCTATTGGAATTTGCTTGCCATTGAAATCTAAATTTGTTTTAATGTGTAGGGTGTAACTATGTACACAATTAATTAAGTAAATTTTCTTTAAATAAATTAGTTTATGAATACAAATCTTCTTTATCAATACATATGGCACACTTCCAGGATATCAAAGTTTGTAGAAATGTTAGACATATATATGCTTAACAGAATAACTGAAGACCGAAAATATGATGTATGTATTATGATATGTTTATATGTGTTTATTATAGTACAGGTCGAATGACATCAACCGTTTACCTAAAAATGATCGATCAGCGTGCTCAAATTTTGGTTGTTCTAGATCTTCACAAATAGTAAATTGTGGCATATCGGACTATCGTGGCCGGTTGAAAGTCCGCGTGACATTACGGCGTGACCCCACGCCGTGACCCGCGACCGCGCCGTGAAATGCGACAAATCGCCGTGCGCCCGCGATGCATCGTGCTATACGTTCTCCTAATACTTTTATAACTTGCGATCTATCGTAGGGTTTAGATACTGAAGGCTCAACATCTGTAAACCTGCAACAAAAACGAAGCAGTCAATAACTTATTATTATAGGAAATTTACCGTACATTTAATTGTATACTCAATAAAAATTATACCTATAGTTAAGCCTTTATCACTTCGTATCCTTATTGAGAATACTGTAATGTGAACGTGCGAAATATTTGAATTTACATTAACAATAGCAAAATCTTCCACTACGTGGCGAAGATCTGTCGAGGTGAGATTCAGCTTGTTTCCAATACACTGCTCCGTTAAGGTCTCGCATACGATATACCTATATTATATTTGAAGGAAGAAATCTTTAAACGTTTAAAGAATCGTAAATAACAAAGGTCTCTTGATATCCAAAAGAAAGAACATGTGTGGCCCGACTCGCACGTTCCTAATCGCTTATCAAATTATGGAATCCGTCGCCACACTTTCGCAAGTATGTATTTTACTATTAACGAACAATAACTCAAACAACAGGAGTAAGCGTGCATAAATTTAACGTATTAGGTACTAATAGCTCAATTATAATAAAATTAAGCTAATAAAATTGCTGGTGTTAAGTGGATTTTGGATGAAAGAGATGATTGACATGAATTAATTTCCGTAAAATATAATAAGTATTAAAAAAAACTACTACTTAAATGATAAATAAGTATTGATTATCCTTCTAGTAATAGGTATTACTTAAAAGGTGAACTCACTTTGTAGGAATTTCTACAGTTGTTTATAGCTTGGCCTATTCAAACACTTAGACCTAGACCACGTCAAAAAAAAACATTGAACAAGACATATTATGTAATAAAATAGTGGAAAAGAGTAACTACTGAGTTTCTTGCCGGTTCTTCTTGGTATCTACTTTCAGAACCGGTAGTAACTTTACATTTAATTCCTTAACATTTAGCTTTTTTATTATATAGTTATTTATATATTTTTGGTGGACGCTACGCACACTTATTATTGACATATACGTACTCGTATCGAAAAGAAAATAAATAAGTTGAAAGTGAGTGAACTTCATTAACATTTACTTTATTTACAAATGCTCTTGCGGGTACTTTTGAATCGTCGTTTAAGAATATTAAATTAAATTTAAAGTATTAATCAAATCTAGTGCTATGTAACTGTATAAGAGAAATATAAGCAAGGAATTAAATGCATTGTATCGTCAAAAACGTTAAGAGAAAAAAGTAATTTCTTATTTCATTGTCGCTCCGAGATTGCAACTCACGAAATCATGCAGAAAGTGATTATCACTCGCATTGTCACCTTTTGATCGCACGAGGTCAATTTAAACGCATCGCGTACATTCAGGTCAGAAGTAAACGGAAAATTATTTGTCACAATGTTTGTTTTATAATTTTATTCGAAAATAAATTCAATTATAAAAGGATGATATTGCCGTTACCGTTTCATAGATTCAAGTCATTTGTAAAAAATACATTGGTAAAGAAGGCGTATTATTTGATACAAGATTATATAGATGTTTGTTGTTTGTTGACTTCCAGGTACATGACATAAAATACATATATACCTAATTGTATTTAACTAACAGGACTGTAATTTTAGATATTGAAAAAGAGTAACTACTGAGCTACTTGCCGGTTCTTCTCGGTATAATCTACGTTCCGAACTGGTGGTAGCTTTACTTTAAATAGTTTGTTAAATGACGACTCAAAAGTGCTTGTAAAAGCCTACTTGAATAAAGTATATTTTGATTTTGGTAACAACTTTAATTGTTAATTATATAAAAGTAAGTTACATCTAGTAAATGTTGGTCAGACTTTTCTTTTGAACCCATTTCTGACTATGAGATCATTTTCTTTCAAAACTGAAAAATTTCTTTAGTAACCGGCATATTAATAATAATGAAAGAAGATATCGAAGAGTTATTGGCATGTTTTAATTATGTTTGCGTATACATTTGACGGAATTAAGTGTGTCGTACATACAGTTGTCCTAGCGTAATTTACCTACACCATCGAGTTCGAGATAATAATAAGTTTATATTATAGTTAATCTTTGACAAAGATCTACGCGTTGGTAATCTCAACTCCTGTGGAATAACAAATGTATTATTTTTTTGTAATTGAATCACGTCTGCATTCAAAGATTGATACTATAAGAAAAATAGGTTACAACTAAACAATATCATGACATTGAATTAACGCGATATACATAAATGAACCGAGTATCTTGATTAAATCTATAGATTAGCGAAAAAAAATATCGCGGCTTAACCGACGCAACTTTGAAACTGAAATAAAAATGGAAATATGTAAGCAATTAAATGGAATATTGTATTACAAATAAAAATATATTAATCAAGACATGTTTTTTGTGTATATGGTTAATGATAATATATAAATCATTTTAAATTTTAAAAATAGTAGGTACATCTATAAAATTAGTTAAAATATTTATTTCATTAAAAATGTGGTCAAACATTGCCAAACAAGTGTACATTGTCAAATTAAATAGACAATCGTATCGGAATCTAAATAATTCCAGAACATTGTAGTCCAAACCGTAAATAATAATTCACTAAAAATCTGATATAAAAACACGTAGGATAATTACTCGCGGGACCGGTGCCCCATGAGGGCTTACACATAAAGTACGAAGATATTTCGAGCGTACATTGGCTTGAATAAATACTATACTTGACGGGCTGTTTATGTCATGGAAGCGGGTTTGCGCAAGCATTCACAGATTTAGTTGAGGGTAGTGGAGTACAGTCGTGAAGACATTTCATGAGATTGTATTTATATTTTGTAAATGTAATCTAGTAATTTTACTACTTCGCTTAGATCATTTATATTTCTTGATCACTTATTAACTTTCTATGCGAATTTGTTTCGATACAAAATAAAATATTAAGAACGATAGATAGTAAATGTATTTAATTATTTAAAGCTTATAGACATTCGTACCTATTTATATATAAATCTTATATGATATAAATATTGTCTCAATAGACGTTTTACTTTTTTCTTCTAATTAATATATAATTTTTATAAAAGCTTATAAATAATAAACAGTTATTTTCAATTTATTTATAAATCTCAGCTTAATAAATGAGTGAGCGACAGTACAGCGGGGCCGGGGCGAGGGGTGGCTGCACACCTGGCCGCCGCAGCTGCGGCGCGGATCTCACGCGCAGCTTCCTTACCGCGCATGCGTGCACACGCACACCGCGGCGTTGTATGTACATTGTACACATACAATTATGTTTTTTCGTGATCAAAGTGCATAATATGTTTAAGGGATATTTTAGATGTTAATAAAATATATTTTTATTCAATAAATTTGTTTATTGTTTTATCTACATAATTATATACTTGCTTATTTACTTGGTATTCAAAATATTATTTGTAAACAAAAATATTTATTTGTCGTTTAGATATTATAAGATGTACAATATAATAATAAACACATTAATTTATATGTCATCTAGTTGAAATTCCAATGGTCTTTATAACATTGCAACAATGGCTGGGAATACTGGGAAAAGAACTGATGAAACCATAGAAAACAGACCGTCGATAATATTATACGAGTATAAAGGTTTGCTAAATGATTAGGACAATTTATTTTAAATTGGTACCTTAATATCGAAATAACACAGTCATTGGGTATCAAAAATATTTTAAAAGTCATTGTTTGTTTCAATGTCTTATTTTTATTCGACGGTTAATCTTTAAATAAATTGCTTTCGTTCATCAATATTTAATTAAAATCTGCCTTACAGGAATTTGTTAATTCGGCTAAATGGCGAGCCAATACCATAGATCTGCCTATCTAAGAATAAATAAGAATAAATCTGTAAGAAATGTCTATACATCGTCAATGCGCTACTAACTACAGATCTAAGATGCTAGAACTGTTAAGCGTTTGTTGTTGTGTTATTCACTAACCTTTAAAATTGTAAAACACCAATATAAACAATTGTTGTTTAGCGGCCGAATAATGATCTGAACTCAAACAAGATTTCCTAAAGTCCTTTACTAGTTCTTAACCTAACAAATTGTCACCGTAATTCGTAATAATTATAATTTTATTCTAGTGAAGCGAGCGAATGAACTCTCTTGTTAATTCTTTTCAAACGTGAATCGCAACAGGTTACATTATCAGAGTGTTTGCCACAAAACGCATCTAACAGTTTCATGAATGAAAGATTCCTAAAAAACATTTCTTACACAAGTTGTATTGTCAGACCATAATAGCAGGCGCCGCTTAACAAAGCGAGTTTACAAGTGTACAATTCACTATAGCTCTTTATAATTCAACCTTTTTATCAAGACCTTTAACGTTTAGCTCATTTTATCCTTCAATCTGTTACTTTTGTTGGGCAGTTTACGCACGCGGGGTTCAAGCTAGGCTGGATAGGTTTTAAAAAGCATGATATTGTTATAATATCAATAGTCGCGAACATTTTGTCTGGTATCTTTTGTGGAAGCGATTAACTTAATTATGTATAGTAAACATTCCTATCATAATGGGGCACTTGATTTCATTGATGCTGATATCATTTTCACAGCAGATATAAAGCTTTTTATATGTGAATTAAGCTACATATATTTTAGGTTATGAATGGGATGCTTTATTTGTATTTCATTTGTGGTTGATGTAATGTTACACAGTTCCAAATTTCAATTATGAATTATCTTTGTAATTGAATGATATAGATAAAATAGAATTCCTTATGATAATTTACCTTTAGTTCCATGTATAAAATTATGTATTTAACATATATGTGCCTTATCCCCTCCATCTGAAACGGGATCACACACCCCCCGTCGGTGTACGATTTCAGTTTTTTGCGCCGTGTGACCGAAAGGCGGGGTTAGGTTACTAGAAAGTCTACACCGTTTGCACGTGCATGCTGCGCGGGAGCAAAATGGCGGCCATTTACTCACTGACTTCAATATTTAAAGTAATGATTCTTATCACATTGATAAATAAACCGTTATATAAAATGTAACTTTATAATCGACTGTAACGTTTTCGTTCGTTTTTTACTTACAGTAAGATAATTTTATTATCACGATAGCGGAAAGAGTAGGAAAGTCAAGACATAATTTAATAAATACTGCTCAAACCAATCCAATTATAGAACGCACACATTTAAGAATCCCAATGGCCAAAATATAGTCGGTATTTTTCCATCTATACTATTTATATGGACAGTTACTTGCTATCTAGGATTGTGCGAAAGAAATCAAGATTAACATGAATATTTCCTAGTATATGTTCAAAAGAGCGGAAACCTCCACTTCAGAATAACCCGTTGAAAGATTTTATCCTGGAGCTTGGGAGTTTTTTATAGAGACAAACATAGTTTGGGCGTAACGGTAGGAAATCCTCAATTATTATTTGAGGATATCCGATGTAATTGAGACCAGGTAAATGAATCGGGATTTGGATTGAATGTCTTCTATTGATAGGAAAAAAAAAAACGGGATGAGAATTTTTATATAAGCTTGAGAACAAATGATAAACGACTTAACTACTTTATTATATTTTGCGTATTTTTTATATGATCTGTTTTGTTTTAGTTTTGTATTGATAATGCGGATTTAAAATTAATAAATTGAACGAGACTGAAATATTGTTTGTATTATAGTCCGAAGCAAAAGAAGGTCTCGCTCAAATATGTCGGCTTGAAACTTATATTTAAACATTATTTTTGTGTTATGATTTCTATTTTGTTGCTCTTCGTAATAATAAAAACATCGAGGCAACGATCCCGAAGGTACAAGGAAAATTTTTACATCGCACTCGAAGGTAAAACGCCGAGTCACCGGCGCAGGCGCATTGGTTCGTGGGGCGACGTCTTTGATGCGAGCCGACGTTCGACATCGTCCGATAGCCAACAAAACGACAAGGTTCGTGCAACTCTTGAACAAGTTATAAGATTTAGCGGTTACTGTGCCAAATCAATATTCAAATAACCAGCTAGATATATTCCATGTAATTAAACCTATAATATATATAAATATAAAAAAAAATACGGATTCAATATGTCGCTTGCAAAAACTCACGTCTGTATCTCACTCGAGAATTTTTGTAAATCGATTTACGCTTTTGATGCGTGTGTCCTTTAAATGTATAATTTTACGTTTAATGTCGCATATCATTTTTTGACATTTCACGACTAAGTTTCGAGTTGAGCTTTAAGTAGCATTTAAATAGCATGCATGGACTTCATAATGAGGTATTTAAATATTAGTATTATGTAACTTTATATTTAAAAAAAGGGTTTCCATTGTTTATGGAAACAATTATATTCTCCGCTCATGCATTAAGTCATAATTAAAAAAAGAAACAACAGCGCAGTCTTCCCCGACACTTGTGAGATGATGGTGTGAATTGAACGCTAAGATGAGTGAGCTCGGATAAACACCACGAGTGCAGTAATTGGTTGCTATCTTGTCATACCTTTGGACATTCCAACAATTTTTATAGCTTCGAGACGAAAACGATCTCGTAGACATTTTTTGGTTGATAAAATTTAATTATCCTCAGTAAAGAATATATGAGAATATTATAAATGATTTAGAATTTCTTATTAATATACATGTATATATAATGCGAAAGAAGACGAAAGGTCACTTTTATTGTTATGTAATAAGCCAAAAATTGTTATTTTTAAATACTCCATTGAAGAATGTTGGCATGTTTACTTCTGCTGGTCAAAGGACGAGAGCTTGTTCCTCCAAGCTGTTTCAATACGGGGTGATACTATTTTCTTTACCAACTATCCCAAGATGAGTTATAAATACAGACAAAATGTACCTATAAAGGCGAAAAGCGGCTTGAAATCTATTCCACCACGCAAGTATTAGTAGTATTATTAGGTTTAGTAGTAATTAAATTACATCTAGCATAAATATGTAGGATTTCTTACGATCGTTCCCTTTATCGTCAAGCATTAGATAGGCGGTTATTAAGCACTTAAGGTGCTTGCCTAGACTTAAAAACTATATTATATCTATGACATTGATAGGCAGACGGGTAAATTGGCCACCTGCTACTTGGTCACCACCTCCCTTACAAAATGGTACTGTCAGAAATATTCACCATATCTTAGATCACCAATGCACCAGTTACCTTGGGAACTGAGATGTTGTGTACTTTGTACCTGTAGCTACGTTGGCTAACTCACTCTTAAAACCGGAACACAACTACAAAAAATACCAAGCTTGCACAGAGCTCTACAACAAGTGTAAGTTATCTGATGCTTAACTTGCATTGAAATCTGTAAATTATTTTCTTGTATACAATTTGTTATTTGTCGAAAACGCTTAAGTTCATATATAAGAATCCTTCATGGTGAAAACTATACCTTTACATAGTTTCATCTCAAAGAATTAGTGGTTTAGGTATAAATACGACATGAAGAAACATTCATTCATTTTTACATTTATGGATTATATATTTTTTAAGCATAATTATACTTAACTATTATTAATAAATTATATATCTAAGCGTAGACCTATACATATTTATTACATATTACAAAATAATTGAAATTGTTTTGTTTTATCGGGTAACGAGAACATTTTGTATAAAAAACAGCGAAGTTTTATGTTTTCAATTTATACAAGTTACACAAAACACGATAAGCGTTAGTAAACAGCAAACAACTCATGTACCCACAGAACTCAGGTAACTACATCGCTGGATATCTGCAAAAAAAAATGGTAATCCTTCCGGCGAGCTTCAGCTTTCGGCAGACTTTGTGACGCCCGACGCCAATGATTAGTGATCGCAAAACGTAAAAAAAGTACCCAGGTGTTCAAGGGCTGGTCATTAAATAAAATTCGTATTTATATTATTATACAAACTTAAAGATTTCAAAAACAGTATGATAGGCATTTTCCATTTTTATATGTATACCAGTTAGTCTTTATTTAAAAATAAAAATTAAACTTTTATAATTGTAATATTTATAAAAGCTATTATCAAAATTATATAATTTATTTCAAAGAATGTTCAAGGAACGCCAGGAACAGTATACCTTCTCGTAACAGAAGTGAAACTTCTTTTGGGTAAGAAAAGTGAAATTTCGATTTGTCGAAACGTGATGAAAAAGTTTAACTCAAATTTGACCTTGAAAATTTAACGAAGCAGTTTTACTTCAAAAAATACCTTTTATAGGGTTTATTTTAGTTTTTATTATCATATGTTCGTAGTCGATAGGTGCTATGAGCTTAAAATCCTTGTTACCAACCCTACAACTAGTTAAAAATTATCAATTTATCTTTTGCGATCGCCATTTCGTAGGAGAGGATTACCGTGTTCGGTATTACTGTTTTCTAGGAAGGTATTGCCAGGTAGTGGATTTCGAGGTTTATTGTTCAACAAATTGTTTGCAATTTGATCTTCGAAACACTTACCTGATAAAAATCAACCCTGTTCACGTTGAATACGATTAAATATTCAATGCATAATGTATATACAATAATTTGGTCAAAAATATTATCGATTCATGTCAAAATTGGCGTAACCTTTTTTTAAAGGTAAGCTGATTTACCGTTACTTATGAATGAATAAAAGTAATGATCAAATTATGAATGGCAAGTCAGTTGTGCGCAAATTATTTCTGCGAGGAAGGGTGGTCTCCTAATTTCTTATAATATCATATAAATCACGTTTTGATTCCATTTATCATAAATTTTCGGTAAACAGCCAAGTAATTTACAAGACTAATGTAAGTATAACAAAAGTAAGGATATAAATATATCATGGTTTTGTAATTTATATTTTTAATAATTTCATATTCGTAACTAGTTGTCAGCCGCGGCTACGCTCGCGGTTTATGCGTTGGTCAGTAGGTGTCTAACTATGTCCATTCTGGGCTTCATACCAAATTTCATATAATTCTGCTCAGTAATTGAACCCCATTAGGGATCTGAATTTGTGACTTATGACATCATAAATATTAAGAAATATTTTGTCAATAATTTAGTTGGTGTTATTATGCTACAAACGTACGCATTGAATGACAGTATGTAAACCTTTTCTCTCTAGTACAATTATTTATATAATATACATTTTTTTTTTTTATTTTGTAGTTTTGCGGACTAGCGAATGGGCTACCTAATGATAAGTGGTCATCACTGTCCATAGACAATAGCGCTGTAAGAAATAATAATCATTCATTACATCGCCAATGCGCCACCAAACTAGGGAACTAAGAGGTTATGTCTCTTGTGCCTGTAGTTTGGCTCACTCAACCTTCAAACCGAAAAATAACAATACTGGGTACTGGTGTTTGGCGCTAGAATATAGACGAATATTAGATTTTAATAAAAAAGCTTATTTAATTTTTATTATATGTTAGTCATTGATTTTTATTTTAAATCAGTTTTTTTTTTTGTTACATTTACATATGGTAATTGCTTAAATGTGTTTATATAAGCTGTGGAAACTTTACTGGTATACCTGTTCAGAACGTATTTGAGTATGAAACATCTGATGAAAAGGCGTCTTTATGACGGAATCGTATGCCTCGACTATGACTTATGCTGTTATGCCTCTCGTCTCCACTTTCGCGCAGTGGCTCGTATATTATACTTCGTTTCAACAAATTAGTATATTGGAAAATATATTTATTTTTAATAAATATTAATAAGTTTTTATATATTTTATTTCATTTTTTTTTATTGTAAATCATTTCAATTACTCTCGATGTTTCACATCTGCCGGGCGTCCCGTAACGGTCACCATTTTTTTTATTAAACTTTACTGATTGTTTCCCTCTGAGAATAATGAAATAAATAAATATTTCTCAGTCTATGTGAATATTTATTGGAATAAATAATAATCGATGCTATCAGTTATCCGGCAAATCGATTGACCGGTACTATTAAAATTCCGCTAGGAGATATAATTACATTAGCTTGCTTAAATCAGACGTCAATCACGGATCAGAGTCAGGTTATTATTAATACTTGTTGTGAGATTTTGAACAGAATCTCAATATTCATGTATCTGTAATTGAATTATTCATAACTAAAAGAAATAAAATTGTTATTTTTATAAAAAAAAAAAACAACGACATCAGGATAACGACGAAAAAAATTACAATGACAGTAGGCTAGTACAGTGATACATACACCATTATATTCATTAACATCAATTATTTTTAAAATAAAATATGAATTATTCTTTGACAAATATTAAAATTATGTTGAATTCAAGCGCTTAAGGTTAAGCGTAAAGGTATATGGCAATTCATTATATGGTGAACCTTTTATAAAGTAAGATATTCCTATAGTGTATAAACATACATAAATGCAATTTTGTTTTCTTCTAAGGTATAGGTGGCAAATGGGCTGGAGGCTCACCTGATAGAAAGTGACTATAACCGCCCATGGACATCTGCAACACCGGGATGCTTGCAGATGCGTTGCCGGCCTTTTAGAAAGGATTCGGAAAAAATGCCGGCGAAAGCTGGTTCCACAGAGTGGTTGTCTTATAAATTGTCTTAGAATTGTGGATTTTTGGACATCTAGGTACTTCGGATGGAACTTGGAATTGGTTTCAACGACCGTGATGTCACATGCTTTTATACTAGAAAAAGTCCTTGCTGAATTGCCTCGCCATCGAATCTCAAGGAGTAACCCATTGTAGAAGAGGGAGTATTTTAGTGGACTTCAGCATACGTGTATTTTTTATATATTAATACTTTTATTATAACAGATAATTATTAAATTAATAACAATTGCAATAATAAATCAATACTTAATCTACTAATGGCTACTAAGGACTAATGATTTAATGTGCTATAAAGAGGCGTACGAAAAGTTACCATAAAACTGCCATTTCCTGATTCCAGTTTTCTATTGAAAGATTTTTGTTAGAAAAACTCCAACAGCTTGTATTTGTCCGACTCGGGATTTGACCTCGGATAAGCAGCATTAAAAGCTAACAGTGGTTAAAACGCATGCATTTTAACCGATGATTGTGGTTTCAAATCCAGAAAAGCACCACTGAATTTTCGTGTGCTTAATTTGTTTTTATAATTCATCTCGTACTCAGCGGCGAAAGAAATTGTCGTGAAGCAACCTAAATTTGTCTAATTTCAATGAAATTCTGCCACATGTGCGTCCAGCAATGCACATTGGAGCAACGTGATGGAATAAGCTCCAAACCTTCTCCTCAAACTGAGGGAGGCATCAGTCCAGTGCATTCATAAAATCAAAATGATTCTTATATTTATAGTTTAGGGAACAGAAAAGCTTATATATAAATAAGAAGACAAAATAAGAATATAAAAATAATCACCACACCTTTTGGACCAAACATCGTTACGACCAAAATAACCGTGTGAAATCAGCCAAACGTTCGACAAAACGAAAGAAGTCATTTGCTCTCAATAATTACCTGAGCGATTAACGTAACCATCCCGACGCGTGCTGACATATTACAGTTAAACTCGAACCGTATAAAGCAGTAAATAGAGAAAATAAAACAAATTAGGCAAAGGTAACCGTTGGTCATGCGAATCGGATATTAGGACTACAATTTCCTATTCGATTTTAAGCAATTCATACAAATTTTTGAATATTCGAACATAGAACTATTACGATATGCTTTTTTATAATCGATTAGTAATGCGTTGATAGGAATCGAGATTGAGTGATTGATTACGTAATAATCGAACAGACATTCGGCGTTTGTATCCGTAATCGGTTACGTACGACTTACGGTTCAGATGCTATAATTAATACTCAAAAGCCATTAATATTAAAGCTACACTATAATTATTATAAGTTATTGTTCTCTTATATCTATGACGCTATTAATGTATCTTGTTAGAGTGTAGTTGTAGTTTTCAATTGTAAACCACATGACGTATTTTACAATTTTCAATTCAAACAATGATATGATATCGGTAGAGTTCATTTGTTATTAATTTGTAATTAGAGGATTGGATTTAGGTCGATCAACTTGTTTATGTCAATCGAGAGAGCCTCTTCTATGGTCGTTCTATTATGTTAGAAAAAAAAATACTGATTGATTTACGCATAAACAATGAAGCTATTTCATAATTGACGTCACTGACACGTAAACAATTTTAAATTTAATGTAATTTATTATCAATGAATTCAATAATGGATCTAGTCCAGTTCTTAAGTTATCTGTATCTATATTATTATTTATATAAGTATATATATTTTCTTGGAAAAATTTAACGGAATAAACCAAAAAACCTAATCTTCGGGAGGAGATGAAACTTTGGCCCATCCATGGGCAATTTGTCTTACCTGTAGCTAGTATGTTATGTTTGAAAGAACAGTATGAACATATACAATGCATTTCATATTCATTCAGGACCTAGAATTACCTTCCATATACCTTCAATTGTTTTGCTTTGTCTGTTTTGCTAATACACGCAAATATTTTAAACAAAATTTTAATATTACGTTAGCATAATCGTGCTACTAGATAAAATTGACATGGCTGATAAACATTCTAAGGGTATGGCCGAGCTATCTTGTTATGCTTGAGATTCCTGACTATAGCTGTGTCCATGCTTCTAGGTATAATCCCTATCGGTCTTGAGACCTACGTAGGTCTCAACCAAGCACTCCCACCAATTTTAAAATCTCAGCACAAATGAAGTAACAAATGTAAAAATGCTAGTTTCTTTAATTTTTTTTTTTTTAATTATTGGTTGGCATCAAATTAGATCTACCCTGATATATTTCTGTTCTCACGAGCCGTGAAGCCTGTAGGGCATTTGCGTCATAGCCTGTATATGGGTAATCCGGGAGCGCTATTCCACATACTTTAAACTCGTTAAAAATACGAAGTAAACTTCTGTAATAGTCCGTAAATTTAAACGAGCCAATAAGAAGAGATCTTCACGCATAATCGTTACCAATCAGTGTTTTAATCATATAACATGCAGGATTATTTAATTGTTAGTAGTTGCGTGAGAAACGCGAACCAGCAGTAGCGAGTTACTTTTAAGTCGCACGTATTATAAATTACCAATTTGCTTAACCATTTCAACTACCTAAATTTCGTCTCCAGTGTCTTATATCAAAGCAATAAAGTTCATTTTTGGGTGCATCAACTTTGTGAAACGCGAGTAAAATTTGCATGTACGAGCTAGAGTGGAAATGTGCAAGAAGCATTAATCACAACAGAATTAGCTTTGGCGATCCGCTCCTGAGTGTCCAAGGAGGATTTATATCACGGGAGGTGAGATTGGCCTTATAATGTTTAATGTTATAAAGGCAGGCAAAATAATGCAGATATAACACACTACGGGTTTAAAGTAGTTGCTATTCGTGATTTATGGATAGCTTAGGCTAATATATTATGAGAATATGTACGTCTTTATATCAAGGGTTTTGAAGGAAATAAATAAAAAGCGAACAAAAAATAATTATAGATATCTAAAAAGGTATAACCAAGAAATACTCCTTTGCTTGAAAGATTAGACGGTTTGATAATATTTCGTCATTAATATATTTAAACTAACGAGATATAGCAAATATCTGTGCTAACCCTTAACTAAATTAAAAGCAAATTTACGTGCTTCACACTGCTCCCAAAATTCCTTGGACAACCGCCTCCGCGCTGTTGGGGATCGCATAAATACTACTTAACGCTCAGGACACTCCAAATTTAAATGATATAAAATGAAAAAAAAAAAAACAAGAAGGTGTCCAGAATCAGAACGTAACTTTTTAATAATTACCGTCGGACGCGGCGAGTAGCGTCACTAATGTGTGAATGAGATACCCTTTTCAAAATAATTTTGTTTTGAAGCACGTTTTATAGATTTTGACGTTATTTATTCGAGAACCCTCTTTAACAGACTCTCCCATTTATCTTAAAATAAACATTTATAAACACGTAATGTGATTCAATAACGTTTGAATTATTGCTTAATAAAATAAATGTTAACATAGATATTTAAAAGAATATTAATTACGTTAATTTGCTTGCAGAATAACACTTTTTAAGATTAAAAGTATTTTCTGTATACATTTAAATAACTACATGGGTTTAAGGAAATAATTGGATAAGTTTCGAGCCAATAACAGTATGTGAAACAGTGATTTCATCGATATTGTGAAAACTGTGACAATACATACATTTGCAACGTTGTTTGCTAATCTTTCTCTAACGATGTTACAAAGTTCTGGCATCAAGATACTGTTTGGCAATCTCGACGCGTCTACATGAGCTACTCCGCCCGTTTAAGTAGCATGTTAGATCAGTGGAATTTGACACCAAAACGTCAGACAATTAAGGAATCGGCAAGCTAACCTCATGTCAGACCTGCATTGGGCACGCAGTTGATTGGCACGCCTTCGATTTATTAATACTAGATAAGACATTTATATGTCTTGAGCGTACTTCAAATGTGGTTAAGAATTGGATTTCAGTGATGTTGACATTATTTTCATATGTATCTTCAAATTACACATAATATTAAAAAATATTATAACATATAATAAGTGTAAATTTCCCACAGCTGGTCTAAAGTCTCCTCTAATTTTTAGAAGGAGGTATAGATCCTGTTTCAATGCGGGCTTGAGGATAATGTATGGCAGATTCTTCATTATTATTAATAAAATATACTAAATAAATATTGCGGTTTTTACTTTGCGTGTACCAACCGGTACACGCAAAGTAAAAACCGTGAAGAAAACGTGAAGTAAAACGTGAGTAAGCCAGTGTAACTACAGGCAGAAATGCCATAACATCTTAGTTTCCAAAAAGTCTGAACGCAGCTGAACTATATATATAGGTAATAAAACTATTGTAGGCTTATCTAGTGAGTACAAAATCTATGATCATTGGCACAAGTTCGTTTAACATTTATCATATATCATGGGTTCGACGTCTCTCACTGACGTTTTCTCTTCCGTGGGTGACAGCACGTTATGTGCACAAGGACTTTATGGAGGTGCTCACCTTCACGTAATGCAATAACTGTTTATACTTTAAAATCTAAAAATATGCTTTTATATTTTGAATGATTTTGTGTATTTTTTTTTCATAGACTTGTTGAATCGTTTTTTTTTGAATTATCTCCCAAGAACCTATTGAATATAAAACTATTAACCGTAGTAAAAAAAGTTTTTATACATATTACCTTTTTTATATAATGAATAATGAACAATATATAGTTAAGGCAACGGCTTCCATGGTGTTGTTTACGGCATCTATTAAGAATAAAGTTTTATGATAAAACTAGTAAAATAAGTGTATATGTACTATGTATAGATGTGGCTTGGTATGTGTGTTATTTTATTTTAGAATTGTGTATTACTCTTGGCCCTACTGGCCTTGACGTCACCGGTTTGGGGAGTACTGAGACTCAAACGAGAAAAGGGGAGCCCACGTGAGGTCTCAGTGAGACGAACGTTCCGATGTCTACTGGAAGAATTCAAAGCGCTTTACGAAACACGTGCGGCCAACACGTTCGTCGACGAGACGTCGACGGACGTATCCGCCGGCGAAGATAGTGTAATGTGGTGGATCTGTCTTGTATTTTGAATTAAGGGTCAGTTGACTACTTTGATCCTATTGTCTACACTCAGGACGTGTATAGATGACCTAAGTCTTACTGGTATCTATTGTCTATATCACACGGACAGCCGGTAGATTTGGGTGTATTAAAGTACAGCGATAATATCCCCTTGAGATGCCTGGAGATCTAGTTGATTTGTTGATTTATTTTCTTTAAAAAAAAAAACAATGAACCAGTACTGTAATGTTTTTCAAAATTGTTTCAGAAAATATTTACATAGGTTTTCCGTTCTCGTCCAGATATATTTTTATACAGGAAGATAACTAGGTTTGGAAAAAAAATTGGTAGGCAAATTTTCAGGTGTCGGATCCGCATTGGAGTAGCTTGGTGAAATAAACTCCGAGATTATATAAAAAGTAACTTCTCTCCAACAGTGGGAGATTGGGACTTTCAACTCTACTTTTTAAATACGCACGGATAGAATTAGGGTCTACATAAAATGTTTGTATTTTTCGCGATATAGCCACTGAGCGCTGTATTCGGAAAGCGTGCTTCTTAACCGATGATTGCGGGTTCAAACAGAGACAAGTGGTGAAGGAAAACATCACAACTATTACACATCACAAATATTGTCAAAAAGAGTGCATAAAATGTACACATAAAAATATCAATACAAACAAATCAGCTAGAGTTGAAATCGAATCCGCTAACAGGGCGAGTCAAAAGTGCGGTAAAATCACTTAACACAATCACAATATTAATGAAATACACGCCCTGTTCTATAAAGTTTATTGAAGTTAAAGAAATAATAAATAACTTTTTTATAAATAGATTCCGTAGACGTAACTCAGATGTAACAGTTCACTAAGTCACAAAATTAATCGGAACTTGTGAACGTTTCTTTATTTAATTTACTGGTTGTCATTATAAGCATCTTGTTAGCTGAGTATGTTTTTCTTATTGAACTCCTCAAGAGAACGAGGCGAGTCATATAACTAATTTCTCAACTATAAGTACATTAAAATTTGTCATACACGACGCGTAAAAGCCCATTCATAAATAATATTTAAAGATTTAAATCTAGAACGCATGTATGCAAAGTCAATGTACTTTCTACGGAACATAATTTACAAGTCCGACGCGTTCGCGATGACAGCTCGCAAGCACACCAGAGAAGACGGACCACAAGTAAAAAAAAAAAAATGACTAGCATTTGTATGGAAAATTTCCTTGCCATTAAATTATTTCTACCTCCTTTCATCATCTATTGACGTTTAAGATGACGCATTTAAAATGAGTACATTTTATAGCATAATAAAGAAACTATAGGTACGAGTAAATAACACTATAAAGAATATTAATGTTAAATTACGTATCAATAAACCTATTTAATTAAATTCTACTTAAATTATATTGCAGCTGTAAATAATTTTGTTAATGTTACTTAAAGGAATATTTCAAACCAAGTACCATTTCGACACCTACAATTTATACTACGCTAACTCGAATTTTAGTGAAAATCGTTTTTTTTTGTGCCAAGTTGCTTAAAATATGTTATTTTATATGTATTGAATAAAACCTGAAGAAATATACAAAATTAACGAAGTTACAAATTTATACAACGTTAAATAAAGACAATTTTTTAAATCAATCGATTAATATTACGCTAACAATTATTAGCGGAGTGTGACACTTTCGAGTTAGCGTAGTATAAATTGTTGGTGTCGATTTATAACTTTATTAAATAACTTTAAAATTAAAATTATACCTTCAGATTAAAAAAAAATAGTACATCTTTTTCTAATATTTGGAGATAAAAAGAAAATAAGTCTTGTATCATTTAATTTATTTAGAATATGAACAAACGCATTAGCACTGGTGTCTATAATAATACGTGTGTTGATATTTATTAAATATTTTCTTAACAACGATGTGAGCGAGCCTTAATTCACGTTACCGTCTGCAGTGATTGGCGGGCGACATACTTGCGATCAACCGTTAGCTCAGCCTCCTCGGCCCTACCATTAGTCACTAGATTAGATAACAGTACATTCGAATTGTCCACTAATACCTTGATTAGATTAAGCACAGTAATTGGTTAACTATTTCCCTTTTATGATTCATTGAGCAAATATGAAAGTTGACGGACTTTCATTTTTATCTAAATAAATGATTGATAAAATTTAAACATATCCGTGGTCATAATTTCATAAAAAAAACATCTTTATTTTTAATTTTATAAGTCAATAACTTCGCTTATAATAAAATGAAAAGCATTGTTTTATTAATATTTTACATAAATAACTCGACAATTTCAAGACGTGATTCCGGTAACAATCGGTGCCAAGGGTATTTGTGGTCTATTAAACAGCGAAGGGTAATTGATTTTATTGTAAGTTGAGTCAATTATGTTCTAACAATAATGTTTTTGTTTCTAATAGTGTTTGCAAATACTCGAATGCTAGAAAGTTCCGTAGTAGAGGCTTCGGCGCACTCCACGCCTGCATTGTCATTCGAGTGACACTCACAAATGTTTGTCACTTAACAAAAAGAGCGCTGAGTTATCGACTTCACACATATTGCTAAGCTAGATCTTATTGCACGATGTTCGAGTTAGCGTCGAAATTTCTGGAAAGATAAAACACATGATTAAATAAACAAAAATATACTACTGAAATATTAGTTAATAGCTTCAAATTGTGTATACAGTTGTTACTGTATTCGTAATTTCCTACTGGCAAAACTGTCATAGCTAAGGGAAAAGTTTGGATCTTATGGCACCACGCTATTTTAACGCGGTTTGGTAAAACATAATTTCAATCAGACAATTGCAGGTTTGCTAACTTCCTAAAAAAATATCTCGTGATAACATATTGTTGTATTGACCCTTTTTTAAGGAAAATAAGCTAAGCACACATGTTTCCGTACTAATGATTATGCATTCAGACCACATACTACTGTAAGAAAAACAACTTTTAATCATGATTGTTATAAATTACCATTTTAATCAATGATTTACATAGTTTTTTTTATACTCAATATACAAATTTCATTCACAGAAAACATTACAGTTTCAGTGTTCCGCATAATTTAGGAACTCTTGACACACTGCAAGATATTTGAGTATTACTTTCTTGAGAAACATTTATCAAAGCAATAACGAGCACAGAATACTTAATTATAATTATAACTATGAGATTTGATACGAAGACAACGAAATAATTGTTATTTATCGTTAGAATTTTTTTTGAACTATTACGTGCTCAGAATTCATCACCGATAAATGTCACGTGATAATAAAAAAATATTTAGGGATCCATCAAATCTCTATTTTCAATGTCCAAGCGAACAAAGACACAGACTGATATATTACGACTAGATCTACTAGATCTAGATACTAGATAGATATAAGTGATCGACAGTAAAAACGATAGTAAAAATCTTAAGCTCGAGAAAAAATGAAAACTGTATTAACAAACCTTGTGGCTTGTGTTTTTGTAAAATAAAAACCTAATAGATTTGCGGAAGCATATTGTTTGTTGCCATTATTACCATTATTCAATAGGCATCAGAGTGGAAAACCAGCGGTCGAGCATTAAGTCATTGTTTGACTCTATCTATAAATACATAACGAATTACGATACCTAAGAACACATGCACTTTATATCTACAAATATTGAATTAGTTTATGATTTTTTCAAAACAAAAGACAATTGCTCGGTAGAAATTGAACAGTCTAACGTTGTGAAAATCGCTAGTTCCTAAAACATCACTAGACTACTACGTCAATCAGTGCATGGATATAAGATACGCAGCTCGATACACGACGGTGGTGCAAAATTGTAGGCATGACACTTTCGTGGTTGTACGTTTAGATTTGAAAACGTTACTCTGATAAATAAGCTTCCATTTAAAAAAAAAACTTAAATATTATTCATATATAAAAGGAATAAATAAATGATTCCATTTTTGAAAAGATATTTTTTGCTTAGACGTAATTGTAAGATCTTAAGCAAGAAACCAACGTGTGGTCAGTTACGAGGTAACTGTCATATTGCATAAAAAACCGCGATTAAATTATTAGTTTCTATTGCTTAAATTAAGAAATAATCGAAACCAATCGAATCGAAATCTAATAGAATATTGAAATAATATAACCGACATATATAAAACAAATATGTATATATAAATGAAATTTATATGAATGGTTAAATAAATAATATACAACTTTTCAATTATTTATCATTATTTATTTATGATATACATATACATTGATACAACATATTTTAGGTAAAAATAATAATATTTAGTTTTGTATTAATTTGAAATTTCGTTAACAAGAAGATCGTTTTTGTTTAAATAAAAATTGAAGAAAAGAAACATCGAACACTAAGATCGTTTTTACGAAGCTAACCACGAGTAACAAAACACAAAAACACAAACTATTAACGTCTTTACTTTCAAATATATATAATTGTTACCATATAGTATATTATTATTGTTAATCAATCAGTTAAGATATACTCATAGATATATTATCGATTTATTAAAATGGATATTGGTACATAAATGTTTGACATAATAATATTCATTGTTTGACCAACGTTTGCACGAACATTGGTACATATATGGACGTATATTTGCTTGGAAGATTTCTTCTGCTTACCACTAGATGGTTGCATCAACTTCTGTATCGTTCGAATCGCCATGATTATTTATACACAGACAGGACAATGTCTGTCTAAATTTGCTAGTTTATCTACGAAATTAATAAGTATGTATGGGTTCTCATACTATTTATTCATTTTAGTTGAAACTTTATCTACCTCCTATTATCATGGACACTTCGGAAAGGACAAAATATAGTTTGGTATGAATAAATGTCTTGAAATTTTCACGTGAAACTGAAATCGTGTGCCTATATGTATGCGTTTGTTCGTTAAGCGTGTCAATAATTATAAATGTTTTTGTTTTTTTTTAATTAATCTCTGTGCTTTTGTGATTTGTGATGATTTTGTTTAGGTCCGTGAGAAAATAGATACCTAAAGATTAATTAGTGCGGTGTGGTATTTGAAAATATTTTTTTTTATACTTTATCACTAGTCACTTTCAGATTTCGTGAGCACCTTTTGTTAAGGGGCAGCTGTAACGTAACAGATGCTATTTTTGCCTTATAATAATTTTATTATAAATTAAAATGAATTTTACATTTAAATACATGCTAAATCATTGAGAAATTTCCATTTCGTACAGCCTTATTTTCATTTTAAACTTTTTTATATTATCAATATCTGATTCTGAAGAAAATTTAGCGAGTTATTCTGCGTATTCTTAAGAAGGTTCCTAACGAAACACGTGTTTTTCTTTTATATGTCCTTCAATATAATGCTTTATGTAACCCTCATTCTACCCTTGCAAAGCAGACGGGAAGGCTGTAAATAAAAAAATAGAACCTACTGATCTCGGGATTTAAAAGAATAACTTAATTTTTTTTGGCATTAGATTGCTTATTTTTGATGTGAAGCTATGAACTGAAGCTTCACCTGACGACTTTAAGTTACGTAGCATTAATCATAAACGCATGGCACTGTGGCAATTTAACGCGGGTGCAACCGCAGGGCAACACTAGTTTTAACTACATGTCTCTCTACACACAGACTTACATAACTCTACGGCTACGTTCAATGACAGTTCAATGTGTCCTTCGCGACGTCTCCAAAACTTTCTTGAGTCAGTCACGGCGCGCGTGCTCGCTTCGTTTTTTGTCGCGCTGGGTGCCGGCGCGGGCCTGATATTGAAATAATTGCTTTTTCAACGGCACGCCGTGCAAATGACATTCGAGATGGAGGTCGTTTTTTTTCATGAATGTAGAAGGAAAATTGCCGTTTACGAAATGTTTGGTTTTATCATAAATATAACGAATGAATTATTTTAATATCGTTAAAGTCCTTGTTCTTGTGTAATGCAGACTTTTTTAAAATAGATTGAATGAAATTAAATATAGGAAAACCCATGTAGGAACAAAAGCGATTCTGTTTTATAGCAAATATAGTTTTAAAACTAAAGCTGTAATAAATAAGGTGTCTTATTAAAGAAAACCGTAACCATGTGTAAACATCCAATTGTTGGGCACATACCTCTTCGCCCTTTAAGAAGAATGTTTAGAGTTTATTGCATCACGTTGTCTCAATATAGGCTTGGACACAATATTCGGTAAAGACGTGAGTCTTTAGCTATTAGGCCATTTGTACTTTTTTTTTTTTTAAGTTCCAATACTAACATTTATTTAAGTGTTTCTTATTAATGAATAGAGATATAAGCAATTGAGAATAAATATTGAATAGCAGCGACAATAAATCTCGACTCCGCATTATGAAGTGTTAGTCACATGCAATTATACATACATAGTATTAATTTTTCCAATAATTCGTGAAAACAGTAAAACAGTTAGCGATCCATCGGGACGTCCAAGTTAATGAGAGTTCGCGTCGGTGGCTTGGTGTTAAAATTTTAAATTGTTGTGTGAACTTTCACAGTCATCGGCCATCGGCTCGCCCTCGGCTTTATAACTAACGATTCGAAGTAAAACGACAACTGTGATGTTTTTTTGTTCCATTCGATCGCCCACGGCCGATGTGAGACCGCTCTTAAATATCATAAATGTTTTGTGCGCCGGCACGTGCTATCGCCTCTTACTTCTGATCCACAGATAACTTTATAACCTTAATTTTCACGGTATATCGATAGTTCTTTATATGACGCACCTTAATATTGGATGACAATTGTTTATTTATGCTTTTGTTTTAAAGCGTTGACCAACGCTTTAATAAGTTTCATTACATTAAAAATTGAAAATATTTATGAAAATATGATATAAAATTTATTGTAACACTTGTCGGTGGGGCTTTGTGCAGTAAGCATAGGTACGACCTACTCATCATAATCATCTACCACCAAACAGCAATACTTAGTAGGTATTGATGTATTCCGGTTTTTAAAGTGAGTGCCATTTTAGTTATCAACGTTCGAGGCGCATTGGTGAAATGAGGAATGATATTTCTTAAGGTCCAGTATCCTTGGATATCTTTGATCTCTTATCATCAGGTAGCCCATTAGTCAGTTCGCCTACCTATGACATAAAAATATATAATAATAACAAAATTTTAACAATAGTTATCATACGATGATTTCTTAAATTCATCACTCATTTTCATATCATGAAGTCATTGGCTTGTCAAATTAAAAAAAAAAGAACATTTTACTTTGAGGTAGGTTATTGAGCACCATCCGGCTTATCAATTATTTTTCTAAGCAGCCATTTTGATCAAGCCAGTTAAAATTGTTATTAAGGCTAGTTGAAGGTATAAGGAAAAGTTGATATTCCTTACAGTATCAATATACCTATATAGACAGTACTTCTTACTTACCAAGATGATCCATTTTTGTCTGCATGTTTTAAATAATGTCTATACAAGATATACGAAAATAAAAGTTAGGAGAACTCAAGATTAAAACAGTATTTACATATATAAAGCTCTTTCTTAGTTTTTCCGGTTGAAGGTATACTTTTTTTTTAACTGAATAACGTCACGATTTCTTTTAAATGAAATTAGAGTTCGTCTTCGAATGTCTAGCCAAACGGCTAATATAAACCATGTCGAATTGGCGAGACATCTCCGAAGACAAAGACGTCGAGTTGGTGTATTTGTCACGCACCGTAAATATTTTGGACAGAGTTTTATGGGCTCTGTAGATTTTATGAGGCTTTCGCGCGGACCATTGTCTCCTATGTCGATTTGCCATGCCTACCCGGGACATTTACGATATAAGTACGGCATCTGCAAGAAATCTGTTTAAGTTTTTACGACACCATTGTTTTAAATGCTACCTGAAATATTGAGAAACTAGTTTTTGAGAAACATCATCGTTATGTTTTTATTTAACATTGAGCTATTATTTATTGTTATTGTTTGCTGATAACAATGTTGTAATCCCTGATCGTATATATTCATCCTAATAAATTAATATCTGTAAAAATAAATAACATGTACCATTCCATCTCCTGTAAAGAACCTACAGTCGATCAAAGGTATTTATCCTTTTGGGTAGAAGGCTCGAAGCTTATTCCACCACTGTTGGTGGATATACATATGTACGTCGTGAAGGTTTCTCCATTTTTTATCAACACCGAGCGTGAGATCAATAATTATAAACATTAATGGCATTACTTTAATTACAAGCACATGAGAACGCAATGGTGTAAACTTAGGCAAGCCCGCCCGATATCGAAACCAATAACTTAGTTTAACATTCACGCGATCTAGCAACTGGATCATCTAAGTTCTCTCTCTCTCACTTATGTAGAATATGCATATATTATTTAATTGATATCTTTTTTAATATTTAAATTCGATAAAATAAATCGATCGATAGTTATTTAGATTTCAATGTGACATTTAAATTAACGTAAATTGAAATTAGAACTAACTTTCTATCGGTGACTAATGCTCTGAAATTTTATACATCGAATAAATCTCTGACGAGTCACTGTTACATAAAACACGGAAGACGCATCGGCCTGATTCTCTCACCTGATCATTAAACAGTATTTAGTTGGTTAAGGCCTGTTCTGTGCCGGTGCGCAATGTGAGGCGACGTCAAGGCTGCGGTAACCTCGCTGTTTGTGGAGCGTGACGGCGACGTGTCGGCACCCACAATATGACGTCACGTCCCCTAGTCGAAGGTGCCTCAGCTGGACTTCAGTTACGTGTTAATGTTGCAATTCACTTTGGAAATTAGGACTTCTTACTAATTAAGACTACTTATTTTTTCTCAAAATAGATTTAAATATTTAAAATAAGAGTAGGCATTGAATGAATTACCGACATATTATTTAATATCAAGGATGTATGGTGCAAGACTATTGCTTATTCCAAGAATAAATTATAAAACAAAAAAAAAAGTTGTTATGATGTTTGGAACTCCATTTCTAAAAGTGTTTGTTATTTATAGGAGAAATTATTTTTTGTTATGTCCTGTAATTGTATAAAGTTTGTTATCGAACTTTTACATAATAAATTGTTTAAAAGTCGTCATGGTTTTGGGGTTTGGTTATAGTAAAAAGGTTTTTGCATTATTCCACTAAGAAATCTTATGTCATCTTATATTTTCATATAATAGTAGATTTTAGAGGTGTACCTAGAGCTATAACTATGTCAAAATTCACCTGAATGTGTATAGTATATTTTCAAATAACTGCATGGTTTTTTTTTAAAAGTTTTTACAGCTATTTATAAATAAATAGGTTATATGTATTATAATATTTGAGATAGATTTGCGAAACAATGAAAAAGATTTTCTTGGTGCAATATTGTTTGGTTTTTATAAAAACCGTATTATAGATATAGAGCTTAATAAACTGATAAATGGCGTATAGAAGATAATGTTGTGTCTGTGTTAGGTAGTTGCAGTAAATTGTACCTCATAGATTCTAACAAATTGGATGTTAAAATATAAAGATCAGAGTTTTTATATTAAGGTGAACTACATCCTACATATTTACAAGAATATTAATAATATTATATACTAGAATCTCCCCCGAAATACGCTTAACTTTCTGGTATATTTTTCAGTTAGGCAATACAAAAAAGGCATCTCATTCGTTAGTATAGATTGCAAAATTTAAACAGTATTTTTTCTTAATCAACAATATCGACTGGGTATGTATTTGTTACTCATTTCTTTATAATAAAACTGATTTAATGTTTTTTTTGTTTTTTAAAGTTACGTAATTGATTACAGCATAAATAATTAAAATACGATTGCAAATAACTTTATCCTGTGTCATTATGAAAAAAACTTAAACAGGTGTGAAATTGAGCCCATTTTTTGTTCAGGCAATAGATTTCGTTGGTCCCGAAGCACGCCACTACGTAATACCTGTCCATTACAGACGTACAAATCACCTAAACGTCCGTTTAAAACTATATAATTTCGCACTAAGCAGAATGATTTGGGAATTTCGTCTCGTTATAAATTTCCACCTTTGTTTTTTAACTCCCAACAATTACCGGCGGTTTTGTTCCGACAAAGAATTTTTTTATTAAACCGTACGTTTGATTGATGGGCGTTTATTTTCGGGTTTGATCCGAAGATGCTTCCGTGTTAAAAGAAATAAATTTACTGATTATTAGAATAATTATTTATTTCTAAACGATATTGTTTTATATCTAATTAGTTTATAAATTTGTTTTGTTCAAAGATTCGTTCACGCTTTTAAATTAATGTTACGGTTACCTTCTGAATTGACGCCGGTAATCGGTAAATTATTTAGAGAATAATTATGTTTTGTAGCATAAGAAATAAAACTAATAGTTTAATAATATATATTTGCAGTTGTATATATTATATATGTGAAATATTAGTCGTACTAAATTTTTAGTTAAACTTATGATTGAAGGCTGATATTATTATAGGACAATAGTGTGTTCCCAAACATTAATAGCTTTCTCTTCCCTCACCGTTGTAGTCCGATAGACTTAGTCCGACTATACTTTACTTGCTATCTGAAGCACGGGAGTTAATGACTATAGGCTGACAACTTCAAATAACCATACTACTAAGATACACGACAGTTTAAATACCTATTTAATTAATTGAGCCGCGATTGAAACCAGAACTCCGTGATCTACAGTCTCAAAAGCATCCTATTATATCAACGAAGCTGTATTGCTGTATTATAAAATAGTAATAAGAATGAGACACATATTTTGCACTTGTGAGCTTGTTTCATCCACAGCTCAGTAGTGATTTTGGTTATAAAACATGATCAACTAGCTGATCGTCCCGACTCCACTTGGGTATAAAACGGATTGTGTCATACATGATTTTCCGAAACATTAACCGTTTACGCTGCATACGCACCGGAAGCACTTGCAACATTGTCATTGATACTCCGATTCTATTGGTCGTAATGGTATATAATCTATAGCCTTCCTGGATAAATGGGCTATCTAACACTGAAAGATTTATTTTTAAATCGGATCAGTTCAACCGAACCAACAAACACACTCTTCAGGTTTATAATTTTAGTATAGATTTATTTTGTAAATAATTCGCAACTGAACATTTTAATCGGTATTTTTATATTTATTCAATATCACTTGAGATATTCCCTAAAGCTTCCATTTTTAGTTGTATAAAGCAAGACCAACAAAATTGTGTTTACTTCCCGTGCAAGGCTTTTGTAACCATTTCACGGTGTTGCCATACAAACAGCGGCCACGACGAATCCGAACGTGGCTATTTGCTAACCATTTGACCCGACTCCTCTCGCGCCCACTAACCTACTGCGATAAGAAACAACTAAACGTAACCGATATTTGATTTTTAACTTTCTATCGAAGTCATAGAGTTCAAATTTGAAAATCAGCAATGATTCATCTTTTTGATGTAATGATGTGTAGTCGGTATCAACTGTTTATTTACTGACAGAGCTTTTCAATCTATCGCAGTTGCATGTCCTCTTTCAGCCTTACGAAAGTAAACTTTATCTAAAAGTTTTTAAGGTTCTATTTTAAAATATTTCGCTTATTTTATATCGATTGTGTGTTTTGAAAGCAGATAGTGACGGGTGGAAGAGTCTTCAGAACCGTTAGCTGGACCGTTCAGTATATTATTTTTTAATAAATAATGATGCATTTCGCCGTAGATGGCGTTAGCTTATATTTATAAGGTATAAGGTGTTTAACCAACATTAATATAATCTGTAATTTATATAATCTTAGTAATAATTCATTGTTCAAAAAATATATTAATTAGACGCTTACTGAGAATGGTGTTATAAATAATGGGTATCAGTATTAATTATAAAATAAAATATACGGAACATATAAGTGGGACACTTATGGCAGATGGGTAAACGTCATCTTCTTTAAAGAGAGGAATTGGACCTTATTCCACCAGCTTGGGTTGGTGAAGTCACATGTGGAAGAATGTCATCCGGGACATGTAGATCCACCTATGATGTTTTTCTCCACCGCCGAGATCATTAAAATTAGTAGATTAAGTGTATGGGAACTTCGGATTAGATTCGAGAGTGAAATATTATATATAAATCGTATATAAGCCTAATTAGAATTACGCATTTTTCGTGTAAATAGAAACGCATATATAACCTTTTAACGAATGATTAGCTCCTTTTTTGAGAAAGCTAATTCACAGACATTTATGACAAATAAGAAATGAATCTGTCATCGTCATTTATTTCCTTATTCATTATTACGTAAAGTGTATTTATAAAGTTGTAAATGTCAATTAATAATATAATTTATTACTTACTGTTAAACATTAGTTTAAATTTCCCGTCTATTTATAATATAATTTATTACTTACTGTTAAGCATTAGTTTAAATTTAAGTGATTTTAACATTTTTGGATTACAATAAAATATTGATTGATCTCCGTACAATTTAATTTAGATTTATTAAATTATAAGTATTAATATAGATAAAGATTGTCTAAAACATAAAATCGTCTCAATATAATTAAGTATATAGGCATTAAATACTGCCTGCGGACTTAAATGAATATTTATTTTAAGCCTGAAGCTTATAAAATGCAAATTAATTGAAATTTAAAAATATCTTAATGTTGTTTCTAATTTATTTATGATTCCAAATTAAAATAAGACAAAGATGTGTACATACATAATAAATTTAAAGCTTAGTAAATTGAAGGTACCTATATAATTTACAAATTTTACTACGAACGATAAAAAAAAATAATTAATTGTATTTTTTATTAAATAACTTTGACTTGGTAACTTACATAAAAATAATGACGCAAATTCACAAATTAATGAAGGTAAGGAATCTTTTACTCACTTTATTTTTTTGTCGATCAACATTGTTTTAACTGGCAACACTCAGAGTGTTGTTCTTAACAATATTGATTTATCATAGTGACCCAGTGAAGACGAGGCGCCGGCGCGTCTCTGCTCTCGAGGACCCTTCAGTTCACATATAAATTGAACAAACACTTGTCTGTCAGAACTATGTCCTTGTTTCCATTCCGTTACTATTCTGTTGCGAGTTACGAATGATGTAATAAGAATAATTATAAATTAAAGCGTCCCAATTGCGTCTGTAAATGTAATACCATGAGTATTACAAATCTTAAATTAAAAAATGACGAAAAAATTACATCGGACAATTAAAAAATGACAATGACAACACATTAAAAATTGGCGGGAATATCCGTCACATTGAAATCTAGTATTGTTATCTGTTTTATAACACATTAACACATTATTTGTCAGAATCGATTCTGGCATATAACCTCTGGACAACTAATATTACCTGAGCCATTTTTGGATAAAACTATTAAAAAAATGATGATTCAAGTATTAATTTATATTCATGCTTACCCATTTGACTCTGGAGTTAGAATTATAACCTATAAACAAGTACTGAAAATAGAAATATTCATTCAGAATAAGTATTTGGTAGAATTATGATAGGGTGCTATTAAATTAAACGGTATTTTTTTCTTCGAGCGATCTTCGCTTGATCCGAGGAGCAAAGCCACGATGTGCAATGTTCTACCAACGTCTGTTTATGAGCATTATTCTGGTATCTAGTGAAAACTATCTTCACGGCGAGCTCCATCTTCTCCGTACACGTTACAATCTAATGTTATTGTGGTTAAGTTTAATCTTATACAATAACAAAAAAAATCGACATTAAATTAGTTTTACTAATATTATTTGAAGGTAAATTTATTATGTATTGATATATGCACGAGTTCGTAAGTTTCAATTCACATTTGTGTAGTCTGTCATCATGTCTAGATAACTTCAGGATTAAACTATCCAAACTAGAAGCATGATTAGTGGTATATTTTTTTTGTCTTTCGCAGTTTAGCATACGTCAAGAACAAACGCGCGCGCGATGCATTTAATTTTATCATTTACCTAATAATTCGTCCCTTTTTTGCCCACGCATCGCCGGGTAACGTTGCGATATTCTATATTGTTGTAATAAATATGATTTACTTCTCATATGATCGTTTAAATAACGTTGTTTTAACCTACACCTACGCTCATCAGGTCAACGACATTTAATTTACTTTAGCGATACTAAAATGTCTGAATACTATTGGAGATAGAGGATGAGAGGATAATGTAATAAATAACATATAAATAACTTACTGATATGTATGTAAAAATTGTTGTAGGTAATCATTAAGCTGATTCTCGATACTTCGAGTATAAGTATGTTAATAATACACTTAATATCGTACAGTAATTTTGACATAATCGTACCAATTTTATCACCACTTATAAAGTATATTGCTACACTATTAATCCTTTATATACTTACTATAGCTAAGATGCTTTTCTTTATAGAAAATATTATTAAAGTAAAACTAAGCCTTTAATAAGTATCTAATAAAGATCGACGATGAAATTTATTTGCATGTCAAAAATAATTACTACATGTTAATAGTACACCTTAAGACATTTAAAATGTAGGCCGAGTAAAAAGAAGTAAAAATCTTATTAATACATTACGATAACCGGAAGTTATTGACCTTGTTGAAATTTGAATTGCGGTTTTGCTGTAATAGGTACTTACTAAAAAAAGATTGTGAAAATGATACAATTTTCAGTTTAAAATAATACTTTAATAGTGTATCTGTGATGTAAATGTTATAGATTTAAGTATTATAGCTATTATGCAATTGTATGATTGAAAATTTCAACATACAAATGTACCAAACAAAAAGAAAACGTGTACGTGACAGAAATGAGTCGTTTTATATAAACGTGATATTAGTCGCATAATTTGATACTCATACAAGCAGGAACATGACTTCACTGGTAGTCGTTAGTACTAAATAATACACACAAAATCAAATCCCTAAAAGTCCACTACGAAAACTAAACACAAAAAATAATTGGGAATCAAGATTGAAGCAGATAAGGTAATCCGTGTCGAGTTTATTTGTTTTTAATTATTCGGTGGCGAGTCCGCCCCTGGCTAATGACTCTATCGCGCGATTTACGAGCGCCCCTGGGCCTTTTGTTTTTTTTTCTTTTATTTTAACCTGTAGTTTCATTAGGAAGTCGTTTTTTTTATGGAAATATTTGCATAAGTACCGAAATTGGTTGAGAACGGTGACGTCAACGCCTTTTCATCGATGTTTGTTAAAGAGTCAATATACTGTTCAATACGGCGAAATTGTAAGTTTTATTTAGAAATTGCTCGTGTTTTGACGAATGTCAAATACAAATCTGTTGCTAAATTAATATTTGATTTCAGTTATCGCTTATTTATATTGCTTTGGGGGTATTTAGGTGTTTATGGAGAATTAGGTAATGTCCAACGTCATTATTGCTGTAGGTATTATAAAATTATATAATAATCGTTTGATATGCAGATTGTATTTTAATAATTATATATTTGGCTAAAATTTCTAAACATTAGGAGAAAAAAATTATAATTATTATTATTGTTGTTTCTAAACGTTTGGAGAAATAGTATTATGAAGTACGGGAATAAGGGTTTTAATAATCGATCACAGCTCTCTCAATGTTTTTCAGATTAGTGATTTTCTAATATGTAGTGTAAATAATGATTAATTAGCATATGTTATAGATATACGGAAGTAATTTTGGTCCACATAAATATCATATTTTATCCCATCCTAGTAACTTCGAGCGATTCGCGAATACTGCGTTACCTGTGACTATAACCCCACCTCTTAATACAATAGGTAGGTACGCAAATATGACTTCAAGCAGAAAAGTAGTATAGAAATTACACGAAAACTTTTATATATATAACATAGTACGATAATTATATTGAAAAATAAACGACTCAAGATAGGAGTTGAGGATCTTAGACATTTCAATGTGATTGATATTCTTTGAGTTATAAATGGAACAATGATGGCCTAAATCACACGTAAAACTTAATCGAGTATCACAGGTTCCAACACAGGTAATTACCGTTTTTATGTGACTATCATCTATTACATATCAAATCAAATCCCTCTATTCTACAAGCTTTAAACTTATTGTTTGCCGAATTAAACACTATCACCGGTTCAGAAAATAAAATATTCTGACCTGTTAAGAAACGGTGAAACAAGCTCATCGGTTTTTTTGTCAAGTTTTGATTGCCTTTATATATATATATATATTGCCTATATTATTATATTATTATATTATTATTACCTATATATTCTAAATCACAAAGAAATAATCAGGAGGCGATCGTTTCATTCCCAAGGTGTGCTATCAACGATGAACTAACTTATTGTATAATAAACTTTTATGTCACTTATAATTTAGTGACGAATGATGTTATATAAAAAAATTATATAAATTAAATTATAAAGTCAATTAACCTTAAAAATGACTTGCTACTTACTTTACATAATTTATTATTGAATTTAATTTATTTTTTACATTTGATGACTCATATAAACTGTTATTTGATTTAAATTATCATCTCTGTAATAAGGTTAAGAGTGTCTAGTTGAATTTAAAATGTACGAAAAAATAATTGTAAAATAATTATATTCTGTAATTGGATTTTAAATTTTGTTTAATATAACATTACAATAAGAGCTAAATAAAAATAATTTAAAATTTATATTAAGTATAACGAATTTGATTAAGATATTTTTTATGGATTCCATTTGAAGTTACGTGACTAGTATATAAAAAATATAATTAAAATCAATTTTAAAAATAAATTAAATAAAAAAGTAAATTAAATTAAAAAAAAAAAGTAAAGTAAACTGTTTTTTATCTTACCTCTTTATCGTATTCGTTTTCACATTTAATTAACCGGATATTACGATACTTATTCTATTAAGATTTTTTTTTTATATCAAGTGACTCATTAGAAGTAAGTCGCTTTCTTTTCGTAATGTTATCGCTTCAAACCTTTTAACGTTTCATTACAGCGACACGCTATCAATACATTACTAGTACAACACGTCAAACTAAAGAAATTAAAGAATATACTACAAAATTTGTACCAATTACTCAATAATATATATTCAAATAGAAAAAAAGTTTATTAAGTTGATTTGTAATGCGTTGGCTTTAATAGTGATTCTATTTAACAGGAACCATCAAAATTCAGGATTACTAATAACTATTTTTAATAAGTATTTTTTTCGTAATATATATTTTTTGTAGACAACTATACATGACTGATACCAGGGACTCTAAACTAGGAAATCCCTTATCTAATGGGCCCGTGTAATATTTAATGGAATACGAAAATATTCCGCAAGACCAAAGGTTTTAAGCAGAAGGAGAAAGTGTAACGCTACAACTTCCAACTCCTAAAATTTAGTGTTATCCTTACGATCCGAATTAACATCAAAGATTTTATAAAGATTACTTCAATCAATTTTAACAAGATGGTTTTTTGAATAAATATGAAAGTTCTTACCCGGCTTAATTATATCTTTGTATTATACATAAATTCTCCATGACAAAACATACAATATTATTTTAAGCTATCTCAAGGAATAACAAAATCTCGTAAGAATAATATTGAGTAATTTACTAAAACAACAAACTAAGTTAAATCGTCGATTTTAACATTGATAACTTATCTTATCTATGAAAGCTTATCATAGACATTGTAGATGACACACTACCCTTCCCATCTACTGAACTGAAAATATATACAATAATAGACGCAATTGTAAATATAATTAAAGATTATAATTGCGTAAAGTACCAATATAAGTTTTTTCAAATATGTAAACAATTATAGAAAAAAACAAAAACAGTTTTTAGTATCGTTTACATTTAAATGATGTACGCACGCACTTTTGACCGTATAATACAAAAGTTACTTTAAAAATCTTTATAAAATGTAACAATACAACAAATCTGCCATTCAAAGCATAAATATTCATTATTTTTGAGTTAAATTCATTTCTTTCTGTCTAATTTACGTATCCATATAAACATATTTAATATGAGAATTGATGAACTGACGTAGAACTCCATAACACAAATGTGGTCGCTTGGACCCATAACAAAACGCATAACAGTTATGTAAATAGATAAAGCCTTCGGCGGCGCGTTTACGACGGAGCCCGCTTAATTGTTTTATAATTCTGCCCTGAACCCTTTACCGTAATAAAACTTTCCAAAAACAATTTTATTGCTTTTTTTTTCAAACGACTACCGCTCGCTTGCTTTCAGCATTGTTACGGAACACGAGAATAGAGTAACCGCAAGCAACCCTGTTACTGTGCTCAAATGTAAGGGGTAATTTATATTAAATATGTGTAATGCTGTTATTATCATGCGTTTCAATTTAAAATAACAATTATGATCTTTCAAGAGCCGCGCTATTTCAGTGGATAGCAGGGCTAGCTTCATTGACTTTTGACGTGATTAATTTTTTATTGTAATTCAAATTTCCCATAAAACTAAATATGGTTAGGTTGGTCAGCACTAGTTGGTTAAAGGTTTGGCAAATACAAAGTCCATCGCGAAGCCTTAAGAGCAAAAGGAGGCTTCGATAGTGGGTCATTATACATACACAGTATACAGATTATTTGTTAATAGGAACTGATAAATAACTCGTAAATAGCTAATTGCGTATGTATAATGATAAGAGACATATTGCTTAATATTAATACTATTAAATTAAAAGTATGCGTTCGTTAACTATTGGGCTATTTAAACTTTACTATTTTGGTAATATAGATATAAAACAACATTTCTCAGCTTTTTGCCTCCGCTGGTGATGGCTGGTTCATTTTTTGAGAATCGGAACTGCAATTCAATAAATTAATTAGCTGCTAGCATTCGAGCCACAGTTCCAAGCCGTTATGATAAATACAGTAACTATTTTTATTTCTATATAGTTAATGTTATAATTATTATTATGTACAAGTTTTATTTATGAATAATATAAATAATGTATAACCAGAAGAGTTAAAGTTCGGGAATCATTTTTACTTTCAATAATGGAAAAAAGAAGATTATGTGTAAATTATATGTCAGTTTTTCAGTGCATCGAGTATTCCGCCGTTGACGCGGGGATCTTCAAAGTATACCTTCGCTGTTTTATGCAACTATTTGCTTAGTTACTAAGAAACGAGTAAACAGAGCTTCTACCCCGTATTACGGAGAAAAAATATATTTAGCCTCGGCTAAGTCGAGGCAAGCAATGCCGAGGCGGTCGAGGCAAAAAATATAAATGGAATTTAACTTAGTGCGCTTGACCTTCTCGGAATCGTTAGCAGCCGTAACGGTACTCACACCGCGTCCCCCAGGCCCCCAGGTAGGCTATGCACTTACGAATTATCGTTTGTCCATTTCATTTTGTCGAGTGATGTGGTGTTTTAGTAATATAGCTAAATTATTGGAGAATTAATAAGTTTACTCCAACTCGTACCAAATCCTTAATATAAGTCATCGCAAAGCCTTAAAATAAAAATCAATAACTTACTTACTCTTCAATACGTTGTTGACACTAAAAATTACAATCATTTCAGATATTACGTACCTAATAACTAACCAAATAGGTTTGATAACTATTTTATTTTTAATTAATAACATACTATTTTGTACTTGGAATCACATTAGGTTATCGACCTTTATATAATTAACTCGGCAAATTTATATATAACGTCTTATCTACGCATTCGAAACCCACACGGCGCCACCCACTTTTCGTCGGCGTCAACGAATCGCCGTTCAAAAATGTTTAATGACAAATGAGACCAAATATTGACAATATAAAAACAAAGAGACGGCATCAGGGGCGGGCCGGTGTCAATCTCAAGAACAAACAAGAATGTTTGAGCAAGGAATTAAGCGATAAGTTTAGCTGTTTGCGTCGTTGTTTGACTGCTTTGGATGTGGGAAATCGGTTTGCGACGTAAAAACCGCCATGTGGAGCGGATGTCAGGTATTAGTCAAGCAGATGTAACTATTACGGGTAAAAATATATTATTATTTATTATACGTAGAATGTAATTGATATTTTAAGATCAGTATTTAAAATTTTTATACTGTCGCATAAACGTATCGCGATTATCATATTTCATATTTTTACACTGTGTCAATATATATATATATATATACATACATAATATATTTCTAATAAATCTTACATATATAAGAAATATATAGATTCTCAAAAACAGATTCAATTTTTTTTTGAGACAATCGTTTCGGTAAATAGCTGTTTTTCATTATATAATGTAATTTCATTTTCAGCCTTTTAGCTGTATAATTGACAAAATCCGTTAGAATCAATTTATTTAAATAAATTTTATTTAAATCGGTATATAATGAGATTATTCGATTATTCTATATCTAGTTGGAACACAAGAAAACTTTATAGCAATGAATATGGTGGTTTTCTCTCAGAATACAGACATTAAACTTAATATAGAAATTAACATTGGCAATATTGGGAATGTTGCCAATGTAAAAACTGTTAACATTAAAATTAAGTTAATTAAACTTGGTATCATTGAAAACACAAAAAAAATTAAATAAATTTGATTTTTAAATTAAAAGTTTAAAAAATACCCGCATATCACTTTAATAATTTAACAAGTAGGTACGTACTAATATAATAAAATATATTTTTTTGTATAACCTCTTTTCCAGATCTTTAGACAATTCTTAGGCGTGTGTTGTCAAAGGAACCGCAATAATCACAGCAATGCTAACCGTGAGAGACAATGGTTTGAGATCGTGGGAACAGTCGCCCACCCTTGGGTTAGAGTCCCGGTCGATACCGTGACGGTGGGGCGCGAAATGTGTGACCGGCCTTACATCCGGAATATGTTTTATTATTTATGTTTATTAATATCAACACATCGTCATAATAAGTAAATAAATATTTTAATTTACTTACAATGTCTAAAAAACCAAACTAAGAATACTGAGACCATATGAATACAAGTTGTTATATTATATAACTGCCTAAAATTAGGTACCTACGATGTAACTAGTTCCCTAATGTTTCCTTATCTTATTATAGTTATAGTTTATTTTTTATAAACACTGAACTGTGCATATAAAAATATAACAATATATATTATTTGGTGCTATTGTACTTACACTTATTAAAAAAACAATAATTTAAAAGAAAACATACGGTTATCGTTTTTATTAGTTTAGAGACCACACAAAAAATCTAGTATCCTGAAATATATGGATCATCAATATTCATATTATCAAAAATAGTTTGTTTGTTTGCTTGAATTGTCTCAGGAACTCAGGCTATAATAGGTCATAACATCATGCAACGCCCAATAGAAGCAAAAGCATATATGACAGAATCTGTAATATAGCCGAGCAAATTCGGGACGAGCAGCTAGCATTAGAATACTTAAATTTGGGTACTTATAAAAATAAACATCATTAAAGTGGGTAAAAGTCAAAATACAATTGCTTGTCAAATTAAGGTGCCTGCGGTATAAATTTATCAATAAATGTGTGATATTTACCATACTTTTAATGTTGTTTATTTAATTATTTTTGCTTAATATAACCTTTTAATTCTGACTGTTTTTTATGATTTTACCGAATATTTCACACTAGGTCTTCTATAATTTGTGTTAAAACGAGACAGAAAATTGATTGATAATTTAATTAAATAAAATTGTCGGTTTTATCTTTTTAATATAAAACAATGAAAACAAATTATTATCAGCAATTTTAGGAACCTACTACATAATTATAACCTACTTCATATTTAGAACTTGTAATTAATCGAATTATAGTTGTTAAAATCTATGAAAGAATGAAATGATTGTTTCTTATCATTTCAAATCAATTTTCTCAGTGTTTTAACCTGAGCGAAGAATTGATTTCGACCAACTTTTCTATTGGCTTGTATTTATATTTTAAAGATATAATATAATTTGAAAAAATAATTAAGGTATTATCCGTTTTGCCTTTCGGAACGATAATTTTTTTTTTTTTGATTTTAATTATCGTATTGTTGTAAAATATTTTTTTAGGATATTTAAAATAACATGGTATGCTTGCAAACGAAATATTATATTTTGCTGATTTCTAAGGTTTTCTTTTATTTAATAAGTTAATACTTATTATGCTTAATTAATAAGAGGCATAATAAATATAAATAACATCCTTAGCCGGAAATTATAAGAAAAAAATGGGTTCTTGACATTTTGTATAGACTTCATATCTTTTAATATAATTGTGCAAACAATGCAACTTACAGTACGATCAAGTGCTCGCATTGAATAATAAAAGATGTAATGAATTCACACCATACGTCACTTCACCCCATCGGACGTAAGTGAAAGTAGTGTTTAAATTAATGCGGCTTAAACACTGGGGCGGGATCGCGGGATTGCTATCCCGGGGGACGAAAAAGTGCCTGAATCTATCAACTATTCCCGGGGATTTGATTAAATCCAAACTCACCCCTTGCGTGTTGACAGTAATTGATTGAAATGCGACTTTCCTTGAAGCTATCGACTTCCTTGTTTCAATTGCGCATACGATTCAATTTGATAATATATTCAATGAAGGAATTTTATGGTCAAAATGTGAAAAGGTTTACCTTTAAATCTTATTGAGACTCTCTACATTTATATTCATGTACGCATGTATATTTGTTTAATTTTAAGCATATGTAATCTGTACTTTAAGTATTTTTATATTATTTCAAATGTCTGATTATGTCTGAATATAAAAAGGAAATGTCCTTTAATTATTATTTTTTAATATCCATCAAACATCATCATGCTTGTCTAAAAAATTTTAAAAAGTTATTTTTTTAGTTTAAAAAAAACATTTTAACATTAAATTTAAAAAGTTGTAAGAACTTTTGATAAAATTATTTAGAGTGGGTATTTGTATTTTTAGGTGTAGGTACTGTATCTTTAGTAACAATGTAAATGTTGGCAATATCACTGGTCATAATGCGAATGGAATTTCTTGTTTGTTTTAGCAATTTTATAAATTCAATCTGGTTTAATAAGAACGTTTTTATATATAAGAAACATTTAAATGAAGAAGTTTATTATTTTTCAACTTAAATAATTATATTTTTAACCCTAGAATCAATATAATTGTCATTGTTCCAATATTAATGTAGAAATTAATATTATTAAATCATGTATAATTTTGAGTAAATAAAAGTATCTAATACTCCAAGTCACAAAAGCGTTGAACGGTTTCTTAATATTTTGAAGCAATCTACCGTGCGCGTTGAAATCTTTACTATGACGCTTATATAGATCGTCTGTATTGAAATAGATACAGTTCTCTTAGTTTAATGCAAACAATATTATAGACTTAGATAACTTTCTGAAATATAAATATTTAATAATCACATTTTAGGGTTGGATATAGTTAGGGGGTCCAGAACAAAACAGCAGATACAGTTTTAACGCGTCGTTTATTGATAACTTCATTTTTCTCTTCAATATACTTTGTGTCCACTGACTATATAACACTCACTGTACATTTTTGTATTACAATATTTTTAGTCTTTCGAGGCATCATAACTTTCGATTTCATATAACAAATATTTTGTACAATACACGACGGGCGTACGAGAGTGGCGTCGTGGCACGTCTTATCGCTATCTACCTACGCTTTATCGACTAACTTCAACTTCAATCTAGCCTTTAACACTATATTTACATATTGTTCAAATTTTTTTGGTATTCAAATAACCCCGTACACTCCGTCATCTTACACACGTCCTCACGCTAAGCCTATCTTTCGTCCGCACAACACAACTTAAAATATTTTAACTTAAACCATGAAAAAATACAATAATCATAATATAATACAAGATATTCATCAACAACATTTAATTGAACGTTCGGCCGTCGGTGGCGAGCCGATATCTCGCCGACGTCAACAGTCCGTAACACTAACAGCGCGGCGGGTGAGCCCGCGATACATTACAAAACAAATAAAGAACATACCTAGAAGTATGTACGCCGATAACGATCACTGTCCTAAGCGAACGAGTCGCAACAAAGTCACTGAGGGAGCGCGCCGACACGACCAGCTCATAGCGGCGGGATGTCGATGTCGCACGCGAAAGGCGATTCTCAGATGAGCGGCATGGCGCGCTCGCCGGCGGCCGCGTACCGCTGTTCGTCGGGCACGTGGTACATGTTGATGATGTGGCTCAGGTCTTGCTGCCCGTACTCGCGCTTCATAGCTAGCTGCTCGTGCGGGTGGGTCTGCGAGGATAGGTGCCCGTGGCCACCAAACTCGCGCTTCAACTGCGTCGGAGGCTCATGCGACACATACTCGCGTTTCAATCCTGGGGGTCCGGGCGACACTGGTTCCGACTTGGCTGACGAGCCGCTCGGTGAATGTGAAGCGCAAGAAGCTGGCAGCGCGTAGCCACCCGGCGAGCCGGGACCCAGCCCGTACGCAGAAGGTGATGGTGGTTGCGGCAGATATGGCGACCCTTGTCCTCCACCATAATAACCGCCACCATATCCGCCTTGTTGCATCTGAGATACGTCGTAGCGCGGGTACCCATATGCCTGTTGCTGGTAAGCACTGGGGTCGTGCATCATGTATCCGTTAGGCATGTATCCGTTTGGCGCCATCTGATATACATCTCGCGGCTGCTGTGCCGTCGGTGCGGCTGTTCTTTGAGCGTCACCTGCTCCCAGTAATGCTCCACCTCCCAACGGATATTTTTCTTGTTTTTTAGCGAGGGTCTTCGTTTTTCTCCTTGGTCTGTACTTATAATCCGGATGTTCCTTCATGTGAACAGCTCGAAGCCTCTTCGCTTCGTCGATGAACGGTCGCTTCTCAGATTCTGAGAGATCTTTCCACTGAGCACCTAAACGTTTTGAAATTTCAGAGTTGTGCATCTTGGGATTATCCGAGGCCATCTTTCTGCGCTGCCCACGCGACCACACCATGAACGCGTTCATTGGGCGTTTCACCCGTTCTGCGTTTGAGTTCTTACTGGAGTTGTTATTATTGTTGTTCGGGGGCTGATGGTGTTGCTGCTGGGGCTGCGTATGATGCTGAGGCAACGGCTGGTGTTGGTGGTGTTGAAGTTGTTGATGCTGGCCAAGCGGCTGCTGCTGAGGCAGCGACATCATGCCGCCGAGCGCGCCTAACGATCCATAACCGTGTTGGAGCGCGTGGTGCGGCGGCACAGTGGCATGTAGGCTGCCGCCCTTTAGATCCGTCTCCATCGTCAACATGTCGTCTTCCTGCGGCGCGTACAGCTTGCCGATCCTTCGTTCACCGTACACAACGAGAGAACTGTCGGTCGCTCACATGGACTCGCGGCGGTGCGCGTCGGAATAACGTCTCGCGGTACCGTACGGCGCGGAGGCTACGTGCGTTGTGAGGTGGTCGTCCGGCGGGCGGCGGCGAGTGCGCTCCCCCCCGCATCCCCCCGCGCGGCGGCCCCGGGGCCCGCCCGTGCCGCGCGCGCTCCAATAGAAGGCGGCCGCGGCCCCGCCCCGCCCGCGCGCTCCCACCCGCCGAGCCCTGCATTTTTAATCGCGTGGCGACCGAGGCGAGCGTACGCCTCGCCGCCGCCGCCTCATGCAAATCACAATTTTGTTTGCCGACGGTGGTTGCACCTCCTCGACCTTAGTTTATGTTGTAAACAACATACGCTATCTAGCTCTTTTGTAGAGCGCTACTTGAAATTTCAATTAAAAAAAACTTCTTTCCATGCCCAAGTTGAGTTTAGTAATTAATTTTACCTTATTCTATTATTTAAAGATAAAGATATATATAAAAATTGTTATAAGTAAAAAAAAAACCATAACTATAAATTTCATTTTTGTTCTGTTAGTTTATTGTTACGAAGGTACAAAACAGCTGGATTGACGTTGAAGTGTGCACAGCTGTGAGCTAAGTTCAAGGCCTCGCGTAGCGAGATGGCGACGCGCTAATGTCTACAATAATTCAGATAGTCATTGATGATCACTTACAATATGCCCCTTTGTTCCTATCCACAATAGCGACTTATTCAATTTAAACACTCATTCACCGTTGCATTATGCGATATATAAACAATAAATACTATGACACAAGGCCAATTTTACTATTCTTTTGCTAGTTATCTGTTACAAAACAGTTCGGTAATCCTACAAAGTGCTATTGAAACGTTCTAAAACAGTGGCTGGTTAGTTGAAGTTGTTAATATATAATACTTCATCCTTGCGTCAGAAGGCTTAATAATAATGTTATAATAAGTTCAATTTTGTTTTGGTTTCTCTTACTTTTTAGATTGTTTTTTGTTTTATTCACTGTTATGTATTGTCAGGATAATTCTATTTAAAACTTTCGTTTATTTCAGAACTTATAAATGTTATGTATAGAATCTAATGGATTCAACATACCTTAATTTAGTACACTATCTGAAATTGTGTACCTAAAGGAAATAACTTGTTAATAAAATATCGAATGTGAACCTACAGTTTTTTTCCATTTATTTTCCACTATCTTAGGTACTTTTACTATATTGTTTTCGAACAACTAGAAGGTAGGTTTAGATAACTGTACCTACATAAAGATTTTTAGCATAAGACTTATTTCGTTGAATCGGGTGAGCTTTCTAATTTATAACTATAAAAATGAAACTAAGTATAACCAAGAAGTACCTATAATTAGTACATATTATACATTTTTCTTAATTAAATAAAATTCCTAGTAAACCTTAACTTTCGCATGTATTCAAAAATGGCATAATAAAAGTTATTTTGTATTAGGTACATATCTAAATTATACATACTGTGTAATGTGGTAGTGGTGGTGAGACTACCTGTAGGTAATATATAATAGGTAATGTATAAAAAAAATAGTTGAACATTTGTCAAGATGATTTTAAAATGTAATTTTTTTTTATGTGATATTGTATCTACTGTTGGTTGTCCTACTGAAAAATAAAATAAAATAAATAATAAAACAACATATATTGAACAACAATTTATTACCATCTTGCAGGTATCTCCCTTTTAACTGGAGTGATACCGCAATGAACCAGCCTACTAAGTGCTGATACATCTTAAAGCATCCCCATTTTTCCTACGCGTTCCGACATAAGTACATCTCTATATTTCTCCGAAGTGTACACTGCTCCAAACAACAAGATTTGAAAGACAACATTTACCAAAGGAAAATTATTTTTTCTGTACCACGTTTAATTTTGATACCTAAGACTTAATACTGTGTTACAAAATTAAATAAATGGTGTTAATATTGGATCTAGAAAGTCATTTGTCTTCAAAATCGATTCCCTTATTACGAATTTATACAATTCGCATTTGAAATCCTTTTGTCCACATTGGCCTTTAATGATTGCATATTTAGTAGGTAGTCGGTACTTACTATTTTCGGTATGTAAACGTTTCGAAATTATTAAGTAAATACATACCTAATTCTATTTTAGTGTATTCTTTATAAGAGTGCCTTATTTAAGACTGATTGATTTAATTCAGAAGATGTTTTTTATATAACGTATTGTTTAGCCAAATTAAGAAGGTAGATTAACCGTACAATTCTACTACGTAATGTTCAGGAAAATTGAGAAAAAATATGTTATGATGCATTGATACTATGTAAGAAAATCTTAAACCCCCCTAATAATATACACACCTATATGCAGATACCCATAAGTTTATTTTCGATTAGATCAATTAATTTTACGTCAATCTGTTAATGTCGTCTTTATTTTTAATGTGGTTACAGTAAGCATAAAATATTTTCATATGGTGCTAGAACAATTAAGTACCTACTTACTTAATATAAATTAAGTACTTGAAGTAACCAGTAGTCAGTAATATTACACAAATACAAGTAAGTATATTGAAGATATGGACTAACTACATGTCTTAGGAGATACGAATATAAAATAATAGTAATTTATTTGTAGAAGAAATATTATTTATGAAAGGTTTTACTGAAAATTCCAAATAAAGAAGTCATAAATGCCAATAAAATTATTCATTTAAAAACAAACGAATGTTAATATTCCTCATAAATTTGAATTTATGACTAATTTCAACTAATTACTTGATACCGAACTAACGGTAAATATTTTAACAAAGACATAAGATAACTTGTCAAGTCAGGTAGGTGGTTTCTTAGAAACTAAATTCTGTTACATTCGTTAGTGGCAACTAAACTCTTTTGTTTTGACGGATTTCCCCTATCTGTTTTATTGCTGGAGTAATTTTTGGAAAATAACAATAAGTCCCTATCTGATATTTTTATTACATAATTTTATTAAGTACTTCTGTACTAAGATTATTAAATCAAATATTCTATATCAAAGTACCGACCGAAACAAATGAATCCTGCTTTGTAAACGGACCATTACTGCCATATGTAAAAAAAAAACATTTTGGTAGGTTTAAGACAAAGAATTTCAAAAGACGATTTTATGTATATTATGTAGGAACTAAGACAATTTATTTATCCATGAATAAACAAACAATATTTAACTTGATCTATCCACCTAAATTTAATCTATTACGTCATCGCCTTATTCGATCGACTTTAACCGTAATCCAGGTATAAGTATAGTACTGGAGTATATACTTACTTTATATTTAATGTCAAATCAAATAACTGAGTCTCAGTTATAAAGTTTAGGTATACTTTATATACCTATATAATTACATATATATATCATACATAGGTATGAGTTGCAACTTTTGCCATAAGATGAAGTTATTGTTTTACTGGTCGTAGAAAAAACGTAACACTTAATAAGGTGAAATCCTAGTTATATCTCAAAATTATTAAGGTTTAATTGTATATCAATGACAAGAGAAAACTGTCTAAAACAAAAATTAATTTCAATGAAAACTTAAAACGAATAAACAATTTTTTTTTAAGAAAAATGATATAACTGGTAGGTAATTAAGTACGTAGGTACGGTTATATATTACTTTCTTAGATTTTAAGAACATTACTTGATATATTTACATTTGTTAACTTTGTTTGGGTTAGCGTGTCTACGATAAGAAATTTGGAAAAGTAAGAAAAAAGTACATTACAGATTATAATTAGGTAAGTACCTATATATGGCCTTACTTATTTACACTTTACTTATACCTATGTATGTCTGCATAAGTTAATGTATAGAATAAACCTGTATATGTTACAATAATTTAATTAATTAATTCGATTTTCAAAACTTTGACTTATCAAATATATCAAAAGACATCCTTTTTTTTAAATTGTAGTAATTTATTGGTACAATGTACCGAAATATTAAGTACAAATATAATATCCTATTTTAAAACATCGCAAAAGACATTCTAGGCGAAAAAATTAAATACCTATAAATAATATAAAATGAAATCAATAATTTTATTTTTATTTGAACCTTAATTTTATACTTACACACATTTTCTTGAATCTTATTGGAATTATGATTGGAATAATAATTTCATCTTTTAATTATTTTTAGTCTCAAAAATAAACATTTTTCGTAACTGAAACATGTATGGTAGTGATATATATTTTAACCATTAAGTCAAAATATTTCTCACTTACTTTCATCATTGTAATAGTTAAACAAAAGAGAAGCTGACATAACATTACATTAAAATGTTAAGACAAGCGTTAATAAAATATTTTATAGTTTTAAAAGGATTGTAAATAAAACGACTTATATATTTGTACTTAAAATGTATATTAAATTTTAATTCAAAATACATACATTACATATTTCCAATAAAACATCGTTGGCAAACTAAATATTTGTAATTTAACTTAAAATATTATGACAATAATATAATTATACTTTTGTGTAATCGTTAGGTACATATAATTAATTTTTTCGAACTTATGATATACTTATTTGAAAAAAAAAAACTATACCTAATATTAAAAAGTATTTATTATAATTAAACATATATTTTTTTAACGATTAAGTATGTTATTAATTTTGAAATGTTATCTTCTGTAAAAATTAATCATTTCAATAACAAATGTCAATTTGTATCATCATACTGTTCCAATAATATTGTAAAAAAATTAATAGTTAAATATCTGTAAGTTGAAAAGAAATTTAAATCTTCCAATTTTACTTTTAACTCTATAGCAATCATTCTTGATTCAATTTAAGAGCAATGAAAATGCAGGCGTTTTTAAAAAATGAAAAGTCAACACCTCTGCACAACTGAAAACCACTAGTGACAACGCATCGAGTCATTCAATAATTGCTGGTGTTAAATAAAAACCGAGCATCAAACACTCTGCGCGTCCTAATTGGTGCGAGGTGTCACTAATGACAGCCGCGAGAGCGCGAGTGTCGCTGCAAATTAATAATTATTACGCCTGGCAACACTGAGGTGACGCGGCGCCGCAATATGGCCGCCGAGCATTGTTGGCGGGAATCGTCAGTTTCATTTGCAATAATTAATCTGTTAATAGCTGCCTTAATTTTTAAGCAAAGACTGGAGAATTAAAACAAATATAATTAGCCCTACGCAGATTTTACTGCCCCATTTCATAATTAATGCATGAACTCAATTTAAAAGTAACTTACATTGCCAAGAATTTGATTGGTACCCTTAACTTTATTGTGAAATAAAAAAGAACTAGTAACCTAATTGGCAATCACGAGCCAACTATTCTGTGGGAATTCACATATAATATATTGCATCGTCCATCTCAAGACGGAATCGTAGCCGGTGCATGATAATGAAAGGCCAATATTGGGCTCGAAGCGACTGGACACAAACAAGACCGCACGTAAGAGCTATCATCTCTCCTTGTTGGGGGGTGCCACCCCTTGGATCATATATAGACCTCGGGATACACAGAGTTAACTTTTACGATATTTTTTTTATCAAATAATTTATTATATTAAGTTATACTTAGGTCATTATAAATAAGATGTACTGTTTTATCTAGGTATATATTAACACTCACAATTTATTTTGCAACTAATTCTTGGCTTATATATAAACATAATACATAAACAATTTTAGGCTCTCGGTATCCAAACAAAATAATTTAATGTAACAAATTTAATTCTTATGTAAGAACCTAATAAAACCATTCCTTACCATTTTTAATACGTCAAAACTTCTAGGGACGTTGAATTTCTCTAAAGATATACTTACAAATTTAAAAGAGCATAAAAAAGTCTGCAATCTTCATTTTAATACTCTGTCCGTCACACTTGAATAGGCCTACTGCCTACATACATTATCTGTGTCCAGGGTGTGAGGGATGAGGGGGAGAGGGGGATATCTTCCGGCCGCTGTCTCCGACTCATCAGGCCTATCTTGGGAGCCTGCAAATTAAATAGTAACGTGCGATGGACTGGTCATATCTGAATGTATTTATACATGTACATATGTAGTTATGTGTGTAGGTATGAAAAATTAGAGATACCTACTTGAGGCTCAAATTATGTGTAAAAACATTGTGTTAGAGAATTAAGGATTCATTGATTTGTTTAGCAATATATTTTGTTTTAGCAATTAGTAAAATGAAATAAAAATATATAGAAACTTTAAATGTAATCATTAATTATTATCTTTACCTTTTTTTTGCTATACCTACACAATCGCTGTAATATTTTGCGACTGAAAAATAGAGCCATCTCTTTCTTACTTATGAGATAGCAATACCTACTTTAACTTTTAGTTATATTAGGTCAGTTAGATTCAGAGATTGCGTATGAAGGTGGATAGGTTATAATGACTATATTTGTCTTGGTAACCATATCTCAAATTTTCTACTGGACATTAAAAATCAAAAATCAAAATAAAAACATTCTTCGTTCAAAAAGGCTTTTAGACGCATTTTTGTAGTTGATCGTCATATAAATTAAATTTACAGCTGTGACTACAAGATACAGAAATATATACAAAAAGAAAAAATAAAAATATGTAATTTGCGTATTAATGCGAATTTCATGCATTTTAAACATGTTCCAATACAAAAGTACGATATATTTATACAAGACAAATAAATTCGAGGCATTTTTAATTTATTTAGACAGGCTCAATAATGTCATATATTTTCGAAAAACTGAATTATAATATATTTATAAACCTAGGTAGCAGAGTGTATTGTGTTTTTCTGACGCTATCTAGTTATGGTTTAAGTATTATTTATACTTTTAGTATCTTATACAATAAGCATACAATGTAAATTACTAAATTAATATAGCATTAAAAACATGTACAAAATTTAATAATAATATTTAATGCTAACACTTTTGAAACACATCATCATTTTTATACAGCTGTTCATATTATACATACACGCACATATGTATAATATGTATAGTACATTACAGTTCAGTCACAGTCAGCTGACAGATAGAACGATCTGGAACTCCACACCTCGTCCGTCACACGACACTGCGCGCGCATCTCATAGCGTGTTAAAACAACAAAACTACTAAAATTTCCGCGAGGAAAACACTCGTTTTCCGCAACTAAACGTGCGAGCGTCGCGCTCCCAATGGCCAGACTAAACGCGGTCCGTGAAAAAGCACCGCCACAACGTCGACCGACAATGGAAAGCGGTAAAGAATCATAATAATAACAATGACAACAATATGAGATGCTATAATAAAGAGCCGCGGCATTGTGCTAGGCTCGGCGCTGGTTCGAAGGGTCGCGAGAGATCGATACTCGGCGGATTGTCTGCGGATGCCGTGAGTGAGCCTTTGTCGGCCTCGCCAGCGGCCGCGGCGCCCTCGGATCGGCCATTCATCGGCGTCGCGCCCGCTAATCAGTTCCTATTATCTGCTACACTCCTAGTACTCGTAATGCATGCGAGGCACAATTACTAGGACTTTATCGTCTAGAAGTCACTTTAACTTAGGAATAACTATTCCTTAACACTATAGTTTATTTAACGGTTCTTTAGATCGATACTACGACATACGATGTTATTACAAATTATATGACTTTTAAATTCAGCTGCTTAAACAGAATATGTTATGGACTCGCTAAATGACGTGTCTGCTTGGTCTATAAGTATTTTAAAAGTTTATACGAGACAAAACGAAAATGCTTGGAATCCAATAAGATATTCATGATCCATCAGAGTAAATTTTGCCAGAGGTGTGAAGTGGCGGTGCGCTTGATGATAAAACATCGAGTTTAATGTAATAATCCGTCGATCGAGCCGTTATCATTAGTTCGATCCAACACACCTCCTGCCGCTTTGCAGATTGGGTTTATGCACTTTCTTAGTATGGATATAACCAATATTACTTGTAATATTGCCCCCTTACTATAATATACAAAATTCACCCTAATTTGACCATTGCAACGACTCCTAGAAAGTATATTTTATTCTTCGCAGGGATATTTCGATGTAAGTGCTTAATATATTATGATAACACACAAATTACCTACTCCTGCTATAAAGATTTCTAAAAATATATTTTTTACGGTAAAAAGTCGATATTTTTTTTATTTACATATCTTAAAACGAATATTAATATATAAAACGTAAAATATTTCTATTAAAATTATTATAGCAGTCACGTCCAGTCTATGAACTCGGTACTAAGTCGGCGCGGGCGCAGAGAGCGCACCCCGCGGCGCGCGTCCATCACTATCCGCTCTGCAATTAAACTTCATATCTGGCTAATCCAATTACGTAACACCACCATCGATTGTCTTTGATCACCAATCCACCGATAGAAAAGATATAATTTCATTTTGCACCTGTTGTCTTAAATAAATAATCGTAACCAGAGTTTTAATTGTAAATTATTATTAATTAAATTTATGAAAAGCAATAATAAGATTATCTGTTACTTTTGTATTTTTTATTAGTAATAGGTAATAACGGACAATTTGCAGCCTGTACACAGAGGCTATTCATATCTTTGAAGCCGTAATGTTAACTAATATATATGTATATATACTTATATTTGAAGTCGTTCATTCAAAATACTATAATTGAAAAATACATCATTTAAAATTGCAAATTTTTGTATTTTTTTTTTTAAAGTTGCAGATACCTAAGACTTGAGTTCAAATCCTAGGTAGGATTAATAAATTATGTTTTATTCTCCGTCATGATCAGTTGCAATTTGAAGTTAGTAATATTGAAGTGTCAAGGTTCGAAAAGTACGTTAAGCCGTTGGCGTGCATCGGATCCCATCATCATCGTCACGACTTGCTGGCTCATCAGGGTATGAGAGTGAGTGATTGGAGAGTCTGTGTCAACAGACAGACTTGTACATTGCACCATAAAATCTTCTACGCAGTTCTAGTCTCTGTTGGAAATGGCCGTTGTAACCGATATCGGTCAGAAGAGATCATCTAATTGAAACTGTCTTAACAACCGAGTAAGTGCGTCGTGCTTAGACACTTGTAAATTTAAACAAAGGATAATCTATGTTTATCAATTTAGAAACAAAATAGGTAATAAATACTTTTCGGCGTTGCTGATAATCATCCGAAATATGTTTAACACGTATCTTTTTTCTATTATGTTATTAATGTATTGATACTTATTTTATTTATAATTGGATATAAAATTACATACACGAATATAAATGTCTACTTGATGCCTATTAGTTGAGAAAAAAATATTTGAATGCCAAGCGATTGTAACTAATTCAACTGACTTAGAATATCAAACAAATTAAAAAATATTTTCATAATTTATGATTTGAATAATATCGCAATAACAGCTGTTCCTATTATGTACTTATATTATTGACGATTGTGCAATAGAAGTCATGACATACAAGTGTGTATAAATGCGTGAACAAGGTGTTAATGATGAGAAGTTAAAAATTTGAAATATAGCTGTTCATTTACGACGCCATTTTTAATTAAATGCGATGACTAAGTGCAGGGATCCATCACAGTCGGCACTCGAAGTTGATCTATTATTAATTATTATTTTGATCGATCACGCTCCGTCTTATTTTATTAAAGATCCGATGTTAATTTTACTCTTTTTTGCGATGGGATTATTAATTATGCAGTTTAATATTGCTTGTTAGTTAATGATAGTACCAAATTAATGGTGTATGGTGTTATGGCCTATAAGAATATTTAACGATATTTTATAGAAATAATTGTAATATTTTCGAGGCAGGTAATATTTTCACACTTCACCGATCACGAGATTAGTAAATTTTCTGTCGAAATAAGAGGTGTGTTTATCCCTCAGCGAGTAATTCGTTCTCGTACCGTAAGGGAACATTATCCGTACCGACCGGCGACTTTTCGCAGAAATCAATAATCCGTGGCTTTTTTAAGGATATTTCTTCAGAAACAAACATGTTTCTATCCTTGTCGGTTGCTGGTATCAAAGAGGCCGCGGATTAGCTAACTATTTTTTGTTTGGGCAAAATTTGAAACGTTTTTCGATTAAACGAGAGATTTGGCGCGGTTCGATATTTTCAGAGTTTCGTTGAACAATGGGCTTCCGGGGACTGTTGCTCTCGAGGTATTGCGTGAGAGGATAAACCCTGATCAAGTTCTTGGGAATTATTATATACTGACTGGTTTTAGATTTATCTAAGTATTATATTATGTAAAGCTAAGGAATATGAACGGTTGAGATTAAGAGATCAAGTTAATGTAAGATTAAATACATTATTCTATTCAATTTTAATAATATAGACAAACTCCAATTGAGTTTTCGCTTAAACTAAATCCCAATTCTTAAATTATATGCACATGTAATCCAAATAATATAATTTATCTAAAAAATGCGTTCCCCAACACTTTTTATGGAATTGTAAAATAATAAAAATATATATAAATGAAAACTAATGAAATCGAAAACATCGTTCAAAGGTAAGGACGCTGGTGCTATTACCTGTTTGAATTACTCGGTTATCTAGCTCAAAGATAGAGATTTTGAGCTAGTAAAAGTCAGATCCTGGATGGACAAATTTGTGGACCACTTTCGTATAAAGCTTATTCATATATTCTTGGTTTTCGATAACCACGAACTTCACTTCTTCAAAACCTAGTCTATTAATACAGTAGCTTCAGCGCCTGCGCTGCGTTTATGGAATACGTTCCAAATATGAGGAGTTGTCAGTGTCTCTATGAAAGTTGCATCTAAGGGAAATATTAATGACTTTACAGAATTGATTTTAATAGGTTCGCGCATTTATATTCCTTTACGAAAATATTTTAAGCTTATTATTTTTGAAAAGGTAAGTCACGAAAAATCTATTAAAAACATTTCACGTCTTAGGGCTTGTCATAAGTATCGCGGAAGGAATATTCTCATATCATTCGATAAGTAACACCTACGTGAGGTCAGCACATTTTGCGGCGCGATCGCGGTGTGATACCGACGACGTATCGATCGTATCGCGGTGACGTTGCGATATCGTAATTTGAACACTCCATGAACTGTCCAGTTCATGAAGAAAGGGAATGCTGGTTAATATCTAACCTGTCATTATTTGCTTTATTTTTAAAGACATTTTTGTTATAGACGATAAAAAATAGGAATAGTTGGGCATTAAATTAATGAACGTTAATCAATAGTATTGTTTTTGACCAATTTTTAGAAATTACTATATAAAATACGAAAAGCTGTATACATTTTAATTATAATTTTTAATTATAAAATTAGTTCAACAAATATTTTGATGACTCACGCTGCCGATGTAAAATATCTCAAATATTCCGTAGGTCATGTTTCTGTAACATTAGAAGGTATTGAGGGAATTTTATTATTTTTGATAGCATGATAGTATGGTCTTGAAATACTCTTTAGATTACCTTTAATTTGAATGTGTAATTTCTACCTGTACCATTTGTGAATTGGTAATCTTAAGTTTTCTCGCAACTTGGTGATAACTTTAAATTCCGTCACAGTAAATAGGTATTTAACGGCTAGACCGAATGTATTCCCGCTCTAAATCAAAGTGACAGGTAAGCAAATAGAACAAAACATTTTTCTTCTAGGAATCCCATAAGTCCTTGCCCATAAATCACTGGACTCCTGACAAATGGATTCTACGAGTTTTTTTACCGCCACTCATTTATTAATAGGGCAAGGGAATGTTTCGGAAAACCAATAAAATGTGCCCCGTCATATACCTGTCTACCGGCAGACAGCGTGGCATTGTTCCTTCACTAGATTTTTTTTAATCGTATGCCGCCTCATCGATGTGAAATGTTATAGTTGGCTCCATCATTATTCGTATATTATGTACGCGTTCTAATCACTTCACCGATTGAATAAGGATATTAACACCAATTCTCGTGCTCTTAATGGTCGTAATTTGAACGTGTCGGATATAATAATGGGTATTACTATCGCAATGATTATTCTTTGAATAAACTTTGATGATAGTGTATTTTATAGGTGACGTTAATAAAAATTAAAAACTGTTAGATACTATGTAATAGCCACCCGATTATCGGCAACTGAAGACTTTTTAATTTATGTCATTCACTTGTCAGGTTCGTGTTAAGCGTAATTACAAAGCGATTTAAGTGTCGTTGATTACATACGGGGTTAAATTAAACAAAATTGTTTTAAATACTTAAGCCTCTGCACCGTCATTGAGAGCGCATGAGTTTCGCGACTAACCTATTTTTGTGAATGGGCATTTTTTGTCCCGCTGTGTCGTGTACGCGCATACAAAGGACTCCTTCAAGGTATTTTGCGCGTGTGAAAGAGGATCCATTCTCTCAATCCTTATGGTATGGACCGAAAAATAATTGTCATTTCCTGCGGCGACAGAATATTGTTATTCGAAATGCACGGCACAAGAGTTGTCGCGGAAAGGTTTCGTGACGTTTTACCGACGCTCTCGGAACGATTATGTGCGACTTTAATAATTTAAAAGAGTGTGCTCGAGGTGTAAACGTAATTTGTGTGCCACGTCATTAACTTATGAGATTCCTGTGGCGCTATACAGTTTGTTTTTAATAAAGAAATGTAGACGATTTTAATGTTGTCATAATGAAGCGTGTTTTTTTTTTAAATATTTTGCGACTAATGAACAAAGTTCCTAGTCATAGCTGACTGGTTTTAAATGAAACTTGGATTATAATTTTACGTTTAACATCTGAAGTAAAATTGATTCATTGCATAGTTATTGAAGTGGTGTAGATAATTACAAGAAAAAAAGATCAAATAGAATTTATAATAGAACCGTAGAAAAAAGATCTGATTTAACCTGTCATAGAATATCTGAGTTAAAGATGAAACCATTAGTTATATTAAGTGGAAAATAACATACATTAGATTTTTGTCTTGAAAGGTTAATGTTCACAAAACATATCTACAAAATGTCAACATATCGTAGTAGCTGAAACCGACACTCACCAATAATAACTTACGTTCCGTGACAACTATACCGAACGTATTCTGAGGCGAGTAATCACGGAGGAAATGACAAGTTTTGGGTCATGAGGCAGCCACGGCAAATTTTTCATTACCATTCAAAAACGTAAATATATTCGAAAATAGCTCTTATAACAGATAGCTTAGAGGTGTTAAAGGAAATTATCACATGCAACATGATTTTTGCCAATAGCCAAGACATGGAGGGTAAGTTTCATAGGGTAAGTTAGAAACGTGGGAGGTCAACTCTAATGGCTGCCTGTGACAGGTAACGCGAGACGCGAGACAAAGTGCATCGCAAATGACATTTGTGGAGTTTCCTGATGGAGGTTAATGGTATGTATACGGCTATAATTACAAACGAGTCTATGTTACCTCAGCACTCGTATCAGAGTTGCAAAATTGTTTCAGTAACATGACACTCTTGACGAGGAAACTAAGTGTGGAGTTACACTTGTAGGCGTTTCGTAAATATTGTTATAACTATTGTGCATTTTGAACTATTGTATTTTTTTTAAATTACATTTTAGAATAAGTAAATAAGTATATATAAGAGTGGTGTCTTGTTTGACTCGATATCTTTAGGATTTAAATAATATTTTCACTATTTATCCTCTTTATCTCTGCAGTAAGTAGATAGATAGATAAATAGATACATAGGGTGACAGGTTAAAAAGCAATCCTGTTAGGATGTCAGTTGTTGACTTTTAGACAAGATACGAGTAGGTACTGATTTAAGTTTGTGTTTCAAATTTTCAAAAAAAAGTAACAACTGAGTTTCTTGCCAGTTTCTCGGTGAAGTCGACATTCCAACGGGTAGCTTTACGTTTAATACGGTTTTGTAAATTAACAAATTCAAAAATGCTTGTGTCCCACTGGAAGAAAGTATAAATTTGTTTTATAGATACTAACTACAATTGTTACATGTTTTATTATGTTTCATTACTGTATAGATCTATTCACTGGTGAGGGCGCGCCTCTACATATTATTTTTTTAATTTTGAATTGAAATAAACTCAACAAATATAATCTAATTTGGGTTTTTTTTATTGTCCATGGTCATAGTCGCCATGGCGTACCCTGACGGAAAGTGTCGTGTAGGGCCCCAGAGGAAAGCTTTGGCGGGGACTTCTCGTTGCCAAGTGTCATCAACGGTTTGCTTGGTAAAATGTTGTAGAAGGAGGCCTCGGAAGGGGGGCGAGAGGAGAAGACCAGGGAGTAGAAAAAGTGCTAGTAAAATTTTATCATATTCAAAAATGGCCACCTACGTGTGCCATTATTTATTTTTCTATGACCGTAATACTATACATAATTATTGCCTATTTAATTTTTTCAGATCCCACAATTTTTATTTTTTCTATTTTATTTTCGTTAAATTAAGCGTATGAAGATTTGGTGGTGCTTGTCCATGTTTTGAACTCGCAGTCTTCGGTTAAGACTCACGTATCCTAACAGCTGTACCATCTCGACTCTCGATTATATTATCAGTAAGCTTAAAAAAGTTTCCATGTTTTTAAATGGTCCAGATTTTAGATACATTTTTGTTTAACCTCAACCCCCACATGCAACCTCATGTAATCCGACGCCCGCTGCAGGACACCTGTGTAATCCTTTCATCGTGTATAATACACTTCTAATTCCCTTGATACGGCTTGACATCTAACGCTTTTGTTGTCTTCGAACCTTTTCACCGACAATTAAAGACTGTCTTTTGTCTTCTATAGGGAGATGACACAGTTTTTATTAGTTTTTTTCGCCGTCAGAAGTCACTGTTTTGAATAGTTACATGATTTAGTGTGATGTGTTTTGTTGTTTAGACGATTTATGGTAACAAGGGTGTCACGATATACCACGTTGGGGTTTGAGTGTGAAGGTTTTTTATTAATTTCTAAATTGTTTCATTTTTTACTTTTGTGAATTAAAAAAGGTTTTGCTTTTTGACTAAGAATCAACGCATAAAATCGGTTGTATATGAAATTAAACTATGAGTCAGTTTCAATGCTTAACTAACTAATATTTAATTATTGTTATTTGTATGTAGCTATATATTGATGTACCAAAAACGGGGTAATTGCTTCTTCAAATTTATCGACGAAATACACTTTTATTTTTCTATATTTTTTTTTTCGAAATTCTCAGTAGAAATCTGGAACTTGGAAGCCTTGGAAAGCCGCTGGTCCTGCGCCTAGGCCTGAAACTTTACCGATCGTGTCGAATTTCTCCTCCCATCGGATTATGAAACTTGTTTTGGCGCACATATTTGTGCACAAGAATATGACCCGCCCATATATGACTCGGCCAGAAGGACATCATCATCATAAACCTACATCTCAATAAGTACAAATATGATATCAAATCAAATTTAAAATCTTTATTTGAATAAAATAGTTACGGTTACTTAATAATTGTCAAAAACCAATTACCAAGAAACAAATATCTAAGATCCTTCTTTTAAAATATAATTTTGTTATGTGTCCATGACTTTTATTGCCTATTTAATCACTTTTAGAGCTGAACCGTCTGGGCTATTGCACTCGTCACATGTTCTATATGCTTTCTGACCATTGACAATAGGGTCTTCAACAACGGCCTCTTCGATTCTCTAATTTATAGTTTTTGATGTATTCACAGTGTAAAGAGGCAATTTTCCTGCTGAAGTAAATAAGAAAATAATATATATAATAACATATAAAAAATTACATAGTCTTATATAATTTAAAACTAAATATAATTAAGTACACGTTTATAGATTCTCTTTGTATCTGAAATTTGCTCTGAACAAAGTAGGTATATATCCATACAATTTTAATTGTAGTTGTCGTAAGACCGGATTAAAAACGTTTTATATTGAGCTCAAAAACAGGTACATCAATACTTAGTGCCTCAATAACCCGCATGACGGTAAGGCAGCGAGAAACAAAGGAAAGTCAGGTGACCGGCGTTAAAGTCTGCCAGACCCTTTTTCTTGCAGTTTTAAAGAATATGATTAAATGTTTGTCACACCTAGTTTTAAGTTATGTGTACCTATTGTATATTTTTCTTACGTATGTGATGATGTGAACAAATGTTGGTGGATCAAATAAATAAATAAATAAATAAATAAATAAATAAATGATGATTAAGTACTCGAAAATGATTGCATCTAAATAGCATAACATTTATAGGTAATAGTGAGTCGAGATGGCCCAGTGGTTGGAACGCGTGCTTCTTTCCGATGATTTTGGTTCAAACCGAGGCAGGCACCACTGAAATTTCATGTGCTTAATTTATGTTTATAATTCATCTCGTGCTCGGCGGTGATGGAAAACATCGTGAGGAAACCTGCATGTGTCTAATTTCAACGAAATTCTGCCACATGTGTATTCCGCCAACCCGCATTGGAGCAGCGTGGTGGAATAAGCTCCAAACCTTCTCCTCAAAGGAGAGGAGGCCTTTATCCCAGCAGTGGGACATTTACGGGCTGCTAATGCTTATAGGTAAATATTTTTCTATGACATAAGTATTAGTTATCTATTGTTTAAAGAAAATCATTTTTATTTTTTCCGTATTTAATTCTCTTTCTATTTATTATGAAGCGTTCATTTCTTTGTTTGTCGTTTACTGATTTTATAGTATGTGTACATTTCTCTATGCGATGATTAGTATCTAATTAGTTTAATATATTACATTTAATTAAGCCAACTACTTCGTAGCCGTTATCATGACCGAACAAAACTTAGGTAGATTAAAATATTGTTAATTGATTAAAAATATCAAAACCACATGTTAGTTATAACCAATAGACAAATTAAATAGACAATGTTCACATAATCGCTGCATCGTTTTTATTTAGAGCGTCAAATAACAATAAAACATGTACAAAAAAGCAATTACATTAATCGCAAACCTGGAGACTTCGGAGGGCTCGAATTAGAGAGTTATTTTTGTGTAGGATCAAAGCGATCGCGCGTCAGTGACGTCTCTTCCGGCAAGATGGCGGCGGTGTCGGCGATTGTTTGATCTGCGAGTAATGAAGTATGCCACCTCTCCCCGCTTCCTGCTGTCGGGGTGTCAAGATACTAAGCTACGTTTGCGTATTAGATGTACCTTGGGAACTTATTGGAATTAGCAATTTAAGCATTGTTTTAATTTCTAATAAGATTCAAATTTTGTGTTGACTATTTCGTGTAATGCACTGCAATTGGGCGCTATGGTTATGGTAGCTAGATGTTATGTACCTACGACGTTGAAGGCCGAGTAACCAGTTCTCGGTCTTGGTACACATGGTATTAAATTGGAAGCCGTTTAATTTGAATCGATTTAAAAATAGATTTCGATTGTTATAATAATGTTCAAAACATTTATTATAGCAATATTATATATGCGAAAGTAATTCTGTCTTTGTGTCCCAATTTGAATATTTTTTTTGACTTGACTTCATAGACTTGTTTTATACCTAAAACCTACGATCCTTCCCCCAAACACGCAGGCGAAGCTGCGGGCGCCAACTAGTTTATAATAATTCAACTTGTAACAAATGATTTAGGTACTAAATGTATAAAAAATCAAAATATACCTATAGGAATAATACTTAATATATAGTTATAACTACACTATACACTTCTTGAATTAAATTAAAATTAATATATAAGAAAAATTTCAAGAAGATAATATGTGAAAGTGTAACTATATACCTAATATTGATATATAGACCTATTCCAATTAACTTTTAGTCGGTAGATACTTGTTTACAACAGATGTATGGATAGTTTAAGTACAAGAGTATCAGCGCGGATTTAAATTCAATTTCATATAGTCCATATTGAGTTATTTAGAGTATAATCGCGTTACCCAGTCCACTAGTGGGGATTACGCGCTTTTTAATAAAGTTGCGCCGGTAGGGGGCGACACTGGGGACATTTTTACACAAAGAGGATTACTTGGTCCGCGTTTATCTCCACCTTACAGCTCAGCTTAGCCTTCTAAATACTTTCTCGCTGAATGCACACAAGTTTAACGGCCACGATGTATTGTTATATTCTGATGAATTTGTTATCTTAGCTTCTAAGAAAATTAAAGTAAATGTTATACTTTATTATATAAAATTTATAGTTGTCAATTTATTTCATAAATTATATATATACCTACCTACGCAAAAAAAACAAACGATCTAAATATAAATATAGCTTGAGACATTGTAACATCAGTTCCAAGAAAGCATCGCATTAGCCTCGATAAGACGAAACAAGGAGCAATTGTTGAATTGAATAACGAGGGTGTAACGACACCAACAATGCGCAGACGCAGCCGACGAGTCAATTATCTCGTTGACGACGCACTGGGAACCGGGCGTTCCGGGGTGCGCGAATATTGCCGTCTTCCAGGATGACGCTCTCAACTACTTATTAAGAATCAACATTCAATTCTGTTATCTAAGAAGAAAGACGTATCCATTGGATCTATATACAATAATTGTCGCTTGAGTTTGTCCGTTTGCAGAAACTGATTTATGTAACGCTGACATACGTGTCACCTCCATCTAAGGTCATTCACATTGTAATATGTAGGTACTAATTAGGCATAAATTAAATTGATTTGTGCTTCCAAATGCGGAATTGAGGTTGACATTCCTGGTCTGGGCTCAATTAACTCATACCTAACTAGTTCACACCGGTTAAATTATAATTATTTAGCGATAAAATAAGTAATAAAATTAATCAATCATCGCTAACTTATTGATATTCAAAGGAGACATTGCAAATGCATAACGTACATAAACAAAATAATTTGTACCGAACTGACGATCAAGTAAATGGTATATCAATACTTTTCATTTGACGCCGTAACAAAACAAAATTCACTGACACTTTATGCACATTTTATGGTAAGAATTAATAATTTTTATCTTAACTGTTGATCGTATTTAAATACGCGGGGTAGCTACAATTTTTTTATGTGCTATATTTTATTCATAATTCGTTTCTTACACAGCGGCGAAGGAAAATGACATAACCGTTAGGTTACGTTTAAACCAGCACGAGTCAAGTGAAATTATACCACAGTTCTGAACAACTTAAATTATAAATTATGAATCTTAACTGATAGTTTATTTTTGTAGGTACATATAATTCTTTATAGGTGCATTGATCTTATCTCAATGAAAAGCTAATCGGTTTCGATTTACAAAAAAAGTCACTTTTTTTTCTTTCGAATCGATCCGAGACGAAAATAACGTTCACATAAGTAGATATATACAAAGTAACATGCGAACACAGACATATAATAAGCTAAAAAAACGCCGAGTTCACAAAAATTTTTATTTCCAAAACTCGGAACGATTACAATTAGGTACATTTAAATGAGAAGGTACTTTGAGGGATTTCGAAGTTTTTAAACATTGATATTATTCACTGAATGCATTTTCATCTCACGATCCAAGTGAGTATTGCTTATTAATGATTACTTTGCAAAGACTTAATCATTTTAAATAAATAAAAATGATTCTTTTCAAGCACTAATGCGCGCACTAATTAAAATTATTCTGCATTTTTTTTTTCAAAATACCAACAATCAATAGTTATAAGGAACGTGCTTAACATTTTGCGAACAAGGATTTTCACTAATGACCAAAAATTCTGAAACGTTAAAGTTCCGCAAAATTTGAAAATAGAACAAAAAGTTGACATTATTCTCAGCTAATGATTCTATGAAATCGACGTCAGATGTAAAAGTATAAATAAGATAAACCGCCGGTGGTCCCATATGAATATCAATTTGTTTTCCTTAGCGACAACGTCATTAAATTAGCGTCCAAATTGAATCACAACTGCGACAACCTTGCCGGTACGACGTCCCGCGAAACTTTTCCTCCTATTAATTTACAAAACATCTCCGTTGACGGAACGCAAACGAATATAACCCTTCCCATCCCCGAGCTAAGACTTAACTTACGTCGCTGAAAGCGTAAGTTTGTTCATTATTTTTACATGTCATTGTGCAAGTGACACGAGAGAAAGCATTCCAAATTGCGACTCTAAATCCCCGGATTAAGGTCGTTATTCCTTTTAATGCGTTGTGAGGGTGTATCTGGTGAAATTATGATGCAGTCTTTATTCGTGAGCCGTCGGGAGCGGTTGCAGTAATCACCGCGTATCTCCATCCAGGGGTGGGCCGTGAATAGAGCCCTAATGAACTGGATTTAGGAGTTTTTGTGCCGGCGACTCGTCAGCTCAGAGATGCAGCCGAGCAATTATGACGGACCAAACAAACGCAACGCTGAGCTGTAGATGTTATGCGTTCTTTCAATTTACTAAGTCGAAAACTACTAACATCGAGCGTGTTACGTTAGTAATTGTATTGCTATATACCAGCCTTACAGATACGGTTAAGCCGGAATGGTCAGCGATCGATATAGTCTACTTAGATTGATGGGCCATTCTCTATGCTGTTTCTACCTTGCCATTATGTTGAAAATCGTCCCGTACCGACGTCTCTGGGACGTCCAATCGTCCTTAATCTTCTTAGAGGAGAGCGAGCGGAACTATTTGGAATCCAAGCACCTAATATGCTTAGATAATAAAAGGTTTCGCAATTGTTCGGACGTCTAGTCTGCTCAGTATACACCTGCTCATGTTCTCGATTAATTTAATTACATTATTGTATTACAAGATTTAGGTACTTAGTAATGAAAATGGTTTTTCTTATTTTTATTAGAAGTATATATTGATATGATATATATTTACTTACCACAATTAATTATTTTCTGTATGTAGACGCCGAATGTAAATAAATGTAGGTCGGCGAAATAGAACTTTGACTTAGTTGCGTATCGTAACAATCTAGGTCAAATAACTTTCACCAAACACGTGTCCCGACTTTGAAACTGAGGAATATCATACGAAACATATGCTTATTTATATCACTCGAATTGTCTATTATCTTCATGTATCTCAAACATTCATAGTTGCCTAGATAAGTTCCCTAACCAGGTAACCAATTTTAAAACGACGTATGATAAATGATTATTTACAAGGAATAAAAATCTTTGTTTAGTAAAATATAAAACACAATTTCGAATTTAAGTTTCGGAACCGGCTGTAAAAGATGAGTCTGTTCTTATTTATTTACGGCGGTGCGGCGAGCGAAGTGGAGCGAAGATGATATGAATGATAAATGACCCTCCGAACGCCCCTCCCCCTCCCGCCTCCCCTCCCCCCGTTCACACGTGAACACACGCCGTGAGATATTCTCCTTATTCTTGGTGTCTGCTAAGTCTCCGTGAATGTCGAGATGTGATAACCGCTTCAATGATGAAAGAACTTGTGACGAATATTGATATCATTTTACAGACGATTTAAATCCCATAACATTTTATTCATACAACTTATGTACTTCATAAAATCACTAATGATTTTCTGTTAGTCGACGTTTGAATCATGTTTAAATTTAAGTAATCTTAAATAGTACCACTTTAAAAATAATGTAAATTAGATTTCTAGTAAGAGCACATATGTACCTAGTTGATTAATGTGGTTGTGTTCAAGGAACTAATATAAATTCCTTCGATCAATCTTAACGTCTAGTCGAAGTCATCAGAGCTAAACGGATTTTTTCAAGCCAATAGCCGCGCATCAACATGCGTGACGCGCTGCGCGATTGGCCAGCTCTTTTTGTTCCATTTTCGAATCCTTTGTTTTTATTGGTTGACACTTAGCTAAGACAAAGGGGCGATGCAGTGTGTGAGTGTATTTAGTGAAGCGTGTTTGCTTGTGTGAGTTAAGGAATACGCTTCCTGTCTGTGTATAACATAACGTAGGTAAGGCGTGGGATGTGGGTAGCGGGTACGTGCCCCGGGTCTTGATTTTGATATAGGTACGGCCCTTGCGTCCTGCCTATGTAAGATATAGTGGACTGTTTATTTTTATTAAGTAAGTAGAGAGGTATTGGAAAAGTTATATACATAAACCTATATAAGTGTCTGTGTGCTTAGATTTATGAACAAAAGTGTTTTATATCCTAATAAAATCATTAATATATAATTATATAATCGTACGTTACTCACATAAAAAAGATAAAGTTTTAATTTGCCTATCTACTAAATGTATACCAAACGACGATTAGATATTTTTAACCGTTTTCTTAAATGCGATGCGACTAAGGAGTTTATATTAAAAGTTGAGAAAAAAATAAAAATTTGTCTTATCTTGATTCGTTGATATTAATAATCATATTATCTTTTTATATTTTATACAAGAATTTAAAATAGAATAAAATCGATGACTACGAATCTATTAAGCATGGAATCAAGTCACTGTGACTGAAAATAATTTAAACTCACCTCCAGACGGGTTTTATGATTAATGAATGGGATTATTCAATTAAAGACTCGGCAGGTCGCTTAGGGGTAGACGGGGAAGGGGAGCGGGGAGGGGAAGGGTATTCTTCCCTTGGCTACTTCAGGTCGCTGGCCTAGATAGCTTAGGGTTAGACGTTGATAAGTTATCAATCGGTCTATTGTTGTTTCGTATAATTTTTTTTAAGTTGTAATCTACTCAAGTACGCGCTTACGTAATTTTTGTTATAGGTATTTTATCCTAACCTTTTAATACATACGATGTTTTAATATATACATAGATAAGTATTATGTAGAAATAACATTGACATGAAACTTGTTTATTTAATATTAGAACCAATTAATCTTAGGTATATTTATATATGTAAAATTATTTATGTAATATGTTTACTGTATTTAAATGAACAAAAAAAAATACATAATTACATATCGCATATACGTTAGCTATTTATAGATATAAAATATTATCAACACAAATTTTCTAAAATCTCTTTTAATACTTATCGAAATATACAGTTTATAGTTTTGACAAGCTATCAGTTTGAAAAATGTTTAAATAGATTTAAGGGTCAATAGCAAATAGGTACACGCAAATACTTAACGGAGCCATGACGGCGTTAAGTTTTAATTTTAGAAAAAATCATTTTTTTAACATTCAATGTATAATAAGATAGATAAGAAGTAATGTCTTGGTTACAAGCTATACCATTGTTTTCTAGAAGACTTACATTTAATCAATCAATTTTAATGATAAAATTTTAAATGTGATCGATTGTCTATCTAATTAACTCATTCGACAGTCAATACAAGACACTCGTGAAGTACTGTGACTACTAGGTAGTATGTACCTAGGTACCTACTCGATTTCTTGCCAGTTCGTCCGAGTGGCGTCTATGTTCCGTTGGGTAGTATTAGTTTTGCGTTTGATTAATCGTACCAATATGATTAAAAAAACTTAAAAGTTCTTGTATAACTGTCCTCGTATAAAGCTCATATTATTTTAATTTTTGACTCAGGAAATGTCTATAAAATAGTTGTAGTTTAATCTAAATTTACCGAGAAAGGGACTAGAGTTGCATACATGGGTTAGTTTAATGACGCGTCCACCATCAACCCAGATATACAGCTAGAAGTGCTCATGCAGTGAATGTGAGATGGCCCTCGAGAGGTTCAAGAGGACGCCGAGCACCATCCAGCCGAGCACGAGAGACGTCAATGTCGCCACTGGACTCGATACTATAGATTATCTAGCACACCTAGTCCAGCTAACGGTGACCATTTTTTGGATAGCTCCAAGCATTTTGAAATGAACAACAGTTAAATATTAATCTTCTAAGCTATCTTTTGTTGGTGGTAAAATATTCTGTCCACATGACTAAAAACTTAATTTGAAATACAATACAAAACTAGACATTTAAATCTTAAGACGTCATACTGAAAATCTGTTTGAAAAGAGACACAGATATGAATCAAAATAATATTATGGACCAAAACTAAATATTTTTAAAACGTGATTTGATGTTCCACTGCTCATCTTCGTTTACACTCTCGATCGCTCTGAAGCATCTATAGCTCTACGATACAAACCGCTGAGCGATGTGGTAGTCACAGGTTCGACTCCAACCCTTTGGGTTATTGTCGTATTCATTCATCAAACATGCTCTACCCGAGGGGAAAATACGAATTAATAATCATTTTCGGAAGGTCTTGACTGTATTGTTTAAAAATAAACCTAGATAAAAAAGGTTATAATAGGATCCTTATAATATTATCTTATATATAGGTATGTTCGTTTAAGTATTAGTAGATATATATGATGATGCGTATGATATATTGTATTTGAATCAAAATATGCAAAAAAAAAACAAATACCTGTAGCTAAATTGTTTTGTAGTTTGCTTACTAGCGTTAATTTTCAATTTCTGAAGACTTGTTCTGGACCTGGGACGACAAGATAAATTATCTTCTCAGTCTTTGTCCGTACTGCGCCAAAAATCAATAGCCTAAATAGCATTATTCCACAGCAATTTAGGGTTAACCACATTTCACGTAGTAATGAATATCCTAAGGGCGCGCGCGGTGGTTAGATTGCGTTGGTAATTAATGATCTTTGTACAAAGTGCGCGCCGCGCCGTGAACTGGGACATACATGCCATGGTTTTTAACATTGAAAAATCGATTTGTTTTTAACAAAGGTTATGTTTAGTTGGTCATTTTAAATACATATAATTTTTTATTCAATTTTTAAAATGATTAAATAGCAAGATTTATCGTAAAAACCGAATACATGCAGTTAGTATGTAGTTAATAAAGGGATATCGCCCATGGCGGTTATCCTCAAGTAAGAGACATACGCACAATTATGTGCGCTACACAAGTGAACTCTCTTCTCTCACTTTCTCGTAATCTGATGGACGGGAAATATGTCACGACTGGGAATAGATTAGGCGCAGAGTTTACGTGCTCTCCGAGGTACGGAAGTACAAACACTGCTTACATCCATATTTCTAGCCGCTATTCAGAATCTCTAGAGAGAATTTCTAAATTATATATATTTTATATATTTGCTTATGGTTACGGGTTCAAACCTTGGCAAGCACTATTAAACTTTCATGTGCTTAATTTGTGTTTATAATTCATCTCGTGCTCAGCGGTGAAGGAAAATATCGTGAGGAAACCTGTATGTATCTAATTTCAATGAAATTCTGCCACATGTGTATTCATTCACCCGCATTGGAGCAGCGTGGTGGAATATGCTCCAAACCATCTCCTCGAAGGGAGAGGAGGCCTTAGCCCAGCAGTGGGAAATTTACAGGCTGTTAATGTATGTTTTTCTATAAAATACGATATAAGTATTGCAAATCATCGTACGTCTCACGCTTTTTATTTATTTGTTTATTGAAATATCTCATGTTATCCACGTTGATAATGATAATATTTAGGTACCTACCATCCAATTATTATATAATCTATAAAATATACCTATGGTAGCCTTTAGGTTCCAATGACAGCAAGGGTAAAGACAAATAAACTACTTTCTAGATCCTGAATAATCTAGTGGGTAATTTATTTGTTAATATGTTAATTAATATTTTTTTTGCTAGATAACTAACTACACGTACAATAGAAATAATGTAAAATGTGCAACATGTAGGTTGTAGGTATATATTTATGTGGTAGGTATGTTCCTACCTTTTTTTTTGTTCATATTTGGCAAATACTTTTCGAATATAAAATATTAACTTATATAATAGATATGTTGTTATTTAAAATAATTTGTTTGAATATAGTGTTCGATAAAAAATGGTCTGGGCGTGGTTCGATCGAACGACACTTCGTTTTTCATGTGTCACGGTCTTGAAGATAGTATTATTTTGCGTATTAAATGTGCGGTTTATTTATTATATTATTAATTTACAATAAGCGCGATCTAGGCTGGCCATCAGACATTAGCAACGAGGGGAGATGCAAAAATGTACTTACAGCAATAAAAGTTGTGAACGTGTTACCATAGACTAGAGATGCGACTACGTACGATTCTTGGTGACAATTAAGTAAATAGCATTAGTGTGCGAACGTCTCGTGAAGTCTAACTTCAGCGGGCTTAGACAAATGCATTCGATTCGAGTCGAAGCAATTGCTTTCGTCCTTCTTTCATCAATCTTCGATTGCGTTACGTATCAAATACAAATACTATTAGTTTTCTCGAAATGTTTTGGTGTTTTATTGAAATTAATCAGTACTAATATTATAAATGTGAAATTAACTCTGTCTGTTACCTCTTCCCGCTAGAAAGTTTGAGTCTGTGGAAGGACATAGGCTAGTTTTCTTAACTTACCCCTCGAGGGGGTAAAATGTGTGGTGACGTTTTGTGTGTTATGGATAAAGTTAAATATATTTCGCGCGAGTAAAGCCGCGGGTTCAGCTAGTTGATCAATATATATGTAACTTGGATAGCGTATCGTGACAATAAAAAAAATAATAGTGTCACATTAATTGTTCTTACAAACACAAGCATCGAATCAGTCTCTGAGTATCTAAAGATCTGGAATATTTATTGTCAAAATAAACACATAAAAATGCGATAGAATTAATCACTATACATAGATAGGTACCTACCTAATAACAAATCTGTTCTAATCGTTTAAGTGTTAGTAAGTATTATCTTTTACTAATTAGTCATAATAAATTTATATTATGTCTCGCTTATGCGATCTTTCATATACCTACTCTTATATAACAAGCAAAAAATATTTAAGTCGAGATTAAAAAATAAACAAATAGGTATATCATTCAAACAAAATAAAAACTCATCAGGACTAATGTATAAAATATCCATTTGATAAATTGCTATTTACCGAAGCTTCGCCCGAATATCGTTAAAAATTGTTTTTTTCTAACAAAACGTCCATTAAACGCGATTTCAACCCCATCCCTTCCGGTATTATAATAAATGGCGCAATAATGGCACAATATAATATTAACACAAAGTTAAACGCGTTTTTATTTTCCCGCCAAAACTTCAGTGCCGCTCCGTTGAACACGCCGCCATTTCGTCTCTTTACGGGCGTTCTCAAAAAATGGCTCCAGGAATGAAATAAATCGCAAATATTTATCAAATGCATGCCGCTTCGGATACGGGCCGAGGGATGTGACATCAGTTGAGTATCATTATTTTCAACTATATATAAATATATACAAAAGCTAGAATTATTTTCCGCTAACTTTGGATGTTATACTAAAATTAAATAAGTATTTCAAAACGTAAAAACCATGTCACACAAGTAACTTGTATTATTTAATTATTAATGATAAAATTTAAATTTATTTAAATTTGTTATTGATATTTCTAAAAAAATACGAACATTTAAACAAATCCATTACAATTTCAAAATTTCCAAGGATGAGGTCTTTTTTTGAACTTTTTGAATTTTAAATGTCGATACGGAGGTGTATATAAAAATTATCACAGCACTACGTAGGACGAGGCTGAATGCCGGCGGACATTTTGTTTTAGAGTGCGAGATTACGAGAGTTTAGGCTTAATGGGCTTGTATTATCAACTTTACTTGGTTACATCACTTTGCTTTTACAATTGACTTTTTTATTGTAAACAACCAGTAATATTAGAATGGCACGACGGAAAAACTGTAACTTCAAAGATAATGATCTCTCATTGAAAAGTATATCTTTATTTGAATATTCTTGATTCTTAGTAAAAATATGTACAACCTTGGCTTTCTAAAAATACTCCCTATAACTTAATTTATACCTCTAATTTTATATAAGTCCTCAGAAACTTCAGAATAGATATTTTTCTTCTTATTTTTACAGAATATATTTAGACAAAGTTCTAATTTAATAAATCTTATCAAATATATTTATAAATTGTCACTGAAAATGTGCCTACGTTTCATTTAGTATGTACATGTATGTTAAACTATTTTTTTTAGAAAATCGGTCGCTCTAGTAAATAGCCGGAACTAAGACTTACAACAGTGCACTCGAAGGCATTATTATAGTCGTTTTTCCAAGTGTCCGTAAAATGTTCGGCGATCGGCTAATCGTCGGAAATTGTAGCCATTATCGGCACTCGCTGCAACTAAAAATTATTATTGTTCACGCTAAAAGTAGCCATTTAGCGGTGATTGCTGGCCGCGGACTGCGCCAGTAGGTATCTACTAAGTATCGATTGTTGTTACATATTATGTTACATTAGTTACAACATTTACATTTAGCAGATCCTTAACAGCTCAATCGGTAATGTCATTTCATCTGTTTACCAATTTTAAATATGGACTTATTAATATTCTCCCATATATTTATTTAAAAAATAGTTAAATACAAGTCAAACACGGAGTATAACGTGACATAGCAATAATAATATCGATTAAATTTAAAAGTATAAAGAATGACAAATATTTTCAGATGATAAAATAAGTTCGTTGATTACCCACGTACGCATCTTTGGAAGAAATTCGTATATACCTACCTACTGAAAATATCTCTTAAAATATTTGAAAAAATAATCAGCACTGAGAAGAAACTTAAAAATACCTTACAGTTGACATTACCCTCCGTCCTCAGAGCCCTTCGCTTCCGGTTATCGCAACACAAAGAGGACCGCCCCCCCTGCCTTCCTGCAGGAACAGGAAATACTACCCTTCTATCGCAAGGTCTACCCGTGCGTCTCGGGAATTTTAGAAGTATTTTTGGCCTTAATGACAAATTGTTACGCAAAGTTTTATGTTATGAATATATGAGCTCATTTTGATTAAAATTATGTAGATTAAATTTAGCTCCGTTGGGTTGACTGTATGTAAAATATTCCATTAATTAATGAATATAATTTATTCAATTTGTATTTTTTAATTTTTTATATTTAAAAATATTTAAGACGTAATATATTACAATAAGATTTTTTTTATGGCGAGATGGCCCAGTGATTAGAACGCGTAGATACCTACGTCTTATGCGATGATTGCGGGTTCAAACCACCAACCCGCACTGGAGCAGCTTAGTGGAATATGCTCCTAAGCTTTTCCTCAAAGGGAGAAGAGGCCTTAGTCCAGCAGTGGTAAATTTACAGGCCGTACCTGTTGTATTATGTTTTAAGTATGTGTTTAAAATCTGCCAGAATTAATTTATTTATAGATATAAAAATTATGATATGAAAGTACAAGGCATATTATATAAAACATTCACAAACATTGCCAAGTCCGAACCAGCCCTAAATAAAAAAAATAATCGATAGCAATCCGAGCTTTTTGTGAGAACCCTAAAAACGTGGAAGTACCAGAAGGGAGGCCCCGGAAACGATACTAATGCATCCGAATGCACCCATCGCTCGCACGCGATCAATTCATTAGCTAGGCATTGTTGCACGACCTCAGATTTATTCCAAATATTTACTACAGGTCAAGTCACAGTTTATTTCCTCGTGAGAAAATATAAGAAACGAAAGCGGCTAGCGGTGATACTCTGTAAGAATTCACTTTGTAACTCATTAGTGAAATGTTGGTAACCTACTTCATTTTTTATTTGTCATTTAGTATGATGATCGTATGATGGTAGAATTAGTGACGACTGGTACCAGACAGGCTGGCACAAAGCCACAACACCAGATAAATACGCATCATTATGTTAATACGCTTTATTGATTCAGGTATGTATCTTTTAAGTGATATATTTATTACGGTCAATTTCGCATTTCAATTTCTGACATATCACAATAATATTCGTAGAGCTATTCTGTAAGAAAAACTCGAAACTCACCATCGAACAACCTCAATGTTATATACTGTTCTTTACATTTAATAAAAAAAATCTATACACTACATCTACCCAAAGAACAGTCAGCTCTACATATTCAATGATCACGCGAACAGAATCATTTAAATAGCGATTTTATTCAGAATGATAATGATGACAACCTCCTGTCCGATTTAGGTCACGGCTGCCATTCTCAATGGAGACTAGTCGACTCAGCAGGGCATGATAGTGCGCAAGTGTACCCGATAATGCAGGTGGAGATCTCTATTCTCTCACTCTCAATGCGATGGGACGGCAAAAACATCACGACCGGAAGGAGTCCAGGCACAGGACCAACGGCTTAACGTGTTCTTCCAGCCAGACTTCCAGACCGGGCTGTTGAGGAGAAATTTTCGACAGAAAAACCCAAGTTTTTTAACGTAGAACCTCGGAATCTGTAGCCTTATATCTAACTACTAGACTATCGGTGCAATTAAAAGAAATACTAGATAAGAATGGCTAATTTGTGACGTTCTTCTTATTCGGAATATTATGTCTTATAGCCTAGTAGTTTTCCATTTACAGGATACTACATAATACATAGTAAAGATTGTATTCTAAAAAATATATATTACAAACACTATAAATTTAATTCAATGTTATTAGCACTTTGTATTTCGAATCTCAATTTTTACTTCAATTACTATTAAGAATATTTAAAACTGACTGTCAGTATTAAGTATACAGAGTTTTTCTTCGACAGGTATTTGAACTCTGTGTAGAACGCTGCAGCTAATATGTAATTTATACTGAGATTATTCATAGTATTTATTTTTGTATTGTATTCATAGGGATCACATTATTTAAAAGTTTAGTTCAAATTAAGAAATTGCTTATCAATGAACTTCATATTTTGGAATTATGAATTTAAATAATGTTTTCACATTAGAAACTTTTTATAATTTCTACCTATAGTTTTGAATCATGCAATATATTATTTAAAAAAACACCATTAAGTAGGTGTAGTTTTTTATTTCCAAACCAAATCGCATAACCCTCACATAGTGGTCCGGAAGCTTGTACTTTGGCGACACGACTTGCCCATTTATCCCGCTGCCGCTGAAGGGTTAAAAGGTACTCAAGCGTATACGACAAAGCGTTTTAAAATTGAAAAATGTTATTATTTCTCGTATTATAAAATTACAAAATTTCTTCAAAGCCACCAAACCTTTCCCATCGACTAAAAGAGACATTCTTAATAAATAAAAAAGCGACAAAAATACATTGAACTAGAAGTAAAATAACAAACAAAACGTATCTTTATTTGTATAGAAAGACGTGCAAATGGGTCACCTGATGGAAAAAGGTTGCTACTGTCTGTAGGCATAATCACTGTTAGTAGTATTACCTCTTTCTCACACTGTCAATACACCGCTGACCATGAGAACTATGATGAACTTGTATGTAGGTAATTACACTAGCATACTCTACTTTAAATATGATTATATTCACTTACGAAGGCGTCCCCCTCCAAGTTTTTCCAGTGGTAGGCTAATTGATAAGTGGGCTACCTACCCAGACTAAATTGCATCAGCTCAAACCAGTTAAAATGTATCAGAAGCTAGCTAATATTATTTAAAAATGTATTCTTTGTATTTAGTTGAATTTCATTTGATTTTCTTGACTGCATTATGAGGTACGTTCATCTATTACCTGCTTATAAAAGGGTAGAGCGAGGTTGACGGCGATTGAAGCCTTTCTTATTTATTTCAGTGCCCTCTTGGCGCCAGAAATACGGACGACCTTTCTTCATAGGGGAGTACCGTACGATGACCGATAGGGTAGGACGGGGTTACTTGGCTTTTGGCGGTGACACTTTTCTGTTATTTTGGAGCAAGTGCTTCGCTAACGTTATAAAACTCAAAAGGTTGATCTATTATGTAAGTAGGTACTGTAGTATATTCTTGAAGTTTTTGTATCTTATTTTAGAAAAAGTTCGAATATAATATACAACAACTACAGCCGCTTGCTAGTGACTTTTAAAATAATAAATGTTGAAGGATTTTTATGTAGGTAAATATATTTTAACGTCACAGTTATGTAGAACTAATGCTATGTAAGAAAGTAATTGTTTTTAATATGTCTACGGGCGTAGCGGGCGTCCTGCACGAATGGTCCAGTCCGCTATAACCGTATATCTTGTCTTTGTACGCGGCTATTTATGGCTATCCTTATTTTTATTTTAATGCTGATGCGACCGGTGCCACCCAGTCTGACGCACGGCTAATCTTTGGACACCCTTCGTATGTTCGTATTAAAACATTCATGGTTTCCGCTATGAATTAATTTAAATAGTTGTGTAAATATTTAAATAATTGCTTTGATATTATAATTGACTATTGATTCATTTATATATAACGAAAATTTAGTACAAGTTTTAAACATTGCAATACAAATTGATAAAGATGATTGTTGATTGTTGTCCCCAATTTTATAAAGAAAAATTTAATTTTAAACTCTGTTATTATATAATTTAACAAATTATATGGTAGGTTATATTTAATCAAACAATTGATTTAATAATGGATCTTAAAAAGAATAATAAAATATTCTAACGTTAAAAACATAAAAAAAAAGATATTGTACTCAAATATAATGGAAATGGAAACCAGAGGAGTCAATGCTGAAGTCAAATTTAAAGTATGATAATGAGAGAAAGCAAATTAGTATTAGTACCTACTTTAAGAGCTAAGACGGGACTGAAGTGTTTGCTCAGCGCCAATTTTATAGCGCTGAGGAATCTTTGAGTAATTTTATTCTTATAAGGAAGCTAGGGTTGTACCCTCGCGCAAACAATATTTCACGGCTATAAGTTTCCGATACATGAATTTTATTAACTTTCACACCCCTGCACCGCCTGACGGATGGAGTGTTGAGTATTTGTTTTACGCGTCATCAATGTGCCACCAACAGAAATTGTTGGGGTTACGGATTCAGTAATAAACTGATTTTGGCATAATTCGATTATGTATGCGTGTGGGCTTGACAAGCTTCTAACTGTAAATAGAGGTACCTAAATACTATTTAATTGTTGGCATACAAATTTAAATTGACTCGCGTAAATTAGAAAAAGTGTTTTTTACTTCAGTGCAGTTATTTTACTAATAAATACTATTATATAAAATTAGCATTTTTCAAATAAATATTGATTTTCTTTCCACTAATTAAAAAATAGTATGTCCAAAGTTATCTATGGGATAATATAATATAATGATGTTTATAAATATATATGATAAAAAATTTGTTGATCTAATGGCCGTTAAGTAAATTATTCGAATAAAATCTCGTGATGCAAACCAGTGAAGGGTGACTGGATGATTTCTAACTTCGCCTTCAATTCGAGAGAAATTGGCTAAAAAATTCCTTAGGAAAATAAAATCGAAGAGCAACTTCCGAAAGTTATCGAAGTTTCCAACAATCCATTACACCGAGTTTCGCAAAAAATTGACTTCGAACTTATTATTTTGAGTGAAAACATCTCGGAGTTTCGTCGCCTCGAATAAGTTCGCCCTCGATGCCGGCGTCGCCCTCCTCACAAAACACTTCGACCACACATCATCTAAAATCACTTTAACTATTATAAATAAGAATATTTTACTTAATAAATATAATAATAACTTCGCATTCATTACAAAACATTAAGTAAAATCTGGATTGAAACATTTTTTACTTATTCTGTCCTGTAAAAATCGGTAACAAATTTGAAGCTAATTCAATGTTATTAATAATAGGAATATTCATTAATACACAGAATTTATAATAAAGCAATAACTTCATATACGTATAGAATAAAATAGGATAATATTTGTGCTTAAAGTACTTTATACGTGAAAACGTCATTACAGCGTGCAATAACTGTAACACTTTGGTACCGTTACAGCTATTAGGGCACCTAAGCGGAGTCTGCGCTAACAAACTTTACGGACACTAAAGTCACCACTTTTAGAGGCGCACGAACACTAAACAGCAAACAAAGCTAGCGGCGGCGGCGAGCGGTGTCCGGTCTCGCCACAAAGGCTTTGTAACCGGCACACTGACACGCTTTTTGCGTCACCGCGGCTGCTATCGCTCGATGACGTCCCAGTAGATCGATAAGAGGCTCCCACTCGACGGGAATGTTCTATTGTATTACTGACACTACACTGTCTGAGATGTGGAAAATCGTAGCCCTAAAATGAACCGGCACGTGATAGCGTATTGCGTCACGTCCGTCGCGTGAGGAACGCTCCATTGACGTGGCGTGACAGCCTGTGAGTTATTGTTTTGATTAATTCATGATTTCAATATTTGACGCGTATTATTAATGAATTGACTTTTGATGTTAATATTTGATTACTTTTGTAATTTAGCCACTTTTCACGATTCCACCAAATAATACTGTATTTCGTGTAAAAGAAATGTTTTGCCTTTTTAATTTGTATATACATAGATGAATAACGAAAAGTTTACTTCCAGCATTGCACTCGAATAACTATAATTTCTATATTTTAGTCTGATCACGCCGAACAAATGAAAAGTTTCAGTTGCTTATTGCCAGTGTTGAAGTTTCTCGGAATCGGAATAAGTTGAGGGCGTAAAATGTTGAAACATATAAGGAAGTATGGAGATACTTAATATTTTCCACACATAGTCCATCTCGATCTCGCCACGTCGAGAACAAACTTAAGTAAGAACGTGCCGTACATATTTATTAGTCGATGGTTGTGTAATTAACATAAATTATTAGTTAGTCGCGCGTGAAAAACGTGAGTCACATGTCATCTGTATGCGAGGGAATGTACCACGTCGTCCACGACTCAGCATCTTGTCGAATAATATTCCACTTATAAACGATGACACTGCTAGCTTATAACGGAATGGACAAAAGCGCTAATATTATTTAATAAGGCTTTGTAATACTCGTGGTAATTATTTATATTAATAAGAGTTTCTCGTGGATTCGTCGGGAAAGTATGACATATTAAATTACGTTTGGTTTTTATTTTTAATTGCAGAAAATTTACTTATTGAGCATATTTTTTAGTTTTACACCTATCGTTCTGACGCAGATTTGAAAATGTTCAGTTTTATCGGTTAACGTTCACGTCTGTCTGTAGACAACAGTTAAGATGATATGTATTCGTAATTCCATACATAGCTGATGCAACCAATCTACATATTATGTAGTTCTTTCTGTATCTGTAAAATTTATGTACCTTTACGTATTATAATAAGCGTTGCAACTTGATAGTAAACGTGCAATAATTCTAAAGTATCTTAATATGATTGAATTGTTTTATTTACTAAATTAATAAAACATATCAAGTTAATATCGATAGACTTTATTGCATTACAATAAAATACAATCCACTTGTATACATTTTTAATGCAAAGTTTAATATTACGTATAGCATCGTAGTGGCATAGGAGTCTTTCGATTCCGTGGTCTTGGTTTTAAATCTCGAGTAGGGCAAGCGATTAGTGTTTTCTGATATAAGTCAAAGAAAAGGCGCCCACAGTCCATTGTGAACTATAAAATGACGCTATAGTACTCAATTAATATAAAGTCTTAACAATTCGAGCTCTTCCGCATAAACTATAAAGATCATAATGCAAAAGAACGTATACGAAGCATATTGTAATAAGCCGTCTAGTATCCGAAGCAATATTGCAATTTTGAATTCTGAAATATCCTATAAGACCTCTTGAAGCGATTTATCTGCCAATAATAGCAGGAACATATTTCTAATAATAACCATCTTGAGACGATTGTTATAACGATAAACGATATATATATTAATATTCGATTTATGAACTGTTTTACGTGTTTTTATTTATAAGAATAAATAGTTTTTCTCTCTGTATATTGGAAAATGTATTTTGTTTCATATGTAAGATGTGAATCCGCCAAGATGGTTACGGAAATTTATGAAAGAGTATTAATAAGGAATAAATCGCACACACTAACTGAAATATTATATGTATTGATTTGTTACAATCAAATGTAATTACTTGAATGTTTACTATAGGCTACGTCACTGTTGAACAATTTCAAGTGCTTCGAATACAAATCGAGGCAAACTATATCTTTCATTGATTACAATCTCGAGGGTTCCGCAGTTGAAAGGGTTCGCTTAAATTATCAAACAGAAGCCACTTGAAAACTGCAATGACACATGTTACATTTCGGTCGCGTTATTGCGGGGTTCGACAACTAGTCGTCCAACTGCTTTGCGCAACCATAGACATCATAATGCTAACATTGTTTAACTTAGTTCCACGTTCATGCATATTAGTTCAGTGTTCATTATATTTGCAGCTTGCTTCGCTTCGTACCTACTTGAGTAATAGTACAATAAAACTAAAGTTTCAAATAAATGAAATTCATAACTCATTTTGTATCAGCGTCGTCGACATCGCTGCCACGCAAACTCTCCAGGACGCACGCAAAACGAACATTTTTCCAAACGGAACGCCCTCTCGACGTAAAACTCTATAAAAACGTCGAAAAAAAAAATAACAGTAACATGGCGTATAATGACAGCTGGTCCACTTGAGAACAAAAGGGGAGAGCCGAGTCTCGCCGAGAAAAAAATATACGAAGAGTAAAAACAACTGCGCGTACGTGCACCCGCGGACCGGCGGCGACTGTCCGCTAATAAATTTGCAATCGCGTTCGATTCGTAGCCGCGGTGGTGATACTCGCTTTTCGACAGAGTGGACTCCAACGATACAGTACCGCATAGCACCCACACCTATACGTACCGCCCTCGATCTGAAATTAGGTAGCAGCGTTGAGAAAACTCGTTACGAATATTGCTATATACGTCTCGGGGAGAATAGCACCGCATTCGAGTTTAAAATGCGAATAATAATCGCGCCATTCATAAAAATCCCGTGCGCGGAATGCAAGGAGAGGCCGTGTTTTACACGTTATAATTTTGCGCCGAAAGCAGGCCTAGGAGTAGAGGCAGGCAGGCGGGCGGTTGTTTTGTGCCGAGTGTAGGCTCGGTTCAAATGCCGCGCACGGACCATTAGTTGATGAGCGCACGTGTACACGCCCTACGCTAGACGCCGGGCTTACGCCGGGAAAGAGTAACAATTTTCAGCTAGAACGTGAAAATGTTTTGTAGTTCCAGTTAAAAATATGTTTAGTAAAAGCGTTTTTTTGTGCACAATAAATTTTAATGTAACATTTCGGCCATGCAACTGCAGTGACTTCTAAAACAAGCAGTTTCAACCAATTACAGTAATCAATTATAAAATTGATTACTGTAATTGGTTGAAACAAATTGTGTTTACATAGTAAAACTTATCGGAAAAAAAATATTTAAATGACTAATACATTAAGTAGTCAGTTATAGAAATGTAAATAAATGAAGTACCTACTTAGCACCGTTTTATACAGAATTGTACTTCTTACTCAATCCAAACAGTATTTCGAAAACAAATTCCGTCTAAATGTCTCATACATTTTAAGTCTATCTCTCATCTCGTATCGAGTAATACTAAATCGGTCCTCAAAAACGATATGTGTTTTATATGAATTAATTCCTCGGCTCACGGACTCCGAAAGCGATTTACTCACGGGCCAGATGGCGCGCGGGTAAATCAATTTGATGATTGCAAAAAACTGCCTGTTTGATGTCGTTCGGCTTCAGCGATACAAATGCTTGGACGGACGTCTTTCGACCTCTATTTTAGTTCTTACTCTTAAGACTTAAAGCGAGCTATTCAAATTTATCTTAAATGTATAGTATTTCTTTATTCAACGATCCGATTTAAAATATTTAAATTTAATAATTACTTAAATTCCTTTATATATGATTATATTTAAGCAAATTGTGCGTTAGTTTATTCTTAACATAAATATATTAAATGTTTGTGTAAACATTTTAACAGTACTTCATTTATTTAAGTAATTACACTGCAATCAACCTAATCATTTGAAATATCACGATAGTGCTGAAGGTTAGTATAAATAAATCTATTATTTTTGCTGTAACATAATAAATAGACGTACCTATTTTAGTTATTATAGACGTAGATGCAGCTATAGTATAGTGCAGAAAAACAAGTGTGATGGATTCGTTACCACCCATACCAATGTAAACGCAGATTGAGGGTAGATACTGTCAGCAGGGAGCGATTTGTTTAATAAGCTTTTATTTATCTCTATAACATGTATATGACATGATCATACTCACTTGGCTTTTTGGCATAATATAACGTTTTCTTTGCCCATGAAAATTGGTAATAGTAACTTATTTCCTTTAATTATTGTAAAATTTAAAAAAAAATGTTAATTCATTTGTCATTTTAGGCGTGAGAAAAAAAAAATGCGCTCGACCTAACATTTTAAAGTGTTCTTATTTTGAAATTAACTTAAATAGTTTTAGCTTTGTAAATTGTACCTATATTGTTCTCAAAAAACAAACAATTAATAATATTTTGTATAAGTTTGATTTGTACTACTTATAGATAGTGTATACAATTATAAATATTATTAATATTACGCGTACTTACAGTTAATGTTTGCTCGTCTTACTTAGAGATATCATCTCAACCACTAATCGTTAGAGCGCGAATATCTCGGGGCACGGGGAAACGGACATAGAATTTATTCTTTTATCTTCTATCTCGATCGAATACGAAACGAAATCAAAGTACGACTTTCGGTTCGCGGATAAACGTTTGTGTTTAATATTTTATACCTTTCGGTTGGTTTTGAGCGTAAAGACAAACGTCATTTTTATGTTTTGCTCGTTGCCTGACATAGATTTAGGGTAGATAATGTCAGCGTTGAGCGACAAGCTTAATAAGCATTTATTAAAATACGTGTAAATTGAAGTGACTATAAAAATATTTGTTTGCTATTAAAACTTTAAGCTTCTAAAATTACCTGTATTATATTGACATAGATTAACAAAATATTTATAATAAATCATTGCAATTATTTTATTTCGAATTAAACAAATATATTATAAATATCAGTTTTACGTTTGAGTATTTTTTTAGTTTTATAATTTAATGAAGGGGTTTACATCGAGGTGTAAAACTTCAAGGTCGAATTTGCCACGTTTCTAAACGTAAAACGAGTAAAACTCTTCTGACGCAAAAAAGTAATTCCATCACGTGTAAACGAGCGGCACGAGCTTTCGAGTTAGGTACCTGAAAAATCGATTTCTTGTTGGAAATAAACGTTTAAACAGTATAGAAAGAATTACTTTATGATAATTTCGAATTATTTAGTCCCTAAATATTTTTTCATAATCTTACCCAGTAAATAATAAACAGCATATCAAAGCCCCACAACGCCAAGATCAGATAGCACGGCGACGTGTCCTGAATTAATCCCTCTATATGACAACACAATGCGTTTTCATATCTATAATATACATATATACCTACTAGATATATTCCTCGACATACCGGTAGAAATAAGCTTTTATAATTATATTTTTTTTTGAAATACACAGATAATAAACGCTTAATATTACTTATACTATACCTATATATATACAAAACATAGGCTTAGGGCTTAGACAAGTTTTATTTTTATTGTAAATACGTATTTGGACTGGCTAATGGGTGACCTGGTATAGCCACCACCGCCTATAAACATTTGCGCAGTCACAAATGTTAACCATACTTTAGGCGATGCACCAATCTTGTTTTATCCCTTGTATCCACCAAGTAGCGTATATTTACGCTACCTGGTGGGTTAATATTTAAAGCGAAAAATTCAGGTTCATATCCGGCCACACACCACTTCATCTACTGAATCTGTATTTTTAATTCATCTCGTGCTCGACAATGAAAAGCAACATCAAAGTATCGGATAAAGATCACGCATGGGAGGAGAATAGTGGTATGAACTTGACTTCTCCTTCTTTTTAGGAAAGGAAACCTTAGCGCAGCAATTGGGCATTAGAGGCACTACATAAAACACCCTTGAATCCTTAAACGCTCTTAATTAACACAAAAACAGTCACACATACACACAATACACATTAATATGCTCAAACAGAAATCATTCAAAATTACGTAATCTCTCTATGGGTAAATTTGATATGTAAATCATAATTATATAAGGAAACAAATATAAACAATAAGCAAAGCATACAAACAAACAAATAAACAAACTATAATACTCAGACTTAGCAGCCATCCCAGACGTTCTCTTTTTAGTTTAATGCACAATTACATGAGTAATTTTGTAATAATCTGATTAGAAAATACATCCTAGATAAGTTCTTACTTTTTGTAAGTGTTACTGAATTTTTATTATTCACATGAATATAATCGAATAATATGGAACAATGGTTTAAAATATCACTAAAAACTCGACGAAACTCGGCCAAAAACATCTGTATATTTATTAATATTTTAAAGTTATATTTAATATAAAAATAAGTTTAATTAAATATTTTAAGTTCTTGTAGGAAGAGGTAATCGTCCTTGCAACATATTATTTATATCCATTTATCAAAGTAAACGACAACCATTGACTCGCAAATTTGTTTTACAAACACTTCCACAAGTTTTATATTGTAATAAATTCGCTCGGAAATAAATCATAACGACTGGCAGTCATTGAAATCACGTTTCACAGGCGACTACAAGAAAGGGGGAGGCCGGGGACAATCGAAAGCCCCGATGAAAGTCGCTAAGAGATACGATAACATCGCACTCTCGATAGCATGCGACCACTGCCCCTATCGCCCCCATCGACTCACCAATAATGAGTCTACAAATCGTGACGGAAATTGAAAGAAAAAACTTCCCAAGCCAGATCTTATCGTTCATCCTAAACGCTCTCGTAAAAATATTAATAAAACATAACTTTTTTCACCCAAACCCACATTAAACTTCGATCCCGTAGGAATTTATTGACAATTACGCGTCAATAAGTGGCAATAAAAGCACAAAGCATCAATGTCCATAGATTTGAATGTCAATTGTACACAATTGCGTTATGCTGTTTTCGTGGAGGCCCATTCGATTGTGATACTTCGACAATTAAAGTTTGACTTTAACTCATCGATTTCTATACGCCGTTTATTATTGTGATAAACATGACGTTTAGCATTGTATTCCCATTACGACTTATACGCTACTTCCTTATATAAATCACTAATAATATGTCGAACAGCAATGAGCAGACTTAGACTTCTAATAATAAATACATATTTCGCATACAAATCTGAAATTGGAATTGTCAGTATTAAATAGATTTAAGACAACCTAAAAATAAAATTATTCGATGGAGTGATAATAAATTTAAATAAGGCTGCGAATTTCATGTACGAACCACTAATAAGACGACATTCGCTTAACCTTATCTCCGATCGAGGAAGTCTAAAAAACGGCTGAGGAGTCCGAGGGGTGCGGACGCGAAGGCGGAGGGGGCAAGAACAAGAGCCGTCAGTGAAATAGAGATGGATGAACAGTGGGAAATGAAATTCTTTGTGGCATCGCGGTCCCGCAAAAAATGCACAGATTAGATTTTTCCCCTCGCCGAGGGCCGAGGGTAGACGGAGGCAATGATTTTTTACAACGCTCGCAGAGATCTATATAGGAGTTTTAGTGGCAGGATTTGGCGTAACTGCCCTCTGTTTGAGAATTTTAATTTCCTTGATTTGCGTCAGCGTGGCGTTCGAGTTTCATATCCCGCGTAATGACACCACAAATTGCGGTCGTGTAGACAACATTTAATATCTTAATTTAGTAATAAAACGCTTTCGAAAAAAAATGTATAATTTCGTATCTATATGTGGATGATGTATGTAACTATACTTGTATTTAGTCTAATTTCATACAAATATTAGCAAATAACAAGTCTTGTCTTATTTAATAAGACGTAAGGTATAGAACATTGTCGAGATTTGTTTATGTTTGGATCAAATGTAATTCATTGAACGAATTATTGTTTACATCAAAATATCGATTTAAATAATGGTATAATAAATATATCACTAACCAAGTCGAGCCCGAAATTACTTCACATGATAGGTGCTTAGCGGCGCGAATTAGCCGAACCCTCCGTAAAAAACAAGAGGGATGCGGTTTTCAACGAAGGCGTCCTAGTGATTTGGCACTTGTACGAAACATCTGTTAGAACATTACAAACAATTTTATGTTATCAATGATATTCGAACATTTATTACCTCCAAACTATTCACATTGTCTATTTAATGATCGTATTTGTAACACACATTCATAATTTTAATATAATTATTAAAAAAAAACATTTCCTATGGAAGCATGCATGAGCCAGCCGATGATAACTTCTGAATTACGCCTTTACAATACGTATACAATAACAATATTTCAGTAAAGTCGTTTAGAACATTAAAAACTAGATTACCGGGAACAAGATATTTTATATTCTTAAGCTTTATCGTTATTGCAATCATATTTTTTTCTTGAGATCTAATATGACGATGTTTCTAGTTCCAAAAAATTGACCATAACTACAAGACCGTTACCTTTATTTGGTATGTTATTATTTTTTTATTTATTTATTTATTTATTGCTTTAGAAATACCATCGGCATATTCACAAATCATATTTAGGAAAAACAACAAAAGAAAACTTGTACAGTGTGATACACCATTACAGGTATTTACATTTTACAACTTACATGTTAACAAAGGTAACTAAACACTACACTCAAACATTTAATAGAATCTGTGAGAATAAATTTTAAACAAAAAATATTAATACAATAGGATAACAAACAATCTTTGATAACAAAAAGGATATTATAATTTGGTATGTCATACAAACTCTTTTAAAAAACATAATAAGAGGCTTATCTAATGAAAAAAAAAATGATTAGAATCACACTAGTAGATCCTGAAAATATGTATTTTAAAACAAAAAAATTCAATTCATAATATCAATACAAAGTCAAACTCCTTGTAAGTGCAATTTCGCTTTTTTTTTTAAATTTAATGTAGTAATTTTGGTCATTTGACAGATTATTTAAATCCTTTTTAGGTACTAACTTTATAAAGAAGAAAATCGCTTAAATACATCTAATTTTATAAAAGTGTACGTATACATAGTATATTTTACTTCTTTTCATACTCGTACAATACATCAATATCAAAACACTTCTCAAGTCTGGATTCAATCGATATAATCCACTGCTTTGTGGCTTGTCATTTGGGGAATAGCCTCTGAATCCCGCTAAGTGTCTTAGCAATTTGTTTGCTTACTTCAAAGTACCTACGTTTGTTTGATTTAGGCTTCGTATTAGATTTTTTCTTATTACGTCATTATTTTAAATGACATATACGAGGGGCGGTAAATAGATGATATCTTTGTAAACTTTTCTATTGCTCGGCAATTACGCCTTTCTGCGGTTTTATAACTAAAGTTAATTTATCTCTGTATCTAAATCTGAACAAAAATCACACATAATGGCATTGTATTGCTACTTTAAGTAAAACAATTATATATTACTACATATTCTGCCAAGGGTGTATATTACAGATTAATAAAAAAATCCATACTCAAAAATTAATTTTAGTAGGTATTAGAAAATAATTCCACGAAAAACTGCTTATATAATCTCTAATCGTCATAATATAAAACGAATTTGAATTAAAAGAAAAACTTTTCTGTGCTTAGACGAACCGTATTTAGACTATAAATTACCTCATTAAGCGTGGACAAGTTGTCTGCAAGTTGGGGGGGAAATGGGAAAAAAAGATCGTTTCCCGAAACTAATTGCCAAACACGATAATTAAAAAACAGACTCCACCAAGAAACGAGGGAAAGGCGAAAAACGCGAAGTGTTCACCCGCAATTTCCATGATAAAAAACTCCGTTTTCCTTCGTTACGTCCAAAATAACCATTGTCTCGTGAGCATTTTGTTGTTTTTTCTTCTTTCTTTTGACGTGTCTCATTTTCATTTTCATTTCGACCGTCAAAGTTTTTAATAAGTTATGCAAATTATTCTCTTAATTTAAATACTGATTTTATCAGATGACGAACGATCCATCCGCTTTAAGAACATCATAAATAAATCACTGCCGATATATGTAAAATTATAGTCTCACAAAAAAATCAAGATATTACTATTTCACATTATACAATCATAAATGTAAAAAAAAATACATTTTAGGTTTGAGATAGTATCGAATGACAAAAATATACATTATAAATTAATGTGTAATAATAAATATAAGGATGTCTTTCTGCTCCCCTGCAAATTATCATACAGATATACAAACTTAGTAGTATACAGAAGACCGAGCGTGCTTTGGATAAGAGTATCCTAAATGTAAGACTGAATAAAACCCAAAAATCAGAAAACATGTGCAAACAACCCCAAAGTGATAGATGCTCTTCAGCATTAGAAACTGGAAATGGGCTGGATACATGAATGATTGACCGATAGAAGGTGGATAAAATCGCTTACTAATTTTGACGAACCAACTGGAAGGTGAGCTAAAAATATAGAACGATACATAGATGAAACTAAAAAAATGCCATAAGATGAAAATGAGAATGAAGACGATAACACAAAGAAAACGAAGATAAAGAAAACCTAGAAACTATTGGAAAAAACCAGGGACCTTAACAGAATAACTGCAAATAAATGTAGTTTATAGTTATTAATTTTTATGTATTTTAATCAAATAAAAATACTTTATTATATTAAGACCAAGTCGCTTAGTTAATTAAAAACCAGTTCTATTTATATATTCTCAATGGGAGTTCATTAAAACTCAAATATTGAAATAATTAAAAGCTCAAGTACATTCGTACGCGGAATCTGTCACTTACAGTACGCCTCGGTTAGATCGAAGAGTGTCTCTGGAGGATGAGGGACCACGTGAGCTAAGATAATAATAGAAATAAAGATTGTACTTATTAAATAAAAAGCAAAAACATTTAACGATTGAATTTAAATAAATGTGCGTGCACTTATGATGCAAGTGTGACATTCTTAAATAAATTATAAATAACATTATTTTTTATATATGTCTTATATATATGTAGGTATTACAAGGAATCTAATGGTTTGTTTTTGAGAAAATATAAATAATAGACGATGAATTCAAATCTTGAAATTAAATCAACCACTAAACGCAGTATTAAAAGTCAAATAACCCCTATAAGGGGTGGATAAATAAATAAATAAGTAGCCCGAATATGGTGGGAGCATAATAACAGACGGCAAACAGCATCAGAAGCCGTGAGATAAAATCGTATTGCGTTGTCAAAAATAAATGAATCCGGGGATTAGTCCGGGACACGGGCAGCGCAATATTGTCGCATGGCGCCCAACGTGGGGCAGTAATAAGCCGCTCAACCCGCGCCAGGGATAAAACTTCTGGCTCTCGCTACGTTTTGTGAAGTAATTATTTTATCTATTGTGTTTAGTTATAAGGTGATATCTATTTCACTTCAAATAATCTTATTACATAATTAAATAATCATTTTTCAAAATCTCAGTTATTATTATAAATTGTTAGTCGTAACCGTTTATGAAACTCTCGAATGATAAAACCGTTTAATAGGAATGCTCTAGACACTTTATAAAGCAAGCAATTCATCTAGCTTTTTAAAGTATCCGCTTTAGAGTCAGACAGCTAGCCGCCTTTAAGGGACTCTTGAAAACTGATAAACAGTCTCCCTTATCGAAAGCATCTGCAGATTATCGTGCTAGATTCCTTTGTCGGGTAGCGGTAGCGGGTAAGTGAACGGGTGAGATAAACTAGTCCGCGCGATTTCGCAAAGAGAGGGCTCAACGAGCTTCCACTATCGGGAACGAGTTTTATTCCAATCGAATTTACCTCGCTATGAAATACGGATGCTTGTCGACACCTGTATGGTTCCGTTAAAGGATGTTCATGAAATCATTTTTATATTGAAATCTAATATGGCTTAAATTTTTACTGTTATCATCGCTAATAAAATTCTAAGTAATCGTAAGCCAATGTCTCAAAATCGAATGAATGTATATAATTCCAATTCAATGAAACGTCTACGATGAAAATGCCAAAGAATACCAGAGTGGTACAAAAATGAAAAATACAACATAAAGATAACGATTTTCAATAAGGCGCAATTTATCAATGGCGTGTCAAACAGTCGATCGGTCGGGCGTCATTTTATCCTATTTGCGTATAAATAGTGGCATCGCGCGACGTTCCGAGTCGTCGCTAATGATACGGAAAATGACATCTTATTTCGGCGCGTAAATCGAAGAAAAAATCGCTCATCTCTCGCCCGTCTGTATGAATATTTTATAGGCGCGTCAACAGCGAAATGACAGGTTTTATCGTTTGAAAATTCGACGAAAATTGCACGAAATGACGCGACGATATTTTTTTATTTAGTGAGAACATCCTTCCGCCAATCAGGAACGTTCATTGTGGTCTCACAATGAGACTGCTCCCTCGGGACGTTTCTGGCGTAATTTTTATTTAACCGACAACCGACGTGAGCAACAGTTTATTTGAATGTTTAGGTTTCATAAAGTTTTACAATGTGTAATTAAACAGGCTGTACAGGTTTGACTTACATACGTTTCTGTTTGAGGAGTTTTTGTGGGTAAAAGAGGGTGATTGTTTTCAGTTCTAGTGCTACAAATTTTACCTTTAACTTTAGAGCTAAAAGAGAGCTTAATATGCTGATTATTCTATAAAAAGTAATCAGATTAAAATGATATATATGTATATATATGTATTGCCCAAAATTTGAATGTGTAAAATAGTGGCTAGAGTATACAAATAATTGTATTAGAGAATTATTAAAAAGATCATTTTAATTTTATCCATTTTTCTAATGTCCAGGAAATATATTTTATACGACGAATCTATTATCAAAAATATTGAAAAGTGAAGAAAATGTTAAGTAGGTATGTCACAAATGAGAAATTTGAATCATATACTTGATTGAACTTAATTGAACCTTAATATTATTGCAAACCAAAGATCAAAATCTGTCCACCGCTCAAAGATTTAAATTTGGGAAAAATTAACTGCCAAGGTCATATTAATTATTGTTACATCAAAGTTAGGTATATAATAGGTAGGTGTTTCAGCCCACGGTCGCGTGTGAGGGTAGGGGTGAAGACCTATATTCTAATTCAGAGTACAATCTATCTCTGTGCCAAATTTTATTTAGAATCATTCAACCAGTAACATTCAATTGAGTAACAAAATTCCGTCTATTAAGCAAGTATAATATTAGTCAGATAATATACCAAAGGCAACTGACACATTTATCTGAATAAATGAATGAGAGCATTGCTTCAATAATAAGCTTTAGTTTTTTAATAATCTGTAGTAGATAATAATAGCCATTACGAGTGAACCTTAGAAGATATACACATGCTATCATACACATAGAGTGGTTAAGAAAAAGTTAACGCAGATATAGCAGAGGCAGAAAGCGAATCGTTTACGTATTACATATTATATAGATACCTACGCATGATATTGTTGAAGGTTCATTACACGAATAATACCGATACAAAATGAATTAATGAAAATCTATACCTGATGTTTTAGTTGTTTCATGATAATGTTAAGCAGTTTATTGAATTGTGAAACAATCGCGACGTCTTGTGTCGATATTTCTGAAGTGTCAAACAATGATTATAAAACGATTCAAGAGCTTCACAAGATCAAAGGCTTATTGGAATCTAAAGCCTATAAGTCAATTGATCGTTGGTATGCCGTAAATATCTATTAATCTATTTAATTGCTTATTAACGTGACTTCGCCTACATACGAATGTTTCGTCGTGTTAATGAGAGCTTTGCTTTGATCTAACTTGTTGCCAAGTGTAGAGTATGTTCAATGTTCCTTACACGTAGGAACAAGGAATATTATAATAGAGATGAGTTGTAACGGAGGGGGATAAGCGTTTGTTGTTTAACTATTAATGCGATTTAAATAAAAACATCAAACATACGTATTAACTTCTCATGCTTTCAACATCAAATCAGATAAATAATATTAAATCGTTAAGCAAGTAGAAATTAAAAAAATATATACCAAAATAACACAACCACGTTGTTAATTTAAGGGCTTATCTATATACATACATTTTATGTTTGCCTGGTACGTCGATCAGCCTGAAAATATCTAGATAAAATATGATTCAAAAATGAAAATGTGATTTTTTGCCGCTAGTTTAAAATTGTTTATTTTGTAAACGACGATTATCATATGCATAGAAAGATTATTTAATATAACATGTTATATATTCATACATATATATTCCAATTTGAAGGATTAATTAGACCGTGCTGGTGCAGTGGTTACAAGACGTGGAACCGATGATTCTGAGTTCAAATCGGCAAGCACAACTGAATTCAAGTGCTTAATTTGTATGTACAATTCATCTAGTGGTTAGCAGTGAATGAAAATATCGTTAGGAACCATGCACGTGGATGAGAATCCGCCACGTGTATACACCAATACGGGTTTGCATTCGAGTGTGATGGAGTAAGCTCCAAATTCTTGTCAAAAAAGAAAGGAGGACTTTGCTCAGCAGTAGGAGGTTAACAGGCCGTAACTTGTGTTCCTTTGTTAACTAAGCTTAAACGGGTGTACTAATGCCAACGAAATTTTACAAGTTATACTAATATTATGTTTAATAAGACATGTTAGGGTATTTATAAATTTATCTTTACCTACTTCGTAATTTAAGAGTGTTTGTAACATATTTACAGAAAAATATAAAAATCTAGTACTAAGTAGTTAAAAAAATCTCATATCGAAATTGCATCGTAAAGCGAGATCGCTAGCGAGTCGCGTACTATGATCCCCATAAGTCGAAACATATTTCGCGAATTTGTCCCCGTGGGGAACACCTGCCGTAAAGATAAGCTTCTGATGTCTCGCAATATTCTCCTAAAATAACTTCTTACTGCCTCCGGTGCTAGGCAACCGAACGGAGCCCTCTTTCGAGACCCTCGTTGACTATGTACTGGGTTATGTAAAACAGTGATCTCTTAGCAATGGCCATCTTCAAATTAAGTGTACATATTTGTATTGAACGGTTTGTTTATAAAATCAATATGTAGGTGCATTTCCGTAATCGGTGTAAATGAAAATGTTAATTTTCATTTTTACAGATTTGTGTAAAACCTATAAATAACAGTATTGAATATTAATTAAAAGTAACCATTGTGGTTAACAATTACAAAAAAAAATAATCTATTTTATCAAAACTTATTTTAAATTGAACTTAGTATAAAACTATATTTTACAGATAAATGTTTCCTACAAAACACAACAAGTTGTTTGTATTCTAGTTATACTACGCTTATTCTATTGGGTAAGTGTTGTCGGTGTCGTGAAGGCGGGTGTGGCGAGACAATATTGCGAATTAATTAAGGAAGTCATTACGCGCCGATAGCGCATTAGCCCCACGCATGCGGGAAATTGCCAGCACAAAGGATATTTCCTGCGTTTTCCTCGATTTAAAGCAATTCACGGATTTCTGATTAAACCCCCGCTGCTAAACTCAGATTATTCCCCTTTCAATGCAAAGAATGGTTTATTTCAGACACCGTCAAACTGAATTGTATTTCCTTTCTCTATTGATTTTATGTGATGCGTGTTCAGTGAATATGAAACACAAAAATGTTTAATGTATTTAATTAGGCCTTATTTTTTTATAAAAAATAAAATATTCGAACAAACATAAACTACTGAATAGCTTACATAACATACATACTTATATCCATTCTTGCAAACTCAAATAAATCATTAAATTCGAATAATGCAAACGCATATTTTCATTCTGAAGTTATAATTGATTGTTATATAAAATCAAAGGCCAATAGGAAACTGTGTTCATTAGGTATCAAGGCAGGGAAGCTACCGCATCGCAACTAACGCCAACTTTAGATTGCCGCAATAATTATTTATTCCGCTCACTCGCTACCGACTTGGGAACTATTCAGCGTGGAAACGCTATTTCTCCTTGGTCAGATAAGACGTTTGATTCTCCCCATTTTCGCTCCGGACTTTAATTATGGCCTCTGGTTTTGTGTAAAATAGTTGGCCGAGTAATTTAATCTGTATATCAGTATGCGGGGTGGCGTGCAGCGACGAGTCACGGAAACCAATGAGACCAAACGGACCCAAATGGGAAAAATCTCACACTATAATATATTAGACGTCGCTTTTCAAATTCAATTAAAGTCCTTACAAATGTTTATCGTTGGGCGGATAAGTAATTTAACGAGTAAATGTATTTTTCTTCCTAAACTGTTCTCATTAATATTCAACTTTGAACCGTTTTATTTGAAAAGAAATATAATACGCCGGCGGCATTGAGGCGTAAAGCTTGTATTTCTATAAAGGACTATAGTATTCTTTCACACTTTTCCCTAAATCAAAACTGCAAACATGTTTTGTTTACCTACTCAACCGCCCCCTTATTCCTTCAGTCGTTGAACTGCATAACTATACGAAGTCGGAGTACCATATAGCGCCGTAAAAAATAAGCGCACATCAGACTCGAGCATGTAATTCTAGCGCACTCTTCCGGCCCGAACAAAGGAGAGAGGGTAAGAACACGAGTTACTCGACACCCGTACCTTACGCAGATTTGTTTCTCACCGTCTCGATGCCTTCCGAACAAAAGTAATCCCTAACACTTAGAACTTAGACTTTGTTACTGCTCGAAATTTCATCGTGCCATCAAACATTTCATGGCCGCGGAGACGCAGGAAATTCGCGATAGTCAAATTGTAGTCTTACTGAGCGTGTCGCTATTAAATTATTACATTTGCAACTGTGTTACCGACTTATAAGACACTATTTGCATTACAACAGCCTAAGGAAGGGTCCTTGGATATACGAAGTACGTCACATGAGGACTGCAAAGAAAAATGTACTTTTAACAACGTGAGGATTCTGAGAGACGAATGAAAAAATAAGCTGTAATGGGACGTCTTTCGAGATAATATAGAGAGTACTTTTTACAGAAATTGAAGTGCGTTATTTGTTATATAACCGACGAAACAGTACATTTGTCTATTCTTATTAATTAATTAATTACCGAGACTACTGACAATATTCAAACATAATTGTACCATAAGTAGGTGTTAAAATAGGGTTTGGTTGAACTTTTAAACTTTAAAATCCGTGTAAGACTAGCTAATATATTTACAAAAGATTAGATCGTCTCGATGCATTTTAAGGCAATACGTTCCAGCCATTACGCTTCAGCTTACGTAAACTTCGCCAAGTGATCACTCGGCTAGACGCAACACAAACAAACGATACGCCCACAAAAACTCTGTACAGGTAAAAAAATCCAAGTGTGTGTCTAGCGCACGTGTGTGAACACTGGAACACTGTTTTACTTATGTCCCCTCGCCTGTAGCTACTTGTAGGTAAGTAGCTATCGTTACTCCTTTGTTCTAGCAGCTGATTGGAGCCGGGCCCGGAAATGCGTGTCACCCCACCCCCTCATTGGTCCGTTTCATTTTCTTAGCGCGAGTGAGACACAGCTAACTCGAGTGTGTAGTTAAGGATACGGATCTGTGTAGACGATAGGTACTAGGTAGGTGTCACGATGTTTTCCTCGTTCGCTGTTTGTGCTGCTCTTGTCTTAGATAAACTATTCGGTGACTTGGCTCGAGTTTGCAAATTGTTTCGACGGGATTGCTTAGTTGGTATTTATATTTTGAATTAGTTTCAATTCAAATTGTTCGCGCTTATAAAACTTAACGTTTATTCTTAGAACTATATATTACTCTATAATTAATATATATTAATTAACTGAACGCGATTAATAAAGACATTTATATGATTTATCATTAATATGTTGCAACATTTATTGTCTGCATGTATTTTAAAACATATATATTGAATATACATGTGTATAACACACATGCACACTCTTGATCGCAGGCAGCGATCGACTAACCGCCACTCTATCTGTCAGCCGCAGTCGCCGCCGCTGATATTGTTTACATTTACGCGATGTTGACACTTAACAGTATGGACATAAGGGATACATTTATTAGCATTGTTGATAACTGAAAGATCTTGGGTATATAATCAATTATGTATGATTCGAGGCGTTGAATAATTTATAAATAGATTTATGATTATTTGTTTATATCTTGCGTCGTATTGTTAGGTATTTGATGGTGGGTAGATTGGATTTTTTTTTTATATAAATAAATTATATAATAAAAGGAGTAGAAAACAATAGAAATATATAAAAACGTACCTTACATTATTCTAATCGATTGTGTAAATACCGTATTTATGTTTTCCTGGTAACATATATCGTTGTTTGTTAGTAACATTTGTTGATAATTCGTAATATTTTTTTTCAATTAAATGACAGTACTATTAACGTGGATAATATAGTAAAGGTACATTTAATAGTTCTTTAATTTCTAAAGATATACAATGGATATACTTAAGTTCTATTTTAACCGAATATTGTAGATTCGAAGCCGTTCTAACATTGTTAAATTTGTATGTGCATAAACCATTGCGTGCTCGGTGATGAAGGAAAACATCGATATCAATCTGCTTAACTTGGATGAAAATGTCGTAAATTTGTATACCCACCGATCCGCATTGGAGCAGAGTGGTAGAAGAAGTTCTTAATTAATAATAATCAATAATAATTTATTTAAACGGCGAGAGGATCTAATGCTAATGTTGCCTTACATTTACTTATCTTGTAAGATTAAAAAGCTTACGTCGTATTTGAAGAGGTATAACAAATAAGAGTAAAATTTGTATTTATAAAACAATAGACATACGGTCAATGCCGCAGACGAATCCTCTCTCGGCAATCGCTGTCGCTTTCAAACAGTTTTGACTCTCATCGAATCTGTCTAAACGCAAACAGCAAACTTTACTTCGGCCATACAAAACAGCTAAATAGGCGATACGCAAATAAGTTAACCACGTCACTAATTGTGTTACATAACTTTTTGTACCTAAAATAAAAACTGATAGAGTATGTATGTACATTAAAATGTCGAATTTGATTATTTTATTTATATTCAAAGTGAAACTTTTCAATTAATTCCAAAATAAAATCGATCATATAAAGTAGCAACGCTGCCAAATCTGCCTACTCAAATGCCTACACAGCTCGGCATGCAAAACAGCCGGATAGGCACGGCGCAGACAGGCAGCGGGCGGCTAATCGGCACTCTATCACGTCGCCGTCACGCGCAGTCGGCACGTGTTCGTGGTGCCTATGAGTACATCACTAATGCCTTACTAATTGTTTATCACAACCACCGTATTAGAACACGTGAAATATAAAATAATTGCTTTACAGAGGGTTATAATTATCTTATCTAATTAATGTCTTAAGACAATTAAAAATACCTCCTTAAACGCTGTAGATCGCAATGAATTTCCGTTCAACAACAACATTTGTATAGTTTATTCCAGTTGAAGGAGTCAACATAGACAACACTTGAATTTACGTATTATGTGTAGTTCATAATGCAGCAGATTTTATTAATATAGTATATTTTTTATAATACCGCCTTATTCTACTTAACTGTTTATATCAATTTTAAAGTTCTTTGAAAATAATAAAGTAAAGTATCGGAATACTAGCCTCGTCGATAATAAAAACGATTTTTTTTTCCAAATTCTATCACCATAATCAAACCGCATTGGAGCAGTGTGTTGTAATAAGCTTCAATCATTACATCCAGATCGATTTTTTTTTAATTCGATCCGTTAATATCGAGTTTGAATTAACTATTTAGAAGTCCGCAATCTAAAAATGAGAAGTCACAGTCAAGAATGTGTGTGCCCCATTGTGATTTGCAATTTAGGTACGTAAGATCATAAAAGCCTACAAAATAATTACCTACTAATAAAATTATTAAGTAACCATAGAAATCCAAAAGAATTTTGAAGAATGAAATAAAAATAGAAGCCAAAATAAAAGTTCGCCTGGCAGCAAAGTTTCAACTTACATAAGCGAATGTCAAACTTGCCATTTAATCTTACAAGCTGAGAAAAGTTTAATTTCAAAATAAACATTGCTAAAATGATCGTTGCCCAATCAACAATAAATTTATTACGCAATTCGACGTTTCACTTGAACTACGAATTTTAGTCTCCAGATTAAACCCGAGTTGATTGAAGTTTGGAAAATTTATTTTTAACGAGTTACGGAAACCAGATAAAGGTTTCGTCACATTACGTCATTGAAGAGTTTGAAAGAAGTTTGTGTCGCAATAAAAATATCAAGTTGACTTAATTTAACTTTACATTATAAGTTTACCTTGTAACAAAAATGCTCTGTTAAATATATTTATGAAATTTTTAATTAAGAACATTTATTTTTATATTCTTTAGAAATATTTCATAACTCTCAATCCAAACGAATTGTAACTTTTACATTTTTTTTTTAATTTAACGATACGATAAGATAGACTGTCAAAGCCGAAATCGCGATGAAAAAAACAGTTGACTACCATGTCGGTACACGCATACTAGTAAAGTAGTATGATGTTTGGCGAGTGTCAAGCTTAGCAGTCACGCACACCAAGATAATAAAGTTGGCTAATTTGTGTTAGGTCTATTATAATAATACTCTACCTAGATATACGAATAATGTAATGTTATTATTGTATTCCTATATTTATTTATTTAAAACTTCGAACAATTTCGATGGGTAGTGTAGTACGGGTGGTCCTTTGACTGATATCGATAAAATATCTACCGAGTACGCATCGATATTTAGTCGATTGTTAGCATACAATAGGATCAGTTAGTCGTTGTTTATTAAAAAATAAAATAAACAGGTGTCTTATGGCTAAAGTTTGGGTACTTGACGTACAATAGAAAATCGCTTTGATATGTTTATCAACCCTTTAAATTTCGGGGGCGGTCTTTTGAACCGCGAACAATTGGTGGTCTAAGAATGGTTTTTCGATGATTATCGTTAGTTTAGGTTAGTGACAGGTGAGATGTCACCCGCGTATGAATGGCGTCAATGGTAGTGGTTGGTTTGTAAGGTGACACGATAAGATATTTTTTGACGTAACATACAGGTACGTCTTTTATGTTTGTTGAATTGTTTAGTTTTTTAAATAACTCAATGTTATTTTTCGTTCGTGTGAAATATATTTATTCTTTATTGATTTATTATTTTCTAATACAGGAATTGAAAAAAAAAATTAAATTAAATCATACTCGATATACATATTTATATATTTTTTAAAGTTCACTCAATGGTATTAACGATCACCGGGTTCTGTACTCTTAAGAAAAACTTTGAGAGGTTATTCTAAGATCGTCTGTGCTATGCTGATTATTTAAGAACTGAACTCAATTTTTTTTTTATTATGTTTTGTTTTAGCCTACAAAATGAACTTGCTAAAAATATATATATTTAGAAGGAAAATAGTCGTATGGAAGTCGAAGCTATATGTATATCGTGGGAGTAAATAAAAATTAGATCGAAATAATCTCACACAACTTCAATATTAAAACAAGTGGAACATACAAAAGCGATACTTTAAAAATGCACCAGGAAATACATCGCCAAGTTTCTGTTGAAAGTGAGGTAACGCACGGAGCGCAGAGCCTAACCAGCCATGGAGCTAAGGAAACGGTACAAGTTGTAAGCTATGACCGGATCCATAGTATATACATATATAAAATATACACTTGCTACCAGCAGTTGATAGGTAAGCGATTACTATCTAGTAGAAACGGTGGGGGACACTTACTATTATTCAATTTAATTATATCTACATACTTGTTTTTTTAATAAAAATGTGAAAATTTACAAATAATTATATCTTAACATTTTATAAAAATACTAGTAAAATAATATTAAGTCTCTATTTTTTTTAACAAATACAATACAACTGATTAATCATTACAAATGTAATGTAATGTAAGTTTGGTAATGATATATTTTTCAATTCATACATTAATTTAATTACCCATAGTTAGTTATAAAATTCAACTAAAGGATTTTCAGTGTGATAGGCACTGAGCGCCTTAATCAGATTGGCTTCAAACCAACCCACCAGAAAAAGCATTCACAAAGAAAATAGGAGTCAGGCATATCGTATTATTTTTTCATACCACTGGTTATAACGCCCCCCGAATAGTCAGGAAACCAATTTTATAAACAGTATATAAAGGTTCATGTATTAGGTACATACTTATAAAATAGGATTTATTCATCAATTAGTGTGTTTCTGTCATTGAAAAAATATAATTATAATCTATTTTCGTGCTGAATGTAATCTGATAAATATTGATAATTTAGATATTTCTAGTAAATTTTTGTTTGACAAATCATTCTAAAGAAATTATGTTAAATATATAAATATACAAAAACAATAATTACAAAGAGAAAAGCTAAAGGAATAATTACCTACTTATAATTTTTGGAAACTGTTATATTTAAATAAAAAAAAATAGTAACACCGTTAATTTCTATAAAAAAATAATTAATTAAATTATATTTATATACGTACATAAATAGAAATAGGTACAACAATATAGATTTGATGAATAATGAGAGTGATCGTTTTTTTTACTAAAGTTTTTATAAAACCATTTCCAATATAAAGATAACAGACGGACATTTTTTAAAAGGAATTTGACGGTGATGGTGATGCATAGAAAAAGTCGCTCATTTTCCACGCTTGCGTCTAATCCTTCAGCGCAGCTGAATAGCTAGTGTCGGCAAGGCGAGCGCCTACCGCTGCATATTTATGAAGCGCCTCAAACACTATAAATACTTGATACGGGCGGCCTCGCCGGGTAATGGAGTAAATACAACAGCCTTGCTAATTTGTACTGAATGTCGAACGTTCTTGTCGACTAGCTGGAGAATAATCACAATGTTTGGATTAGCTAAATGTTACATGACCGTTAATTTAGACGGTGGCTCGTTATATGCGTACATAATTTACATTAATAAAATAAAATACAATATTTATTGAGTATTTTAAAAAATATCTTATGTTACTACTGATATATAACAAATCTTATTGCTCTATTTACTACTCTCAACTATTAACTATAAAACATATTATAGGATAGAATATAGGAAGTTACTTCCTATCCTTACTCTATTAGTAACGATAATATTTTTAATAAATAAATATATGTTATTTTAGATCTACAATATAATAGGTTGCGTCAGTAAAACGTTTAGTCGACCTTCTTAACACTGAATCTGCGTCACCGACGCCTGTACAGACCGATATAGCTTAGATAAACGCGCACATAACTATGCAAACTACTTCTCCAAAGGTACTTACATCTTCAAAACATCTTAACAAACGAATGCTGAAAACTGAAAATAGACTTTAACAGCCTAAATTTACAGTGTAGTTTTGAATACAATCGCTCTCATAATATCTGACACGACTGGTCCGCTCTACACAGTCCACCATTAGCTAGGTACATACCTGTATAAGTGTGGTGGGAACGCGAGGTGAATACAGTATGGACGTTGTAGTAAGCCTAAAAAATTAAAGCCGCCAACGCCACTTAGAATGCTAAATAAAGATTTGAATTGTCGGGACGCGCTCCGCAATGCGATAGCGACTTAGATGTGTCACGTTTATGGGATCATTTTACATTCAAAAGCTTAACTTATTCTTTTTTGCTTTCCTTTGTATTACAAATACTCACAGAAACAACATTTTAGTCATTAGAACATACCTACATACACATATTTTATTAAAGTAATTTAAATCTATAACGATTATAATTCATAAAATATTATCGTTGAATTTTAAAAAAGTAAGTACGATTTATTTCTAAGATTTCATTTTGTATTATTGCTGAACAACGACAACAAATGACTAAAGCGGCATTTTGCGAGAATGGAAAGACATAGAGGAATTTGAATACGCTAGCATTGAATCAATTTAAGGTAATATTGGCGATGCTGTACAATTCCGCTTTATCTGCGGAAGGCGCTAAGAGCTCCCGGATTCAGGGGTCAATGGAGGCCGGAAGAGAATGAATATTCGTTGTGTTGCGGTACGTGTGAGGGCAGTGCGGCTAGTAGGTAGTGGGTGGCCAGCTAATCTGCGTGGAGTGTCGCGTATGATTGGGCAGACGATGTCCAATTTTCCGGTAGCGGCATTAGTTGGTCAGACAACAGCCGTTCGCTGACGAACATATTTGAACACCTGAATGTACTGTCGCTAACGAATAATGGAACCATTTTGTATCACTTGTACGGAAAATTGTATAAAGAGTTAAACAATATATTGAAGTCTTGGTTAATTGACCACACATTTTTTATAAACTCATTAAAACATATCATGGTGTTACTCACTTTATTTGTACGAATAAAATTACCAATCAAAAACGCTTAAGTAGTAAATAATTCTGATAATTTTTTGAGTTAAAAACTTTATTTAAAACACAAAAAACGTGAATGGTGCATAAATGCTCTACCGAATCTGTTATTTCGAATTGAATACTAAATTAGTTTAAGTTAAAACTACCTGCTCGCTTTCCAAAAAAAGTTGTTAACAGTGTACACAAAACTTCTTAATGTCAATTTGTATTCGCAAACAAGTTCCTCGCAAATACGCTATACGGGCCGCTCTCTAATGATTGTTTGCTGCTGGGGGCAGTACCCGTTAATGCAATATTAATGCAATTCATTAAACCTGCAATTCAAACAGCCCCTCGAACAGAGAGAATTTATTTTGCACTTTATTCGATTTTAGAAACATTGGGGTTGCTATTGACGCAGTTTTGTATAAAGAAATTGTATTTGGAGATATTTACTAAACGTCAAATTTTTGATACAACTTATGTTAAAAAAAAATCGAAACTAAAACTCACAACATTTTGCGTCTTTTCATAAGTCATTCTTTTTACTTCAATCATAAAATCAATCGCAATAAACAATCACAAAATAATATATTCAGACTAAATAATGTTTTATTAATAAGAAGGCGAATTAGTTTCGGGTAAACACGTGTGTGCCGCATACATAGAAGCGAAATATATGAGATGAAGGAAAAGAAATCAAGCATATGCCGGGTAAACATTTACTCTGACTGCGGCTTGCGCGCCCCACTCCATTACGTCATTGTTCTCCATCGATTAGCAGTCTGTGACGTCGCGTTTCATAACAGTCGCGTCCACTCCTCCCTATTGTCCCCATTACTCGTTATTTTCTTACCGAATACTTCAGAATCACGTTTTCTTAGCCAAGGTTATTTTGAAACTTTATGTTTGCTACAAAATTTGTACATTATGTAATATAAATTAAGCAGAAAGTTAAATGCGAACATTTAATTTATAATACATGTTTCTTTTAGAATGTTTTCGAACTTGTTTAACGAATTTTATTTTGGAACTTTTTTATTTTGGTACTCTTGTTTATTATATAACTCGTTTATTTCGAAATGTTTTGCCAAATCGAATGTATGGTTAAGATGCCGTGAGAATCAGTGTTCGGTGCGGCTCCCTGGTTCAGAAAAACATATTTTCAACAAAAAATAAAACTTCAATTGCCGGCCGGGGGCGTATAGTGATCGAACTAACCTGTCAGCCCCATGTTAAGTGGTTTTGAAGGAACCTCACGGCCATTGTCCGCATAACCAGTAGCGTGTTTTCTCGGTAAATGTTTGAATTGGTATCGTATTTATTAATATTATCCCTAGCTATAATAAAATGTGTGTTTATGTTGAAATATCTAAAGCTCTATGCGAGAGGACGTGGAACGAGTAATCCGGTCCCAATTTTAATCCGCCAAAATAAAGTTTTTGCAGATTTAACATAGATATGTAAAATTCTTTTTTTTTGCGATTGATAGAGTATAATAAATAACCTTATAGTAAAAAAGACAATTTAGATATGCATGTATATTAATGTAACTTTGTAAATAACGCCTCTGTATGTATCCCAAAAATACATGTACTTATAACCAAAAAAGTTAAATAATTACCTTCTCATATTTATGAAAAATATTTATAATTTTAATTCGCCCAATTTCAAGTTTAATTCCCAATGGGGATAATAGGTATTATATCAATCGAAGTAAAGAGAAATATAACATTTTTAAAAAACGTTAAACAACGTCACTTTTCACTCGAACGTGAAAGCCCAATCCGATATTCGCATGGCACTCTCAATTTCAAAGACGCAAGTCGCATCGGAGGCATCCAATCGCATACACGCTTTTGTGCGAGCTAACAATAGCTGCTGCGTGCTATTCAACAGCCACAAAAGTCTGTTTCGCTAAACTCCTTGCTGTAACATTGACCTATTGAACCAACAGGTGATTCACAAAGCGTTTGTTTGGGTGTCTCTGCTGAATTAACGCCCTTTGCCACGAGCGCCAGTTCTCTTTGTGTTGTGCATCGTATAGAGTTCGTTTTGTGTTACTATTGTATGCAGCGTCATTTTTATTTTTGATATTGACTAATAAATTAGTACTGTTTATTTATGGTACGGAATTTTAATTTGGTTTCCATTATGATTGATTTTAAAAATGTACTTCTTAAATTCATATAGATTTAAGAATATAAATGCAAATTAATCTAAGTTGCTTATACAAAATTGTGTCGGGTTTTTGTTTTGTGTACAATTTCATCACGAATGCAATAATATAAGCCGGAACGGACCAATATATTCAATAAACGTTCGCTTTGCAATAATTCAAAACATTATACTAAATAATAGCAAAATTAATTTCCATGTCCATGGCAAACTAACCTTAGGTATATTCGTGTATCTATATATTCTCTATAGACGTGCATTCGCTATTAATTAATCGTTCCACGCTAATTATACACACAAGTGCGGACCAGAACGGTCAATAGCACAAAGGCTTAGATGTATGTATTTATATACTAGCAACATTGAATATAAGGGTCGGTGTATATGATGTCGAGTGTGCAGTTCTCAAGACATTGATCTTGTACACAAAGCTTTGTCCTGGCCACTGCTGATATCAAAGGAGGCTTACGTGTACTGCACTATTGAGCTTAGTGTTTATGCAACTATTGGTACGATCTTATTGGTAACTCAATCGTTGAATAATGATAATTTTAGTTATACCCTCAATAATTTAATGGTTATCGCATAGATTTGAGAGAGTTCCGAGTATGAGCCTGACACTATGGTATATAACATCGACAAACCTTATATGTCGTTGTATTGGAAAACATGAATACCAGCGATGCGAAATCCAGGGATAAGTGTTTTGATAAGCTTTATTCCATCGATCCATTATAATTCGTACTCAAAATAAAACACATTTTAGTCCCAAGGGTAAAAATTTAACTCAGCCTCAGTGTCAATAGCCTTATAAAAATATCACAGCAAAAAATATTTATTAAGAATAAAACATTTACATGTTTAACTCCGTCAAATTTTCCTAATTATAGCTCAGCATAAAACATGACTTATCTCTTAGAAGGTTGCAGCTATTCACTTTAATTTATTGAGAGCTATATTCATATTCGCTGGTTTTTCCGCTGACTTCCCGAGATGGCGCGGATTCTGCGACTGTTTCGACCTTTGTACCTGTCTATTGTACAGCAGTATAGGTCTTACTGCGATCACTATGTTTTGATACTATCGTTATATGTAAACGTTGTAGATGAAAAGTCGAAATTGGAAATATACTTGTCTCAAACTATAAGTTAGCCGAAACAACTTATATGTCATGTAGACAACTTTACTGTTTCAAACAAATAAATATAAATTATTTTTTAAAACAAATAATAAGAGGGCCTATGTAAAATAACATATTTTAACACCATCACACATCTCTTGACTTTTCTAAACGTATAATCTGTCAATAAAATCAAGCGGTAGAATTATATTTCATTCATATTAAGTTTTGTATTCCAAAGATTGCTTGTTCATAAATGTTTAAAGAAATGTATCAAAAGTAACGTGTCGATTTATTTGCCCTCGGTTCACCCCCAGTTCGGTTGCAGCGAAAAATGAGCGCATTCGTAGCAGGCTAAACGGGTAATGTCTCCCGTTATTATCATAATAAAATGCAGTACATAAACCTGAACAAAAAAATTTACGGAGACTGCAATTTTACGCATATACGTTACTTTTGTCTTTTAAATAAAAGAGCACTACAAAAATCCGTATATTTAAAACAAAAACTAAATCCATTGTTAAAGTTTATAGTAACAAACTCTGCAAGGAGGTATAGCGAACAATATATCAAAACAAAAACCGCTGTCTATACTTACCATCGAAGCAGAATATCAAAGTATTCAGTCGGATTAAGAATAATTAACTAATTTGTCATTTTAATGTCGCATGCCATCACGTACCGAGATTGAGCGGCGAAAGAATAAAAACATATAAAAATTTAATCCAAGTTAAGTGTATCGTAAAAACTACAAGTCGGCATAACTCATGCCTTTGCCTTTTGTGCTTTAAAAAATAAAATGTAGGGTTTTGAAAAAAGAACATTAGTTTGCGCGACGGATCAGTCATCCGCGTGTCTTGGCGGGCGACACGTCTCGCATTGAATGTACCTCGGCATGGTCAGGATCTTGACACGTGAACTAATGACGATTTGATTTTGAACTTTGGATTGAAGAAATATCTTTGTCATAAATACATAGCTATATTATTACAAACCTTACTTCCTGCAGATCCCATATCTTGAGGAAGTAAGTAATCTTTGAAATTTTTGCTAACTTATAATAAAAATGTTTTCACCAATTTTTCCTTTCGAATTAATAATTGATGCACCGTAAAATAGCATAAATACTTAACCTAAAACTTGTACTTAATAATTATTAGATGATCATTCTTAAAAAATTTAGTTAAAACATTTGATACATATCAGTAACACTAATGTTATTTTAGATATGAATAAAGAACTAAATATATAATACTGTAACTTTGAAAGTATAAACTATATAAACACTTTTTTTGAGTAAAACGATAACCTGACGGCATATGGTCATTGATCACGCCGCATACGCTAACGTCTCAAGTTTAGAGCCATCAACAAAACCACCCACCGTCCGTCAGGTCGTCCGGCTCGTCATGATTAATACTGACTCAACTCATTAGCTGAAGGGCTTAAGAACGCCGTCCCGAGGCACTTAATCACTCGAACAAAGCACTACCTACTCGCAGCCGAAAGCATCATTCTCCGTCAGGAATGCGTTACCGTGGTTTGAGGAGCGAGTTCTCGCGATTTAGTGCAGTATCACAATTCCTTAAAATAACTTACAAGCGACACAAATTCTTTGAAATTACAACAGCTATACATATACTAGTAATACTTACAAATATTAATATTTTAGATCAATAAATATCGACAACAAATACCACTTATATTCTTTGACCAACTGTTTATTAATTTTATTGAAAACAAAAGAATAGTACCGTAGTAAGTTATATAATACAAAAGGTTTTTGAAATAAATTAGATAATTGGCAATATAAAATCGAGTTCTGATAATCTTTTGACTTGGGCCAAGTCATTAAAAATGTGAACAGAAAATCGCACTATGTACAAAGGAAGGTTCTTAATACCTCGCTTTGGAATATTGAAATCCTTTACCGAAGACAGCAAATAAGGGATAACGAAAGGGACAAAAAGTAATAAGGAAGGCAAAATGTATGTCGCTCCAAACACATGATGAATATTGCCTTCTTGGAGAAAAAATGAGTGTATAATCGTTAGCACAAAGCATCGCAAAATTATATTATATAGGTATAAACAATATGTATATAAAATAAGTGTATGTGTTCTGTAGAATCAATAGAATGAATTGACTTTTAGTATTTGCCAGAGGTGGACTACCCCTGGCAAATACTAAAAGTCAATTCATTACTTAATTTTTTTTATAGCCTCATATGCACAACTAATATGAGTTTGTTAAAAATATTGTAATTCATGTACGCATTATCCCTGTCAGCTTTATCGGTGGTTTAATTTATTTCTTAAAAAAAATCTTTGAATACTTTTTATGGTCTTTTTTTGCTACATTTACTTAACAATACTTTAATATGAATTCATATAGTGTTAAAAAATACGCCAAATTCAATGTCAAGTGTAATAAACTTAAAAGTGGACTGGTATTGTCTATATTAAAACATAATAGGTATAAAATATATATACATTTTCAAACTATACTTCCACGTTTCATTCAATATTTTTGTAATTAAACTCTTGTAGTTTCAATTACATTCAAAACGCATAACGGTTCAAAAGTACCGATCTATTTGAAAAATACTGTATTTTTTAAATAATAAATAATTTGATTACTTATCCGAACCAAATACCTACTTACAAATTATATATCTACTACATAGACATATATAGCAAAATTTAATTAATATAAAATTTTACGTTAATATTGCAAATAATGTGTAACTACGCTAGTACATGACGTCGAAAAAGAATCTTACGTTCATTCATGTGTAATTATTTACAAATATCCATATTAAAATCTATGCTATAAACATTCAGCAAATATAAACATATCTTAACAAACTATAGTTATATAAGGGAAATTTTTCAGTTCGATTATTAGTTTTTTCGTAAATCTTTGAACCGTTTTTTAAGAACTATCCAATAAAAAGATATGTAGAGTATCATGAGTACAATTTTAGAACATATACGAGTATGTATATATAGCTTATATAGTTTATGTATATTATAATTTATGTAACATACGACTAAATGGAACTCCTATGTCTAACAATCTTTAACAGTTAATTTAGGCTTAGAGAGACAAGTGAGATAATTTTCGTATCAAAATAAATTAATGATAATTAATATTAAAAATAAAAACATAGAACATCCGTGTATAGAAAATCAAGCAACCACAAAATCGTGTAGAAATAGAAATTCCCAGCGAACTAACACGTCCGCACTATAGCAAGCTGTTTAATTACCATAATTAATTAGATCCGGCGCAGACGTGAGCAGAATAGAGGATTGATGCGGGTAACATATCGACGCCATTAGGCCGAGGTGACGAGTATCGCATCGTATATTTTTAAAAGCCTGTCATTAGGAAGTGAGGTTTTGTTCGACGATATCATACAGAGCGCGATCAATCATCCTAACGTACTGTAACTCACACCGCTTCGTGTTTTGTTCCCAGACCGTTACGAATTGTGGTTCATGCCTAATACGTCGATATGCATACCTAAAATATTTTTTGTTTTCTGTATTCGCTATTGTTCTTTAATTTTTTTTAATATAACCAAGGAGAGTTCGTTATGATTAATTTGAAAATGAAATAATTCTATATTTTAAATTTCGAATGATATCGTTAAATTCACATTTCATATTTACCCAAATAAAAACGACTAAGCAGTACAATGTACAATTGTTTGTTTGTTAGTACATAATAATATTATAAAGATGAACTGTTTGTAAATTTTTAATCTGAAACTTTAAGTTCAATTTTGAAGTTCTTCTCACGATATATATTCATTTAATTCAAGAAGATTACAGACCTTACAACTTCTGCCACGGTTTACGGACTAGCTTCAAATTTCAAAATATGTACTGGTACATAATTGAATACATACACTTGGTAATTTAGTCATTGTTTCAAATGCACTCATATTAGTCAAATTATATTAATTATAATTAACACATCTATTTAGAATATCGCTGAGTTTATTATCATTTCTTCGCGGCAGTTATCTACAATCTGTAACGTTGGTAACTTAAAATTTAATTTCATTTACAAAATGTAGAATCAACGTGCTTGGAAGACCTTTCTTGAATAAAGTGTATTTTAATCTTGATTTTGTTTCAACCCGAATGAAACTGAGAAGCACGGCTAGTGAAATGAATAAAATTTAATATAAGCTAATTTTGTATTGGAATTTGAACTGGAGATGTTTCTGAGGTATTATTATTAGTATATATTCTTTATTATTGATATCAATGCAATCGTTGAGTTCATAATAACAAGCAATATGGCAATTAGTAACCGCAGCGGGCGAGCTGAAGGGTACGGCCGCCCGCCCTTGCTAATTGTAACTCTACTGCTTATTAGGAGTCTTATTTTGTCTTTATTTTTAAACATATTTGTTCTGGTTGTAGTCTGATTTAAGTGTTCTTTTTATACATAAAATAAATAATCGGATGAGCTTAGATACACACGTGGACATTGGCGTAAATATTAACCATTAATTGTGCCTGAAGTTTACATTGCCTTACTTACCTTTAAAACTAAAACACAGAAGGAACTTGTGATGTGTACGTCGTACCTTCCCAGACAGTCTTACACAAAGCCCTACCACCAAGTACAATCTGGACCTTAGTCGAACATATGACTAAAACAAATCTAATGGAATTCTACCACAATAATATCCATCCACTAACACGTATATGTGTAGTGTGGTGGAATAAGACCCCCATAGTGGGGCCTTTAATTTACCTTAAGTGTTCGCCGTTGTTATTATATACCTTAATACATATTCCACGAAACGAGATTTTTAATGAATTAAAATAGCTTTCTACTAATCAAACAAATCGACTAACGAATATAAGAATCAAAGTGAAGGGTAATGAAAAGAAAGCGTCCATCAAGGTAATGATTAATCGTAGGGCGGGTTCACGCTGACGAGTCACTTTCAAGGTACAGCGTGACACTGGATAGTGGTGTTCTAATTGATTAATAAACATATATAAATTATATCTTTACTTATATATATAAAGTGAATCAATTTGCTTTTTATTTAAATGCACTAAAATCTGCCATTCTAATTTCAAAATCAAAACATTCTTTGTTTAAGTAGAGTCATAAAAACGCTTTTGAATAGTCATGATACAGTGTTGAATTAAATATAAAGTTACTAATAGTTTTAATGCTAATTTATAAATGCTTGTTTTCGTTACATAGCCCTTTTATTTAGAACAATGCGGTAAGATTCATGGGGACGGAGCATTGACGTGGTTGAAACCACGTGGAGAAGCCAGTTTTTATACAACGTGTTTATACAAGCGGATATTTTTTTTATACCAACGATAGGGCAAATAAGCCTCTTGATGGTAAGTGGTCACCACCGCCCAAAGATTTTGGGGCCGTAAGAAATATTAACCATTTCTTACATCAGCACCCTAAAATAATTAGTAGTAAAGATTAATGAATATACTTATGTGTAACGGAATTTTACAATGAGTTTTTGAGTTTCGCGAGTCAACTTATTGATAATTACTATAAATTATGACAGATTATATCAATCTTTCATTCGATTTCGGTGAAATTATTTTTAAAATATGTAAAGTAAGTGGGTAAATGTGTGTTCGTCGTTTTAGTTATAAATTACTGGAAATATATTATATCTATTTACTTCAATAAAAATAATGGAATTTTACGTAATTTATTTAACCAGAAGATAAATAGCTAAGATTTTTATCGTCTTAGATTGTTTAGAAAAAGTGTGGCACTATATAAGAACTGAAACATACAAGCTAACTTGTTGTTGTGTGCGTGACACCTACGCTTGACACTCGACAAACGTCATATTAATTTACAAGTGTGCGTGTGAACTGTTGACCATTACTTTTTCGACGAGTTCTCAGCTTTGACAGTCTATCTAGACCATCTATTTATTATCTATCCATTTACATCAGCTAACTATTTCTCTTCAGATAGTACATTAGATACACATAAGGTTATTTCACTTTATAGAGATTTCGATCAGTCAATAAAGTTAACAAAGACTCCATGATATAATGTAGATTCCATGGTTGTTATATATTTTTGAAAATCTGAAGCTGCTTCGTTTTTGCAGATATTGTTTAATATTACAAATGTCTACAAATCTGAATCAAGTATCCGCTAATGTGTGGACGAAAGCGACCCTCTCGTTCCCAGTTCACAGTCTATTAACCTCAGGACGTATTTATTTAGGGTTCTGACGTCATCTATGAACCTTGTAAATGAACGGTCAAAATAATTTGCACGTGCGTCTTTTTCTAAATGTTAGTCCTTATTAATGAATATAATTTTATAAACATACCACGATATTTTAGGTTACATTCTTATTCAGAAATTATTTGATTTGTAGGCTTTTTTGTATTAGGCTGAACAAAAATGAAAATATTCCATATTACGTGGAACTAAGTTACTAGTGATGATAATCAACTCGCATCAATTTTTGTTGACAACACAAAAGTGACCAATTTTTGTTTAGTGCAGTTGCAATGTTACGGCCTCATAATTTTCTTATATCTATTAAAGAAATCCGATCGATCAGCAAATGTATAGTAGCTGCGTAAAGCATACCGCGTAGGGCGGAGCGGGGGCGTTCCGGAAGCGTATTACTCGCCAGCGGGCGGAAATCGGCAATATATCGTCGCGATCGCCGCCGGCCAGCGCGTAATCGCATGATGAAGAACCGTATTTATTCGTATGTCTTAGGAATGCACGGGCGCCATGAGCAGCTCTGCCAGCCCTACTATTTATATTATAAATTCGAGATTGCTGTGCCTTCTCTTTTCTATCTAGTATCTAGAGTCTATGCCTTTATAAGCGTTTTCATAAATACAATTTCATTAAAAGTTTATATACTATATTGAAAAATTAACTACGATTAGTCTGGCTAGTGACTCAAGTTTTTGATTACAAAACAAAGTAATCATTAACCTTAAAACAATATGATACATGTACTTATTCAATCTCATTACGCAATCTAACGAAAACATCTACATAGATCTACGTACATAATTTATTTCCATACATTATTTATATGATCCGTAACATTGACCAATAACCGCTCACTGTCGGTCGTTTGTCCGTCTAGATATATTACAATGTTTACTGTAGTCTAATGTGGGGTATCATTAGCCGGGGTAAGAGAGACCACGACATTTATTTAACGGCATCCGGCTATAAAAGTGATCCACGACATGCATTCTGCATTGCTTTCCGATGTCCGGTACTGTATAGTTCTGCTAGATCGGGTATATAAAAAAATATTAACAATTTTCTTTAATTAAATATATTGTCAAATTATAATAGGGATATTAAGTAGATAGATAGATAGATGAGTAAATATTAATCCAAAATCATTGACCCAGTAGTAGAGAAAACACTATTTTTTTATGTGCGTAGTTTGTGTTTATAATCTGTAAGTCAAATCAAAAACCATGTTCATATATAATTTTCGGTACACATGTGAAAATGAATATGAAAATATTTGGAAAACAAAGTGATTTTGTTTTAAATGAAGCAAAGTTGAAAAATTAAACACAGAATGTAAATAATTAATTAACCAACTAATCATATATAATAAACAAAATACATTTCTATCCAGTAATATCATGCCGGAAATATACATTTCTTCTCTATGAAGCGTTTTTTTAAAAATTGTAAAGTATATTTTGACTGCACTCGTTGGTTTTTCCATATAATGTTTATCCGTGTTATTTTTCCTTAGCCCATGTCCCCACGGAAGTGATAAAGCTTTTCGGTAAAAAAGGCATTCGGGTGGCGATGGCTCGGAAGCAAAGTGGGAATTTTTCACTATGCTCGAGATAATCTCGAGATGACCGAACGCAGTCATACAGCGGACTTTGCTCCACCGAGTGGAACGATAAATTTTGGGCCCTACGATAATGGAGGAAACATATAAAAAAATGTCAACTTTACATAAAAATTTACTCATTAACCGTGAATGATTTGGACACAGACAGTATTCTTGAAAAATAATCTTTCATAATTCGATCGGATCAGTAGCTTTTTTAAGCCAACAAAAATCTATACATATAAATTATCGATATTATATTTATCTACATTATAGTGAATTTTGTTTCACTTCATTGTTATATTCTGTTTCAAGGCAATCGGTTCGATTCAAATTTATGAAATAAAACCTGAATAATTTTTTCAAGTTTGTTATCTTAGATATACGCGATATACGACACATATTCTTATTATGATGTTTCTGACAGATCTCGGCACGGCGGGCAAACTCGAGGGAAACAAGCCAACTGCACGGGAGAATTAAAACATACAAATTCAGGTCCACTCACTATTCACTCACTCAAATACTACCGGCGAGAATTTAAGAGCAGGATTTGACTTTACACGGTTTCCTAGGTTTCCATGGTTTCCTAGGCACGTTACTTCAAACGCTACCGACTTCCAAACTCTAAGCTGCTATTGATGTTTTTTTAATAAAAAAAATATCTTATAACTCTTTAGTCGCCTGACTCTGAATTCGAACCCAGAATTTCGAGATCTACAGCCTTATCAACATCACTAGAACGGTTCATTGTAAATGTATTGACACGTAAACACAAATAGTTTTCTAAATTATTAACACCATAATCATATGATATATAATAGAGATATTAATAATGGACCAGTGGTTTGAAGACGTGAATCTTTACCGATATATATATAATAATTCCGAGTTCAAACCCGTACAAACACAAACCAAACCACCAACCTGCATTGGAGCAGTGTGGAGTCAATACGGACAGCAAGGGTTTTTTTGAGAAAATAATATTAACGTTGATTCGTTTTTAATAATTATATATGTTAATCTCATAAGGTGAAGACCAACAATAATTATTAAAAAAAATAATGATTTTAGGTTATACCTTATTATTATTTAGGTAAGTATTCCCTTAGGTGTCCGCAATATCCCCACTCTCCCCTAAGCCGTAGCCCAACAGTGGGAAATTTACAGGCTGACACTTACTGTAATACATAATAAAATACAACTTATAACATATAAATATTCACACGCAAACGACAAAAGACATAATAAAAACCTATAATTCAGATTACACTTCATATTATTAAAACCAATCGACAAATTAAAGGTCTCTCCATCACCGAAATGTATTGACAAATGAACAGCAGCGGGTAAAAAGGAAATGAATCTGATTCACAGGAAATAGGACATTGATTCAACGATTCAAATTGAATGATTCAATTGAGGATGACGGCATTGAACCGTCACGGGCCATTTTAACTGCTCCTTTCGTTAATGAGACATATCTTACTTATATTATATTTGTACACTATTTCAATTGTTTCATTTATAACTTATACCAGAATCCTTAATTTTAACTTTGTCTTTTGCGAGACTTATATAGTTTTATATCTTTATTCTACGACAAAAAAACAATTCTATAATAAAAAATAAAAAAACAAAAATAAATATTTATAGCAAGATTACCTAGACTGTTTAATTTTCGGTAACTTCATGGGAATGGATTGACGTGTATTGAGATAATCTTAAATCTAGAAAACAATATTAAAATATTAGCCATCAGATCTATTACTAAATTAAATAATTATTTTATCCTATTCTAATAAAAATGATACCAGACTTTTTCAAAGTTATTTACTAGTTAGAAAGTAGGAACATTGCTCTCTTTTAATAAAACTGCCATCGGTAAGAAATACTCATACTTTAATTTTATTTTACTTATATTAATTAGCACATAAAAATATAATAAAAATATATTTGAAGCTCGTTATCTAATATATAATACCATATTAACCACAAACCATTATTTATTAAAAAATATATTGAATTTTTTATATGATAGACGTAGGCGCTACTAAACTAGACTACTTAGAGTGAATTGCAATAAAATGAATTAATGTATAATTTCCTAATCATATTAAGCGATATATAATAACTAAGTCCATATAAGCATTAAGATATTTCAAATGTTAAATCTATATTAGAATAATTCACTAAAATGTTATTCTTATGTTTTATTAGTAATTACGATGACACATGCTGCTGTATAAAAGGTTATAGGTAACATTACTTATTGAAATATTACACGGATTATAATGGCAATTTTAAGAGTACAACTTTAAAATTATAAATTAATTGAAATCATTATTTAATTTGTGTTTAAGCATAGTATTAAAATATCACTTACGTTCTATCAAAAATCACCATAATCTGAAATTAAAAAAAAAATATTTAGACTTTACATAAATATATGTTAAAAATACTCTGTTATACAATATTTATTGTACTTGAATTTATTAGCAAATTATTTTATAAATAGCGTACCTAAATATTCATGAAAAATTAATATCAAATTACTAAATATAATTTTTTCTCATTATGTAGTTCAATGACCGGTCCCTGATTTTTCCATCAAAACAATGAACCAAAGCGTATACGCTATTCTATTAGAAAATGATTTAGTCAGAGTCCATCCAACCCCACTTTCCCCGCAATTAGTTGCGCTCAGAACAATGTGCAGTGATTTTTGAATGATCACCCCAGCGCCATCTGGCGTGCTCCGCCAAGTAATATTGGTAATTGCTCCAATACATGTTCCAAATTGATATTAGATGGAACTTGTTTTATAAAAGTTAGAAAAAACATTTGAATGTCAAAAGGGTTTTAATGAAATGAAAAATAAAACAACACTTAAATCGAATTACCGTAAATGAAGTATTAATAAAATTTAAAACCAAATAATTCGACAGTGTTTTTAGTGGAGCTGTCGATCACCTGCGTAGATTATTAACATTTAATATTATACATACGTTTTAAGTATATCTATTCGTGATATACAGACATATGTACCTACATATTAACTATTTAGGTACAGTTCAAATTATATTTAAGTTGAAAAACATAAATAATTATGTTTATATAATATTCTATTATAACCAGCCAGGCATTGTCCGACCTTTAATAACAAAAATTAATTAGCTCTCAAAATATTTCTATCGACACCTCTACGAGGTAATATCGTTCGGCGCTTCATAATTAAAATTTCCTACAAAATATTATTAAAGGCACTCAGCTTAATTTGCCAGCATTACGTACGCTCGGCTGTTTATTGGCGCTGAGAAATTAATATTTCGCGCCGATATCAAAAGTTCACGCTCAACTAGCCACCCCCGGGGGTCGGCAATAACTACACTTCGGACGAATTGTCGCAGGTGAACGACAAATGCGCTTATATTATTATTTTTTTCACCTTCTATTACGGAGATCAAACGTCGTCGTAGTTACATGGCGGAGGGAGGGGTGGAGTACGGGAAGCGCCGGGGACGGGATTATCGCGAATTATTCACGTGCCATAAAGCGCAAATTACATCGGCAGCACGTGCCGTGACTTCTGCAATATTGCGAGAATCCTCCCGCGAGACGCGATCTAAAACAATCGCCACTGGGTGCCGAGCGTGGCTGAATTTAAAATATTGGAAATTTACAGCTCCCACTCTCCGATATTAAATTTTCTCGATACCTATTGAAAATCGGAGCTACATTCATTTTGATAAATTGCAATTAAAACGTCTGCGCGCGGGTGACGTCCAATTATAAGGATACTACGTGTATCGGTCGTCATAATATTTTGCGGAGCGATTACTTCGACGTCACTAAACAAATAGTGTTATTGGGGTCGGGCGTCATGGTGCTTCCGTGGAGCACCTATTAAATTCTGAATGCGAGGTTAATCCGCAATTACCGCCTAGTTATCGCCGGAAGACGGCGGAGATAGTTAGGGCCCGGAAAATATTCCGTTCACTAATTATTCCGCGTAATTAAACGCGCGCATTATCGCCGCCGCCGCCACCACCTGCCGGCATTGTGCGAATGTGATTTACTGCGATCCCGCCGCGATTCCGTTGCGATTCCAAAGCGGCTCCCGGCTCTTTTTGCACCAATTAATTGTCGAATTGCTCGTATATATTAATTGCTATGAAATTAATGTGAAGAGCCCCGATCGATGAGTTGTGCTCCCGCAAACGACTAATCGTGTTAACTGCTTTCAAACTGTGATTTTTCCCATAATAGTGAAAATGTGTAATTTTAATCTCTCTGAATAATAAAATAGTTGTTTGGTTGGTTTTCGACTGTTATTAATAAGAGTGACTTTAATAATAATATATAAAATTTATGTTAGTGGTAATGTTGTTTTAATTAATATTATTAGTATGCAATAAAATATAATAACCTTTGAATCTCCCAACGCTGGGCTCGGCCCCTATTTTGGAGAAGGCTAGTATGCAATACTTCTTTTGTTTATAACATAATTAATACTTAAATAATAATATCCTTATAATAATATTATTCACATGTATCCAGCAAACATGGAAAAAGCAAAATTTATGCAAAGCCGTAATGTTAGGCAGATGAAAAAATAATACTACAATGTGGGCTCAGTAATAGGCACGGGTCCACTCTTATTGCGGAAGGCGCTCACTAATTTGCTCCGGAGTACTTCCTCTTATTTTTCCGTCGCCATCCCGACGAAGACAGCCTACATTCTGCAAAAAATCTATTAAAAATATATTACAAATTCAGAGTAAAATATATATATTTTTATTTACGTTATAATTTATAAGTCTAATCATTTTGCTTGGATTCGAAAATAGTCATATTTTGATCGATTCGAAATCGGATATTGCATCATAAAATCAATAACTCACAATCACAACGAAGAAACTACTAATTAATACGTATCCTGTTTAGTAAATTCCATCTTAGTAATCACCCAACCAGAACGAGTTTTATAAGCAACGAGATTTTATACAGTTGGAGTATTAACAACAGTAGTACAAAACGCAGTATTCAACGTTTATACATATTATATTCTATTAACATTTCTGCCGTTTCTATGCAAGAATATCAGAAAATATAAGCTCATTAGTAATTACGGAGGCTGGTGCGGACGTGGCTAAATATTTTCTCGAGGCACCCGCCCGGCCGCAGTAATTAAAAGAACGGAGGTCGCGCTGGAGGGCTGAGGAAAATCAAAAATTATTGTCCACACATTTTCTTGAAAGAAATATTTTCCCCATAATAAGGACTCTTCATTATGTGCGCTTATTTTTGGTCGAGAGAACATTTTCGCTGCGGTTTTAATATAGCAATAATGTACTTTATTAAAGTACTATGTATCATTGTTGTTGTGTTGTTCTTTTAAATGTCGGTATTAAGATTTTGATGTGTTAGTTTAGACGTCATATTTAATTGAACAAGTTTCGTTTCTATTGAACTGATTTTCCGATTTCGTTTTCTATGTAATGAGTTATTCTAGTAAGTACTTATATTCGAATTAGATAGAGTTTAAGTATAGACTACTACTAGTATTCTATGCTAGATCATTTTCTAGGCTTAGAATTATGGAATAATATCTGTGTTCAACTCAATTTATTTAAAAAAACAAAACCAATCAATCTCACTTAGTAAGTAATTTTTCAGTAAAAGATATCACAGAAATTATGAAGTCATCACACCAATCATAAATCTGTAAAGAAATTAAAAACATCAACGAGCGTCACGGGAATAATCGAAAAAATCATAGGAATCATCCAATAAATTTCAATTTCCCAGCAACATCATTGAAAATGATAACGTAGAGCGTCATCCCCACTCCACAATGCAGCAATACTCGCCGTAATCGCACCGCAAACATTAATCGCAAAGCATTTTGTTAATGAGGTAAAAAACAACCTTGCGTTGAGTGGCGCGTCATTACGCGGCGAGCAGAGCGGGCACGGGCGCGGGAGCGGGAGCGGGCCAGCTTAATGACACCTCGTGAAAAGCCGAGATGAGTTATTTTTGAGAGGAAAAGGCGAACGTCGAGTGGCGCGGTTGTTTTACGTAGTGGTAGCGTTTTGTTCGAACTAACGAGGTCAATAGTTGAGCGGCGTTCACGGCTCGCGGAGCGTCGGTAACAAGTTCGTGCGTTTGTTATTCTAAGACCGCCCTCATACTGCGTTGATATTTAGCAACATACCAGCAATGAGTTATTGGACCAATTATGAATAACAACGACTTTTTTATACTTATCGTATGGCATAGTAAAACGATATAGATGCAGTAAAACTAATTTAATTTAAAATAAATTAGGAAAAAATCCGCTATAAGTTAATTTATATATTTTTTTATATATATTGTATTGCTATAGAAATAATATCGATCGTAACAAATTAACATAATACGCACATCATTAATTGTCATTCACTGGAAAATTAAATAAAGACGATCGTCAATAAAATAACTATTATACCAGTATAAAAAAGGGAGTTTATCAAACTCCTTAGATACGTATATACATACGTACCTACACAAACGCAACTGTACAAAGAAGATATTAAAATACGACGTCTAGGGAAAGCGACACTACTTTCATGTTCCGTTTTTATTTTCACAGACAGACGTCTCGTATTTACAAAATAATTTACAACTTGTACAAGCATGACGTAAGGATAAATGACGGTTGATGATTTATTTGTTATTTTACAATAAAGAGTATTTATTAAATTTCTTGTCGGTACTGTAGAATCTATATTTCGAACCAGTGGTCAATTTATGTTTAGTTTAACGATCATATTTAAAACCTTAAAATAACCATTCACATATAAAAACCTAGTTAAATATTTTGATATAGTTTTTATTTTTATTTATAGCAAATTTAAGCTCAAACAGAGCACAACACGCACGGTATTTCTTAGGTAATTGTAGGTAAATTTGGTAGGTTGAATACAAAAATGATTATAATTATTTTTTAAATTGTTTCTGCTTTTTGAGATAAACATAATCCATATAACCTAAACGTTTTAAATAAAACTTTATAAACTTAGGTCGCAGAAAAAGAAATGTTTTTTGTTCACCTGTTTATAAATATTTATACATATATTTTTACCTTTTGTATTTATTTTATTGCATTATATACATGTAGATTACTTTATTGTAGTGTGTGTGATTCAAATAAACTTTTATTTCATTCTATAATAATATTCTCGTATATTGCACTAATAGCAGATATTGTTTTAGGTAGTTTCTTTTTCACAGTTATATCTTATATAATAAAACTAGATGTAGGAAGATAAGTTCAAGCTTACTTCGTACCAAATTTCATCAAATTCGGTTCAGTAGTTTGGCCGTGAAGGGCAACAGACAGAGTTACTTTCGCATTTATATTATTAGTATACATTATATATTGTCTTCCCGGTAGTGTGCTTAATAATTAGCAACTTGTTATTACCCCAATAATTAATAATTAAAGTACACGCTCCGTTTCGCACTACCGGGAATTTTGATTCGATTTTGTTGCTTCTTTATGATTTTCCGCGAGCTCAATCTGCCTTTTCATTATATAGTATAAAACAAAGTCGCTTACCGCTGTCTGTCTGTCACTATGTATGCTTAGATCTTTAAAATTACACAACGGATTTTGATGCGGTTTTTTTTCTAATAGATAGATAGATTCAAAAGGAAGGTTTATATGTATAAAACATCCACAATAAAGTAAAGAAATAGTTAACGTTGTATATAAAGACATACCGTTGTATATTTTGCATCAGCATTGCACCCGTGCGAAGCCGGGTCGGGTCGCTAGTGCTTTATATAATCGGACATTGTAATGATATCGTTAGTTGTACTCATATACTATTATAAAATCTTGCAGACAATCTTGCATATAAAATGTACAAACAATACCAATATTATTTTGGAAAGTTAAACATAGTAAACATATTATGATGATAAAATATAAGGAAAATAACCAAAATATAATAAAGCAGTATCAATATCAGTTAGTCGTGTAACTTCTGCCACCAAATTGAATCTACCTTTAAAGGATGATGAACAAGTATTCCACTGTAACTTCAAATGTTAGGGACGTCATAAAAATATGTTGGTATTGTGATTGCTCTAATCTATAATTGATAGAGTCAGTTTTGTTTAAACTTTTATAAATTTTTATAACAACAATATATTTCAATATATCTTTCAATAAATTAGTACATTAATCTTATCCAAACCATTCTTAAGAATTTCAGTTTCAGTACTTGATGAATTTTCATAAGGGCGTGAATAGCTGTCGTGAATAGCTATCCTGTGTACAGAGCAATATCATATATGATGGTGTTCCGGTTTGAAGGGTGAGTAAGCCATAGCAATTAAAGATACAAGTTCTTTAATTAAAGACACCAAGTTTGATGGCAATTTGGCGAATTATTTTTTTCGCTAGCGTTTGACTGTGCCTTGCCAGATTTTAAGAATCGACACGGTCTACGATGCAACACGTTTGTCAAGAAGATACCTGCAGGGCCATTGCGATTAGAGCAAAGAAACGGTTGCTATCAAATATTCGATGCGAATTAATAAATTTTCCAGTCGATAAATCAGTATTATGGAGTATAATGCTACTGCATAGGTTCATAATACAGATTTACAATTTTTAATTTGATTTGAATTGATATCAATCCGTAACAAATATTTGAAAGCAACAGTTACTATACACTAACCTTAATAGCCCCACTGCTAACTCTAGATTTGAAGACACTAACGTTGTACCTACCGGGAAATACAGACTAGGGCAAACATAAGGGATAGTTAATATTTGTTAAAGTGCCAATGTCTATAGGTGGTGGGGACCACTTACCGACACAGGGGGGGTTACCCAATCGCCAGCCCCATACTTATCTATTATAAATAAAAAACAGATTCAAAATATTTTTAATAAACGTAATTTCATAATAAGTACTATTCGTAATATATACTCATTTACATATATAGAATTCCCCTTTGATTGAGCTCAAAAGCTCGCACTCGCGTCACTCATCCTCAAGGCTATGCAACCAGAAACCCGCTCAATCTCGTAACCACATCTCGATTTTCGTCAAAAAAATTAAATAGTATAAAAATGATCACAAGCACCGATAATGCTACCGTTTACGCACTCTTTGTTCGTCATGATAATAAAACTCAAACAATGGCCGAACAAGGCGGCCTCAAACACGCTCTTAAAAAAATATGTAGTGGATGTTTTCTTATTAAGTTCCCAAGCTCGTCGAGCCTCCTCGAATTTTATTAGTAGTGAATTGATATGTATGATTCGTATTACAATTATAAAAGATAAATTAAAAATCGGTTAAAGCTTTTTTTTGCGTTACTGGTCATATTTTTCCATAATTCAAATATAGAATTAAAATAGATTTTCATATTTCGAATCGTAATAATGAAGTCTTTTTTATTCTTTAAAATGGCAAGTATTAAATAATTTAAAAAAAAAACGTTATCAAATAAATTTATTAAATAATATCAATCAACAAATACAGTAAACATTCATAAATCCGTCCAATATACACGTGTTTTTATAACGTTGTTGTTTTTATTGTCATGAGTGTAAAATCACATGGAACTTCCCAACCTAATGAATGTACACTCCGCGACAAAATAGTTTATAATTTTATTTAAATAATATCTTAATATTTTAAACCTTATCCATAAAAAATATTCAACAAATATAAAAACATACCCTTTTTTATATATGTAAATATTATACGTTATATTTTCAATCATTCACAGATTATAAAACCAATAAACATCGTGAATGAATGTTACATGGCAAATTACTTTAAAGTTTCCATACACACCTGAAAAAATTTACGTATCTGCGACTAAATTTAAATATCCGCGACCAAGTTTAATTTTTATGCTAATAATATTGGACAACAAACACCGTCAATTACAAATGGTCATACATATTAATTTCTGCTAGCTCCCTTTAAAAAAAATATATCAAAAAGTTTTCGGTTCCTGACTGTACCGGCGCGCACCTGGGTCGCCGGGGGCTCTTATTCAAATGCAAATCAAACGTTCCATTTTTAAAATCTACCATCTCGACTCGCCTTGCTTCCGGAACGACTTATGTCCAATGGTTGCCAACAGGCTTGTACGCTGTCAATCAAAATCGAATCTTATTTAAATAAAGATACAGTTAAAATTTAATCGTTATTTATGTTACTTGTGACTATCTAATATCTGATAGGTTTGTCGTTTGAGACCTTTTGGGTAGAATTTCGAGTACCCAGGTGTGCTCCCGATCCGGTTAAGGGAAGCGTCCTTGTTAGGGAATCTCGTATAAAATGGTTTAATGGTTTGTTTTAATTTCATTTTTACATTCAACGACTCGGAGTTGTAAATTATTGGTAATAAAATGCTTAACACGACTTATATTTAATAAGTTTTGAATAGATTATTAATTCGTTACAATAATAACTACTTACATAAGCATTTTAAAGTTATTTCTATTTATCAATAAGTATATGCAATTAGAATCATCGTCTATTAGAATAAGGCGACGTTTAACGACAAAATACAAATACTTCACATTGAATAGGTAAACAAATCAAAAGATTAATACCAAATTAATATTCACTATAAAGGAGGCTAGGCTAGGTTTTTGAGGATATGAATTAAATTTAACGCTTACTGATTTTACTTTAAATAAGTAAACATTATGATACAGTAAAGACTATTTGCCGATTTAATTAAAAATATATTTAATATAGTAAAAACTAAATACTGGTAATATTATTTTAATACTTAGTTCTGTTAATTAGCAATTATTATTTAAATAAATATTATAAATACTATTAATCGCTTAGGAAACTATTTTAACAATTTTCTATTAATCCACATCACACCTCGCATTAGGAGTCATTACCGCGCTGGGTTCTATTGTTGTTTTGTTTTGTTGTTGTGGGGTCAACGACCGACGTAATTACACGTGCAAACTTACCACCCATTGTTCATGCTTTCATATCATTATGTCACTATTCGTTTTTATACACGGAGTTAAATTAAATCACTGAGACGATCTTAGTGATGGCGTCTACCTTTAAAATACCTAAATAAAAATTAACGTTTTTTTTGTTCTTAGCACGTTCATAAAACCACCATAGATCCAAAAAAATCGTGAAGATGTTTTCGTTGTATGTTTTTGTAGACTCTTATTCTGTCTGTGCAAAAGTCAGGTGGGCAGCTAGTGTCAAAATAAAATAGTTAAACTTTTGTAAAAGTATCAGAAAATAAAACGTAAGTTAAAAAATGCCAAAGGAAATACCTTAAACATTGATAGATTGACTTCTTCGAAAATTCCAGCCCAAAAAAAAAATTAAGATTATAAACGATCGACGGACCTCACACGAAAAAGCCAGACTGCGTGGCTCCACATATACCCAACGACCCTAAAACATTGGCTCGTATTGGACAAAATCTGACTAGCATTTATTTCTATTGTTAAAGTCAAAACAAACAATAGGTCCGACGGCCAATCCTACACAAACTATGGCACAAACATTGGTTGTTTTTTTCATCTAACCGTCTAAAAATTAGTTGTGGTCGTAAATAATAACCGAATGAGAAAAAATAAATGCCTCACCACTTTTATAATTGTGTGAAGGTGTAGACGTGTTAACTTAATTTATTTGCAAATTAATTTATAACATAATTAAAAACAAATTCTTAATTTAAAAATCAGTTATACTGTAATTTATGACTTACATTCATATTATCATATAAGTTGTATGTTAATAATAAATTAAGTATCTGTGTGAATTGAGCAGCTGTCAGACTAACAAAATTTAGATGCTTAAATACGTGTTTTTGGATGAATTGATAAATTTATTTTTATTGATAAGGTGATTGATTAAGAGTGATAATGATAATTTTAAACAGGACTAATTTTGTAATTTTATACGCAATCACACTATAAAATTTAGTTCTTTGTAAATTTCGGACAAAATAGTTTCATGTTAAAGCTTAGGAACTTGTGACGAAGATTTATTATATTTTTATAAACTGCTTTTTATATTTGAAAATCAAATTAATCTTAAACTACTCATCCAACGTCACGCGAATCATAAAAATCGAAAAAGTCACCGATAAAAAATAAAATAAAAAAAAAACCATCCGTCTCTGCGAGATCCCGGCCACACAAAGGCCTCCGTAGTTCGCCAACAATAATAATAGTTAATAGTTTCTCGAGTCCCATACAAAAATGATTTAGTGCGCTCAAATGTCGAGCAGTAAATCAAGGACTATCTCAAACCGAATCGTCCAATACTCCACCTATACGGGACATATACATTCTCATTACTCCAAGTTATTCCGTCCGTGATTTAAAATAAATAAATTTTATTATGCCATCTGTCATATTGGAAATTAAAGTTGTAATAGCGTCGGGCCAGAAGTCAACTCACGTGCAAGTTATTCTCCTTTTGACGTTTACTGTCAATGGGACTTAAGTTACTCTTAATGTGAACGAAATTGTACTTTCCTCATTACGGAGTCGACGTCCGATTTATTACTTTCCAAATATTTACCACGTGTGGTGGTTCCCGTGCTGACCACAGTAAAATACAAAAAGGAATTACAAATACTCTTCTTTATGACTTGACGCGTATATTATACCATTTCTAGATAGCAACGATCGAAATAAATCATAGTGGAAACTAAGTTCATTTTGAGGTAAAAAAAATAATTAAAACTTGTCAAGCGAAGTAACTATAATTACCTGCAGCTATTAACGATAAGGTCCCTGTAGTTAAAAGCTATATAAATTCCTAACTTGCCTTAGTAGTATATAAGTTTACTTCAGCTAGCAGACAGCTAATGTAGCGTGGAGATGTGCGCACACGCACCGACCTTGTCCGCTCATTCCAAATTACAACCCCGCTAAAAGTTACGAGTATGTATCCTTGAACTCACACCGACCGTTACCTACTACGTTGCGAATACTTTACACATCCATTATTTACACAGCTTTTGTAATCTAATCATAAATCCAAGTGTATTTTTGTTAGCAATATGTATATGTAAAGTAATTAAAAAAAAATGTTTAACATAGAATAAAAATTATATATCAATATATAACTTCTGGAACAAATTAATTCGAAAACCATCGTCCCCACCACCGAGCACAAAATAAATTTTAAAGACAAATTCTTGCTCTGGCTTGAACCTGCAACGTTTAGTCAAAATTGACACGATTCTAACTTCTGTGTCATCTCGGTTCTTAATTTATATGATTATAATATTATTTATTAATTTTCAAGAAACAAATAAAATATTTAAAAAACAAAAAACTCATATTAATAATAATTAATAAAATTATTATAAACATTTTACAGTTTGTTATTTACTTTAATACAACTAACAATAATAAATATTCTTAATCCCAACTAACTTTATTTCATTATAAATATTAAGGGAAATTGGTATTCATATTAATATATTTTTTTTTAATCATGTCTCCTCGTAAGATGTCGAGCATCCCTCAATAAATACCTAACGTAAGTGAAATCGGAACATTTCATATAATAATGGTAGGAACACTCTTTATAGCGGCTGTCTCATTTATACATTATAATAACAATTATTGATCTAGACTTGACTTAATCAAAGGATCGCCTATGGTCAAAATTAAACCGTATTGTATACCGGTATATTTAATTCTGCCACCTTTTTTATGGTGCACCCATGGCACAGTATCTTTCCTCTCCCTTTATAATAAATAATAACAAAATATAAGAACATTATCTATATTCATGTATTAATTAATGAATGATGACGATTATCAAACAATTTTATTCTTCGACCTAAATTTATTCTTAAAAAACATATTCAACAGAATTCAATCGCAAGATTAGATCGTACTTGAAATAACCACTCGGTTCAATTACATTTCACAAATTATAAATAAAAAAAAGCCGTCACCACTCAAAACTCCATCCAGGCGAATTAAATTCATATACGTAAAGTAATAACAGTGGGCATCAAAAGGCCTCGAATGTCCGTGCGGAGCTTTCCTTTTAATTAGACCCTAAGTACTCGTTAAAAAACAAGATCTTCCCAAACAGACAAAACGGGCACTAACAAACGCCGGCTATATAAAAAAACGCTGGATAAATAAGTGGAAAAATACAGGTAAGTCCAAGAGGGGTTTTTGTACGGCCCGGCCGGCCACTTAGGTCATCCTGCGAAATAAAGGCCCAAGTTTTTTTTATATCGCTTTTAAATGCGAAGCCCGTACGTCCAGTCAGACCCGCCTCATCCCCTTCTACGATAATGTGAAAGGAAACAAACGAAAGAAAATGTTTCCGAGCGCCCCGTTCACTTTTATAGAACGTTTGTACGTAGTTTCGATTGCAAATAGTTCGTGTAATTCAGTTAGCTGCCTCTGCGAAACGAATGAAAATTGAGCATCGGAAAATGTCTATTGGTCTACACTTTACCTAGTGAAAAGCCGAGTATTTACAAAATCAGCGAGACGCGTAACGACATGCGGTACTATTACGTAGAAAGGCTTTGTAGTTCACGCGACCCATTGTTCTGATGATTATAACATTCATAAAGAAAGTTGTAAATAATGGGTTTAGAAAATAGTATATAAAGATAGAAAAAAATACAAAAAAATATATATCGATTGTCTTTTGAATTATTTTAGTATTCTCATTTGAGTGATAGCGCCCTCACGTTCCAAATTTATATAAATCTTGGCTTGTTTTCGACTAGCTACCCGCCTTTGATATAGTGGTTCCCGTGTGTGAAGCTATACGTTTTCAATTCGGCCAGCGAGGGAGGGTTAGTGCGCTCGACGGCCAGGGGGCGCGGAGTGTTTGAAGCGGTGATTAGTAATGCGGTGGGGGCTTATGGCGAAATAATCTTAGTGGAGACGTTAATGAGAAAACATTTTACTGGTCGCCGGGGCACTTGACTATTAATTAATTTCCTTTGACTTTTATTAAAAAGATTCAATTATAGAATGTTGTAAGGCTATCGAGAGCTCAAGCTACTCATTTAAATAGTTCGCTATTAATTTTGTATTTTACATCGCCATTTTATTTTAAAAAAAAAGCTGGAACACCAACAAATTAGTAATGAAATGAAAATAAATTTTCTAGGATGCTTTAAAATCACATTATCTACTGATAAAAAAATCCGTTTCGTATTAAGCAGGTTCGAATGTTAAATTTGGATATAAAACTATTAGGTAGTTTTAACTTAAAAAAAAAAATACTAATTCATATTTCGAATTCGAGAAATCTTGTACCTTATTTCATTTCATCGCTCTTATGCGGGCTTATTGATTTATGATTTTTTCCTTCGCCACTAAGCACGAAATTAATTATAAACAAAAATAAAATACAGAAAAATCAGTGCATGTCCGTCGTTGTACTAGAAATCTTCAGTTACATTTTCACGTGTTCTAACTCGACTCTGGACCACCTCGACTAGGCTCGAATCATAAGTAATATTGATCAAGTAATTAATAATTTATATAGAATGTTTTCTAAAATCGTCCGGTAATAAGTTCTATCGAATAAGAAAGTGAGTTAGGTAATTAGGTTAAAGAGCGGCCAGTCGGTAGTCGCGCGAACGGCAAATTCCTATTGTCGCGTTATCGGCCGCCCCCAGCCCGGCTGCTAACTTTAATTCCCTTTTGCTTGGCGAATTTTTAATTTGGTCCGGCTTTGCTAGTTGTTGCGTAGAAAATTGCAATATAAATCTTTAAAAGTAATTTTTTTTCATTTGAAAATAGTATGGAGTGAAGTATCGAGCTCTTTCACTATTTTCCAACGATAAAATGGTTCAGAATTAACTAACTTGAATCGTCAAGTTGGTTAATTTGAATCTTTATTATTCAAATAATAATTTATTATTCAAGTCTTCTTGTCAAATTAAAAATCTTAAATCAATATAGAAACATTACATATAGACATTGATTATCAAAAAATCTACTATCGATTCTTAAAGAAACAACTCAGACCTGAGAAGAAATGGCGACAGAAACTCAGTGGGTTTTTTTAATATTAAAACCGTACATTTGATTTGCTAGGACTTTAAATAAAATACGATTATCACTACATTCAAATCAATATAAACGATAATAACAAATTTAAAGTCAATTAAATTCTAAGTATTTGCTGTAAAACAACATACACGCAAAATATCAAGTTCAAAGTTCAATCAAAAACAAGAAAAGGATCATAAAAAGGTTACGTGCTTTCCGAGTCAATAGTGTACCACTACCACCCCTTAATCTCCGCACCGCTATTGTGAAGTCATTTACAGAAAACCCCTAAATCTTTAATTGGTACAACCCGAGATTCGAAACCGGGATCTCAGGCCTGCAGCCGTATAAAGTAGTCACTGGACTAACTAACCATTCGAAACTATTTAGTGTCTTAAATAAAGAAAAAAAGACATACATAAACATTTTTGTATTAACAGAGAAAATTACAAATGACAATATCCTCTAATAATAATTGAATAAGCAGGCTTACTCATATGATTTCAATAATAAACTTCATAGTAGCCTCAAGATCCAACAGAGCATCTAAAAGCCATAACGTTGGGCACGTGCGGGCACACTCCATCGAGTCGCAATACGCACCCAATCAGGATTATACAAATCCCTCGCGACGAGGAAATAATTACGATCGGAGCTAATCAAGTGATGGGTATTCAGGAAAAATCTACTAAAGTATTGGAGCATTGTTACTGGCCTATATTGTCGTTTGTAAAAATGTTCGGTTAGTTGATAGAACATTACCTATTAGATATGTACATGATAAACCCAAGACGAGAAATTATGTAATCACGTGTTCATAATAGGTTTACTTTAAGCCTGCTTTATTTTTACGGTTTCGTTAATAAAGGAAAACACTGAACTGTTATTTTATAAATTTCATATGGCAGCCTTAGTACTTTTAGCCTTAGAACCTATTGTTAATTGAATTCTGAACTGAACTGAATCTTAACAAATAACTTATATTTAGTCCGCTTCATAAATGTTGCACAACAATTTGTTGGAATCATATTGATAGGCAAAAGCTAATATCCATCGGCACGTAATGAAACGTCCACGTCACTGAGCCATGACCACGTCGATGCATCGACGCACACCCTTATATCTGTCGCCTCCTAATAATATAACTATATATGTATGTATATCTACAAATATATACAGTGTAACTACAGGCACAAGGGACATAACATCTTAGTTCCTAAGGTTAGTGGCGCATTGGGCGATGTAAGGAATGGTTAATATTTCTTACAGCGCTATTGTCTATGGGCAGTGGTGACCACTTACCATCAGGTGGCCGGCCCATTTATCGTCCGTCTACCGATATCATAAAAAAAATTGTCTTCAACAATTACTTGATGTGTTTCGAATTTGACTTCATTCTTATATTATAATTGTTTGCTATATGACAAAGTATACATTATTAAAGTAAAAAAATATATAATACAAGTAAATGAATATGACTCTTAGGATTTGAATCTATAGTCTATGATAAAGATATTAAACTTCGTCACGAGAACTTCATCTTAAGGTTAGAACTAATATATACTTGAAACTGTATTTTCGCTAAATCAAAAAAAGCACATATAAAAATCACTCAAAATTCGAGTTAAATACAAGAGTATGTGGCATAAAGTTTTCCTTTTCAAGTTTTAAAAGCGCTTGCTAAGCGAGTTTTTCAAAGACGTGTTTAGGTTCACTTAGCGAATGAATGTCCGTCTAGTACTGTCCTTGCTATTGAGAACGACCCTGTATTTTTAATGTCAGGTAATCCATTCAAATTGGGACAAGACTCGAGTTGGACGTTCGGTTTTCTATCGGCTACGAATTAAGTATTGAGGGGATTGACTTTTTGACTTTTTATCCTTAGTAGTGAATAATGACGCTTAAAAGGCTTGTATTTAAAACGCATTACCGTCCCCTATGTTATATAATATAATATATCCGTACCACCACAATTACATCAATAAATATAAGTTTGTTTTTTTATGAACAAACAGTAAAAAAAGGTTACATATAAAAATTTGATAAATTCATTTAAAAATATTGAATCAACTATCATTTCATTGTAATTACATTTATTTAATCTACTAACAAGAATAACACATTGCTGGGGACGGCGGAATAATCAGCTGCCACGGAAACATCATATATATTCTCATTCACAAAACATAAAATAAACGGAACCGTGGCAACCCTAACTTTCGAGCTCCGTCAACCAATTACTCTGAAAGACTCGTATAACATCGAGAAGGTATTTCAATTTAGCTTATTGGCTCATGTGCGCCGGGATTTTGACAATTTCTTCCCTGTCCGCTTCCTCGTCCTTTCCATTCCGTCTATCAGCCATTTTCTGAGAAAATATTAAGGATACCTCTTAAGACGTCTCCCTAAAATTTGGCTACATATAAAATATTATTAAACGACAACTAGTCCAAGATTATAATGGATTTCGTAATACTACAATAGTTTCATGTTATATCATAGTATTATCTATTCGTGTCATTTTACAACATATTCAACTGTAAACGTCTAAACTTTAGAAATTAACTTTAAATATAATGTTATATGCCTAGGCGATATGGATAAGAAAACAAACACAATTTTCATACCATTCTATCCAATATTCTTGAAATGATAGTGAGACATATATTTAAACTTACATTTAATTAAATATCTAAGCATTTGTTAATAAATCCGAGTAAGGAAATAAAGATTAATATAAAAAAAACAATCTAGCATTAATTAATTTTTAGTATGGTTTATTTCATTCTAATTTCCTCTCCAACTGCGTAGTAACATTGCGCTAACAATTAAAAAAATAGCACCACATCAAAATCGAACCTATGACCTTCCCATCAATAAGCAAAATGAATTCCTTTGATCTATTAAGGTTCATTGATGACAGATATTGCTAATGGCTATTACGTATTTCGACAAAAAAAACTTTTAATTTGTACAAGCGTCGAATACGAAAACAGTTACGTAAGTATTTGTTCCAGTATTAATAACCTTTACTTAAGAATTATTGACCTTTGCCTACTCTATAATTTATATTTTATATTGAGTTTGTTTGGCTTCATCGGATGCGTCGCGGTTAGGGTGCATGCACACGACACTATCGCCTTCTGCTTCATTAGACGAAGGCCGCACTGCTATTCGATAGATTAAACATTTTTTATGTCACTAGTTCGTTGAATAGATGTTTTATTTACAAAGTTGGCAATATTAGAGCTACAAAGTATGTATTCATTTGTACCTTGTGTTGTTAAGCGGCTTCGTTAGTTTAACGGCTGTAAATCATGAGGTTCTCAGTTCGTTCTCAGAATCTCGAAATCGAATAAAAGGTATTACGAGTTTCCATCAACTAATTGTCCCTGTATCCCGGATATTTTTTTTATAATTAAAGGGAGGCGTATCGTAAATGTTTACCACCGATTGTCACCACCGCTCATATTTATTAATGCTGTAAATATTCATGGTATTACATCATCAATTCTACTTAGCGTAGAAGCTAAGATGTTATGTCCTTTTTCCCTGAAGTTACATTGGGTCAATCACCATTCAATCAAAAACACAACAATACCCAATATAGCGGTTTAGCGTCACAATAAGTTTTAATTTAAATATAAATTCTACCCACTTATGTACCTTACCAACGACTAGCCGTTTATCTACTATGATAGATATTCATACTCATATTTAATCAAGATATTATCTTGAGTAAACTTAAGTATGTCAGAAAAAAGTAACTACAGAGTTTCACATCATGACAGAAACATTACTAAATATGACTAGAGAATATTTTGTTTTGATATAATTATTATAAAAATATTACAATATACAAATATACTCCTCCGAAACAGAATATATAATTACTTTTGTATGAATTCTCAGACAAATAAAGTTTCCTTTATATAATATTAGTATAATTTAACTTAGTTCAAGTGACGCACTGAAAATTAGGACGCGTGCATAGGACGCTATCGCTTTCTACTTCATTAGGCCGTGCCCACACTGGTATCGCCGCGGGCAAATCATTTTTCACGCCACGTGTGCGACTTCTATGTTGACGAAGAGTTTTTCAAATCCAAGAAATAACAAACGAATAAATTATTACTTTGTATATGTATATACATAATATATTTAATAAATAGAAGAGAGCTGATGATCTTCAAGCAGCACAGCGGGTTTTCTTAAATCACCACGGAGAACATTCACGATCAAGTCAACTTGCAAAACAAAAAACCAAAAACTAATCATACTCAAAATCAGTTTTTTTAGGAACGACAGACACACTTACATAAACGTTTTTCTTTACCAATTTTCCTTAGACGGTACATTGTCACCACCGTCATCGACACAAGTATTATTAGTAAGGCCCTCGTGACAATCTTGAACATTATTATCTGTATAAGTTTAATAGATAAAGAGATTTTGGGTTATATCTGTAAACTCTTAAATGAAAAACACCAATATTATTCACCTTACCTTAAATCCAACATTAAAACGATTCCTTACAAAACCTATTGTTTGTTCGCTAATATTCGAATTTTATTATATTACCTGCACAGACGGTCTAGCAATTTAATTTACGCGCCCCCCGCGGATCGAGGACAATATTCAAATAAGACTTCATCTATTACTCTACCCCATGGTATATGTATTATCAGTCGCTTCGATCGCAGACCCTACGACCCCTTGGCCTACGCATTTGCGTTCTAAGATTTTTAGGGACCGTAATCAAATAACAGTGAAACACGGATTGATAAATTAATATATCTTGCCTTGAATTGTATTGTTTTAAGTTAATTTATAGCAACACCTCCCCTTTTGCATGCTTCAATCCCAGTATTTTCAAAAGTGTTGCCATGCTTAAACGGATAATTGATTTAATATAAGTATTTCTGTTATATTTTACTATAACGCATCGCACTTTAAAATGCGACTGTTCATGTGTTTGGATGTTTGTTACGTAATTAAGTTTTAACTAAGATTATGCTTTTGATAATTATTAGTAAAATAATTTAAAAACTGCATTAAATGAATTTTAATATAAAATATACGTTTTCATTTACGTCTAGTTAATAGCTAATTACACTTTAGTTTTAATTCCATACCTATAGACAAATTTGGTCCACAAAAAAATATCTTTATTATAATTTGTCGAATAAATAAACAAACGAATGATTAAATTTCGTATCATTCCAATTGGAAATGAATTACTTTCGCAAAATAATCAAATATATTTTTCGAAATTGGTGTTGTCATTTCGTGCAATGATTGAAATCTTACCCCAATCTGAGGCGAGGAGGGCGGAGCTGTGTTTTTTCAACAACCCTTGAGGTGCCCCGTCGCGCTGCTCAGACACATGACCGTGTCAATCAGCAGTATGAATGAATATATTCCATCTATTTTGTCCCTGACGGCTGTGATTTCACAGCGAGCTACCTTAAATACCTGCTTTCCTTTCAATTTCTGTATTAATCTTCATAAAGCGATAAAAGCCAATAAAATATCTTACTACCTATTTTAGCTTTCACTTCACGCGACTAAATAATATACCGTTCCAAGATATTTTTAAATATGATATAAATAATTATTATTCCGTGTTTATTCGTTGTGGAGCTAATTGTTCTAAAATGAATATGTTATTTACCTTGAAATGTTCAAAAGGTAGATGTGATGAGGTGTGCTGTCACTTGACATTTGAACATCTTCAAATCTGAGGTACAAAGTTTTCTTCTATCTATTATAGTATTGGTAAAGTTCGCGTGGCGAGCGCTTAGATGCTTTGCCCGGACCGACATTTTTTTCTCCGACTACGTTGACAAATAAGTTTTATCTCAAATATATGAGGCTTTATCTGTCCTGAAATTATAACATAGCATAATATATGTCGGACAAGCAGTCTTTGCGTATGTTAATATGATCGCAGATTAAATAATAATGATTTTTATATACATTTCAATGTCTTATTCAAAGTCGAAATCTTTAGTTGTTTATTGACTGCCTAATATCTAACACCAGAAATAAATACCACAGACCTAAGAAAGAAACACAAACAATTTTTTGTGTCAATGCAAATTTTGGCTTATATACTAATATACTAAAGGAAATTATAATTTGAAAATATATCAGGCGAGCTTTATCTACATACCTATATATATTAGCCTTCATGTTCTTTTAACTGGTGACGTACTCGCCAATCTATTGATTTTGGGGCTCAATCCGAAGCTTCGGGTCTATGTTGATAGCAAGCAAGAATTTCTTGATATCTTATCTATCGGTTCTAAAACATCGAATGCTTTATTTAAAAGTATATTTAGTTTTAACACATTTATATTACACTTATATATAACATAACTTATATCTTTAACATTTTAACGACAATGTTGTTCGTTCCTTCCACTATAAAATAGTATTATGATTTATATGTAGGTATAAGTGTTTTATTACTAAATACCTAAATATATACAATATACATAATAATTTTCCGTAAAATGTAGCCAAAAATATATATAATATAAATACAAAGTAGTTACCGATTAGTCGCAGAAAAGTATATTTGAATTGCAATTTTAATTTTTCAGAGCGGGCACTACTGATTTGATGGGGCTCTTTGTGCAGAATAATATCGTGCACGGATCATCGGAGCTGCACTTCGCATTTTCATCTCTGTACACAATAGGAGCGATTTAAAATATTGCATAGAGTTAGTGTTACGATACAACTCTTGTTTTAATATCGCCAGTGGTTGTACAAGTACTAATGAAGTACAAGTTTTCGTCGGATAATATTACAGATACAAACCGTCTCTTGTTTTTATACAGCGTGCTATTTTTATTTACATATACTTTTATCAGAATTATCTAATTTGATTGTTTAAAGTTATTTATATAGATAGATATTACATTTTCCTTCAATATTAATAGGGCTGAATATTTAAATACTTGTATCTATTTACGTTAAGCTCTTTTGTATATTTTTACAGTGATTTGAAAGTTGATAACATTTCAAATAAAATTAACAATCGTTTAAAATGATTAAAAACATTTTTAAATCACTGATAAATCAAAGTTTATTTTCAAAATTAAAAGTATGCATATATGTATATAGTAACTATTAATACATATACCCAAATTAATTGTTTAACACATTCTTAAAAATTTAAGAACAATTCAATTTTTATAAACGGTGAATACAAAATTAATGGTTTATAAATTTACGCATTGAACCAATCCGACATAAGAAGGGTGAAACAATAGCGCATCAGCACCCCTCCAGTAACCACAGGAGAATATCATAAACGTCGGCTTAAACACTCGTCTCGGAGGATAGTAAATAAAAACATAATAAAATAATAAATTCCACGCAACATATGGCACTAGACAGGAATCCAAATTTGCGGACGATTGCGTAGGGTAGATCAGTTTGTCGATTTGTCGGCCGATTTTAACTTTTCTGTATAAAAAATTATGTACAATATATTTTTGTACTATTGTGTATATTTGAATTAAACATAAATGTATTTGAATTGACAGTTACGTCTACATTTTCGTTAGCGTATTATATTTTATTTGAAGACCTTTACGAATCGTTATGACAATTACAACACGAAGTCCTGGAATAAATCCATATCTTCTCCTCCTTTCTCTTTCAAGAGAAGATTAATATTAGACACATACAGACATTTTCAAGCTGTTATATTACTTTACTCTCCATTTATATTCATATAATATAACTAACTACCACCAGCTTGTCTCATATCATACCTGCTATTAAGAATAAAATATTACATTTTTTTTTTTGGGGAACACTTAAATAGCAAAAGATCCATCCATCATTGTTTTTTATTTATTCGTTACAACAGTATTCTAAGAGTAGATATCTCATTACTCTGTAATTATTCCCATAATATTCTACGAACAGACATTACAGTTGATTTATATGTAGCTACTATAAGCCTACAATGACTTACGCGCAACAAATTTCGAATACACATATTATCAAAACTTTATCGCGAACGCAAATGATGTTTGAAAGTCGAGTAAACATTGAGCGCACCGATTCGACACAAGTCGAGCGATCCGCCAACAAATCGAATCGAAACTCTACTCGTGTAATGCAGCTCCCCCGCGATGCATCGAGTGGAGTATCGAGATCGACTCGAGTAATAATCGAACCCTCGCCGCGGTGTCCCGCACTCAATCTCGGGGATTTGTACTGGCGAACTATTCGTTTTTTTAAAACAAGTTGCTATTCAAAACTATTCTTTATCGATACGTAAATAAGTGTGTTGGTAACTTGCGTGGAGACTATACATAACTTTGTCAAGGTATTCCCTGTGTTGGGGTGACAATCCAAAGAATTGTGGACGGTTATTGAATTTCTTAGCATTTTTGATTTGTCTTCATTTGGTTTGGACTTCATTGAGATTATTGAGCTTTTATTGTATTTATGCAGTATCTATTGTTGGAAGGTTTTGTACTAGTTATCTCTATTATAATTAAAATTTAGGACCAATGAGCATTCAGAGTGCATACCTGTAATAGGGTTATTCATTCAATATATACTGTAATCAAGCACTTATTTTATAAAATACTATTAAAAAAATTCTATTTTTTAAAGGTAACATACATAATAAATAGTACGAACAATTGATTTTTATGTTTTTAGTGTAACATTTTTTTGTAAAAACTTATTGCGTGTTGTTTTTGCGTTCTGTGTTGTATATCAAATATTATATACAGATTTAAAACATAACGATTTGGATTTCAGAACTCGTAAAGAAAATAGCATCGCGTGTTTATCAAATAAACGACAAATGTTACAAGTGACCATGTATTTAGTATCAAATATAATTGTATTTATGAAGGCCACCTGCATTACATGAAAAACAAAGTCAAATGTACCAATAATTTAAGAATTAATTGAGTTTACAGAAAATATTAATAGTTATATTTAACGCTAATAATTATGCTGACAACCCTAGGAACTAAGATGTTATATGACTAGTACACTGGCTCATTCGCCCTACAAAACGGAACACCGCAATACCTATTATTTCTGTTTGGTTGCAGAATATTTGATTAGGGTACGAGTCAAACAAACCTAAAATATATACCTACCTTTTAAATTCATGCATTTTGATATAATTAACCTTACCTTATTCCTTTATGAACTCTTGCTGTATTTCATCTGATAATTATTTCGAAAAGCTAAAAATGAATTAAATATATCATAATATCAAATAAAAAAACAAATACTTTATGAGATGACTAGATAATTAAACTTTAACACAATAAACATTATTTCATTGTAAATTACAGCCCTAAAAATATTTTGCTTACATTCAGATTTATCAGTAAATCTTTTTTTTTGACTAAATTGTTTCATGAGTATAATGTAGGCAAATCGGACGGGAAGCTACCCGATTGGACATCCTAAAGGGGATGTCGGCCGTCGGGGCGCAGTGGTGCGCAATCCTGAACATTGGTATATTCGTCGTCACACTACTTTATCATCACGTTTATATTTATTCAAAAACAAAATAAAAAGGAAAAAAATGGTATTTTATTATTAAAAAAATATCAAATTGAGATAAAATCGTAATGAACCTTATGTACCTTCTGTACAAGTCAGAAATGTTTTTTTTTTGTTTAACATTACCCTAAAATTATTAATTTTACTAATAAAGTAAACTTTACCTAACCTTAAAGAAAATATTCATTATTGTCTTTACAAAGACTTTTGTTAAAACAATTTAAAATATTAGGTATATAGCAAATTTATTGTTTTTCCTGACTTAATCTGCGTTAAACAAATTTATTCCGTAGCTTTCCATAGTTATTTATATACCTATGTCCTTTATCGAGGAAACCTACCAGGTTATGTCAAATTTCATTACTAATGTTTCAGTAGGTCATTTAGTTGTGATGAGATAACAAACAGACAGACAGTTAGAAGTTATATTCACATTTATACCTACCATTGAGTTTGTTTCGTATGTGAAATCATAAACTATATACTATTTTAAATCAACTGACATTTAATCTTGAATCTTGATCTACGAATCAGATATGTCTATTTCTGGATCTGTCACGCTAAGTCTTCATTTCAATTACAGCGGCAAGCGGCCAAAATTAATTCATATCTCGATTTGCGATACAAGTAGCGGATTACGAAGCGATTTGCTCAAGCTGCAATCGCATCTATGTCACCCGATGTGGCAAAGATTATTTTTAATTCAGATCAGACGTTCAAAATACCATAAATAAAAACGACAGCAGCCAATGAATGTCCCAACACAACAAACACCACCACAGCAGGGTCTCCTTTTGAAGGGAAGATTTTGAGCTTTTTACACCATGCTAGTCCAATGCGTGTTAGCTACAGTCTGCTTTTTTCCATTACCTCTGAGCACGAATTAATCTCGCAAATATATACAATAAACAAGCACATAAATTTATTGGTGCTTACCTGGGTTCGAATCCGCAATCATCGGTTAAGAATCGCGTGATTTTGTGAATATACATTTGTAGTACCTATATGGACTTTTTTATATACTTAGTATTTTATCTATAGTGGGTTCTGTAATAAGTATCTTTTTTGATATTATATAATTAACTCATTCATGTTATGTCTTTATTAATATCGAATTTATAAAGTTTAATAAAAAAAAAAAAATATTGGCCAACATCACATACATTACTCTGATCCCAATGTAAGTAGCTAAAGCACTTGTGTTATGGAAATCAGAAGTAATGACGTTACCACAAACACCCAGACCCAAGACAACATAGAAAACTAATGAACTTTTTCTACATCGACTCGGCCGGGAATCGAACCCGGGACCTCGGAGTGGCGTACCCATGATAATCGGTGTACACACTACTCAACCGTATTAATAGAAGTTGGTATTTTTAACAGTTTCGCTTCATATTCTTTGACAATACTTTTGCACTTTTGATCAGAAGCAGTGGTCTCGCGGTAATAGAGTGCCGGTAGCGACACGTGGCGGCCGCCAACGCACACGCCGGCGTTCGCGGCACCCGCACCGCACGTGCCACCACTCCCACCGATTATATGCTACCATCACATGAGAAATCCAAGCATAGACCTTTTTCAAATAAATCGTGAATCGTTTTACTAGCTTTTAGATTTACGGTAATTTTTGTTAGCAATTGAACCAGGTAAAAATCATTCTAAAACTCACTGTGAAATATTGTCACGCCAATAAACTTCAAGAGCACTTGCGAACTCCTACGTAACCGCAAAATGCCTGTATAGCGAGCACTGTGTACAAGTGCGCTGAACGAAAAGTAATATCTAGGTGTCAACTGCAGGCGATAATCGCGGTGTAAAAAATTGCTCCCAGACCTCGGCACTATTTCCACCCTTGCCGGTATCTGGGAGTTTATCGGTGATAGTATCTGAGTGAGACATCTCTGGTGACGTTTGAAATATGATCGGCGGAGTCCCCGGGGCCCGGCCGGAGCGCGGGAGGCCACGTGCCACGCATATTCAAATCAGCATCGCACGCGACGAGACCCCCGTGTTGGCTAAATACACCCGCCGCGTACCGCCCGGCCCACCCACTTACCAAGGGTCGGCCCTATGTAATCGAATTTGAAAATTATTCTAAAACACTGAATAATGTATTTCGAAGGGACTCACGACGGCCGGAGGCGGCGCACGGCCCGCGCTGATTTTTAAAATAAATTAAACTTAATCAAGTGGGTTCGCGCACCAAAACGGATTAACTTGGCGTTGATTTGACTCCAGAACTGTTTGCTCAGTGCGTGAGGGGTGACAGCTTATATGTTATTTGAAACGTTATCAGGTATACATTATTTAGATACATCGAGCATAAGCAAGGGATTAAATCAAGTCAAATATTTGCAGATAAAATCTCATTATTCAGTCAATAAATTCTTGTTTACTTCCTTTTTTGAAATATAATTTAACATTACGCAATTTAATTGAATATAATAATTTTATCTTAAAAACGTAAAGTAACATTAATAGCAATGAAACCATAATGAGTTACTAAAACTTCATAATTTTAAACAAATAATCAAACTTAAATATGTAACATCCTATTCATATATAGGTTCAAACTAAATAAACAGTGATTATCAATAAAGTATTATTAATAATCGTATAATTATTATTATAATATAGTTTTAATTGCTTATATAACTAAATAACATTATTATGTATTAATAATTATCAACATAAAAAACAGTTGAATATTTTGATTTGTATTATTATGATATTGAAATCGGTTAAATATAATTTTAATATTATGATAAAATTATTGTAAGCACCTACATATTACTAAAACCACCATTTCTAAATAATTATTATTTAGGGTAATAAAACATAATAAGTATTAAAGGTAAAAATTTAAAAACTTATTTTTTATCGGCTACTCGGAAAAAAGTACCCTAAAAAATTTTAATATTTTTTTATGTTATCAAGGGCGTATTAAATTTCATTTCAATTATTTGAACGAAACTGGCTTAAAATACTTTGTCAAAAATGTATCTACACATACTATACGTACCTATAGTTTGCTTATAATGACAATAATAAATTCACATCTTTGTATCATCTGTATCCAGTTCAAAGTTGTTCCGCTGTCGATTAATCTTCCCTGCCGTCAACAAACATCCACTAAAGTTTATGAATCGCAAAAATTTATTAAATTAATATTTTGAAAATTAAATATTGAGTGAGACAATATTAGTTCACTCGCTACATTAAGTTTTATTATACCATGAATACATTTTCCTCGGCGCGATTCGGCACGCAGGGCTGAGGCCCCGCCATTAGCGCCCGATATGAAATTAAAATTAAAATATATAAAAAACTACTACGAGCACTCTCGACAGACCGCTAAGGGGCAGCCCTAAAGATTTCATTACACAGAACTACGTAGAGTCGAAACTTAAATATCACTAAGAGTTATGTAAGCAAACGGTGATTAAATTAAGACACAATTAATTAAAGTTACATATATCTGTAATCTTGAGTATTATTTGTAAAAACGAATGAGAATAATTCACAGTAAATAAATACCAACACTTATTTCAAATCCAGAACCTCTTTTGTTGTTAAAAATGTTCGCAACACATACATTAACTTTTTCAATATTGTAATAGCGCTGTCAATTATTATAATGATCATTATTACAGAGTTTACACACTAACATGAAATATTTGAAAACATGTTTTCAATTACTTAAAGAAGTTATTCTAATAAAATAATTAGTATTAATAAAACAACAGATAAAAGTTGCGACAATGTCGCTTGTGAGGAATATTTAAAAAATATTTTATGCACAATAGCAACTCTATGGCGTCGTTTGTAAACTATCATGTAGCGGTGTACAGTAGGGGTGCTACTCGATGATTTGGTTTTTCGATTCGTTACGCCGTCAAACTACCCTCGAAAGCGTACCCTCGAATATGTTCCCTCGCCTTGAATATTATTTATACGTTTGTTAAGTGGAGTTGTACGCGGCCGAGAGGATTATGGCCTGGAGCTCAGCACTTCAACAAACATCGGTTATGATTTCTAATATCGATCGCGGAATTTTAACGACTCTCATGCCTCGTGATGAGTCCTCTTAACGGATGCTAAATTGAAAATATCGTTTTAAGTTCAAAGTGAGCTCAACATAAAATGCTTATTATATTTACCTATTGAAATTCTATAATTTTAAACTTTTTTTTTTTTGTTGTACTAAGTGTGGCTAACTTTACTTGTTTATATATTAATAATTATAAGCAAATAAATTTATTAATACAATTCAAATATGCATATATCAAAAATAATACTTTGTTGCCATAAAACTACTCTCGAAAGACATTTCAAAGTCACAAAAATGAATAGATGTTTATAGTGGGTATGCATATTTGTTGAATCTCTGAAAAAACATTCGAAGGTAAACAGGTATTCTGTTCCGAAGCGGGCTGCAGTTAGGTATGCAGAGCAAACATATTTTCTCTCGAGACTAGAACGGTGAGCAAACAGTGGCCAACAGGAGCGAAGGTTGGGCCGTGTTTACCCGCTCTGCGTCGCCTGCCCTCATATATTAAACATAGCCAGGTCTACCTTGCCTCGCCTTCTCGTTCACTCCGCTCGTATACCTATAATGCTCCAGCGCGACGACAGCGACCTCAAAAAACACAAATTTCCCTCGCAACATTCGTTGTGAAATCTCGCTACATAATGTTTCTTTCACCGTAATGAATCCGTTTTTCAGCAATTTTACATCAGCATAAAAATAAGGTCGCGGCAGTTAACACGTTTATCGGGCGCTCATTAAAGCAGAGGGCGATCTTGCTTCGGAGTCGTTAAGCGCGCAATAGTTCGCGAGATCCTCGTAAAAAATATCTCGCAACCGACTTTACGAGCGCCCTTTGTGAATGCATCATTAAATTTCCATCTAAATTTAAATTACGAACGGTACGATTCGACGCGCTCTCTCACGTGTTTCTGTTTTCCTAGTTGGTGGAAATGTTATAATTGCTGCACAGAGAAATGCAGCCGAGTCGAGAATTTGAAAAAAAGATGACGTCAGTTGGAATTATCTTCAGCGCAGCGCAATTGAAACGGCTTTGCGACGGGGCTTAGTGAAAAAGTTGGCGTTCGTTTTAATAATTCCCAGCTCCGGCGCCTCGTCAGAATGCCGTTGTCACTTCGCGGATTAAGCTCCGACACGGTTGAGTTGGGATTTGAGAGTTATTTTAATTTGCATTTTTCGTATAATTCGGAAAAAAGTGTAATGAATTCCTTTCATATTATGAAAAGTTATGCGTGTTTACTCATTGAAAAGTTACTATCTACTATACCTACAACATGTAATATCGGAGATGAGGGTCAGAGTCGTTTGTATGTGAATGTATGCTTACGAAAAGACATAAAGACTTCAGGTGAGAAAGGGTTATCGTGGGCCTGCTCTTGAGATAAACATTTTCGTGACCTAAATTTTTTTTGTGTTTCACGCTTCCATATTAAGCGAGAGTATAAAAAACAAATAAATGTAATATATATAATAATCAAAGAAACAAAACAAAAATAAATGTACTCGATTAAGCGAAATAATTTGCGAATCATTTAAATATCCAAAATTCCAAGCTGTCGACTTCCCTCCCGACTTCTGGCTTCGGAGTGGCGAATAAAACTGGGTAAGAATAAATTGTGACTGGATAAAGCAATATTTGTTCATCTACCCCCGCATTACGACGGTGGCGGCCATTAGCGGGATGCAAATAACGTCTTGTCATTTTTACTTTTTTATTTTTCCTCATTGCTTTGAGATTCGTGCTACTCACCCCTCCCACGGTATCCCGAGCCGATATGAAAATAGGATTTACTTTAAAATATTTATTATCTATTATTTGTTATTTACTAAACTAATAACTTACAATTATTCACAAACATAAAATAACGAGTATCTTTCACACGAACTTTTAAGCCGAGAAGAACCAGCAAATATCGCATTATTTTCAATTAGAAACAAAAAAAAACACCTCTTTATAATTTTAATATACAATTAAATATATAAAATAAATGACGTAGAGCTTGCAATTTTTCCTTCAATGATGTAATAATCAAATATAATGTAACAACACTCACATTGGTTGTTGAACGAATATAATACTTTAAAGTATCACCGCCAATAACAGTGATCATATAAATTCTGATGACCCCAGGGGCTTTCGGGGATGTTTACGAGCGTATAAACGTGTCTCCGTTGCTGCCACTACACCCGCTACATTGTTTTTTATCGGTTTGTATTGACGACTGTACATCAGTTGATTGTTTTTCAAATTGTTTCGTGGAGATAAACGTATTTTATTAACATTAAATACAAATAATACTTATATAAATGTGTTATCTAATTTAGTATAATTTTTGGTCTAATTTGCTATATATCATGAGAGGTAAAGAGCATGGTAACCAAGTCAAGAGACATTATGGAATGATTGAATGGACCATTCAGTCGGAAGGGTCGGCTAGCGGCCGCGGCGCTTGCGTGGGCGGTCGTAACTTTCGCGCAACAAGATGCGTGCGCGCCACTGCTAACTACCGTCGCCAAACTATACATGATGTTGTATTTTAGCAAGAAGTATATTTTTTGATAAAATTAAAAAATGCATAGATTTATTAAATACTTTCTTATAGACATCAAAATTAACTATTTTCCCGCAACATAATAATTTAATTAATTATTTATTTCAAAATTATTTAAATACTACATAAGTTTATTTACTACAATTAGACCAGAGGTAAACTATTCTGTAATAACAAACTCGAAACTCACCGGAGACCAGGAATCATAAAATATCAAAAAGTTGTTTTTGACATCGACTATAATAATTACAATATTTAAACGATTAATTTCATTTCACATGTGAGATACGAAGTGAGTCATTATAGTATATCACTGTAGTAATTAACAATCAAAAATAATAAATGAAACAATTATTTTGTATAATTAAACAGTCCGTATAACACAGGCTTTGCAAGACCAACTATATCCAGGCGAGATAGCACGCCACCGGATCACTCTTTATGGCCTATAAATGTGTAATTCACGCCACCTTAATCCGGCCCAACTCGAATAAATCTGGATTAGCCGGCCCGCAGCGATTGTGCGATACCTGATTATGCCGTTAACAATTGTAATTGAAAAATAAAACGTCTAAGTATACGGACCTGGTAAAGTGTGGACCTTACCTTAAATGAAACCTGCACGAACCTTTATTTTTATTTATGTCGTAACAAAATATCTTTGCAATTCTATGTATAATTTTATTGAATATTTTTTTAGATTAATATGTCATATATCGTGTATGTTCGTAATTGACTGTATAAAAATAAATAAATAAATTGACAAGAAAACCACTAGGACACACACATATCTATTTACAAGTACGTAAATAAACGCACACAGCCTATATATCGCTCACCTTCGGATGGCTGCTTGTTGGCAGGCCATAAATTAGCTAAAACAAGCGGCAGATGTCTCCCACCCCCACCCTAATGGAAGCATTAGGCACTAATGGCCTTGGACGGTGACGTTTACACATAAATTCGTGTCAAATTTAGGACGTTTCAGCCTATACCGTGTTAACATTGATATAGACTAAGCTTAGCTATTTATATACCTTTGCTACGAAATCTATGCCAATTTAAGAGAAGATTAATTTTCCTTAAAATATTTTGAAAAAAGTTAAATAATTTAAATAATAAATGTATTAATTATAAAACCTATTTATAGTGTAATGTAATAATGAAATCATTGAGCATTACAGTCGTGAGAAAACTATCCCTCGCAGGGCGCCCCCTAAAACAAAGTTATCCCGCTCGCTGGGGCACTAAAAATTCCTCATAATTGAATGAATCAATTCTATCGCCATTAAATCGAGTTACCGAGCATATTGGATGAGCAAATTTATTTAGCTAATAACCCCGCTCCGCTTGAGCGAGGTTCATCCCTTGTCCGTAATGTTACGTGAGACGAAGATGGGGATACAACGGTTAAATTTCACTTACTGGTTATATATTTATTTGATATACTTCATTCTATTTTCTGTACCTTATGATAAGAATAAATATATTTAAATAAATATTGAATTAATTCTTTAAGCTGTGTATATATGATGCTTTATTTATTATGTTTATAATCTGTAAGAACACATAACATAATTTTAATAAGCGATTTTGACTTTGTAAACAATACTGTACTTCCTTATAAAACAAATAAATATGAAAAATAAATTAGATTTTTTCTTATATTCATATATACCCGTTCTATATTGTGAAATATTTTATATTAGCTAAAAATCATTCAGCAGTTATGTAAAGTTACAATGACAAGTTACGATCAAGTTACTCCTGAAACTCGAATAAATATTTAATCCAAGTGAAAGAGCCGTCAGCGCCACGTTCCGAACTCTCAAACTCGAGGGCGGAACTGAGAACAAACTTGCAGTGCGACAACTAACGTAAATTATTAATACCTGACATAAATTTGCCATAACACCGCCAAGTTTGAAAGCTATAGGCTGGCTTAAGACAGCGGTACAAACGAGGTACAAATCTCATGGCGGATGCGACGACGCTAATGACGGCATAAAGCAGCGGGACCGTAACGACCCTTCCTTCCCCCGACTACTTGATCTTATCAATTTGCAGGACACGATGCTTGAGATAGTAAATGTCTTTGACAATTGCTACTGCCATCACGATATACGTAATCATTCCGGTTCTTGTACTTTTCACTTCCGAAGGTCTTTATATTAATTATTATAATTTTAATTATTATTAGTACATATGTCTCTTATAATTTCAACCTCCGCTAACAAATTTATACAAAAATGAACAATATTAATAAATTTCATTTGTATATTAGATATTGTTAAAACAAGAAAAACAGACTTTCTGAATATAACTATTCAACTACTATACTTACTTCTCACAAGAACTTTTAAAGAATGCCCTAGATAAATATGATACACATATATTTGTCCAAGCGACCTATACGTCATTACGCAATCAGATAACCAGTGCGTATTTAAGCATTAGAACGTTTATAATTACCATAACTTACATATAAAACAGAAATTTCGTCTGGTATCCTAGAAATCTTGCTTATTATTTATATTAATAACATCTGAAATAAACATTACTGGTAATAAACCTAATGTATATATGTAGTTATATACTGAATTAGTAAATAAAAAACGTAAGAATAATAAATTTTTCACACCAGAGTAAGTAAACGAAAGCTTTTCCGTTACGTTATCTCTCACTAGTCGAGTCACGTGCCCGGCGAGTACCAATGTAAGTCCCAATCACTTCGCGCTAAACTAATAAATCGGAAGCGCCGGCGCATACGGATTGCAACTATGGCCTGCATATAAATAAGGTAAATTGGATACATGTGAAAACCCTGATCTAAGTGATTTTTTTTTAACTCGTTCTTTTGTTAAAATAAAGTTAAAAGTTTTCCGAAGTATTTTTATAGATATTTTTTTTCTTTTTATAATTTTGTAAGATTTCGATGTAACTGAAAAAAAATTATTTTATTACTGATAATAAATCACAGCATTCATGTTTTATCCTAACTTATACTGAGAGATTTTGCTCAATAACGGATACAGGAAAGTTGTACAACAATGTCATTTTACGTAGTTTGATAGTATATTTTAGTAATTTTCAGTCGCATTTTATATGATAATTATACGATCTATAGGGAACTTTACGTAAAATTGATATGTCAAATGACAAATTTTAAACTGTTTACATTAGTCAGATAGTCATAAGTCTCAACTATATACGTACTCAGTAAGTGTTAAAATATAAGTAAAAATATTTTGCATTGTAAAATTTCCGCGTACAAATATAGAATATGCCGTACAAAAATTTCAAATATCGTAGCTAATATAAAATAAAAACGAAACAAAACTGCAGTGAAACGGAAAACTAATTAAGAAACGTGTATAGAAAGAAATTAAAGCGCTCACAAAACCACTGCAGCTTCAAAAAGATGATCATCCATCGTGAGCGAGGAGTCAATTTATCACCGGGAGAAAAATGAAAACAGCGTACCTACGCGTCCATTAAAAATAGTCGCGCATAGTCGCATGACCCATAAAACGAGAGAGCTACGTGAAGAGAAATACAACCGGGGAAAAAATAGTCGCCACCTCGTCAGCCGAGGCTGCGACGGCCAAAAAAGAAAACCAATTTGCCCGCATGAAAAGGTTCGATCCAATCGCACCGACGTATCCACTCATTTGATATTTTCACTCGATACAGAACAAATTACAAACTGTCGATCCGAACGGAATTATTAGAGCTATTTATTTTTCTGTCACCTGTCGATCGCTGAACGGGCTTATGGAAATCGCTTAGCGCCTCCGCTCGAAGTTTTCCTATTAACGTTACTCATTGAAGTATTTACCATTGTATTAAAATTGAAGATTGCCAATAAGCGGCTTTATATTCTCTAATATTGATTTTCCGTGTGATTTCTTGGAGATTGTAACTTTTTGCCAATTTTATTTGTTTGTAATTTGTAAGAGGAAAACGATTTACTTAATAATAAATAAATAAATAAATATTGGATAACATCACATACATTACTCTGATCCCAATGTAAGTAGCTAAAGCACTTGTGTTATGGGAAATCAGAAGTAACGACGGTACCACAAACACCCAGACCCAAGACAACATAGAAAACTAATGATCTTTTTCTACATCGACTCGGCCGGGAATCGAACACGGGACCTCGGAGTGGCGTACCCATGAGAACCGGTGTACACACTACTCGACCACGGAGGTCGTTACTTTTCTGTAACATATAACGGTATCGTCATTATTTAGAGGCGCATGCACGTCGCTGCAAACATTTGTTCAACAAATAAACGAAGACTTACTTCACTCTGTTAGACATTTTGACTATTAACGTAAAGTCTAAAAGTGAATTTAATTAAAGTTTAACAATTTCTTTCTATTGGAAAACAAATTAATTACAGTTTACACTTTTTACATTACATGTAACTATTAGAGTTACATTTAATGTAACTAAGAAGTCACAAATCTCACAGTCCACCTTATCGCACAGTTACGGTAGTTAATAAAAATCCCACTTAACCAAATAGTTTCACTTAACTTAGTGTTCTGTGCACTAGTGCATAGCCTGAACATTTTCGCGCGGACTACATATAGCAAAATACTGGTGTATATAATCGTCTCCCCTCCATAACCATAACAACGACATCGTCAAAAAGAGATCTTTTGAAAGTCACTCCATGAATCAATTAAAGGCAGTTACCTGAATTTTCATCGCGTCTATTATGGTTCGATTCTTTGTGATATTTTCACTTCGCGAGTTAATGAGAGGGTCGTATTTTGTGTGGTCGATAAATCATATCGCAAGATTGATGCGTCGGTGAAAGGGAAATGGTTTGATTTGTGAACGGCGACAATAGCGTGACGTCATGACGCTCCCGCACGTCTATGGTGCGTGTAAATATTTTTCTCGTTTTTGTTATGGAAGTCATTTCGTCAATGTCTAACACTTGAGGTTACTTTTGAAAATATATCGTTCTAATTTAGAACCGACATAAATCTGCATGTAAAATACATGGGAGAATGTAAGTCTAAATCCATGTGCTACATTTGTGTTAACAATTTATCTCTTGCTGGCTGGTGAAATTCTGCTTAATTAACATCCATAAACCTTAAGTGGAGCGAAATTGAAGAAACTCCATATCAGCAGCATGGGCTGCTGAAGAAGATTTGAGGGCATTAATAATTCGTCCGAAATATACGAAACATATAATATATTTTCTTGAGTGTCATTATTAAGATTAAATACTTAATTTATTAATATTAATAAATGTAATATCGTTACGTAATTTAATATGAGTATCGGTAATGAAGTATAATATACGGAGTGACAAAAGACGAGAAGATGATTTCTAGAAATTTCATTAAAATTCCACTTCGTCAAGTCCGAGGGTGTTCTTCTTTAGGGCTGTCAACACAAAACTTTCAAAGAAAATATAATAATATGCGCGAACATCATTGTATGTCTTTTTACATTTATTAATCTCATATCACTGTAAAATCCTGTAGCTGTGTTTGTATTTCGAATACGATTTGACTAAAGACGATAATTTATGAACTAATAATTGATATTCAAAAAGGTACATTTGTTTTATATACATCTATAGGTAATTAACGTGGATTAGATTATATATACTTAGGGTTATTTCACCAAACTTATTACCAATTCACTCTTTTATCAAATGTTATCATTGACGGTAATGAATCTGTCTTAAGTCGCTTATAATATTACAATAATCATAACATTTAAAAAGCATTCTAAATTAAAAACCATTAACATTTATAATTATTATTTTATTTTATTGTTAATTATACATATATGTTTTTACAGCGTATTCAATGATTTTAGTGTATTTGTTTATCTAGTCCAAATCTTTATCTAACCCCTGAAATCCCAGAACCTTGGGTGTGGGCGGGCGCGGCGGATTCGCCGTGGTCCGGAAACGGCGGGGAATTCATTTGGGCGTAATAGGTTTCCTGAGCCGTCCGGCCCCGTCCGGATCGGCACGGACCGTGCGTCCGGCACGCAACGGAAGTGACGTGAGATGACATCGAACGACTTTCTCGTAATTATTGTTAAGTTTTCAACTTTTAAATTAAATTTATTTTTTATTATATTATGCACTTAATATTCAAGGACCGAAAATCGAAGAGACTATTCTAAATGTTAAATACTAACCTTATTTTTGATCCTTATATAATCAACGTCGAATATATAAAATTTTATGTAAATACAACTGTAAAAATGTATAGATGTGCTATTAGCATCGACATTAAATCCATTCTTCAAATAACTCTTAATTTCTCCCGAACTTCGCAGACGAGAGGTTTCATTAAAACTTGTGTGACGTGTCATTAAGTCCCTCGCTTTTGATAATTATTAATATTCAAATCATAATTCCGAGTTAGCAGAGTGAAAAAGCAAAGACGTGTTAACTTATGAATAAATTACGTTAAACTTTTCGTCGTAAATGTGTTAATCTTTGTTGAACACGCGTTGCGATGCGTCAGTATCATAAACACTTGAATACAACGTTTCTGAAACATTTGAATAAAACTTTAACGAGTTTTGATTGATAATGAAGAGCATTTCAGTTTTTAAATTTTCATATAACTTTGTACGTTCACGAAAGGAAGCGAATAAAACGTGTTCAACATTTATTACCTTTGATTTTGAACACATTAAAGTACTTCATACACACCCTCCGAAGTTCTAATCCGTGCACCCAGCATTAACTTTGCAAAACAAAAACCAACAACTCGTGAAGTATTATAAAAACAAAATACTAACGCGATTTGCGTTCAAGAGAGCGCAAAATAAAATAACACGACGTAGGCGCGGTTTCGCGCCCCAGGGCACGGGCTTGTAATTTTTCTAGATATTTCATATTTTACCCGTAGACACCCGCCGGCGTTACTACGACGACGTAGGCGCTCGTAGCGCGGCTACGAAGTCTTGGGGGATGCTGTGGGGGCCAGTACATGTATATAAGGAAATTAGACTTAAAGTATTAATGCAGCAGTGTATTCAAATTTAGAAACTTACAAAATACTGCGGAAACTTATTAAAGTACAAAAAATTCGTAACATTAAAGACAGCAAATGCTAATGTTAGTAATCCCTTTATGTTAATAATATTTTAATGTAATCTTGATCGTCAACAAAGAAAGTCAATCATCGATTTTATGAACGATATTTTACTGTCACGAGGACCAAAAATATATAACACCATACGGTTTTCTTTCAAATGTACTTACAGGTATATATTACATTGACGTTAAATAAGGCAGTTAACAAAATACTCACGTAATCTCACTCACGCGGCTGTGTGTTAACAAGTGTAAATGTTATCGCTGTAAGCGATTAGGGCGCAACAGCGACGTACCTATGTTTTGTCATGTATTCGCACACCTCTCGCCAATGCTCAACACTCGCGATCAACACAACTCCCTCAACTGTTCCTTGACGTACAATTAGAATATTATTAACTCCTCATTAGGTTTAGAAATATTATACATAATTGTAAGTGTAATAAGGAAATAATTATATTTATATAAAGATGATTGATGGAGCAGAAAATTAATCTTTTGAAAAAATTTTTTTTTTCATATCTTATTTAATGTGTATATAGTAAAATTATTATAAAAATTAAAAAAAAAGTCAATTTCACTTTAAAAGTAACTTCATGTAACCTTTACACCTCTGGTTTGTTAAAGACTGATTACCTAGTTTATATTTATAACACTCGCTATCAGCGTAAATAAAATTTTATTTGAAACTTATTTCAGAAACATCGAACAATACATATTTTTAAATATTTATCTTTTTGAAAACTGAACAGTTCCAATTGTTGAGAAGTTAGTTAAATCTAGAATAACTATGTCTAAAATATAAAAAAGAAAAAAATATGCTGCATTTGTGTAGTATAATAGTAATAAATATGTTTGATAAACATGTTTGAGCCGTATTAAATTATATTATAAAAATATATTGTTATTTTATTGAAGAGATAATTCTAAAGTTTAGCCGGGCACATAGACAATAGATCAAATCTGGGCAAACATCAAACATTTGGCTATGAAAATGCATTGAAACAGCGTAAGGGCTTAAGCTCTAAACCGAAAGGTTTTTACTTCAATACTAATACATGATGTATTAGTAAGTTGTTGTTGTAGCAAGCCGTTGTCTAAACTGGAATACATCAATAAACTGTATTCAGTTTATTGATGTATTCCAGTTTAAGTATTGAATGAGCCAGTATAATTAGAGGCTCTAAGTATATTATAGCTTAGTTCCCATTACAGCATATTAACAGTATAAATAATTGCTTGTACTTTTAATAGCAACAACGTCTATAAGCAACGATGACCTTTGGGCCATATGAGCCTACCTAATAAGTATGTAAAACTTATAGCACTAAGTACTTCTTAGTCTGCTTAGTGGTAGTATCAGAAACAATATGTTTAAAGTTATGTTTTAATATGGGATCGTGCGTCAATTTTGGATTTGTAAATCTTAATTATTCTGTCCCTTGTTCTTAATGTTATTAAATTATTACTTATTTTTTTCATATTCACTCATAAACTGAACGCAATTGTATCCTATTACATATATAAAACAGATAAATTGGATGTATAATGTTGTGTTTTCATACTGGACAGTTCAGTTATATATCTAATACTTTCAATTATGTGTTTGTAGATATGTACCTGAGTATTTATAAGGTAGAAAATAAATACAAAAAAGATATAAATACATCCAATATATATAACAATATATGGACATTAATTTATGAATTACATTTTTTTTGTAAATAATTAATAATTTTTAATTAAATTTTTATTCAGATTTGAATTCGTATTTTCATTTCCATAATTTTTTAAACATTATATAGGCGATGCAATATTTAGCTGGCACATAGCGCTATGTAAGGTTGTACCCTCAGCAGTCGACTTGGCTGTAATTAATTAACGAGCTTAGTTTAAAAGCAGGGCGTAAGACTTGGCTTGGGAGGGATCGCCCCCCAGAGGGTAAGGTGGGGGGGTCCGTAAGAAATTCGGGGGAAAGTTTATCATATTTAGGCGCAAAATGGCGAATCCAGCGCTCGGATGCCGCCGAGAGATTAATATCTGGGTTTAACTCGCTGCGATGAATTTTGTTGTGAATAATGTCGACATAACTTCACAGTTTTAATCGTGAATGTGTTGTCACCATTTGATTGTTACTGTTTGTTGTGGTGGCCTCGTTTGTTTCGTCCTGCTTTATAATAAGGCAAAGGTGGCACATTTACATTCAAATATATACCATACAATTGTATTATGTGTTTATTTCTCGGAAAAGTTTTGCATACTTAAATATTGTATGTTAATATTTTACTTTATAGTCATTAATGTTTTACGTCGCGTTTAGCTTATTCGAACTTAACTTATAGAAGATATTTTAAATTATAATTTCGAAAGGAGATATTTAGGTACTGTTATTCACTTCTTCTTTCGCCGGTTCTTCTCAGGTCCGAGGTGTTAAATTCCGAACCGGTGGTAGATTTTTGACTAACAATAAGCAAGGATAAACGGTTCTATATTGAATAAAGATTTTTGACCTTGACTTCGTTACGCATTTTTAATTTAGTATATTTTCTTTAATTTTTTATAATCACTTTATGACATAAATGATACTTTTGAAAATAATATATTAAATTCTATTTAATTGGATGTGGTATCTTAATTAAATAATCTGTTACAACTACGGTTTTTACGAAAATCTGATAATCCGCAAAATATGTACAAAAAATATTTTTTTTCACGTCAATAATTAAATGATTAAGTCCAAGTAATTACATAAAAGTTAATAATAACTTATCTCTATCTAAGTTTAAAAGAGCTTCTTTCGAGAAATCCAGATGGCCAATAAAATAACATGTCAATAGTGGTTATATTTACACCAATCGCTATTTGTATCATAATAGTTTATTATATCTATAAAACAATAAACAATACTTATAATTATTTATTTATAATAGCAAATATTCCATGCATTAGACTGTATGCTAAATAAGAATAGTTACATATATGCAATGTTCGTAGAAAAACGAACGAATTAAAACAATTATATAAGTGAGCTGATTCCACTAAATCTTAAATTTAATAACCTCATAACAATAGTAGTCGCGGGTCAAGCAATACTGGCGACACTTCCACAACTCAGTAATTAATTGCTACTAAATTCGCCCCAATTTGAATCCGGTTACCAAGTCCGCGAAGAAACTTACGACGTACATAAGACTTAAGGGCAGGGCCGGCCGGAAGGAGGGTAAAATGGCGGAGGGCGCGACCCTCCCGGGGGGTAGGGGGGAGGAAGGACGTGAGATTTACTCTAAGTAATTGCAGTAATAAACACGCAAATATATCACGGCAGGGTAATGAGAGGAAGCGACGAAAATTGCCAACGCAAATTGCGTGTGTGAGATAAGCAATTTTTGACGAGCCTTTTGAGATGTTTCTCTGACTTTTTTTGTTTTTGACGGCTCTCCGCTTTGCTGTCATTTTTGTGGAGTGATTATTTTCTTTGTTTGTTTAAGCTGATAAATACAAGTTATTATGCCTACATAAAACAGGTACTCGTAGAAAACTGATATCAAATATTGTTTTGAAAATTCTGTTTTATATGTAGGAAAATTGTTTTGTTCATATAACAATGCATGTAGTGGATGCGTTTATTGATATTACTGGATATTTTTTTTGTTTTGATGAAATCAAATTTCATAAACTAAAACATCTGAAATTCAAATCAAAAAGTGTATATTGTAATTGATACATTTTTACTGTGCGATATTAATGTCGAATAGAAATGGTCGATTTCAATACATGATATATGATATTGATATTAAATAAAATTAATAAACAATAAATATAACTACAACCCTTTCCGAACAATAAGCGCAACACCGCCGTAATATTTGGCAACGAAACAGCCGCGACTTAGAAGCGATGCCGCATTAATTATTCGACCGAGACAAGAAAGGGGCCGCCCCATTTCCAATATTTATGTGATGTCGATGACTACGCGAAAATATCGGGCGTCGACTCCTTTTTAAAACTTGAAGAAAGGCCCTAGAAAGGCCGCCGGGAAACGAGGCTTTCTTAATGCACAAACAGCACTCGCCCGACTCACCTGCCTACCTTGATTTATTGGGCGGCTTTGTTCAACGCTCGTTACAAGCTTGTTGTTGCGTTTTTAATTTATTTCCACGCCGAAATTTTGCACGTTACAATAATATTTAGTTAGGTAATAGACGGTGGCGGGAAATTGTGGGAAAGCGAGGCGAGGTCTTCGTCATTGGCTAAATTAATTAGAATTTATTTAGGTATAATCGTTCGTAACTTTTCGGCATTTTGCATTTATTAAAATGTATAGAAAAATCAAATTTAAAGCATTTTTTTTATAAAGTACATAATACTATGTACGTTTACCTATATATAAAATAATAAGCCGAGATGGCCCATTTCTTAGAACGCGTGCATCTAAATCGATATTTCGGGTTTAAACCCAGGGAAGCACCACTGAATTTTCATGTGCTTAATTTGTGTTTATAATTCATCTCGTGCTCGGCGGTGAAGGAAAAAATCGTAAGGAAACCTGCATGTGTCTAATTTCAACGAAATTCTGCCACATGTGTATTCCACCAACCCACATTGGAGCAGCGTGGTGGAATATGCTCCAAACTTACTCCTCAAAGGGTACGAGGCCTTAGCCCAGCATTAGCAAATTTACAGGTTGCTAATGTAAAAAAAACATATTAATAAAATTAAATTAAATTATATAGTATAAATAAAAGCATTACATTACATTACAAAATATTATAAAATGTCTAAATTAACAAGTCATATCAAGTGGTTAACTTTTTAATACCAAAAATTTATACTTAAAGTTTCCCAACATGACGAATACAATTGTAAAGAAAGTTCAAAATTGAATCTAGATAGTGTACACTAAATTCATATTCCGTGGAACACATTACAGCCGATACGAAGCGGCAGACGCCGGCAATGGTCCATGAATGAATACGAATTGGCGTTGCCACAAACGGCCGCTGCCCGATTGTCGACGCCACGACTCATTGCCGATTCAACGGCGACTCGCAAATTCACTGTATATATTCTGGGCCAATCCCCGCCGTGATTGCACCTTGGACGTGGTTAGATTTATCTCACTTTGCAAGCCACGTCGCCACCTGCAAGCCGTTTATTTATTGGACACCAAACTGTTCAGAATTTCACAATCGAGAAATCTACAAGTCTCACGTTCCCACGACAAAAAATATTTCATGTGCATTTTATTTAACTCTTATCAAAATATATTTGAAGCAAGTATTCATTTTCGATCATTTTTAAAACCTATTTTTTTAAAACAATTTAAAACATTAAGCATAAAAATCATCCGCAATCAAGATACATAATTAGTATTATTGACTGGAGAGTTTTTACAATGTACAAAAATTCTTTAAAACAAGAATTTCTTTTTTCCTAAGCTAATATTAGAATCTACGTCTGGAATGAGGGTCGGAAGTGCATTAGCATACACGCGTTTTGCATGTAAAAGGCGCATCGATATTTTTATTAAGTGCAATGATTGGTCGCCTTTGTTAATATAACAAGTTGATTTCAATTTTTTTTTTCCACAAAAGGAATAATACATTCAGTTATAAAAGTTGTCTTTCATTAGACTATATACTCAATGTAAACTTTAAATCCACCTGAACCACAAAATAATACCGTGACCTCGTCCCAAAGGGGCATGCAAAATTATATACAGGGACGATGACAGGCTATGATCAGACGATCTTCACCCTTCCCTCATCAGTCATAGCGACGTCAGGCGACTAAGCGGCCGCATTCAAATTGCCATCCGATGACGACGTGCTTTCGCGACCCCTGCCTCGCCTTTGGACAACGAAACATATACTAACTTTTGTCAACAATTCCAGTTTAATGCCTAACACTATCTTGGACTAATGTTTCTATTAAGCCATTTTATGCGAATGTTATTTAGTCAACAATTGAATTAACATTATTGTCCATCATCCAGGTAATCATGATTTCATCAATATTAAACTAAACACTACACATTTCAATAAATCTTAATTGAATTACATTTAAAGTTTTTACAATTATGACGTAACTTTTACGTGTATACATAATACCTATAACTATTTAAAATAAAACGACCAATGAAAAGTAAAAGAAAAATATGAAAAGCCAATTAATAATAAAAATATTTTATTAACAAATAAAATTTAATAAACGCGCTTTACAAGACGGAAAACAAGATGAAAATATAGTTTATTTTAATATAAAAAACAACCATTAAAATAATCGGCATGGATACAAATTATAACGTTCATAACAGTCGCATCTGAACAATTCCTTTTTATTCTTTGTTTGGGCCTCGGCCAGTTTTATAGCGGGGACATACTTTTTACGTCATTAGATCGGGCTGGATCATCGCGGGCTGCGGCGGTTGAATCGATTATATATAGGGGTGTGATGACTTACAAGCTCTATGTGGATTATAGAAGCTTTATAAATATCAACAATGTTATTTAATTAATATAAAGTAACCGTAATTAATCGAGAGGGCCTAGAGACACATGAATGATGATATAACGTCATGACAAAACCTGGCTTCAGAGTCAGGTGAAATTTTCATGCATATATTCCTAACCAGGAGAAAACTCCAAGGCTTATGTGAACTGGCGACTTTTGCTAGAGCCCACAATTGGTCTATTTAATTATTACTAACCTGTAACAAACAATAATAATTACTTAAAGTACTGATATAAGATAAGGGTGAAAATTATTGCATAGGGATCAAGTCCCGGAAAAATGAAACACAGTACGCTCCCGCAACAAGGAGACTGATAATGTAAAGACAGTGAGAAACTATTATATTCAGAGTTCACACGAACGATTAAACAAAAAAATATTTTGAAAGTAGGCATAATATAAAAACAAAACATGCGAATGTATCGAATTTCAAAATTATCACTCAGTATATAATTTAAACAACATGTTACATTATTATATTTTTTGGATGCGTTTAATGCACCTTGCCTAACAATGGATAAAAAAACAATATGCAACTACTATGGCACATCTCCATACATAGAAATCTACATAATATTTAAAATATCTTAAGTACTAGAAAATAAACACTTCATTAAACTTGATGGCCTGTGAGTGTATTTTACTATCCTATCAAAATACCTATAAGAATAGGTGAGTATTTACAATCCGTCGGTCCATTCATAAGCCTTTCCCATACCATTCTTAAAAAAAAAAGATATCTATTTCATTCATTCACAATATGATAAATTCAAGAGAAAACAGTTTGGGTTATCTGTAAAAAACGATATCAAATATCTTCGAACAATACGACACCAGCATCGCCTTTCTTTCGTAACAACTAAGTAATTCTTGAAATAAATTTATTTTTAATCGTAAAAATATAAAATTTCAGTAACTATAAATACATTGAAATATCTAATTAGCTTAAGATAATTTACAATACAATTATATTGTCACATATGAGTTCTTATAAAAATTAAATAATTCGTATTATTTAAATTCTTCGTTTAAATCTTATATCAAAACATCGACGTATAATTGTATAACACAATAGTGTCACAATAATTACAATTTTAACAACGCATTTTACGTTCGAGTAGTCAGTTTTACATACATATGTGGACGGTGTAAACATCACATACATCGAATATCCGTAGTAAAATCGAAAACAAAACGGAAACGCGGCAATAAACATTCATTTCGAAATTAAACACATCTACCTGTGAGTTTACCATCACGAAATCACTAAATGAATAAAACAGTGAGGAATTGGACGCCGAAATTTCGCATTCGACGAATATCAATTTGGCGGAGGGCGGCGGAGGGAGATAAATGAAAAAATATATAAAATACACAGTACCTACGAAACATGAAAGCGGTGAATGGCACTTGTGAAAAATGGACTTGCCGCTCTTCCAGGGAAGCAATCATTCAAACTGGCTGTTGTTTGTTTGTGCTTCTGCTCTTTTTCGCCTAGCGGCAGATATTTTTTGCAAAAATTTTTTATACACTGTCATTCGCAAGTTCAGGTATGGGGACACGTGGTCCGTGACAAAGAAAGGAAAATATTAATAACCGACATTTTTTAAAGTCCTCACCGAAAGCAATCGTTTATTGTTGTCAATATTTCGTAAATGATTTAACTATGATGCGGCGTTTTTTGCTCTACCTTGGTCCGCTTCCTTTTGTTGGCAAGTGGGTGGGGCGGCGTTAACGCAGCTAAATTTCTTACATTGTTATGTTTATTTAGGTGCCTAATGGACAGGTAACAGTAGCAACGAATTTCATTGAATTTTGTTTTATATGCGTTTACTTAACTATATAAAACGATTAGAAAAACAACACGTTTACGCACTCACATACGAGTACGTCAGTATACGAAAAGGTCATATGAATTACACTGCAGTATTCACATATCCACTTTCATTCGTATAACTCGGTTCACGTTCATTTTATTATTAAAATGCATGCCCTGAATCAAGTGCAATTTATTAGCTTGCTCAGTTAGCCAGCAACGCTGTAGCGTCCATTACCCTTGTCTACTCGTACCGTTGATCCGAACCCCGGTCGTGGAGGAGTGTTCAACATTTTTTCCTAATTAAAATAATGCCTACTTCTCATTCTTCCTCCCCTATTCATTAACCCAATGTGCTGTAGATAAACGTTGTTTGCCCGAGAGGACGTTCCCTCAAAAATATGCCCGTTGCCGCCCGTTTACCTAAATGAGAAACATTCAGCGTTTCGTTTTTCGGACACATTTTTGAGTCCGCATTCTAATTAGCCAACGCTCTTTTGTATATTTTTAATGAAATGTATCTCTTTTATCGTATTTATACCTTGTTTACGTATTTGATATGCTAATTTAGTTGGAACTTTCGAGTTATAAACTCAAGCATAAGTCTGGAACATTATAGGCGATTAATTAAATTATGAAATTAAAAATGAATAGAAATAAATGAACCGATGACATTGGAAAATACTCAACTTTTTTCGCAGCACTCGACATCTCGACCTCACATTTAACCCGAATTCCAGCAAACTGCATAATTTCGCCACTAATGAGAAGAGAGTCGGCGTCGTCTAATTAGCGCAGCGGAGTTGGTAAGACGCCCACTAAATAGAGGCTGGTGCTAGGAGCTGCAGCGCGAGGGTGTGAGGGAGGCGAGAGGGGGCCGAGGAGGAGGATTTTCCACGGCCGAAGAGCGTCGCTCACCTAATGAAGTGTTTCGCTTTGACACGCGTGTTCGTTAGCAGACCACTTGAGCGATCGCGACGAGCTGTGTTCAGATGACAGCTTCCTCAAATTTACCACTTAAGTGGCGTGCAATGGTACTGCACTTGTTAACTAGTCTGTTACTTATCAGTATTTTAGGGTTTATTTAATTCCATGCAATTATTTTAAATAATTAAAAGACATTAAAATATTTTTCAAAAACTCATGACGTATAAGAAACTCCATTATCATAACAACTTTATATTTATTTCATCTAATATGCATGTATGTATGATATTTGACCAATGTAACTCATTAACAATCAGGAAACACAAAGTTTCTCTTGTTTTAGTTGAAAATACGATGTGAATTCCATATAAATCTCATTTGGTGGCCTTCGCCATGTTAAATACAAAAAAAAAAAATCTGAATTGAATTTTTAAGAAAGTCAAGTAACTGAATGAAGTCTGCAATAATATTATTAATATAAACAAAACAAAAAATGACTAATGTAGTAGTGAGTTTTTATGTATGTTATCAGATTTAGAGGTATGTCAAAATTACATCAGCAACGTGCTTCAAGGTCAACTGCACCACGACGATGGGAACCATATTCTCGCCGAAATATGTCGAGCATTCCTCGATAAATATCGTAAGTGGCACCAGAACATTTAATAATAACAATATTAATTAAAAAGTTATCGAACAATTATCGTGCATTACTTTTCAATTTTTATTAAATTATATAAGTTATCATTATGATTAAGCTGGATCGATCTAATGTCTTAGCCATAAACTCCACTCGTTCTAATACTTAATTGTGTTGAACGTCTGCGACTCGAACACAATGGTACGCGCAATCAGTCCAGTCTGCAATATGTATACCTGGAGGTGAGATTAGGGCTGCCAATAAAAAAATATTTGTTTTTAATTAATAACATTAGCAAAAAATTTAACATTTCTATTTTAAGATAGAACATGATTTCTGATGAGATAATTTAAAAAAAGAATTATATAATTATTTCAAAAGCGTCTTCGTATGCACTAATATGGCTTCTTATATCGTCTTGTATTTATACATACAGTAGTATATACATAAGTATATACATTTATACATAATACACTGAAATTATTGTATATTTATTAAAAAATATACTATATGTTTAATGTAAACCCGTAACATAGAAATGAAAGCATTTTTCCAATTATAATATTTGGATATTAATAAGTAGGTATAACTTGTTTTACAATTGTTAATGAATTAGACAAACCAGCATTTTCTTAAAGAAGTAACTTTATGACGTTTTCCTTCACTGCCGAACACGTGATGAATTGTCAGAGAATTGTAAAGACAAATTAAGCACATATTAATTCAGTTATGTTTGGTTAAGATTCTTAACCACTGGTTAATCTCAAGTCAATTTATACTATTTTATTAATCATTTTATTCAGTTACAAAAGATATCAACCCTGAAAATTTCCCGTTAACGGGTCTTGTAATCCAACTATTCAATTTGCAGCTCATAGGATTGTCCATGTCTTATGTTTTTATTTCTCATATATATGTCTTGACAACCACATTATAAAGTAAAATATAATTAAAGATACTTTCGTAATATATAGTGAATATAATATTTATTATTATTATTATAATTCAAATCACTAATATTTCCACTGATGCAACAATACAAATCAAAAGAAAATCAATTTCGTCCAAATTTAAATTTTATTTAAAAAATAGGATTTAATATCATATATATAATACTAAGTAATATCCGCTTTAATTTTTTTATTACAATTTAACCATTTCGAGTGAAATTAGAATCTTTATTTAATTTATTTAATACTTAGCTCCAGCAACAGCTTCGCCCACACGTAATATAAAGAGGGAGGTGTTCAGTAACCTATGTTAAGTCAGGCTATCTCTATTCCAAATTTATTCCAAATCCGATCACCCGTTTTCACGTGATTGCCTAACAAATATACATTCATAACTATGTACCTATAAACTTTCAAATCTGTAATAATAGGATTTTATAATCCTAATAATGGGATTATTACAAAAAAAATCATCTGCCCTCACAGCAGCTTCAACTTTTAAAGTCAACCCGTTCCTAAAACAGAGCCAACTTTCCTAATTGTAGCGAGATTTACGAAGGGAGTTGGAACTTGGCAGAGAAAAAAAAAGCAATTATACTTCCTGTTTTACCGAGGTGAGGAAGCATATTAAAAAACTTGAAAGCGTTGTCAGCCCTCGAGACTGGAGGAGACACTGATGGCTATTAATTAGAAGGGTAAATGAAGATATTTCATTATTTCTCGCACTCCATGTCTGTTTTTTAACTCGCTTTGGATTCGTAAATTAGTCGTTTGTTTGCAACGTTTATTTTTTTTATATTTTAGACTGAATTGAAATTATACAGCAATTATTTAATTAATTTAGTGACGACGTGTAACTACTGTAACATTTAAAAGAATCGTTAAAGAGTGTTATTGTGTTAGGATATTACAAAAAGAAAGATTTCTTAGTTGATTGCATACCTTGGTGGTTGTATTATTATATGTAAATAATAATTGTAAATTATGACATACAAAAAAGCCGCTGAGTTTCTTTTGCTGGATCTTCTCAGGTTCGGTGTTCATTATCGAACCGTTAGTAGATTTTGATCCGAGATGGTGGTGGTATTGAATAAAGATTTTCGACTTTGACTGAGTTTTTCCTGTACTATTGCCACATATAAATTTTATTTCAAACTTGTAATCAGAATAAAGGTTAATTAAATATTCGATTATATAATAACAATTGCTACTATTTTTTTTTTAGGTTAATTTTTTTCGGGTTATGCCATTATAGATCACTCACGAAGACGCGCTCCTCTACACTGAATTATCGCTTTGAGTTAATATGACACTCATGTTAACGAGATTTCTCACGTAGAGACTAATTTAAGAATAAAGAGAGCAAAAAGTTTTCATTGTATTTGTTGATGCACTTGAACTATAATTTCACGTGAAACGATATCATCTTTTGCTATAAATGTTATTGCAGTGTTTTGTTAAACAATGCCGTGTCTTATTCTTTCGAGTGACAAATAAATTATGCCAGAAATATTTTGTGACATTGAGAATGTTTATATAAGTAATTAAATTCCTAAATTTCATAAACGGTCAAAACAAATCATTAATTGGCTTACAATAAACTCGTTACTTGGACGGAATTTAACGTTTTCATTTCATCAATCAAACTTCAACGTTACATATTAACGCCGGTCAAACTGTTACCTTATAATTTTTATTCTTAATTTTATATATATATTACATTCATTTTTAATATTCAATATAAAGCAAGTCCAAATAACCACTTAAATGTACATTTATAATTGTTAGGGTATTGAATCAAATTACTTCCTACTTAACGTACAGAACATCTCAGCTCCCAAATATTTCTTAAAATACCAATTTCTATGATAGTGGTCACCACTTACCATCATTGACTCATAAAAAATAGAAATTATTGTGCTTATTCTCACAGTATCAAATTGTATAACTTGTATTGTATAATAAATTGATAATATTTTAATCTATAAAGATAATAATAATTTGGTAAGTAGGTACGTCATAAATTTTAGTAGCACATAGCTTACTTTATCAAACAATCTCATAATCAAACACTGCAGTTTGTTAACAAGGTGCTAACTTTACAATTTATGTAAACTGCTCAAAGCCCGTTCCACTTATCTGAGATTAAAATCTGGCTGTAACTGAGGTAGGCAGTAGGCAGTAGGCAGCAATCACTCCTTGGGGAGTTCGCTTTATTTTGCGGGATCTTATCTTTACTTAACATATCTGCATATTCATTATGAGATCAATCAAATTATTGTCTCGAAACGTACAGAGGATTTCATTGTTTCGGCATGCATTAATCTGGATTAAAGTGGGATGAGGATGTAAGAATATAGGGCGTACGTTTTAATAACTCCTTACTTTAATTAATTTAAATAATTAATCAAAAATATTTCAATATCTTTATTATTTTGACACAATTTTAACTTCAATGAATAAATTATACAATGTTAGTATTTATTTTTAATAAATCATTTCAAAAATTAATAACAACAAACTAAGTCCAAGTACCTACATATCTATGTATGAAGTATGTAGTATAGGTATGTGAATAAAAAAACCGTGCATCTTATTAATTTTTTTTATGTAATTATGATTGCATATCCTTTGGATCTTTAAGAACAACGCATGCCTTGTATACAGCTGTTAGAGCTGAATGAGTGCCTCAAGCATTCCATTGATCCAATTGTCGAAATACCTTCAATAATTCACCTGACATCCTGCCCACCCACTATCGGACCAAAAAGGATCTTTGTTTCATGGTCCATTCACAAAACTCCATCATTGATTGTTTTAAACAGACTTCACGACGCCGCCTTTGGACCGCTTCGAATGACGATAGATTCTAGTGGTATTGTGTTGCGAAATCACGTTCGGTACGGCCTCTATCGATCAGGGTACTGGACCCCCGGGGCTCGTTTCCGACCAGGTGTCTTTTTGGAATGCATGCCGAAATACTGCGCTTTAACTCGCATTGGGGAAAAAAATTGACGCCTATTGTGCGTTTCTGCGTAGTCCTCTCATGCTTGCAAGTACCTCAGGTATTATTTTTTTTATTATATTTTATTTGCATCCAAAATTTGATATCTTTTAAATGAACGTAATTTTATATTACCTATTTTATCTTATGATTTTATGGAAGGTTAACATTTAGACATGATTAATAATACAAATAACCAATGTTTAAAACGATAGAAATTAACAAATGACTTTGAATAAACTTTGAATATTATATTAATTATTATTTGAAATTAAATAAAAACGTAATGTCAATTTCTCATTATATCATATTTTTATATTCCAAAAGTTGTAAATTAACCCACCCAGGAGGACACAAATCGTATACGACGTGTCGTAAACATCAGTGAAATACGACGCACGTCTATGACAATTGTACAGCAATTGTCGATAACTCCGCAGGACATTAATTTTTTTTTAATATTGTCGTTAAATGAAAATGTGCTCTGTTACATGAACATTAAGTTTACTTTTATTTTCATTGACATCCCGAGATATAAATCATTAAAACTGAGACACTTACGGGCAGGTAAATGAGAGGTACGTGTAGTTTTTTCTGTCATCCATCAATGAATTTCGAGAATGAATTTCGGTCATTTCGTGTATTATGCGTTTAACAATGCATTGCATTTCGTAATAGCGCAAGGTTTTTTTATTTAGTTTCTGCCAAAATCTGTTCATTAACAAGCAGCTATAACATCATTGTATTTGTAACGATATTTCGTACATTCTCAGTTAATATTTAGGTACTTATTATAGCATATCCTCATCATAGGATGGCATGTTACCTACATTTTTTCAGCCGTGTTGGCCCAATGACTAGAGCGGGTGCATCTTAAGCGATGATTGCTGGTTAATACCCAGGCATCACTGAATCAATGTCATGTGCTTAATTTTTGTTTGTATCTCGTGTACGACGGCGAAAAAAGACATCGTGAATAAATCTGCATGTTTTTATTTTCGCTAAAAATCTGCCACATATGACCCTGCATTGGAGCAGCATGGTGGTATAAGCTTCAAACCTTCTCCTCTAAAGGGAGAGGAGGCCTTAGCCTAACAGTGGGACACTTACAGGCTGTCAGTTACGTTTTTTATTTCAAATATCCAGAATGGCAAATGGGCCACCTGGTAGTATGTAATCACCACCACCCACAAACATTGGAACTATTACTACTATCATTGGCCACCAATCATGGAAACTAGCATTAAAACTCCCTTGAGCTTGTATTACACAGGCTCACTGTTTAGTTAGTTACTTTATGTAAAGGAGAACATTTTAAAACAAATAAAAATTATAAACAAATCACTAAGTGAAAATTCGATCTATGTTTGAAATCCACATTTTGTATAGAATACTAATTCGAATACATTTCACCTCGACATTGTTACATATTTTTTGCAAATTTTATTGAATAATTAACATAACTAACGAGATTGCTGTCATCTGCATTACATTCTGCCCGTGACCCCTGGCCTCGCTACCTAATAATCAATTTTAATTCATGCGGCTTTTAATTTTGCAATTATGGTTCCTATTTTGGATTATACATGAAAGGTCACATTGCACAGCTAATTCGACCAGACATATTGCAAAATAAATAGAATATTTATTATTGTTAGTACTTTTTGTATATGACGTACACTTTTGTGTTTACGTTTTATTTCCTAACTGTAATGTTTTTATTGTTTCTGGATTTAATTTATTGTATTTATTCTTTGATAATAGATCTCCAAATTATCATATCGTTATATATTATTTGTATAAATCTGAAAGTATGTCTGTCTGTTGCTCTTTCATGCGTTAACCACTGAACCGAATAATACTACTTTACATAAAACACGAGCATAGCCGCGGGTGACAACTAGTACTCTATAATATATTCAGTATTAGTATACACGCAACGTAAGTAAAATATTTAATCTATCGCTAAGCTAATAACAATTTACTGTTCAAAGTTTCAAATAAATCTGGTTCGGAATGTAGACTCTAGCGAGAAGCGGTAAGAATCTCTGAACTGACTGAAAAAAAACTTATGTACCTAATTACATGTATAACGAATTATATTCAAACCATAATATAAATCCACGTTAACGAAACGATTCTATTTAAACCATAAATTATTCCAGATCGATTTATCGATACCGAATTTGAAATCTATATACATATTTTAAAGGTTCTAATAATTGAAGTTGAAGTCAATGCCGGCTGTTAAAAACGATCGCATAAAACTATAAAAATATATTAAATTCAGGTGTTACTCAAAGCGTCTCGTACTGGACAATGGGACAAATACTAAATCAATGCTCGCGAAGATGTAACAATGGTTTCTTTCGAGCGCCACGTGGGACAGGTGATGCGCACGCGCACATCTGCTTCCACGGAGCTTTCGGCTTGTGCAAGATTTAATCGAGTTTTTTTTTATAGACTGATGACAGTAACGTAGGTATTCCGTGGCAAAATAGCGGCAACACCTGGGTTTTTGTTGTCCGTTCTATTAGTCATTTTATTTGACTCCGATCTTCTCCTTCATCTTATTTATTAATAGTTTTGTTTGCTTAAATATCTTTCAGAAAATTATTATGTATTTTAATAGGTAGTACTAATTATGAGCAAGCATTGATACTCATAGGTAGGTAGTACAAAAGGTACACAGGTCATTCAATACCGACAAAAAGCAGTACACCGTATTGTTGTGTTCACATTGATTTAATGTAAAGCTTCAGGGTAGGCGTAATGGTATTATATTCAGTGATTAATATTTCTTACAGTGCCGCAATGTGATGGTGACCACTTGCCACTGCAATTTATAACATTATAGTAACAACGTACCACCCTGTAAATATCCCACTCCTGCTCTAAAGCCTCTAAAGAGAAAACTTGGTGCCTATTCCACCACGCTGTCGCTGCTCCAATGCAAATTGGTGACATATGACAACATCTGACAGATGTGGGTTTCCTTACGATGTTATGAAAATAGTGTTAAGAATTAATGTATCGTAATTGCCTTATGAACATTTCTTTTAAGCCTGGATATGCAATACACTCGTTTTCTATTCATAAAACGTTGATAGAATGATTAAATTGTATTTAAACGTCATTCGCATACCGAAATGTTATTCAAGACACGACATCTCAATATGCTCCATAAGAGTCGCATTTGTAATAACGAGAAGTATTCCTGCTCGGAGTAAGGTAAAGGCGCGAGTCGTGTAACCCCATTAGACTAGGTACGCGAGAGGAATATGCGCGGTCGCTGTTGCCTCGCATCCCATCGTACAATGGAACACAAAACGCAGCACTACAAAACGATTACCCTCTCGCCCTGAGAGACTCACATGCCACGGATTTGCGAATCACGTGTCATCATATTCGACTTGAGTCTCGCACTTCCGTTTCTATCATATCATACTAATATTGTTTAGTGGCATTTTTTTTTTTATTTCATGGAATTCTTTTCTTGAAAAAAATGTGCGTCACGGGAAGCCCGACAGAATAAATTATACAAATCTAGGTTGAACTATTTAATATTGAAATTGTTTAACTTGAGAAAAGCTTATATTATTGATTTTAATGTGTTTTATTCTTAGTTACATTCTTGAATATGTACTTTAGAATTTTGTGTTTGATCATTATTAGTATCATTATTGCCTGCCTACCGCTGCCGCATGCGAATAAGAAAGGGAAACTAGGCAAACTGGCACTGTAACGCGTTACGTAACGACGTGGTTTAACCTTCAAAAATTACACTTAAAAAATAATTTAATTATAAGAAAGTAACAGGCAACATTGAAGCATTTTATTTTCTTTTTTTCTAATCAAGTAATTATGACAAATTTTTGTGCGACACATGAAGGTGGTAATTTTTTTCTGTCAAGCAAGCACGAGATATAAACACAAATGAAAAACACTCTTTGACTCTTACTAGAAGCTTTAAAATTCACGTATTCTCTACACTCGAGCTAAATTGTTGTTCAGGTAAAGATTATAAACTATAACAAAAGTTTTTATGACAATGTGGTTTGTAAACGTGATAAATTTCTTTAAGAAAATTGCTTTTTTTTAATTTATTCGCGTATACTTTGATAAGATTAAAATGAACATGAATTATTTAAATAATATTACCATTACTAAATTAATTTAATTTAATATAGTATAGTAACAGCTGCATCAGTTAAACGACATTCCGTTTTACATTTTTTAAATATTTAAAGAATAAAAAAACAACAATTTTATTTCTGATTTCGTAATACCCAATACGAATTGAAATAATCAAAGTCGTCTACCGAGCACATCAAGCTTCCTAGGTGCGTATAAGTGGTTCCGTGGAAATATTTCAAATCAGGACGGGCAATGGCAGCGCCATACAGGCAATAACGAGCGACGTGACACGCATGCCGCTCATGTGTAGACTGCCTAATGTACATCTGAAAGGGCAGCGTATCGAGCCTTTCACCCTATTTATGTCTTGTTTTGGAAAAATTTAAAAATCCTTTATTTCCTTGAATAGAAATGTCATCTTGACAAATTATTTTCACAGTTTCGTTTCATCCATATATGACGTCATATCGTCACAAGGTTATTTGAAACAATTTTAATAATAATTATTAAAACGTACCACAAATTGAACTAACTGCACAGCATTAGACATTACATTTTTAACATATATAATATCATCTTAATAAAGATACGCTCAATTAATCCATCTTCCTATTGGAATGCAGCATTTTCACCATATAATAATTTGTGACCAATCAGACTGTGAAAAATAGTTAGTAAATATAATTTGTGTGATTAATAATAAACCTACATATATTTGTCATTTTAAGTTAGAAGTCTCATGTTAAAACATTATCTTTAAACTGTAACTGTTTGGCAACTTTCAAAGAAAACATTTCTTTGTTAGTACTTATAAGCAGTATTACATATTTGATAAAAAAGTGTGGAGTGAGTGTTCATTGATATTCTAGTAGGATAAATAATAATTCAATTGTATTTGATTACCTACGTAACTTAATTGTCGAAAAAGAAAAACTCAGTAGTTTCTTCCACGTTATTCCCGGTAGTGTACATGCATATACATCCCAAGTAGGTAGTAACCATTCATTTAATTTTATTTTGTAAGATTCAAAAGTGCTCACAAAAATAAAAAATAAATTTTGTATTTTAATACATTTAATATTTATTTTTAATTAAGTACTTTTTCGGTACAAATACTAAGTTCGTATTCTTAATTAAACATAGCATTTAAACAATTATCAAATTCAAAAAATATTTTTTACGCACTTAAGGAAATTTGTTTAAGGTTGGCACATATTAGTATAATCAATATAAAACAAATCGTCTTATACGGCTGGTGCGTTAGAATCTCATTAGTGGGATATGGAATGCGTGCGGGCACTATGCGACGTATGTACCTACCAACTACGAACGAACATACCGAATATCCCAAACCCCGAATCCAGAATGCCGAAAAGCCAATGTGACATATTGGAATGTGACTCCATTTATCCCCGCTTCCTATTGGAATCCGGAGTGACGCGGCAAATTGAAAATTGCGGTTCCTATTTTTGGCGTTATTGATAATGCCACTTGTAACTGGCGTCGGAATGCCGAATATCAAATAATAATAGGCGGTTATTGTGAGCTTAAAACAGCGCCATTATTGTAAATGTTTTATATTTCAGTACGGAATAAATATGAAAATTTCAGGTGAAATTAAAGTGAAAATTACGTTATGTGTATCTTGATGTCTGTGTTGAACGGATTTGCCAAGGCCTCGTCGGACATGCGAACAAAGTGCACGCATCACACGTCAAAGCGCGCTCCCGGTCAACCCTTGCGTGCTATATTAAATCACATTTTGACAAGCGTACCGTGAAAAATTAATCGAGTGTCGTCGAGTGAGCGGCGCGGGCGGCAGAAAAAAATGAAAACATGATGGCATTTCGGTCCCCGGAGCCAGAAAGGTCAGGCGGGCAGCCGCTCGTGAAATGCCTCGCCCTCCGGACACCGGCGACTGCTCCGCTGGGGATATCACTTGACACTACTACCGAAACAATAATACTCTGTCATTTGCAAATGAAAACAAAAGACGGTACGAGCTTAGCAGACTATTTTCATTTCAAATTAATTTCTCATTTTGTAATAAATTTTACTCAAACTCCTATACTATTAAATGAGCAGACTTTTTATGGAAACCCTAACTGAAAAAACAAATAAACCAATATTCACAAAACTTATACTAGAAGAGACAGTGCGGCTGAAAGAAAGTTTTAGTAAGTAAATATATATATGTATAATATATATAAGTTTAATTTACTATAGGCGGAACAAGTGTTGTGATATTTGGCAAAAGAAATCCGAGGATCGCTCTAAATTCTCCCTTACACTGATAACAATAATTAGCCCAATAACTCACGTCGCCATTACGTACGTTATGATAAACGAGATTCTATAATTAGAAGGGTGCGAATGTAGGTGCCCCTTGATAGTCAACCATTAATACTTATCTTGCACGATATAAAGCAATTAATCCGGCAAAAATGTTTTACAATGAATCGTGAGAAATACGCACTTGTTAAAAAACAACGAAACATCGTTGATATTAGAGGGAATCCGGGCATCCATCATGGACGTCAGATTAATGTTGTGATGTATGTGCTACATTAAGGCGAAAGAATGATTGAGGCACCGTCGCGTCGATATGCAACTGTTTTCGCGTAAACATTATCGTCAAACGTTTCTTTCTCTAAATTCCTTTAAATATAAAAATGAGTAGGACTTATTTCATATTATATGCGACCTCCGTGGTCGAGTAGTGTGTACACCGGTTTTCATGGGTACGCCACTCCGAGGTCCCGGGTTCAATTCCTGGCCGAGTCGATGTAGAAAAAGTTCATTAGTTTTCTATGTTGTCTTGTCTGGGTGTTTGTGGTACCATCGTTACGTCTGATTTTCCATAACACAAGTACTTTAGCTACTTTCATTGGTATCAGAATAATGTATGTGATGTTGTCCAATATTTATTTTTAAGCAGTTAGAACATGACATGTACAGATTAAAGCACGAACCGTTATGGCTCAGTGGCCAGGACATTTTAATTTTAATCAAAAATCATAGGTACGAATATAATTAATTCTCGTACGAGATTGTAAAGGAAAATGTGTCAGGTGAAATTCACCCTAATTGCACCGGAGAATCGTGTTTCAATAAGTTCCCATAACATTCTCCTTGAGAGGTACCTTTGCCCAACAGTGGGAAATTTACAAGCCGTTAAGCTACTTTCTACTTTTCAGTAATAAAATACAGAATAATAACATATATGTATATAAACTTAAACATTGATATTACATTCATCCTAAGTAGTATACTTGTAGGATGAATAAAGTTATAATTCGTAACCCAAAATATACGTTTCAAACGTTAATTTAATTAATTAGTTATATAGTTTCAACCATTATAATCGAAAGCCCTGGGGTTGTGAATTACCCTTGTAATCAGCATATTCTATGACCATCGAATTTCCGCGCGAACGGGCACATAACAATATCCGACACTAATAAAGGTCTCAATCCTTTCAGCTGTGGCAACATTGTGTAGTCTAATTGGCATTAAAATTCGGAAAGAATTGAGGTAACCCCAAACAAGCGCTTATCGCCACATCAGTGCACTAAGCCAGGAAGCATCCCGGCCTGCACCTAATGAATATTATACGCCCCCAGGTATTATAACGATGGTGGTTGGGAAGCGTCACCACGATTTGCCTTATCTAGTTTCAGATATTATATTTTAATTTAATATTTAAATAAAATATTTTATATTGTTACTGTTATACATATTCCATTTTCTTTTCAGGGTTAAAATACTTAAATAAAATAAAAGAAATGTATGTTTGAGTTAAACAATGCTGTAGAAATGTTTTTATATCTTAGCAACATACAGTAAAAATAGTTTAAGTCTTAATATGATTAGAGTATTATTTATTAAGTTTTAAGTATAGAGCTTAAAAAACCTTACATTTCATGTACAAATACGAATTATATGACCTAATTTGTATGATCGCTACAACTAAAAATGTTAAATATTTAAATTATAATTTAAAACGTATCTTTATACGTTCCTGATGCGTTCCTACGCAGTTCATCCGCATTTGATGAAACTTTGGTTAGTTATTCTAATTTGGATGACCTAGAAACAAAAAATATATAAATAAATATTTAATGAAAATAAATTTGAAAAGTGCCTAACTCTTCAGCAGTCTCATTATAAATTGATGTATTCAATGTATAATAATCAAGCATATTTACTTAGGTATTTCTTTTTCTCCTTATTTTTACATTAAAATAACTCACTTAGTAACAACTTAGTGATGCTATGAGTACTTACCTTTATGACGATACATATATATCATTTAGATAAATATATATACGCGATGTAATTAGACCAATCATATTATAGCATTTGCATTGTAATTCTGAACCGAACTGACGTAATCTTGATGATTGCTGTTTGTGGCGGACTCGCTCACCCGCAATTCGTTACTGCGTACCCATATCAGGGTTGATTGCCTTCTATGAAGCTATATTATAAAAACACACGCTATTTATGCCATCACTTTAAAACGTCCTATATATAAGCGTCGGTCTACTATATGCCTATAACCATATGTATTCCAAATGTTGGAAAAGAGTAACCGCTGAGTTTCTTGACGGTTCTTATAGATAGATGCTAAATTCCGAATCAATGTAAGTATTTTCTTTACGTTTAATACAGTTCTGGAAAAATACGATTCAAAATTGCTTGTAAAAGCCTACTTGAATAAAGTTTATTTATATCTTGGTTATAAAAGTTCTACGATCTATATATCTATGAAAGCCACTTATTTTATAATGTAATTTGATGACATTGTTTTATTAATAAAATAATATGTTTGAAAACTTGTAATAAATAAATTAAAACACATAGAATTGGTAAATATTTTGACCAAACATTAAATAAGATTGCTAAAAAGGAAATCAAACGAAACCGTCGAAAACGTGTTCTTCGCCTTCCCTTTGACCCAAATTATCCGTATTAAGTAGCAAGCCCAAATATTTAAATTCTCTCATTCTAAATATTACCAAATCAATGTCCGCGTAAGTACAAAGCCGAAGGGAGGCAGCCCTCAAGGGACGCGGCATATTATAACCGAGCATAATATCTGCGTCGTCACTCGAGCGCAATAAATACCTAAATAAAGCGCAAATAATACCCAAATCGCTCATCAGAGCGGCGCACCTCCCCCAACTATAATTATCTATAATCAGTCCGTACCCCGTCTATAATAAACGGGACTGCAGTGTATTGATTACAATCACTATAATTTGCGTACTCTGCATTGACTTCGGTTCTCCGGTACCCCTGCGGTCCGAAACCTATTTTTTTACGAATCAAATTTCAATGACTTTTTCCGTGATTTGATTTACTCGGTGCGGTTGAAAAATACCGCATGTTTCGCGAGGGTTTTTTTTTCAGCTATAAATTATTGAGGCAGAGGGACGCGTTGACCCCCGACCTCCAGTCGATTAACCATCACTAGGTCTTCCTTCAATTTCATATTTATAAACGGGGATTACGCAAAAATGCCAGTGTAATGGATCACCTACAGGACTTAGGCCGAGCCGTTGTCGGGGGTGGGAAGGCAAATTTCGGTGGGGGGTAGGGTCTGATCGTCGGACTCATCCATCACGCGGCTCACGCATGTGAATTGGGGCGTTTTATCTGGAGATAGCCGCGGATGGATCGTGGATACCTATTTAAATATTTCGTCGCTTAGCGGACGCCTAAGGTACACAACCATTAGCTAATGGTGCCGCATAATCTATACATTATACGTCGAAGTATTTTACCCTATAACAAGAGATACGTACGTCAGTATTCTTGATGTGTCTTACCTATTTCGATAACAGTCATCCGAGGAAAATGTCTTTGGATTTAAATTTTTTCTTAGTCACCTTTTAAGTAAGTTTTTAGTACACTTTTAAAATATAATTAATTCACATTACTGTAATACACTGATCGCCTACTCTTCAATCTTTCGCATTTTAATAATTGCAGTTAGAGTTAATCCTAAGAAACAATCACAATAATCGGTAGAATTATTTGTTTATAATTATAAAATCATTTTTTATCCATTATCTATAATTAGCTGTTATTATGCCTAATTTAATGCAACTTTTTTTGCACACACTACAGTCCTTGCATGAATGCAACCAAATCTTGCTATTTATTTTCAGCTGTACCTAACATATTTTAAAACGTAAGTTCAATAACAATATACATAATGTTTTAACTTTAAGTTATGTAATAAAAATAAGTACGAAGTAACTTAATCATAAGAATTTAAAATATTATAGGATTACACGAAATAGGGACCTAAGTACAATAAAATCCGTTCAAATGAAATATTAATTTTTACGTTCTATTTTTTTATATATTTGTGTATATTATATACCTATTAATATAATACATATTAATTAATGAGTACCAGATAGTTATGTGGGCCCAATGTGCGAGAACAGTACAAGTAAATGCTTAAACAGCATTATAGGAAAGTAACATGAATCGTCTTACATCGTAAGTACTTACTTAAATAAAAATAAGTTTTTATTTAATTGTTTTTTTTTTAAACCACTAGCGCCCTCGTAAATTTGTCAAGATACAAGGGTTTTTAAAACATTTGGTAAATACATATGTTCCACACTAACAATTTGACTCATTTCAAATATCCCGGACATGACAGAAACGTGTTACGAACTCAATTGGTCGCGTTCATTTACCTGTCAGTCTGTCACGACTCGACTTGGGGACACACGGATTGATTTTTGTCACGACGCCGCAAATTACATATATTAAAAAAAAACTATTTTATGTTATAAAGTTACTTATGTATCATCGCATAAAAATGTTTCCTATTATTAAACGGATTCAGTGGCTTTTATTTAAATAGTGTTTGTATTTCATGAATATCTGTTTACCAAACAGGACTGATAGACAATGCCTTCGGGCATTAAGTACGCCATTTGCTCTGTAATCTGCAATCTGTAAGTCAATAGAGTATTTTAATAAATAAATTGAATATTATTTTTACGGTAACGAAGCAATCATCTTTTATTTTCACTTAATATATAACATAGAGTCTATTTTTCAACACCAAGCAATATATAATGATTTAAACTAAACCTGCGGCCTCGCTTGCCTAGATTTTAGTTTATTTACCTAATGCTGGTTGTCGCCCGCGGCTACGCTCGTGTTTCAGGGGTTGGTCAGGTGATAGGCATAAAAAGGTTTTGCTGTGAAAGAGCAACAGACAGACAGAGCTACTTTCGCATTTATAATATTAGTATAAATTATACACGAACATATATTAGAATATTTCTTAAATTGATAATGTCTATAGTCGAAACCATTAAACATCCTGCTTAAAATACAATACTGTTTGTTTTTAAAACAAACTAATATAAATAACAAGTGGTCGCCCGCAACTTCGCTCGCAAGTCCGACACACACACGACAGACAGAGCTACATTCACATTTATAATATTATTATAATATAGATTAACAAGAGCTCCGAATGAAATTTACATTAATTTAATACATTTATTACACAACTCGTAACATATATTTAACGTTGAGTCGTCAATGCATAAGTAATACTTACGATATAAAATATTTATAATGAACCAATAAAGCGATTATCACCACAATTCTTACTTACGACGTTTTTAAGCGCAGTCGCGTTCATATATATCACGTCAAAGAGAAGACGCCATTTCACCAGCTCTAAAGTGATCGAAGCGAGACTCGTCATTTGTTGTAACGTAACGATTTAAATAAATGTCACGCTGATTATTATCATCACGTTTAAAGCGAAAGAAAGTCACGTGCCTTCTAAGATTCAAATACATGCAAATCGAATGACAAAGTGAAATAAATTTGTATACGTCTCTATGTCTTTAATAAAATACCAGTTATGTATTTAAATAGATCATTTGTTAATTTTGCGTTTGTTAACTTATGTAGTGACAGAAGGTGTAGCTAAGCAGCTGATGTAGACCTTGCCCGAAAGTTATTAAGATAGCTACCTAATATAAATGTTTATATATGAGGGTTCTAGATAATTCTTTACGTGTAATTGCGCTTAAACGTATTAAAACATATTAAGATTTCACGAACCGCAGAGGTATTCTGTAAGAAGATACTCGATACTCACCGCACGAACACGACCGTGAACTGTCAGAATGTGATATACGAAATTGACTATAATATTTTTATAATTTATACAATACACGTATCGAAATGGCGTGTCACCGTAAGTCGGCTGTCAACGATTCACGAGTGAGATGAGAATTCTTATAATATCGCATTGGCGGTATTGAACTGTCGTTTAAAAATTGTAGATAACATTATTTTTTTCTTCGGGTCTCATCAATCACTTTATAAATAATTAATTTGTAAACGTCTATTTATTTTATAGTATTTATAATATGGAAATATAGTCAAGTTTAATAAGAAAATCTCAAATTTGTATTATTTATATCATAATAGTTACCCCTAGGGACTTCACCTTTGGAGCACTACAGAACCTTGCCCTATGATAGGTAGTAAACACGCAAAGAACTAAGTAAGATTAGTGGATAGATAGTGTTGATCTAAACGGAATAACTCAAGATTCAAATTCAAATTCAAAGCTATGCTCGCGACACTGTATTTGGAGGTGGCTTGACCAAAGTTGGATTCCATTTGAGCCCACACGTTTCCAGTATCCATTAACTTGCAATAAAAAACCGTGGCAGAGTAAGCTCGAATCATTTTCTTATCAGATAACCACGTTCGTAGATAATTTATTAAGAATACTACGCAACATTCAAACGGTCATTGTGAAACCCAGACTTGGTTAGATACCTACATAAAAATCAATAGTTTTTAATACTGTGCTTTACTTTAAATGTTATGTTAAGTTAGCCAGTTCAATTATAAGTAAAAGAAATATAACAATATAGAACGTTGGTTGGCAACGAAAATTTATTATTAGTGATCCCTTTCTGCTACCAGTCTAAATAGTTGACCGGGACATGTTTAATAAACATACATACGGAACCTTCAGCATTAATATCATAATTTTGCTACAGTCGCTTATTTTAAAGATAACTTAACAACCTCTCGTACTTACCTCGTAATATATGAGATTTAATATAGCTAACCGGTTAAATCAATATTTCCATTTTCAATAACAATGTCACGCTTCTATCCCTGGGTGTATTTACATAATTAATAATTTCACCCCTTCACAACTTTATTCAAACGACATATACGAAGATGTATTAGTTAAACTGTAATTGTATTACAGAAACTAATAAAATATAATGTACACTTATTTAAGAAATATCTGATATTCATGAATTAATCTTAACCGAAAATAGCAAATATACTTTTTCAATCTGAATTTTCTTGTACTGAATTTGTGTTTGTTATTCATCTCGTGCTCGAAAGTAAAACATCGTGAAGAAACAAAAAGAAAAAAAAAAACGTTATGTGTACCGGATTGGGAAAGCGTAGTATTTATTGATGAATGAATTGTTCTTTTTTTTTTAAAAATCATTGACTCTTTTTTTCACCCTTCAATGTTTCGTATAGTTTAAATCATCTCAAACACTTGGGAACTGGAATAACACAATTTCAGGTTAGATATTTAATTCAAATGAATGTTTTTTTTTTTCAATCAAATTCGTCTTGACATATCAATTATTTCATTTGAAAAATATATATGGTATATGATTTTTTGCAGACTTCTTTTACGTCTGTCTTTGACATACATTCTAATACAAATTTGCGTTGTGAATAGCTCTTCCGAATCCGTTCCATATCCCATTGGTATCAACATATATCTATTATAGGCCATGTTTAACTTAACTGAATATAGGTCAACCTATATAGCATAGTATTTATTTTTTGTATAGATTATAGCACAATTCCTACATCCGTAACAGAGAAAAAAAGGTTAGTAGTAAAAGGTTTTACGTAAATTTTCTTTTTTTTTTTTGTATGACAAGATAAAATCACCGTTAGATAAATAAGAATCGAGTTGTTTAAAATGAATTGAGATCATATATGTTAAGGTAAATTTATTTAAAATCTTTAAGATATTCGATCTCCTATCTGATGTTTTTAATTATCCGGTTTCATTGTAGTTGTGTAATATTTTTATAGTAGGTAGTGAAAATTATTTATACGTTGATTAAGATACATACCTAATAATCAAATAAGATTTAATTTATTTAAAATTATACATTTAACTCTGTCATAAACTATCGTAGTAACAAAATTCCGATTAATTTTAATATTACCTACCCATACCTATGTTATATGAAACAAAAAAGAGTTTAGTGTTGTTAAATATAATTTTAAGTTTTTGTTTGACATACCTACATATAATATAAGGACGTTACTTAAAGTGCTGCTTCGTTAGAAAAATTTTTGATGTGCTTTATAACCCGGTGACCCAATTACCTACTGAATTTCTATATCGAATAAAAAAATAAAATTGTATAGGTACATCAGTGGTTACTAAAAGCGCAGAAGTATGGTCCATCTAAAATATATTTATTTTTTCATTTCTGGACATCTATGTACAAATGTATGTAAGTAACTCGGCTGCGTGTGATATTATGTGCAAACGTAATGGATTTATGTCCTAAAAAAATGTATCCATGAAATTAATTTCAATACAAAAATGGTGTTTTATTTCATTGAATCGATCTCATCAAAAAGTTTACTTTATTGTACATTTTTATACTTCCCAAAGAATTCTAAACTATTTAAAATATATAGGTATATAAGACATATCTTCAAGCTACCCTATAGTTCCAATTTCTTATTTGATTATGAAATTATATATATATAGAGTAATCAAAGTATATAAAATCAGTATGTATATGCACAAATTTGAACAAGACGTTGGTTACATTCTACGCATTCTTGTGATAAGTCTCCGGGACTGATAATAGCGGAAAAAATGCATAGACTAAATAAAAGGTTTGCATTTGTAATTATCCTATTAGAACTCTTTGGAAATTATCCATTATAGTCTTTCTCTTTCTTAATTTGTTAATTTTTATTATAAAGTCCTTCATGTTTTGTATATTCGTTCCTTTTATTTTTATATCAAGGCAAACTGTTATTGGTTAAGTTTTATTAGAGTTATTTTATTAATTGTCAAAATAACTTTGTAATCCAAAATAAATAAATATTACGTGTTGATATGATTGAGCTTTGTCTTGATATAAGCGTGAACTATTAAATGTTAATGAGGCTTAAAATAAATACGCTTTTAAACCGCCTTCACAAATATTTCTGGTCGTCGTTATACAACAAATTTCACTTCTGTGCGTAATTATTCGTATTTTAGTCCAATATGACATTAATTAAAAAAAAAAGATTATAATTACTTAATCTTTGACAATTCATATTAGATAAGATTTAATTATTTTGTACCTACATACCTATGAGAGAAGACACGCTAAGAAGATTTATAAATTTATATAATATAGAGCTATTTTGTTTACTTCGATATACTCTATCAATTTAGTAGTTATAAACTCTATTCAAACATATACTTTTTGCAATAAGATAAACATAACGAAATATATTTTAATTTCAAAATCATGAACAAACGTCTGTCTACCCTCCGGTAAGTAACTATATATTCATTGTATAATTATTTACTTCATTATTTCATGAATAGCGCTTTGTATACATTTAATAAAATGTTAAATGAATATTGTTTTTGGAACCAACGGTTAAACGTTATAAATAAAACGTTTGATTATAATTTACTACAAAAATATTCATAAAACGTCTTATATGCCTACTGATAAACCGTATAAAAGAAAGCTGAGTTTTAATTGCTACTAAAATAGTAAATATGTAATTATTTATTTAATTGTCTATGTGTCATGTTCGTGGTAACTAAGCATCATGCTAGTGTTGACCATCCATAGTCTGCTTAATAACCATTGTGTGTTGTATAGAAATTGCCACTTGGACTGACAAATACAGGCAAATGAACCGCTTGTCGATACCGTTATCGGCACGCTTGCGGTAATTGTTCTGATCATGTTATAAATAACCGAGAACCCAAACAAGTCAGCGTGCGGCGCCGCAACCGCCCTTGAACTGAGCACCGGAGGCTTTGACGGAGGCTGCATGCGCGGAGCGGGGGCGGGGCCGGCCCGGCCAATCAGCGCCCCTTCACATTTTTCAGCCCCCGCCCGCATCGCCGGACGCTGCCCAAAAACAAAAGGATCAAAGTCGGCGAAACCTATCTCTTTCTTTGTGGGGCCAGCAAACGGGCTTCGATGAGAGGATAGATACAGTGTGTCGCGCGGGCGCGAATCGATAAGCTTTCCCTCCGCGCCGCACCCCCGCTGCCCCTTCGGCCGCCCGAGGCCCGCGCCCCGCCGCCCGCCGCCCGCCGGCCATTTGCACGGATGTTTACTATTATTATTTTATTGAACGGACGCTATAAGTGGCGAAATAAGAATATTTACAAATCGCGGCAGCGGGCGCTGGCCGTAGCAATTACGGCGGAGCGATAAACGAGTGACACACTATTGTGACGCCTCCACGCCGTCGCTCGTATTTCGTAATTGCAAAGGAATGCATATTGTCTAATATTTTAATATATTTAATACATAACGGTTAACCTTGCATAAATTCTGGAAGAAGCTTTATCATTTAAACTATTTTGTTATCTTTACAAATATTTATTACTCAATAGATCTTGAACGCAAGTAACCTCACATCGGATGTTACAAATTCTTTTTATTATTAGAACGTATCTATCCTACTGTAACTTAAACCTATGAATCGTTAAGTATTGTTTGTGACGCGTTATTTGATACGTACCCAGATAATATATGTCGGTTTTGTTGCGTATTAAAAAAATAGAATAATAAGGTATGGGGTGAATGATAAAGTAAATAGGTACCTACCTAAATACTTCCTGATACATTTGTTAAATACCTACCTTTGAAACTATTTAATAAAAACTTGACTAGATACATTTATACAAAATTTGTTTATCTGCTATAAATTTTAAAATTATAACTTTTATATAGATAATAATCATATAGGTATATAATACAAACTCGTGAGTTATAAGATTCAATCACCGATGTAAATAAGGTACCATAAACATTAAAACACACCAACGAAATTGTTTATCCGAAATAAAATACTCAAAATTACGGCGATAAAAATACTTTTATTTAAAAAAAAGTAACTAACGAATATTTAAGAAATATAAAAGCATTTCATACTTTTTATTCATCCATCTTCAAGGTAAGTACCTATATCGTGACGTCACTTCATAGTGGAGTCAGTGCCGTATTGCCTAACCACGTAGCAACAATAGCAATTACTACGGGACCCGCGCGAAGCCCCGCATACTCAATCAGTTTTTAAAAATTATTATAATTTGTCATAGTCATCTACTAGACTTTACCTAGAAAAATATAACACTTATATAGATAATTTTGTTTTTACCACTTTATACTTAAGAATCCATAGCAGATCAAGCGCTCTTCGAAAGAATTTGCTACGGGCCCCGCGCTTGCTTAATCCGGCATTGAGTGGAGTCGGTACCTACCTAGTTTAAATCACTCTGTGTTCTGACGTTTTGATATGTTTCTGAACATTTTGAAGTGCTTTATTTCCTAGCAGCCCGTCCTGACTTTGCTCAAACTAATGCATCATACAATTTATTTCAATATCCTGTAACATTTCTAAAACTACCCTACTGGTTACAATTAAAACGAGTAGAAGTATTTTATTTAATTTTATTATGGATTAATAAATTGTAGCATTACAACATAGGTACCTAACTACTAAAATAGTTGTTATGTAACCCCATTTTCTTAAAGATCAAAATGGTTCATGTGTTCTAACTACTTTATTATATATCACGCTTTACATGTCGCTGACTTTTCTGTAGATATTTAAGAGCGCTACAAATCTCTCATGCTAGGTATGTTTTTGTCTCTGTATAGTGTTGGCAGCGATCGCTCCGAAAGCGTCTGGACTGACAATTTTCTCTTCGACTACATCACAGCATATTAAACTTTATCTCAAATAACATGCAACATATTAAGATACTATACATGCATTATCCGTCCCGAAATTATATGAAGTTCCATATACTTACTAGATTTTTAAACTAAATAACTAATTGCCAAATACCTACCTTTTTTATAATGTAAATAGTCGGATAAAGTTTTCTAATGACATAAATTAATTGTGCATGTCGAAGTGATGAACAAAGAATTCTTAAGTTATAGGTAGGTATTAGAGCTCAAGTAAGTTAAATGAAAAATAAATTTGTAAAATGTATTTAACCATCTTAGGCTTATGCTTACGCGTTCGAGTGCAGTATTTTGGCAAACTCCCCATACCCAAAAAAAAAATGTGAGACTCTCTAAGGTGCCTCTTCTTATGTCCAAGACTCGACCATCATCGGTGAAGCGCCCCCTTTTGCTCCCGGGTTTTTTACTGGCGTAAGTCGAGCCTAATCATGACATAAATTAAATAGTAGATAGATACTAATTAGGTAGCCGTTTTGACGATCGATTTAAATCTGTGAAAAAATAACACTTGCCTTTTATGATATACTTACCTAATTGTGATTTACATATAACATAGAGTGTTTCTTTGTTTGTGTTTGTTACCTACATCTTATTTTCTTCTAAGTTGCAGTTAAAATATATTTTAAAATTTATGAAGTTTGTTTAAATTGCAAAGTTTTTATACCCTATTTTGATTTGAGCCGTTTCTACCTTCTCCCACATCATACCCATCTATTTTCAGTCTTCAATTTTTCCACATAACAACCACATATTTAAAACTATTCTTGTGATAAACTACGCCCATAGCTATAGTTATGGGATAACCGTATAATCCATCAGTATTTCTGGAGCGTTTATAAAATAATTTCAATATAGGTGTAGCTATTAGTAGGTTTTCTTTGGTAGTAGTGCTTTTATTGGTGGTGAGGTTTTTGTACTTGCTATAATGCCTTTATGCTAACCTGTCTGGGCCATATATCATGTTCTATATCCAACAGCAAAACTTAAGATTTATATGTTCCGGTTAGAAGGGTTAGTGAGCTAGTGTTAAATGACAAAATATACTTAGTTTCCTAAATACAATTAAACACTTAAATACATTTAATTTAAAAAGTAAATATTTTTCATTAGATAGCGATGGTTGGGTAGGTGAAGCATACAATATTCCAATGACAGTTGCAATGAAAATAAATAAAACCATAGATTTACACATTCAGTGCAATTTGCTAATAGATATATCTGCTATATTATGTAGTTTCTATTTTGCAGTTTGATTCTTATATCAAAGAAAAGCATTCATAGAAACAATTTGCAATTTGCCTGGACATCTTTATTGTTTTGGTTTTTATAACATGACATACCTAATAATTAGAAAGAAAATTATTCTAATTGGTGGTAGGGCTTTGTGCAAGTCCATCTGGGTAGGTACCATCCACTCATCAGATATTGAACAACCAAACAGCAGTAGGTACTCAGTATTTTTGTGTTCCGGTTCGAAAGGTGAGTGAGCCTGTTTAACTACAGGCACAAGGGTCATAGCATCTTATTTCCCAAAGTTGTTGGCGCATGTGCAATGTAAGGACTGGTTAATATTTCTTAAAGCCATTTTCTGCGGGCGATGGTGACCACTTATCATCAGGTGGCCCATTTGCTCGTCCGCCAACCGTAATCATAAAAAATCCCTCTTACAATCATATGTGAAAACACAAATAGCAAGTTTATTTTACGGTTGTTTGATATAATCAGACTAAACTTTTTACCCTTTTTTAATATTTTATATCTGTATTGAAGACAGTTTTAAATTGAATAAATTAATTTTGATTATTTATCAAAACATTTTTCACATATCCTCAAAGCTTTACGACTAAGAATATTGACCTTTAATACATGTCATCAGCTTAAAGTAATTTATAAGTACCATAAACCACTCATTTTTTTATAACAATAATACCAAAGAAATCAATTTTTATAATGCTTAATATAGTACCTGAGAGCGCCATCTCCTAGATATAGCGTAAACTTTAAATTTAGTTACGCCATCTAGCGTCACAGATCTGAACGAACTATTTAAATATTCGAGTTTTGTCTTAGGTTTGCCTTGCCTAGATGGCGCTGCTGCAGATATAATCATATATTATTTTCTGACTAAATAAGCCTACAAACGTCGTAAAAAATCATTTTTTAACCATTAAAAACATAAATATACATTATAAACGCAATTTTGTTATAAATTAATTGATATTTCGAAGAATCTTTGTTTGCTGCGTAATAGACTGTTTTACCGACTAAAAAATAACTTCCGCTTGCCGCTCGACATCACGCACACGCAAACGCGAGATAATGTAACCAACTTCACTTCGTAAATGTTCGATCTCTTTCAACTACGCCGAGGCTTGTACTTTTGAAGATAGCGCTTTTCGGTAATTATTGTTTTTCTTATTCCTATTATCTTAGTGTTTTTTTTATTTGTGATTATCTCGTTAAAGGTGAATTACGCATACATATTTTGTGTGGTGGTAAGAAAATTTGGCGCGTTGAATGCTGTCAACATAACTTCGATGTGTTCACACGCAGTAGCGTATATTATGCACGTGTAAATTGGAATACAATTGTTATTATCCATTTACAGACATGGCTTTATCAGTTGCACTACCTCTGGCTGGATTGGAGACAGAAAATTTTAATTCGTTCAGGCATATCATAGATATAGCGGGCCTGTCTCAGTCTCAGACGAGCCCGAGCCCATCTGTCTCCAGTGAATCTAGCGGTATCGGCTCATTGGGCTCGTTGAAATCCGAGTCGGTAAATAACGACTCCTTGCCGTCTAGTCCTCAGACAACAGAGAAGGTAAGAAAAATTAAATAATTTGCACTATTTTGTTTGCGTACGTCCTGGCCTTGACCTCTCTATTTTCATAATATTCCGTAATGGCGAACGTCTTACGCTATCAATGTTGTGTACAATTGACGTGTGATAATGGAAAGATTTTGGGGACTAAAGTAGAGCTTATTTCACTTATGGCATATATTTTTTCTTTTCTTTGTTTACTAGTATTAAAAAATAAATATAAATGGTTTTCGTAATTATAATCGTACAATTAAAAATATCGATTTTTACATTGAACTTAGTCCTATTATGTAGTGAAACTTATTCGTTCGTGTTTATATTCGTATATTAATGTATTTCAGAAATTATTCGAACCCGTTGTGCAACCACAGCCACGTCCGAAAGAGAAAAAAGTTGAAGATGTTACAATATTTTATGGAGGGCATGATATTCTCAACTTGAGTGCTAATCTCACTGATCCTCGATGGAATTACCGTGCCACAGTACTGCCACCAAACAATCCTGCGCTGTTCTTCGCCAACCGATCGCAGTACCACCGGTTGGGACCGTACGGGACACGCACGCAGTACGTAAAAGATTCTTGCCGCTTGTGTGGCTTCTCATGGGTCGTAGCCGCCACAGATTAATTCGACAATATGACAACGTAAACCTGAACAAACGAAATTTTGGGTTATAACTGGGACACAACAGGGTGCAAATCGACTTGTTTAACATGTCACATAAATGGGGTTAGTCCTACCGTTGTAAATTTTAGCCAACGACTTTAGTTCACTACATTGTAATGAATTTATCACCTGACGACCTGATATTCTAGCCTAAAATGTCAGGGAATCCTATTTTCTATCAGGTACTATTTATTTTAGGTAATGAACAAATTTTCCATTTGAACTGAAGTCGCTGGCTTGTGACAATATCCTAATGTTTTGTTAATGTATTTGCCTGATGTGACCCAGTTCAGATGACTGTGGAATATGTATGTGGCTATCGTCCCGCGAATTCGTAGAGTTACAATTTAAAAGTGACTTAATACTGTGATCTTAATTTAAAAAAATGCAATTTTTGACAAATTCTAAGAAACGCGTGACGATCCATTTTAATTTCGTTTTTGTTTTTAACTTATTTAAATGTGTGATAAATTAAAAGTTAGGTTATTATGAAAAGTTAATGCCATATGTTATTTAAAAACATACAAAATTGGCATTTTAATCCCAAAAACTAGGATCTTAATGAATCAGTCCTCAAATTCCAATCTTATAAATTATTATTTAATATATAAAGACAAAAAAATAATATATTATATTACATTTAGTTCCTCTTAGAAATATTAATAATTATTTGTTATCCAAAGAATATTACTTGTTTAATAATGCATATTAAATTATCTATAAATTGTTTGAAAACAATTTATGTCAATTGATTGACATAAAATCAATTGGTTAAAATTTTTTGACCCTTAGGTTTTATGTTTAATTACTTTAAAGCAATATTTAAATTTAAATTATTATGGATTTTTACTTTTAAATGTCATAATGAGTTATTCCCACCATTACGTCTTATAGTTATTATTTGAATATTGTTTTACGATAATATTTAGTGTAGGATTATTAATATGAATATATTCCACAGTCATTTATAAACAGAATCGTCATTGTTTTAACCGAAAGGCTGCATCTCGTATATTCAATCTACGATTTTGACGAGACGGCACGAATTTATAGCCAAGTTGAATGTTAATTTTAAGATGTAATTATGATTGTTGGATTTACCGTCCGAACATAATATAATAGTGATGACATGTCATCTAGAGGTTACAATCTTGACACATTGCCCAAAATATCTGTTTCCCATCCACTCTTGTGTGAAAGCTTGAACAACTCGTATAGTTATGTGACGAACCCATGAGGAACATAGTAATAATGGGTTATCAGTGCATATCATCACAAATTAAAACAGTGATTAGATATTCTAAGGTTTTAGTAGATGTTACAGACCGTTTTAAAACGATTGAGTCATTTAAATGCGCCCAGATGCTGGGCTTCTAGTGAAATTATCGTAAGTGTCGTTAACAGACTGGAAAATTCTCTATAAATGCATATTTAAATTGTAATATCCATGGTCTCTTAATTTAGTCAAGATATTTAATAGTGAGTCTCTTAAATTATATATAAGTAATGTGTAAAGTACTAACTACTATAATGAATAATAATTGATACTGTCCTTTTGTGCAACTTTGGTTCTGCTATGTTGTGATCAGCTTTAAATTTAAACTGGTATTTCTACACAATAATCTTTAAATATTATCCACAAAGTTATTTTTATAAAAAATGTTGATATGAGACAATACAGTTTGTAGTTATCAAAATTTTATTTATATTTATATGGGATTTGATTCAAGGTTTGGCAAATATTATGGAAGGGACCAACAATGACGCATTGATTTATTTAAACTTTATAACGATAATTTTATTAGCAGAACTCTCTACCGAAACAATGGTCTTATCACGATTTAAATTTACATGATAACATTGCATTTTTTATCAATTGCTTTATCTGTGAGTCATCGCCAATTTATTATGATATCTATATTTATCCAGTAATCAATACAAATGGGCTATGAACATAAACAAATAAGTGAATAATTTACAAAATTTTAATATAATATTTATGATTCAGTGGGTCATGACTGAACATATAGCATGGATCTCAGAATGCAGCTTACAGTGATATACATAACAATAATCCTAAATTGAAAGGCATCTCTAAGTCGCTAATATCAAAATCCTAAATTTTAGAGGTGCCTTTGCAAGCGGTGTGCTATATTCAGTCACACATACTCACAAAATGGTTGTTATGGTTATTTAAAATGAAATGTTGCATTCAGATTATTATTTAGTTATTAACTTTAATATGACAAGCTTCAATCGAATGTAGTTCAAAGGGGAGTATTTGGAGAGATACGCACAGTTTTATATAGTAGCTCTTGTTGTAAAGTCTCCTAAGTCGTAGTGTAGGAGTCCCTGTCGGCAGAGCGCCGCGCTCCCAAATACCAACAGAGGCCGAGGTGCGATGCAATATTTGCATTCCAATTTTGTTTAAGTTAGCAGCCGAGGGGTAGTAGTTGTTAATTATTTTAATCCACATTGCCAAATATATTGGTTGTTGTGCTATTTATTTTAACTGAATGATTTTTTTTTTCTAAAATATCAATTAGTACCTTCCATTGCTAAGTGTCTTCAAGTGATTTTACAACGTTTAATCATTTCAATTTTATGCATTTTATTTTGTTTAGTCAAATCATATACATTATATTATATTATGTTGTATTTTATCTATTGTTCATTCATATTTATAATAACTATTTTTCTCATTGAACTGTAGTCAAATGACAGTATTTTTATAATGAAAATTGTATAGGGATGAAGGGTTTATTGCCTAGACGAGGCGCCCGCGGAATGTCTGCGACCGCCGAGGGGTGCGCGTCCTGTGTATTACGTATCTGATAAGCATTATGTAGGTTTAGCGAAATAGAATTAACTCGGAGACAAACTCCAAGTACCAAAACTTATTGGTTTAATGTTGTTCTCTTATTACCGTGATATCGTGCGTCGCGCGCGGCGCAGAGCTCAATATTTTAGTAACCCTTAAGAAAATTAATACCTCTTTTGAAAAGAATATAATATATATTATATAGTATATCCAATCGATAATCACATATTATATATTTCCCTGTTTATTTTGATGTGATATCATAAATGACTGATCTGAATTTAGTTTTTAAGTTGGTTATTGATATGCAGTGCTATTTCGAGAGTGTAATTAAGATTTAATATTGAAAGTGCCAATGCTCGTAATTTAATCTTTGACTGTTCCTTTAATGTAGCTGTTTGTAAGGGCAGGCCGTAGCGGCCGGTTGCCCGACCCTCGTCTACTTCAGTATAAGCGATCGTCCTTCTTAACACATAAGTTTAAAATTGTTACTTTTAAAGAAAGAATACACGTAACGTGCACAATCTCAGTAATGCTTGCAATATTATGTATAACATGTAATTCCTCATTTTATAATTTAATCCAGCGTATCTAATGTTAAGAGTACAATATGAGATGATGTTATATCATTCTAGTATCAAAATTAACCGAAGATAATATTATTAGTTAGGTAAAATTTTAACATAGCTTCGTATAATTGGGATGTTTTAGTATTTAGTAGTGTATAATTACGGCGTAGTGGCAAGCGAAATGTCTCGTGATTGGAGTGAAATAATGTTAGTGGCAATAATACTCGATGTAAGTTCCCTGCCAAGAGACTGTACAGGGTCGCGCGTCGCCGTCGCCTCCCGCGTCGCTCCGTCCGAGCGGCGCGGGGAACGGAGACGACGCTTCACATGCGAACGCTACGCACTAGGCGTTTATTTGTTGTAATTATAATAATAGCCGTAGGTATTTTATCGTACTTAAATAATTATTCTTGCGATGCCTTAATTCTGGTTGTCAATTAGACATGTCTGCCTAGAGTGTTATCATTGTTTTTATTTATTTTAGTTTTTTGTTGTTCCGGTTTCCTCCGTGAACTTCCAGTCCAGGCTGTTCTTTTTAAATGATTTTGATGTCGATTTATTTTTACCTAAGTGTTCTTATTAAATGTTACCAAAATGTTTTTAATAAAATATTTTTATATGTATCTCATTGTTTTATTAATAACCCACAGCTTTGTTTTCGGTAATTATTTACCTGTTTGTTTCTCTTAAAACAATAATAAAAGACTAAAATACAGTTCTATTTTTTGACTTCTTGTTTACATTGTCAAGTTTTCGTAATGTAAATATTTGGACGCGGGCGCCATGCCAACTAGCCTATTAACACATCGGAAAATTGCCGTTTCTATTTGCTTTTGATAAATACTTACCTATTACATTAATTGACAAGGAGTTGAAACTAAATACTGCATAAATACATCCCTAACCTGAATGGTTAGTAGTCATAACACAAGCCACCTATATAAACCGACAGAGTTGCTAACAAGAATTCAATTTTGGAAATAAATTACATACAGAAAACAAACAAAGCGCTCATTTCGAATAAATTGAACCAAATTTTCCGAAGCATGTACTTTCTGAAAAACCGTAGTGTAAATACTATCTTTCGAAACTTGGGGCTACTATTAATAATTCCTGATCAGAAACCATAATCACAACCTCGTGATCTGCAGCCATATAAGGTGTAAACTTCACATAATATAATATTCATATAACAAGAATGAATACTTATTATTTTATCGATCAATGAAATTAACGTTTACGCTACTATCTAGGAAAATGTTTAATACTAGAAGTAAATAAACAGGTGTGTTGATTTTAATGAAGTAACTAGACAGATTGACGACAACAGATAAACGGTTGTGACTAACTGTGAGAGTGAATAATGAATAATCTAGAGCTTCTACGTTCTACGATTATCATAACGGGATTTAAAACGTTAGATAGTTATATATCAGCCTGGACAATGTGTGTTCAAAATAACAACTGACGATCCGTATTAATTTGTAGGCATAAATTATACGACTTTTTTAAATATACCACTAGTCACTAATAGGGATGAATCGGATCGTCGGAAGTAAATATCGATGCTCGTGACTACTAAAATTTTAAAAAAAACATTGCATCGCATGTTAGATAATATCTACTCGTTTATAAGACTAGCAAAATATGAAGAAGAAAGGAAATCGCATCGAATAATGTGAAAACATTTAGAAATAGCGATGTTTTATTTAGGTAAAGCATATGAAACATAACTACCTACTCACTAAAAAATATAGTTAAGTACCTACCTACATATACAAAAAATGAAATACTTTTCGATCTTAGATTCGGTGTGTAAATTTAATTCAATTCAGAGAACACGGAAATCTTTTAAGACGTTAATAGAACGATTGCCAAATTTATTTTAGAAAACTATTCTACAGAATACAATAATACCTACCTAGGGTATCACCTATATAATTAAGTTGTTTTTATTATTACTCTGTCTTACAGATAATAAAAAATAATAAATGTTCATTCCTAATAACAGTAATATCACCTTCGTTCGTCAACAACCTCTTGTTCGTGGGCCGTGACAACGCGCCTGCGAAATATTATGAATTATTGATTATTATTTAAGTTCACAACTCTCTGACTCTTTAATAGAGTATATCAGGTACAATCGTTCGTTTCTTGGTATCTGAATACCGATTTATTCTATATTAAATAAAACCATATCAATACAAATGTTACACTATCCTAATGAAATCGTTTATTATTCATTTCCTAAAAACAGTACGTAATGTACCTTTTATTTCAATAATAAAAGAGGAAACAAAGAAATGTTTTCAACGTATATATTGGCATAGGTATATAGGTACCTATATGACATTTATTACGTAGGTGTATATTATATAACAACATTTCAATCGATTTAATTTAGTAGGTATCTTGATTTAACGTCTTATTATAACATATAGATACATATACCAATTAGTTTCAAATATGGTTTTCAATTATATTTTTATTTGAGTTTGTCTCATTTACTATTTGTAAACAATAGCTTATTTAGTTTATATCGATTCAAAACATAAATCAATTATTATCTATTAATCATTTATACCGATTCATAATGTTGTTTTGTTTATTTGTGATTTATTTATACTCTAATGAAGTCGAGGCAGGTTGCTAGCAAGTAGGTATTCAACTTCCACTTCATATTTTATAAAACGTAACAGCGCCATCTTACGTTGTAACGTAGAACGCTGAAACATTTGAAACTTGTATAGCGCCCTCTTTCAAAAGTCTGATAAACTAGAAAGGATGTTGCTATGTTTTACGCAGTTAAGTTGGTACTAAACTCTAGATGGCGCTGTTCGCAAAGATTTAATTCCAATGTACATTTTTGAATATTCATATTTCTACAAACATATTGTACAATCGATATTTTTAATAATTATTTGGATTAACGTTATTTTTTAGTTCAAGCAGTATAACAATTTAAATTTTAGGATATACATAGAATCATTGTTTAAGTTAGTTTCGGTGAACACAAGTCTGTTGATATTGTAGATTTTGAATGTATATAAATAAAACTTACATTTCGTTAATATTTTTGTACTTATTGTAACTTAGTTGTTAAATTAAATGATTTTAATAATTTTCCATAAACTAGAAAACTGTCACAGTATTTTTATATATTGAATAGCTATATCAAAAATAACCTATTCACTATTTATTGAAGTTACAACTGAAACTGATCTATTAGATGATTTCCTTACTTCAAAGCAGGGTTGCCAGACATCTTGAATTAGCAGTTGTACGATGACTAAATAAAAAGTCGTATTCCCTAAGAAGAGTGTTTTCCATAAATACTACATATTTAAAACCTTGCATTATTCTTTTGAACTGGACCTTATCTTAACTTATATTACCCTTTGAAATAATTTAATATTATTGCGTATAATATAGCCATTACATTATAGGTGGCCTTTATTATGGCTAATTCCAAAATATGTATACATTTTAACACTTCAAACATGATTTTTATCTTTTGACCATGCATAAAACAAAAAAGTATGAGTACAACTTAAATCATACATCACTCCAGTGGTTTTCTATACATATCTCAGTTCTTTAACGAATGTTATACCTACGATACATTAAGAGTACATTTTAGATCTCGATAACATCTTTCCGGTCTATGAATGAAGGATATCTTAAAGTAAAATAAAAAAATATAATAATAATCTACTTATTCCATTTTTTCGACTAGTACAGAAGTTTTTCTATTAATAACTTCAAAGTGCTACATAGTTTTGTCTTAAAGAAACAGCCATTTTGCGCAAAATCTGAGTTGTAGGAATTCTAAGAATAAATGCATTTAATAAACTTAATGTAATTTTTTTTCATAACAAGCAGTTCCTCTTTAGAATATAAATATTTAAGTTCTCTCAATGCTAGTATCATAAACGAAAATAATTACATTTTATCTTTTACAGCATGATGTTCTCAGGAAAAGAACTTCAAGGCATGCCTGAATTAATTTTCCTAAATACGTAGGTACCTAAAAAAGACAATATAGTTTGTCAATAAGGGTGAGATACTTAAAAACTTTTTTTTTTATATAAAGAGGTGTGTATATAACTTATGGTTCATCCTTTTATTTCCATAAATATAAAAAATAACATCGCATAGATACATTTTTTATTATATCTCACCAAGTGCGTTATCTAGGTTTGCTAGTGTATCTTACAAGGACCACGCGGGCCTTTTTTTTTTTTAGCATTAGCAGCCCGTAAATGTCCCACTTCTGGGATAAAGGCCTCCTCTCCCTTTGAGGAGAAGGTTTGGAGCATATTCCACCACGCTGCTCCAATGCGGGTTGGCGGAATACACATGTGGCAGAATTTCGTTGAAATTAGACACATGCAGGTTTCCTCACGATGTTTTCCTTCACCGCCGAGCACGAGATGAATTATAAACACAAATTAAGCACATGAAATTTCAGTGGTGCCTGCCTGGGTTTGAACCCGAAATCATCGGTTAAGATGCACGCGTTCTAACCACTGGGCCATCTCGGCTCTCGGGCCTATTAGTCCCATTTCACAGGACATTTTCTTCTATAAAGTTATCCTAACATATAGCAGTGTTGCCTTTTAATTTAAGTAATTTTTACAGGTGAAAAACATTTAACATAATCAGAAATCTTTTAGTACATAGTATAATAAAGTTGCTTCGCGCCGTCTACACGATTAGATCTTTTAAACTACGCAACTGATTTCAATGCGGTTTTCATCAAAGAACAGAGTGATTCAAGAGGAAAGTATAAAACAAACATATTATAGAAAACCTGAGAATTTCGACTTTCTAAGCCCGTAAAATACAAGAATTTTTCTTTTTATTTCCGCTCTTGCATCTAAAAGTTTTATTTAGACCCTTATTGTAACCTTGTGATGCGGGCCAGTAACTAAATAAGTAGTATAAATATACAAAGGCAAGCGAATAACGATAGTTTACGATTCTGAAATCACTAAATAAGACCTCAATGTAGTGACCTAATTTTATAACTGAATTTCCAAAAATATCTCAAACATTCCTCCATAAACAAAATATTATGCAAAACCGGAATATTTAATTTAATAATAAATCATAGTCACTCGATTGTATAGTTATTGCAAAAAATATGTTTCAAAAAAGTATTATTACTTACAAGAGTAATTTTATCATTCTAATATTAGAATGAAAACGCTATAAGATAAATAATAGCGTCTTAGTCAAAACTACAATTATGTCGAGAAAACAGTTTTAAAACGTTATGTGTAGACATATACGTAAACATTTCGAAGTATTGTTATAAATGATGTACATATATATATAATTATGGTAGCGATGGCATTTTCGTTTGTTATATCCACTTTTGTGTTCGCATAATAGGTGTATTCACTCAGATGGGCGCGAAAAGTGTCGCTTTTATCTGATTTACAATAGACGGGAATCAAAGAAATGACGATATTCAACCTACGGTTGTGCCATTGTCAAACATGTACGATTTTTTATTTATTAATAAACAAAAACCGGCGAAGTTTTATTTAGTTAGTAGAAAAATGTGAAAATATAATTTAGTCTACTCTTATAATCAATATGTTACATGTTTTTAATTTAGTAATTATAATATAATACTTGAAGTATTTTTTCTTGCTAGCATTGAAATATTAATTTTAAATAGATCTTTACGCCGATAATTTATATCTTAAAATGATATTTGTTTGTTATTGAGTAGGTATGTATGTATTATCTGTTCCAAATACCCGTGGATAGCAAAATATCTTTTTCCTTATATTAAATGTAAATGTATTTTAAGATAAACAGTCTGATCAGTGAATATATTCGTTTTTAATCTGATTTATAAATGTGAAGGAAAATGTTATTTTAGCTGTATTGATTGAATCAGTACATAATCCAGGTAATCATATAAGAAATATATTTCAAAGTTTAAAGATATAGAGCAAACTGAAAAAAAAACCTATTTATTCGCGATTAAAAATCCATCTCATTCTACTTTGGGTAATGCAGCCGATAACACTTCGATTACCGTCTTGTAGAAGAGGCCTTTTCATGCATACTGTAACCTGTGCATACTATAGTTATTGTAGTTTACATATCTTAAGAAAATAATTTTAGTATATTTTTCTAATGTAATCAATCAAAGATTAGTAAGCATGGTAAATAAAATAGGAGCCGTGAAGGCCCCGCGGCCTCTGCTTAATTTGTTTTCATAATTCATCCCTTGTTCGTCGGTGAAGGAAAATGTCATGAAGGACATTACACGTATTGGATATTGAATGGAATAAACCATAAAAACCTGCTCCCAAAAGGCCCCTCCTTTTGGAAGAACGTTTCTATAGTTGTGTTATGTCTCTATAAAAGTCGAAATGTAAAGTGAATTAGTGAAAAATAAAATGTTGTGCGGTTTGAGTGATTAAAATAATAAGGCATTTTTTTGCAGCCTGTAAATTTCCCACTGCTGGGCTAAGGCCTCCTCTCCTTTTTGAGGAAAAGGTTTGTAGCATATCCACGCTGCTCCAATGCGGGTTGGTAGATACACATGTTGCAGAATTTCGTTGAAATTAGACACATGTAGGTTTCCTCACGATGTTTTCCTTCACCACCGAGCACGAGATGAATTATAAACACAAATGAAACACATGAAAAAGCAGTGGTTCTTGTCTGGGTTTGAACCCACAATCATCGGTTAAGATGCATATGTTCTTACCACGTGGCCATCTCATTAATATAATATAAGTAGGTACTTAAAAGTAGCTAATCGTCTTTGTCTAAATCTCATTGCTTTTGATTCGTTCTATTATATTAACAGTACGCCAGAAGGCTATGTGTAAGGTCGATGCCGAAGGACTCTGTAATAATTAGTAGTATCATTAGTAGTTAAATAAAACAACAACTGAATAGTGATAATGGTACAATTACGAAGATATCATCTTAATGAAACGAGAGAGACATTTGGCTTCAACAATTTCATTAACGATGAATTGTAAAGACTTATTTCCAAAATTTTGGTCTGTCTGGAGTTCCTAGTCTAGTTTTAAGCCCCCTTACGCAGTTACTTACACTACCTAATGGATGAATCGGCCCTGCTAATATAACTGACCTCTATACTATAGCATAGCACACATACTAACTTCAGCTTAACGTTCGTTTAAATTCTGAGAAGCATACCTAAGTTTTACAGGGAAATATTTCTCTTTATGGTTCATATAAGACGAATGACAGTAAATAAACAACTCTTAACATTTTGCTTTATGTGAGTTTGTGTATTATGTACATATAGTATGAACATAAATAACATAGCGATTTAAAAGTAGCCGTTATAACAATTTGAAGAGATAAACTTTTCGAAAACTTATACATATATTATTTTGGCATTAGTGTAGGTCATGGTGGTTGTGCCAAGTGTAATAAATGCCAGGCTCAGGAGCGAGAGGTGCTGGAAGGAGATGGTACCGTCTCCCCGCCATAATCGTTGTCGAAATTAGTGATACTCAGTACCCCAGGCACCCCGTAAGGTATTAAAGAGAGGCCCGCATATGCGTTTTATCGAGCGAGACGTGATTGTTGTATGCGCACCCACCAACCAGCGGTATCCGCGTACCGCCGGTTTTTTAGTGGGTATTCCGGCACGCTAGGCGCCAGTGAGTCCAACGTACGAATGCGTTTTTCCAGCGAACACAAAAATAAAGTTCATGAGGTAGTAGATCCGAGAACATGTCAGGTCAAAATCAAAATCAATAGCAACCAGTTTGCTAATAAACATTACTCTTGCATAACTAGGGAAGCAAAAACATATTGGATTGAGCACTTAAATATATCGATGGGAATGACCACCCTAAGTATCGAGGATATTGTCATCATCATCCGCATCTACAGCTAGATGAGAAATAAAATATTGCTACTAATATAAGCATATAATAAGTAGCGAAGTATAAAAAAAGTATCTATTTAAAGCCTATGTAAATTTATGTGCAATTCAAAAATCATAAAGTTACCGATGCTCGCCTTACGCTTCGCAGAGCATAATAAACAGACGGGCGGTTGAATAGGTCGGAATTGAGAGAAGCAAAGGTGATGAAATGATTACCGCACGTTTCACCACGCATTGACATTCATGGCTATGATCACTCGCGGCTTATTACAACAGAAAATTCGCCAAAAATGCCTCAATGTACCCAATCAGACTCCTATTTGTTGCAATTGGGGTGTGTAAGAGGTTTCAAATTTATCGGCGAATACGAATATATTTTATGAGTAATATACATAATTCCCTTTTAAAACATTACTATCATATTTAATATAATTTATATCTTAATAAAGAAATGTGTATAAAAGATTTCGTGTTTGGCTGTTTGTTACTCATTCATGATCGAACAATTAAATAGTTTTAATAAAACTGTTATAGACTGCAGGCATATTTATTTATTTTCATGTAGAATACGAATATAAGATTGAAATATTGCTTTTATTACGTCCAACTAATAAGTTTAATGCGCAACTTCAAACATATCATTGCTGGTGACGTGGTTTTGTCATCGCACGTTTTGGTGTAAAAGCAAAACCAATCATCACATTATATATTCTATTGCAAGTAAATAACAGCAATATAATACTGCGTTCCAGTTTAAAGGGGTAGTGTAATAACAGACACAAGGGACATTCATTTGAATCAGCTTTATAAATTAAATTATATTCAAATAAATACTTATAGGAAACACATAATAGAAAATATTCAAGTATTTTCTCTATTCCATACGAAAAAGAAAAACAGACATAGTTGAACAATAAGCACCGCTGCGAACGCCACCGCCTTAATAAAACATTTCACATCCAATCCTTTGGTCTCGCAAACCTGTGGAACTTCATATACACTGTCACACGGCGCTTTATTCAAACGAAAAGGCATTTCACTTATACAGCTGTTTCTTGACTAAGTGCAGCGAGAGTGAATAAGGTAAGACGTAAAATGTTAATATGATTAATTTTAACTATTTAAGCTACGTATCAATTGAATATCCTTTACAAATAAATATATATCCTAACTTATTTATTAGTTCTTTATATGTATAGGGTAAATAATTCTGATCTAAAATTATTTATACTGACAGCGAATGTCAAGATAAAGAGATTACGTTACAGATAAAACAAAAATAAATTGTTTGTGTAACTTTTTTCCTTTTGGAAAGAGCAAAGGTATTGCATGACATAGCCTTTAGCATTTTATAATACAATTATGCTAATATTACATTATTATGATTTTTTAATTCAATTCAAATAAGTAAAGTCAACTAACATTCACCTATGATGTAAAAAATCTAATGATAACCAAATTAAATCATTTTTTAATCAAGTCCTTCAATTTTTTTCCTAGAATGATTTATATCCATTCATCTACCATTACAATTGAAAAGAGAACAAGAGCAATAAAAATAAGTTTATTGCATTCATAAACCAATAAGTACGAAGTTGCTTTTGTATTTCTTATAAAACATTATATTTTTTTAAACTTTTCAAAAGTAAATACTTTCGCTTTCAATCAACATTATGTTTGTTAGAAGGCAAAATATAACAATTGTTTCAAATGAAGACGCTTGAAGTTTCTTCGTCCTTTTGAGTGCTTACTAATTTCTGAACATACTGGCTTTGAAAAGGAAAACAGAAAACGTCTCATTGAGAGATTTAAACAGTGGCCCATTGAAAATAGCTGAAGCCTTTAGAAAATCACCCTCCTTTTGAGTCGCTTTTGCAGTCTCTATTTATGATTTCTAAATTTCCATATATAATTTCGTACTTGCTGACCGAAGCTCATATTGGTATTCGGGTGTATCATTTTGTAAAGTTATACAAATTCGAGACTACGAGATACTTAAGAAGATTTAAAAAATAAGTAAAAGCAAATTCCAGTAGTGATCATTGGAATGTTTTTGTATTTCTATAAATTTTAGATATTTTAATTGTAATAAAAGTAATAATACTTTATGAATATTGCACTGAAGCTTAAACTACCTAGTACCTACTACCTACCTAGTAGTCTAATAGGTGGTAATTTTTTTAAATAATAAATCCATGATTCAATGGTCTGTGTACCTACGTCACTGGTTGTCGTTGTTGATATATAATATATACTTCACTTCACTATTGTTTGAATCTCGATTATATATGTTATCAATTTCATGATTAAACTTAAAAAAATCGTTACTTTTTAATAACGTTTATTGTTATTTTAAACAGCTTATGTTCCCGTTTAAACAGGATTATAAGATTTGTAAAGGAATTTAAAAATTATTTCGTTAACTGCTTAATTAATTATACTTTCATCAATAAACAGGTTAGAATTTTGATTATCGAAATTATAATTACTATAATATTTTATACCTCATTGTATTATAATGACTAATATCATAAAATAAGTTACTTTAAACAATGATTACTTATTAATTAAGTACAGTTTGAAACACAAAAGCGATCTGAGACTAACTAAAAAAATAATTAAAATCAAATCAAGCACAAAGAACTTTAATGAAAAGACTGATACGCTATCGAATGAATGGAAAAGATCCAAAGGGAAATCCTTTAGTTTTCAAGTTGAAATTTCCATTGTACCCATTTTCCTATTTGGTGGTGGACAAAAAGTGGCTGGTTGGTAACACAATTGGGCCATCTTTTGTTCTACGTCGCTCCGGTTCCGGCTCCGACGTATTCTTTTAGTGGCGCCTAGAACAACTGTTTCTAGAACGATAGCCTCACAATGCGAACGCGGTATTGTCGCCGCGTTAATTGTTCCTTGCCTCATCTAGTTGAGGGTTAGTTAATAGCTCTGTAATTTGGTGTCGAAAATATAAAACAGGCAGCCTAAATAACGTTGAAGCTTCTCCGGTTACCAGAAATTACACAAAAATAAACGATATAACACAAAAATTTATAAAGGCATTTTCGTACTCATAATAAGCTTAAAAATAAAGCGAATTGTACGTAATGAAAAAGGAATTAATTTGAATGAACTTTGAAATTGGATCTTCAAGTGCGCTCCAACTAAAATATAGAACATTTTCCACAAAGCTATTCATCGAGCTAGCTAAGAAGTGAATCTTTATGAATGCCACCAAATTGTATGAGAGTAGTCCTCTTTCAAAACTTCTCATGAATAGTGTTAATTCGCTATAGCGAATTTACTCGGAGCTCGTCAATGGACTATTTGGAGACTTGAGAAGCGTACAGCCTCACAAAGTCGCAATATTGTGTATGGAAAACGCGGGAAACGTGAATGGAGGTTTGAGGAAAGTAACACAGCAATGGCTCGTTTTGTAAAGATTACTCACAAGAAATATTTTACAATAGACATATAACGTTTGACATTTCATTTATAGCTCGAGCCTTTGTTGACTGTTATTTATATTAAATTATGTTTATGATAACGTCGTTTGGTTTCTTTTGAATACGTTTCCATAGTGCAGCAATTCTCATAATTCACTCAATAATATATCTAAATATTAAAAGATATGACTCAGCATATTTTTATTTTATTTTGGTTGTTTCATGTCATGATTAAAAATTAAATAAAACTATTACTGTTTCAAACGATCCTTCAAAACAAGGAGTAGTAGTTTTCGATAGCAGCTAAAGTTAACTGAGTTAGCGACCGGGGTAAGTCTGGTAGCTTTCTGACTGGGCGGTACAAATTTCATATAAGTACGTAATTACGAGCAACCCTTGTAGTGACTGTTTTTCAGCAACATCGCATCGCTTCGAAAGCGAAAAGGAAAAAACGGGGCGTGCCTGAACAAAGCCACCCATACAATGGGGCCGTGCGAACAATGCTAACTAGAAGAGATGCTGTGTAGCTTGTATCATTCGCAGATAAAGATGGAAGCCGTTGACAGTTTCTAGAAGTGCTAATTTTCAGTCTATTTTAATGTTAAAACAAATTTTAATAGTGTAAACATTCAGCACTTTCGTTTACTAAATATTCATACGACACCTGAGGAAGAAAAGAGCTTTCTATTTGATAATAAAATACACGTGTATGTTTTAATAGTACATATTTTTTAAATCAAAACGGTACATAAATCTATATGTTAGAAATTCAGATATAATTTTCCAAATACAGACGTAACAGATTCTTTTGATACCGTAATCCCAAATATGTACAAAGAAAACAAACCCGATCGTAATATCTATCGTGGTATTAAAATTCAAACGACACTTAGAACATTGCACATCCGCAAGCTCAGCACTAACAACAGAGTCCGCAACAATGTGCCCTCTGAAGAGCTCCGAACAATCGAATGAAGACAATAAGCAGCGATACTCCGAGACAAAAAGAGGCGAAATAAAGGCTCACTTGTTTCCTGGCCGCATTGTGAGGAACGGGAGAGGGCAGAGACAAAAGCGTAATGTGCCACGGGCCCAAACAATAGGGACTGAGCCATTATTGTTACTGTAGCGCCGCTTTAGCGAAATATGTACGCGGTGGCACCAGCGAACTTGACATGCTGAGGCGGCCTTGCGTTGAGTTGAGCGCTCAGCGCTGAGCGTCGACTCACCGAGTTGACTTTGTGACGCGAACGCACTGATTCGTGTCAATCGTGTAACAATTAAAACAGAAACTACTATATTTTGGAAATTTATATGAAATATATACAGTTTAAAAAAGGAACTCATAAATATATTTAAAAATCGTGTCAACAAAATATTAGTATATTTTTATTAAAACTATTTATATTAAAACCAAAAGCATTTTAGCACTACAAAAATATATTTATTATTCTGAAAAAAAATTGAGGAAAAAAATAGATGCATTCAGGATGAATAATTATTTACGTATCACATCATAAAATATAAAAAAGAGTATAATTAAGTAAATAATATACATTAAATTTGTGTCAATAAAAAAAACCGAAAATACCTTTTATATATCTGATGACTTCGTTTAATAACTTTATTGATTCAATTTAAAAACTACGTAAAGTTAGTAATAAAAACAATAGCGTATATAATAACACTATAACATGCTACATTAAAATCAATCAAGAATTCAAATCAATTCAATCAACCAATAGTGACAAATTTGACCAATAATTAAGCTGCTTTAGAAATAAGGTAATATTAATTTAACAATATCATAAAAGGCTGCTATAAAACAATATACTTATATATGAAATTACTTCAGTTCCTAATACAGATAAAAAATATATAGAAACGTGTATACGTGTATATCGTATACGTATGTATACAATACACACACAGATCAAGCCGATAAAAGCAGGTTTTTCGAATTCTTGGATTAATATTATTTATTTCAACATATTAACGAAAATATCTACAAATTAGATAGTCTTTTTAAACGCCAATATTATTATTTTCTTCTTTCCGTATTTTTTTACACAATGTTTAGTGTATTGGCAATAGTTTTGACAGTGTTGGTAACAAATCACAATATTACCATAGTACGAGTACGTCGCTTTGCGATTGCTGCGTAATGTAGCTTATTATACCTAACTAAATGAAAAAATAAGTTGACAGGCTGGTAAATGGGCCACCTGATGGTATGACGAGATATCGACCAACCACCGCTAATATACATCAGTAGTGTAGGAAATATTAATACCTTCCCAATCGCCAGTGCGCTGTCAACTGTGGGAACTAAGATATTGTCTCTTATGCCTGTAATTGAACTGACTCAATCACCCTTCAAACTTGTGGTGGAGTGGTGAGCTAGACGGGCTTGCACAGCCCTCCTAGCGAGTGTCACTTTTTCATTAGTAATTTGAGATTCAAAACAAAAATGCCTATTATACCACTGCTATGCTTACAATCTTAATTAGTGGGCAGATTTATATTTAAACTTGTTTGTTGTCTTGAATTGTACGATGTAATTGTGTCCATATATCCTATAAATGTTTTGATACAAGTCAAGCTCGTTTGAGATTTTGTGTCAATATTTAGTCGTCTAATAATTTTCATTCATTAAAATTTACATTTGAGCGAAATAAACACATGAACACTGCAAAGCGCAAAATATTGTAATATTTATTTCAAGCTACACAGCGGCTGAGTCTAATTCATTAATAAAATGAAAATTGAAATCTTTTAACCAGCTTCAAAAATAATATCTTCCAATATCTTTATAACTAAATTTATCCAAATGTTCTAGATCCCCAATGTGGGCAGCACGCTCGGCCGGCTATGAATAGCAACCGAGGGCAAATCTCCAGACCCAACCGGAACGTATCAAAATTCAATCTTTCACTGTTACATTGCAATATGAAAATTGAATTTTACTCATCGGTATACGAGTTGGGGAGCATGTTTTACAAACATTTTTAATATGATTTAAAAAGATTTTATGCGTTGTGGTTGATTTATCTGTGATATTCTGTCTGTTATTGGTTGAAAAAAAGTATGAAATAATTATTTATTTGTTTATTCGATAAAGGATAACAAACTAACTCTTAAGCAATAATAGAAAACGAAGTTATAATTATTAAATAAAATGTATTTTTCAACACTTTTTAATGCGTTGAGATATTATTTCGCAAAATACTACATTATTTGTGTATAGAAAAATGTAAAAAGATAAGAAATAACTTAAATAAAACATAGATATATCTACATACCGAACTGGTGATAGTTTTACTTGAGTAAAGTATATATTTTAACTTAATTGATTTCCGAATAATTTAAAAATAATAACTGTCTTAATTTAAGAATGTTGATCGTTATCATAGTTATGAGTCAGCAATAAAAGATCCATTCAACTCAACCCTATCTTTGCTTGATTAATAAGATTTCGCTGCGTAGGGGTCCTTTGTCCATTTTATTCATATGCTAACTCCGGCTACTTCTGTTTTAGCAGAGAATCACTTCATTGTACTTCATAACAATAGCGAAATTGCGACGCGAACATTATCAACAGAGGCTACATGTTCATATTAGGACGTGTTTTTTTGCAAATGTATAAAATGCTAACGATTCATTCGCTGTAGGTCTATAGTATCGCGGTGGCGCTTTTAGTAAAACAAAAAATGTTTACCTATTATTTTCGTAATATATTCGATTTATTTGGGAATTAATCACAGGACATCTTACGATTAGTTTCCAGGGTCGGTGGTGCATTGGAGATGTAAGTAATTAGTTATATTTATTACAGTGTGTTCTATGGCTGGTGGTGACTACATATCATCAGGTGGCTCATTTGCCAGTTCCTAAATACAAAAACAATTGACATAAAATAATTGCTTGAGTTCTGGAAATATTGATGGTGATATAATATTGTATATGTGTCTAACTATGTATCCAAGACAACCATTTACAAAAAAAAAACATTCTCTAGAGCAAAACTGATTAAAAAATTTTCGATTATTCCATCGTTACAAAAAAAAGATGAAGAATTATAAAAAAATCTGTTTTCGGTCAGCTTGACAAAACCCTCAAATATTTAACTATATAACTTAAACCTCAAAATATTTTAATTATATATCAAATTATGTACAATCTTTCTGTGAAAATTAGAAACGATGCGTTATATTTTGTAGACTTATTTCGACTTTAAATACATTTTAAAATCTCTTGAATATTAAACTTAACTTTAACATGTTCTGTCTTATCGTTTAGCATCAATAAACCTATATCAATATTGGCAAGTCACTGCAAACAATGAGATAGTTCCAAAGCGCAGGTTCGGTTCTATTGTAATGTATTAATTAATAAAATAAAGGGGGTCAGGGGGTCCTTTTGTCCAGCTAGGATGGATCAGATCTCATTAACCAGTCATTGTGAACAGAACAATGTGGTGGTCAGCGCCCGCACACCGAAGCTATGTCGCGTCATCCTTCCATACAACCTGGCTTTTCTAACGACCCATGATAGAATAACTTATAGATAATTAAACAACGATTTTCAACAAAAGCTAATTTTATAAGGATGTTGGCTATTATTATTCTTTACTACAAAATCTTAACATGTATGTATATTTATAGTTTTAAAGTATATTAAATATAAAGTATTACATTTTAAATCTCGTAGCATTACGTAGATGCGCTACGCGTATTCTACGGCTGTGCAGTATCTTAGTTGTCCGGGAACATTATATATATACAATTATACATATATAAAGAATGCCTTAAATTATAATGCCTTTTGAGGTTCCTTATTTAAATTCTAGATGTATTTTGTTCTATTAAGGATAATAGTTTAGTATTAGTATATACGTAAGTTCGAGTTACTAGTGAATAGCGAATCGTTAATAATTAATGACTTATTTTTTAAAGGAAACTGACTCCGATATCACTATAACTTTCCATTATATCGGAGTTGTTAGAATGAAAGTTTCTATCCAGACACCCAGACTTTTGAAAACGAACAAAAATCCTTACACAAAAGTCTCCGTCGGACAATAGATGGCGCTTGATCTAGATAACGATATGTTAACATTGTCACAATGGCGGCGGTAATGGTGCGATTGTACTTTGACACAATGCTTTTAGATGTCACCTCCAACAATGGACTCGTTCGATAACTGCTACTGTTGTGCTCAGTCAAACGCACCAATCTCACGAAAATATTGCTCAATAAATACTTTGTACACGCAAACAACAATATTGTACACTCAGTGATACGAGGGCATGTTATCAAACTAACTATTCAAAACTTATCAGAAAGCATTTTAGAAATAAATATGTGTTTAGATAGTTCTTACTTTAAAAAGTCAATCGCAAATGATAAAATTAATAAAAATCTTGACGGAAGTTACGATACCAACGTTAAAAGTTTATCGTTGTACATTATTTCTTTATTACAGAGCGAAACCTTTGAAACAGCAGGACTTGGACTCGTGTTTTTGTTATTATAAACTCAAATTGCTTAATCAAGTTAATGAAATATCATTGATTTTATAAAAAATGTAATCGTTACATAAATGTAAAAAAGTGAGTGTGTAAATTTAATTGTTAATTGTATTTAATATTATAGGGCACTATATTCCATTTATTTTAATACGATATACGATATTATGCATTACAAAATTTAACCCGTTTAATTTGAGTCTGTCCAAATATATGTGCGATTTAGATGAAAAAGAGGATAACATTTCATTTCATTTTACTACATAAACAAATGCAATTTTAAAACTATTTTTAAATATAAAACCATTTACGTAAAAAAGGATCACAATGTCATGATCATAATTTAAACTAAAAAGTTAATCTCTGTTTATAGTTTTATGTATATTATTGATACAACAACAGATCTTCTTGGTCTTAAAGTAATGCATAAACACAATCGGTGTAATTTAAGAAATATGATATTATGTAAGTTTACGTCAAAAACAAGCAGTTAATGAAACTATTCAATACATGCCTATGACAATTCGTACTCAAAATCGACTCCACAACAATAGTTCAGTACTACCATATAAACTTGATCTATCCCCTCTCTGTATTCTCTGAAATATGTACTCAAAAAGGACTTGCTCAGAAGTTTCTAGAGATCTTGTAAAACTGGCCGTGTGGCATAAGCCAACTATTCAATGTTATGTTATTCAAATCCGGTGATGGATCACAATTTTGGAGAACATTGTATGAAAACAAATGGTATAGAATAAAGCAGTGAATGTGGTGTATGACAGGCTTTGTTTATCAGAAGTGGAGTTACGTCAGTATACTCGTGAGAATAGATTTCGAAAATTGTACGTCTTTAATATTGTATAGACATAATTATATCTGTATTTAGGTAGTGGATAATTAGAATATTTTAATGATATACATGGAAATTCTGTCTTGGCGTATTAGTCTTATTATTTCTTGGGCTACTGTTGTGATTTTATAGTATTGAATATTTTAATATACCTTTTCACAGACACATATTAATCTAGATTATTTATGACACTACAATATACATATAAAAATACAAGTTTTCATTGGACAAATACAATTATATCACTGACGTAATCTCTTTATATTTTATGCCAGTTGTGTTTCTACAATATAGCTTAAAGTTAGATATTCTTTGTTTGAATAACAAAACGATTTTTATTCGAACAGAAGTTCGACTTTTAAATTCAAATATTTGAACCGAATTAACCTGAAAACGGACTCATGGCAGACGTAGTACACCTGCTGGTACACCTGATGGTAAATCGTCACCATCGCGCATAGAAATTGGCGTCGTAAGAAATAATACCCGTTTCTTACAACACCAATGAGCAGCAGCCAACCTTAGGAACTACGTAACTACTGTATTTACACTGGCTTAATCACCCGTCAAACTCAACAATACTGAGTAATGCTGTTTGGCCATACAATATGTGATGAGTGGTTACCTACGCAGACACACAATGCTGTACCACCGAGTAAAAGCTTTAACTTAAATAACAAAACAATATTGAAACCTCAAAATTCATCAGATTGAGAAATACAAAAACTTACCGGAAGTTGGAGATAATTTAGCCATTTTTAGTGTAGGCACAGAAAAATTGAGTGTAATGACTTGTTACTCTTGTGTGATGCATAATTTTGTTATTACTTACGTTAAAACTTAGAATGGATTTTAATAAATTATGATTTTTAAAGGTTGATTATTTTGTTTGCCAAGAATATGTCACTTATGCATACGAAGTATGTTACAATATAGTAATAACGCTAGTAATAAAATAAATTAGTGTTAAATTATAGATTTACATTTAATCAATTCAAAACTAAAATCAACATTGTGACTGACAATGGGTATTCAAGAATATCATAATAGTGCGTGTGGGCACATCGCATTTGCAAACCAAAGAAAATTGTTCGAAAATCAAAATTCACGACAGCATTTATTTATATATCTATATTTATACTTATAAATATCTATATTTCGTGTGTCAATTAAAAAAAAAAACTTTATTGCTTTTTTCTTCTTATATTATCATTATGCCTAATATTATACTATCTGTTACATCATCAGGGTTAACCCATGAACCAAATAAAAAAAAAAATGGTATTGAGATTATATTCGGATATAGTTTCGTTTTTTCTAACGTGTTTATAAGAATTAATCTGATCGATAATAATAATGTTTATAAATTAAATTTATACTTATAAGTAGTTAGGGTAATACTAATGTTACCAATTTTAATTAAATTATATTTCCTGTTATTTAAAAATTATTATAAATATAAGATATTCTCTTATACACAGAATCTCGTAATTTATATTCATTCACCGAGATAATTAAAAAAATATTTAATCTGTCTATCTCTGTATAACAATATCCAAAAACATTGATTTCAACAAAATCAATGGCTTTTAAAGTACTAAGGACTAATAATTATAAAATTTAATCATAAACACGATGAGAAGTTATGCGCTTTACCAGCTTTACCAAGATTTGTGCAGAGATAACTATCCTCCGTTGGTCGGACTATTGGGATCAAAGGGTGACTTTTGACTAGACATGTGAAAATATTGGCGTATGTCTTTGATAAAAATGATGATTTTAAATAAATAATAGGTAAAAATCTACCTAACCCCTTAGGTTCCGTATATCCCGCAATACTGCTCTGCGGGCCCGTGAATTTGCAACGAACTCTTAAAATCTAAGCTAAACAATTTTCAGTCTGAAGTTACTCGTGTTTTATCATGGCCCACCGGAATTGCGTATACATAAAAAACCCCATAATATAGGACGTCATATCGTGAAGCATTGATAACGGAATTGTCAATTAATTACAGGATACGAATTTGAGCGAAACGGGGGTTGGTCGAGACGACTCGTGATGGACGGCGTTAAGGGTCATCCACGTCATAATATGGTATTGATTCGTTTGTATTTTTAAATTGCGCCAGCGTTTGAGTTTGCAAAAAAATTATGAATTCTCTACTTGTACATACTCAAATATATTAATAAATTATATTGAGAAACTTTTACTACGCGGTATCTGTTTTGTTTTTTTTAATACCGTACATAATAGCTTAATCCTCTTAAACAACTTGTCAGGCTGTTCAAAATATAACTCACCTATTATATTATATATGTATATATTTATTGATATATTATAAGTGACTACATTGTTCGATTTGATAATACGAAAATCTGTCAACAATATACATAACGGTAGGGTTACTACATTTGGCTGTTTAATAAAATAATAAATAATAGTCTTTACCGCAACACAGGTTCTTAAACTTTTCAATTAGATTCAGTGTCTAAGAGACTAGATTGTCACAACAGGTTCTAGGTTTGAATTTAAACAAGAATCTCATTTGTCAAGTGCTATTATGTACAGTGGCGTAGCTAGGTGGACAAGGGCCTCGGCGCATAGAAAAATAAACGGGCCCTCACCCCCTCTTTAACTTATATTGCGCTTCAAAATTATAGATAGCAATAAGAATAGGATACAGGATACATTGAGATGAACTTATCATTAGTAGTCTTAATCCATATGTCATCTATATTCAAAGCTTAGTTTAGAGGGCCCCCTGAGCTCCGGGGCCCTGCACCACCTGGCCCTACGATAGCTACGCCACTGATTATGTATACAGCTAATTATGCTCAGTTATTTTTTGTTTGTTTTTTTTTTGCTATTACTCTTCACATTTAAAAAGTATGCTATTCGCTACCAAAGAACTAAAAATGGTCCCAAGTTTAAGCCTTGTGGAATTTTATTAATTGGAACTATGGGTTATCTGAAAAATTACAAACACTATTCCGACCGGTGACTAATTTTGAATGTGACTATTTTTGACAATTCATGCTTTTTCATATTGATTATTTAAATTTAGAGTTATTGTAAAATTTAATGTATATACGACGCACATCATCAGATTTTTTAAGATTATCATGAACACAGACTAGATAATTTTACTTGAGGTATTCATAATACAGATGAACATTATTTACTCTTTCTTTTTTAATTTTAAGTTTCATGTATCAACCCTAACTAGGAACAATGTAGGAAGTTACATAGATCAGGAATTAACAGTCATTGTCCTTGGCACAATAGACCGCGGACGGAGTCGACGTCGCACAATCTAATTAGATAACATTACTATTTCATACATCTAAGTTTGCGATTCATGTATAGATGCAATTCACATGAGAAGCAAAGTTAAATAAGCCTCCATTGTTAAACGTACGTAAGTCACTGTAAAAGTGCAATATATTAGTTAGTTTAGGAACATGTTAATTGTAACTAAAATGAGTTACCTATAATAGGTATCATGTGTCATTTAGAAAACCTCATGTAGAAGTCCTTTACCTTAGGATTGTATGGCCGGTCTGTTCAAAACTAAAGTTACATTGAAATTATTTAAAGTTTCTTTTATATTCTTGCTCAATAACTGCTAAAATTGCAATTATTATTTTTTGCAAACAATTTAGAGGCCTGAACACACATTCTGTAATATTATTATAACTATGACATTATAAAAAAATAGACGTTATTATTTTGTCAACAATACAAACTTTTTTTTTAACTTTGAGAGATGTGCGTAGTAATAATTTTTAATAATTCTCTTGCATATTTTATTTTATTTTCTTGCATAACCATCTTATCCTCATAACAAATTTGATTTCTCTATATCATCAGTAAATTACTCAAAAAAATTGTATTCCAAATTTCACCATCATAGACGGTATATGATGGTGAAATTTGGAATACAATTGAGCCGAGATGGCCCAGTGGTTAGAAGGCGTGCATCTTAACCGATGATTTCGGGTTCAAACCCAGGCAGGCACCACTGAAATTTCATGTGCTTAATTTGTGTTTATAATTCATCTCGTGCTCGGCGGTGAAGGAAAACATCGTGAGGAAACCTGCATGTGTCTAATTTCAACGAAATTCAGCCACATGTGTATTCCGCCAACCCGCATTGGAGCAGCGTGGTGGAATATGCTCCAAACCTTCTCCTCAAAGGGAGAGGAGGCCTTTATCCCAGCAGTGGGACATTTACGGGCTGCTTATGTAGACGGTATAAAGTAAAATTTATCCAAATTATCCATCCATCTCGAGATCTTTGCTTCTTCTGTAGCTTTTGTCGTAATATGATAATAACTTATTAACCCAAAAATCTGATAGTTAACAAAATACCAACAATTAATTCTCCTTGGACAATATTCAGCAGAATTAAAACCCCAAAAAAAAGATAACGAAATATATGGATACAGACTGCCTCTATCAAATAAACATCTATAACAAATGATATTAATATATTTGCTTATTTTAAAAATAACTCGAAATAAAGTAACACACAATAACTTGCAAGCTGATATACACACATACGATCGAGCTCTGCCGTATTTCTGGATGTAACAGTAGTCAGTTTCCCCTTCAAAAATGTGTCTAACGCAAATTGAATGTTTGCATTGCACTTCATTTAGAAACTTCCGCGCGCTACAATAATGCTTATCTTAGTTTTCTCTCCATGTATCAATATGTGTACATATGTACGTATATCGCTAAAAGGGACCTTCAAAAAGTATTGTGTTACGTTTTGACTGTTTCAATGTGTATTGTAATTGTATTTTAATTGTAAGGTGACTCCGAAATCAATGTTATCAATATAAGAAAACGTAGAGAAAATATAACTACAATTTTATTATACAAAAGTTTTTGTTAGTTATCTATTTTTGATAAAATAACAAATACAAAAGTATGCCATTTTTCTTTTCTGTAATTTCTATTGTGATGTATTTTAATAATGAAAGTGTTACCAGCCTGCTTCGCTCAGCTTTAATAAAAGTTTAGTAATGATTTTTATGAAAAATTCAAAAGTTATTTATGTTGTAATTTGTGATATCGACTCTAATGTTATTTTTTCAGAATTATTCCATCAATTAGAACGTGATTACGTAGTTGACATTCGAACATATAAACTTTCATATTTGTAATATTATAATATCCTGCTTTCTATTTTAGAGTACAATAATATTTTCATTTAAAATAAATACATAGAATTTCACGTCTCCTACAGTTCATAAATTCCCCAATAATTAGTAATTTATTTCCGACTGACAATAACCTGCAGTCTCGCCGCTCCAGCGATCGTATTCACTCGCGGTCACTTTAACTACCGTAATGTGCGGGCCCTTTATACTGGGAGACAGCAGTTTTGTTCGTCTTTGTATGATATAAATGTTATAATGGGATATTTCATTTCGACTTTCGGTGCTGTTTGAAGATAAGATGAAACTTTTATAATATGATTAAATCATAACAAAAGTAACTTAGCTTCTTATTAGAGACATTTTTAAGAAGTACTAACTAATAAAAAAATATATAACTTATTTTTCCTTACACTTCTTTTAGAGTAGACATAAAAAGCAAGGAGTCATGAGTCATGTATAAAGAAACGATTCGCAAATTCTATAGTGACTTAATTAGAGGTCATCAGATGAGGTAGGCATTTACCAAACCTAAGTAATGATTGAGATGAAACAATAATACATGTTCTTTTAATTAAATTCCATGAAAAATAGAGGAGGAGTGAAGAGAATACTACACATGACATGTTGTCATGAGTAGTATTCTTTAAAAATTACCAATTTAAGTTTCCTGATGGAAACATGTAGAACTATTACAATAAGTTATCCTTTGGATTATCATAAGTACAAATGAGACCAAATGTAAACAAAAACAAATGTATGTGAATAAATATAAGATTCACATGTAATTTACAGTCAGCATTACAAATAATGTCATTAAATAGACTATTAGAAACTGATTTCTTTGTTTAAAACAAATGACTACGATATTCTATGGATAACTGCTTATCCGCTTAGTCGATGTGAATAGACGCGGGCGTGTGCGTCGCAACTTGCAGAATATACGGCACCGCAGAGTTCTTTTGTCACGATTATCGTGGAAAATCCGATCGGGGGAAGTGTGGCGGTTGCTTTCAACGGCAAACTGCATTATGAGTTATCTGAGCCGCTGCGCCGACTATATTATATACTCGAGTTTTGTGTAACTAACTTGTACTGTCCAAGTCTCTAGTTCTCGATGAATATTGCATGATAGTTGCTATCAGATTGTCAATAAAATATTTTGTAATAAATATTCATTGTATACTGTTATAGGCACTTAGCTAACATAAAGAAATTTCAAAATTATTTTCATACATTGAATAAAGAAAGAAGAAACACCTCTAAGAACCACTCTTTTAAATCTATAATAATGATCATATCTAAAAATGCGTTCCCACTACAGTAATTGTCATTTTTAATCTTTGCAACTGTCTATAATTCTGCAAAAATGTCACCAACATCTACTATTTTTATAATTAACATAAGTTTACTACTATTTTTTTTGTCTTTGATACATTTTGGCAACACAAAAGTTATCAATTTAAATTTGGTAGAGACCAATTAAAACCTTTAACTTGTTAGATACAATTGAATATTTTAAATTAAAACTTCACAAATAACACTTCAACAATTTTTGTTATTTTGTTTTTATTTACTGATTAGCTGTTTATTAAAATTACATTACAAATTTAACCACCAGAACACCCATAAGCGATTAATGGTATAGAGTTCGCAACTTCATTCTCTGATTATAATCCATTGAAAATATCCATAAAAGTCGAACATTACCCAAAACAAAGGAGGGGAGGGCCGGGTATTAGGTGCTGCGCCGCCATTGAACAACTTTTGTTCCATTGTGTGTCCACTAGAGGGAGGCCGAACACAAAGACACGGCTCAGACATAGACCGAAATTCATCAGCAACACGATTGTTTGCTACATAAAGGATGCCATTGTCGACAAATATGATATAGTAATACAATGTGGATGCTCTAATTAGAACGAAGAACTTTGCTGAAACAGTGGACGGTATAATAGAAAGTTTGAGTGAGATTATCTCATTGTTTTATTAAAGTAAAAGATAACGATGATATTGATGGAATATTTACGTGCAAGTACATAACTAAATTAAAATTAATCTGATTTCATTTGATTGCATTCTTTTAAGACTTTAAAACGGGTACCTTTAAGCCACTTAACTGTTATGGTATAATTTGGTCGATCACATTGTCTGTTGTAGAACGGGCTATGAGTGTGTAATGTGATGTACAAACACCTCTTTCCATAACGATCTACATAGCACCAAGCATCCCTCGGTCATGTGCCGAAGTGATTCCCGATCACAATGCCTCGAACTTTCCCTTTTTTCGTATTTGAACTCACTTAAACCGACCGCGATTTGCGGTTTTCTCCCTTTTGTTTACCCTATTTGCTTGCGACGTCCTTTCATATTCGCATGGACTTGAGTGATGTTATTATTGTATCGTTTTACAAAACTCTGGGGTTTCTTTTCGTTTTATTATTCTATATCTCAAATAAAAACGTGTTTTGCATTAAAATGGTTACACAATTTTGTAATAAATGTATTTTTTTATTAACCTAACTATAAATGAGATATTTCTTTTTACTTTCCCGTTAAACGCCACTTAATTTGCCTGCATTTGATTCTTATTAGGGAAACCTATCCAAACCATTCTCTGGTGCTATAATAGGGGGTGTTTATTTCCGAATATAATAAATGCTGGCTAGGGAAACAGTTATTTATCTTATATTGAATTATCTTAAATTGAATTAATAAGTATTTAAAATCAATTTTGGGTCAATAAAGAGTTATTGAGATTTTTTATCGAGTAAATCTTAGTAAAGGTTTACATCCGTATCTACGAAAGCATGTTTAATGTCATTGGTTAAAACTTGGTGTTAAGGCTTTGTTCAAGCCCGTCTGGGTATGCAGACACAATATATAGTATTGTTGTGTTCCGGTTTGAAAGCTTAAATGAGCTAGTGTGACAGGTACAAGGGATATAACATCTTAGTTCTCAAGGTTGGTGGCGCATATGAGAAGTGATTAATATATCTAGCAGCAATGTGTATGGATATGGACTTACCATCAGGTGGCCCTTTTGCACGTCTGCCTTATAGCGAAAAAAAGAACCTTAACACATCCCGATCGTGACGAATTTTCCTTTCCATCGAGTCTTTAGAGTAATGGAGATAATGCCCTTGATTTTGCGCATAAAATTGTACACTAAGATATATATTGAGCTAGTCATAATATGTCATTACAATATTTAGTAAAACCTTTATCATTGTTTACATAACCAGTGGGATTCTGTAAGTATTCAATTCGTTTTCACTAGTGAAATATTGAAAACCAACTTACGACGATATACCATTTTGATAAGTGTATCCTATAAAATTTATAATTATTATACTCGTAGTCAGTCACATATCACATTCTGAGATTTCACGCTCGTATTCTGCGGCGAGTCTCGAGTTTCTTCTTATAGAATACCTATGCTGCATAAAATTGTATTTGTGTTAGACAATCAGTTTAATGAGGAAGATTAATTACTTTACGCTACAACAAGAGCAACAACTCTCGTCTCTTAAGCATTATAAAAAAAAAAAAAACGTTTTTTTTCATGTAAGGAATTTTTACCATGTACATCTTTTTGAAAGTACATTTTTTTATTTTATTTTTGCATATGACTACAAATCTATTTGCGTGTGAAAGAATTGTAATATCGTTTCCAAGCCACACTATTATAAATAGAATAATAAATATATGTTTACACTTTTATTGAATTCCATTCAATGATATGTTTTAAATGGTAAAATAAAAATTGAACTTTTGTACTGATTTTTTTTATGAAGGGCGGGTTTCCGAATCGCACCAGCGTTTGTTTTGCCCCTATACATCTCGACAGTAAAACTATAAAGTTGGCAATTTTGGTACTTTTTATGTTATTGCAATTACCACGTAGTGGTCCTAATTGTCAACCAAAACTATGGCAATAGTTTCTTTAGATCGTGAGTGTACACTACCACATAAAATATCAGTACAATAGTATCTACATATTTAATATCTTCTCATTTTCTATACTTCTGTATTGTATACTAGTTTCGGGCCACGTTATCTCCCGTGTGTTAGGTGTTTGGTAGATTTTTTGGAAGAAAAAGCCACAAATGTGCTATACTATAATCTATCTCTTTGCCAAATTTATTCAGACCCGTTCAGCCGTTCTGGCGTGATGGAGTAATCCAATATTTCGCATTTATAATATTACGAAGATAGCTAATAATATAATGGTCAATTTATGTAAATATATACAAATAAACATTGCCTTTATGTAAATTGTTCAAATCGTGTATTGATTACTATAAAAAATATAAAGTATTTTATCAATATCATCTTCATTTCTTTTAGAAATACCTAAATATACAATACAATAGTTGATATTATGTACGTTTACATAAAACGTAACAGCAAATCAATCAATCAATATGCTTAATTTGTATATAATACATCTCTTTCTTGGATGTCAAGAAAAACATGAATGTCACATATGATGGATACATGCGACCTGCAATTTACCAGCGTGGTGTAGTATACTTCTCCTCGCAACGATCGGCATTCTTATTCATGCATCGGGACATCCACAGACAATTACTTTGCTTATAATAAAGCACCCTGAAAACATTTATAAATTACGAGCGTCATCTTCGATACAAGAGATCCCCATATCTTAATACAAAGAATAGGGTTGTCATCATGCCTAATCTAGCATCGCTTGTCATTCAAACCATTGTGTCTCATCGCTAAGCTATTGTTTAGGATATTTGATAAAACGGCTCTGGCTGTTTTCCAACTGGTGGAAATGTGTCCCTTCGTAATTTAAAGTTAAGAGTATGTCAGAAAACGCATTGAGTGCATGATAATCATTCTTAGATTTACATACAATAAAAATATTGATTTATAAATATTTTTCATTGGCCAATGTTTATACTCGCTATCAGTCTATTCCGCCACTAGACGATTTCATTTGCCCAAAGGTTGCTTGGAAGAGAATGAGCTTTAGCGACAATGCTGTATTTTGTAACATCTGCTATTTGGTTCCATTATAATTGTTTTGCCGTCATGAATATTATTATTATTAGGTTTATTTGTCTTAATCTTTCTACGATTTAGAACAACTTTAGGTAACCAGGGACAGACTAACCATTTCGTAACCAACACAATGTAATTCACAGAGCCATTATTTTTATTCCCTACCACAACGCAATTGTCTTTATAATTACGATTTCCTTTTGCTATATAACAATTAACAATTTTATTAGGAAAAAAGAACAGCTTTGTCCTAATTTTTTGCCCCTGCACTATGTGCCTACTCTGCTGCCTTATGGATAATCCGGCCATGTATATAACTGATCTATTTCTATATATATTTTTGCATTAGCAGCCTGTAAATTTTCCCACTGCTGGGCTTAAAGGCCTCCTCTCCCTTTGAGGAGAAGGTTTGGAGCATATTCCACCACGCTGCTCCAAGGCAGAATTTCGTTGAAATTAGACACATGCAGGTTTCCTCACGATGTTTTCCTACACCGCCGAGCACGAGATAAATTATAAACACAAATTAAGCACATGAAAATTCATTTGTGCCTGCCTGGGTTTGAACCCGAAATCATCGGTTAAGATGCACGCGTTCTAACTACTGGGCCATCTCGGCTCATATATATAAATATATTAGTTATAACTACTACAGTGATAGTAGATTAGTTATAACTATCTCGTTTGGGTATATTATTATATAACAGTAGAGGCGGTGTTCCGGCTCTCGTAAGTTGTTGGCTTATTTAAAACGAATTGAGGTTATTAGTGATGAGATAATAGTAAAAATTGAAAAGATACTTAGTAATACATATATGTGATGATTTTATTGTAGAATTTTTACGTTAATCAGATTGGTTACCTTGTTGAATTTAATAACTATAGGTACTCAATAATTTAATTTTACTGCAAATTTTATAAGCATTTTATTTTTAATTTCGTCGACAATTATTTTTAAAATTTTCCTAAAGTTTTATTTCACATAAACGTTATATTATTTCTGAAGATAGAAAACATTCATATCTACACTTTGAAACTTATTTAAGTTACGGCCATACGGAATACAATTACTGTGGCGTGGATTGCGTGAGTTCTATACCCCAAAAAACGACACCCCTCAAACTGACAACAGTTCAATGCTGTATTGCATTAATACTGTTAAATTATCCTAGAAAAAAATGCAATAAAGCCCTTTGTCCACAAAAAATATAATCTGGTGTCTATTTAAAGGGCTTATATTAATTTTATAAGGGTCGTATTCACGAAATACATAGGTTTTCCTCTATTGATTACTAGATGCAATGTTTTTAATCGTAAATTTTTTTAATGAGGGGCGTTTTCCTTCTTCAGTCCAGCCGTTTTACATTGTAATTCAAACAGTGATTACAAAATTGATTATTTAATAACACAAATAAATATTAAATATTCGTAAAAATAAAAATAAAATAAAAAAAATGTAACTGTGGTGTCAGATAAAATGTTGTAACTGAATTTAAAATCAATTTCATCCAGCCGATTGAACTGATCTATTATAACTTGTTCAAAATGTATTGTTAAAAAATAGTGAATGAATAAACTTAAGGCGTTAAGTTCAGAATGAAAAGAAGTGTAAATATAAAAATGAATGTTATAAATGAGAAAAAAAGTCTCAATTTATATTCACATTCCTCGCCTATAAATTATTGAATTCCGCTGTGTGTCATACTAGTTACTACTCTAAGCGCTTCGAGTGTAAGGTTTGCTTTCTTAGAATAAAAGAGATTTTTATTTTTGTTTTAGAAATAAACAAATTGTTTCTGTATCATCAGCACACGGAATCATTATTTTTATTACTATTTCTTTTAAATCTGAACACAAATATGATGTCATATCTGTGTCGAAACATTCATACTTTTAAGAACATTAAAGGATGCATAAAATTACCAATTCAAAAGTAAACCTATTTATAATACGACTAAATACAAAAGGCAGTTCTTTACACGACACCACATCGGTCTCTTGCCGCATCATGGACACAAAAGCTGCAAAGAATGGCAACTTACAAAGGAGAATGGAAAATAGGTTACACTCTGAAAGGTTGGGTGAAAATTTAAATATTCATGTCAATGTACAACTTAACCACGAAAATGTGAGGTACTTATGATATCTACACGTCCATATATTACCTGCTTAGAAGAAATGAATAATATAACTATAACTTGACATACATATATAGTGATTTATATATATATATATATATATGTTTTATAATTATAAAAATAGCCGCAAAGCCGCAAAGGGTATTTAACTCTTAAATGGACCAAAATATAAATATTACATTAATATATTTAATTACAAACTTAATTATACGTAAGTATATTCTATATACTATATACTACCTACTTTATACCTCTATAGTGTGTATGTGTGCAAGATCGTCTCGGTAGATACCATAACTGATTATATATTCCACCGCCAAGCAGCATACTCTACTGAATATTATTGTGTTTCTGTTTAAAGAGTCGGTGAGCTAGTGTAAGTAGAGGCACAAGTGACGTAAAATGTTAGTTTCTATGGTTGGTGGGACATTCGCGATGTAAGGAATGGTTAAACTTCTTACGGCGCCATTTTCTATGGGCAGTTGTTGGGCACCGCTTACCATCAAGTCTCCCATTTGCTCGTCCGCATATTTGTACCAATTATATAAAAAAGACAACAACTACGTACAATGTTTTATAATGTAAATGTCCTATTGCCGAACGCCTCCAATCCCTTGAGGAGAACGCTTGGCGCTTATTCCAAGACGCTGCTCGAATGAAACCCGCATTCGATGCATAATGGCTTGAAACAATATTAATGTCCAGGTTAGCACCAAAAACTAAAAAAACTATGATTATGTATAATGTAAACATAAATAACGTATTCTGTTAAAAAAAAAAATCGCATACTAAACATGTCCAAAGAAAGTCAAAAAAAGAAAAGTAAATTCTGATGAATCTTTTCATAACAATTTTAGTAAAAAGGTATTTTTTAGAAACTACAGCAGAAAATCATATCAGTTGAGAAACTAAAGAGTAAAAAATAAACAAGACAAGGCTTAATATTATAACATTATCCTCCTTGTGATGTAACGCTGAAATAGAGTATCGTCCACAAAGAGATCCATTCAATAAAGTGGAGATAAATCACAGCCGCGATCGAGCGAACACTTTAAAAGCTGGTTTTAAAACTTCTTTATTAACCTACTTTAAAATCTATGAGAGAGCATCTATTGAAAATATAATTAGCATTTGTTAATAACCTAAATAATATAAATCTAAAATATTATGATATAATTATATATTGTAGTACAATATTATGATCTATTTCGGTTTTATTAAAGGATGTTTATCAAGGAATGAATGACTCGTCGACGACGCGATTTCCACGCGTCCACTTACTGATGGAAAATTAAATAGCGGAACCATTGTTGTGTCGAAACATGTCCGTAAGTGAAATCGAAAAATTTAAATATATATTAATAATTAATATTATTAAGACTATTACGTCTCATTATGAATTATCATTTGCAATTCAATTAAATTAAAAAAATAACTGGATGTTCGATATAATTTACGATTTCGATAAAACGTGTCCTAAACTTAATTTTTCACTTTGACAATTTAATTATACTCTACATGAAGTAACCAACTAAATCTTGTTTTGCCTTCACAAATAATAATATCCAGTCATACTACGTACTATACTACATACGAGTACGCTTATTACTCTGTTCTTTCTATTTGTTTAATGATCTTATGTACAATAAACAAAGTTAAAAAAGACCGTTTTTGAAAAGGTTAGGCGTCAATTGAGTAAAGTGATAATTAATATGAATAATAAGTGTGTACTTCTTCTATGTGAAGACACTGATCGAAGGACCAAGTCCGGATGGATTTCCTGTAATATTACTAAAAACGTGTACCCTTGCTATTTGCCTTTTGCCATTAAATCAGCTTTTTTAATAAATCTCTTGATTGGAAATTAGCCCAGCTACTAGGTACAGAATTCTGGTACTAAGTTTTATTTTATTATAAAATTCAAATATTGCAATTAGTATACCGTCTAAGATGACTAGTAAAGCGTTTGACAAGGTTAGTTACTCAATTATTATTTTTTTTACTCAATATGTTAAAGGAAAAGGAAGAGCACTTATATGGAAGATAAATCATATTTACAAAATATAATTAAATTAGTCGTATTTAAAGGTAAAAAATCGCCGCCAATAAACAATAATTGATTCTGGTGTGATTCAAAACTTGGTCCTCCTTTTCTTTAGTATAAGCTATTCATTAATTATCTTGTTGAAAATATTTTTTGGACTTATGCTAACAATCCACATACATACATCTTCTTTGTAATCACGTACACTAAAAAGAGAAAAAGTATTATCAATTACAAAATTCATAAAGATAAGTACTGTTTGTACTATTTGACGATCAGCCTTAATTTCTACAATCATCACAATAGTAGGAAAAACTTTAAAAATCATGCAGATTCAATTTTCTATACAAAATATTAATACGAGCTTAGCTGGAGTACCGTTTTAATTTGGCCCCCGTGCTATGTTGTACATTCTAATAAGATTGACAGCGTGCAGAAGATTGAGTTGTATTTTACTGCGGTGGTACCTCTAGACAAATCCAATCTTATTCTGGCCGTCTAACAAAGTTGACTAACAAAATGCCTAGTGTTAGCGAGTAACCCTAGCCTCCAAAACAGCTTTATGATATTTGATTTTATACAATTAATTATATCACATTATTATTACATAATATAATTAATATAACCGAAACTATTAAATTTACATTATTATAAATATGTAAAACTTTAATTAATCTTATTTTATATGGCATAATATTTAATACTAGTATATAATATGATTTCTTTATTTTAAAAGATTGATCTGTCAAGGAAAATAAACAGACTATTGCGAGGCATTGTTAAGTATATATGTTGGAGCATTATTATCAAACTTTAATTTATTTTGTCACCCTAATTTACTAAAATTACACTATTATAGAAATTCGTCTTCAAAGACTGGGTTTGTTGATCCTACGTAAAGTGCTACATACTAATTTACTATCCCTGATAAATATTGAATACTAGACACAAATGACCTTTATTTTTCATTTGTAAAAATAACAACTTGTATTAAACTTTATAGGAATTTGTAATGCGTATATAATGAAATTACTGATATTATATATTTTTAAGTCACGTTTCTCATTAAAGTGAATAAAATATTAAAGTGAAATAAGAAAATTTTAATAAGAATAAGATTTATATATGAAAATATATTGTTGGCGCAACCTTCTTTTTCATACCTATGTGTAAAATTTCAATTGTGGTTGTGTCAAGAACTAGTTCTACTTGATAGCATGGCATCAAACAGATGTTATTCTATCAAATAGAACGACAATTAGATATGCAATAATAAAAAAGGTAAGTAAAATATAATTTGTTGTGTTTGACAAACAAGATAAATACGACCGGCTTCAACAAGTTGCCCGTACGTAGGCTTAAACTAAAAATTTAAGAATAATACACCTATGCGGGTGGGTTTTGTTTCTTTGTATTTATATATGACAACCCTCAACTGACAATCTATTCAATAGAGACACAATTATCAAAAACAATTTTAAATCAATCAATATTGATTTAAAGTGCAAAGCGTAATTGCATTTTTATTTATAAATCATAAATGTCATAATTTTAAAATTATTATAATGATGAAACCACATTAATTAGTTAAGATTGAATATGGTTTAAGTAAATATGTTATCACTATCGCTAATAAATCACTAAAATCCCAATGCCATAACACTGCCTGCCTGCATACTTGTGCAGCACCCTTAATAGCAACATTATTAGGTTCAATTAACAAAATTGAATAAACAACACTATTATCGCTGGTAGTGTTTAAAATAAGGCTCTTAAGGCTCTTTGCTTGCACTTACATCTTAATAAAAACACTTCCACATTCACAAAATCATCCTATTTACTGATGTATGACAATATAGGGATGTATGATAATAGATCGCACCCGCCCGGCTTCGCACGGGTGCGATCTATTAATACCGAAAATGATATGATATTGGTAAATATAATTTATAACCCTGAGTGCTAATGTGTGTTATACACACATTAGCACTCGGGAATAATGTAGCTTTCAATTAGTGAAAAAAAAATTCAGAGATTACTTCCTACATACAAACAAACAAATTTTACCTCTTTCCAATATTAGTATACGTATACGATTATAAAGCTATTTAGTACGTTATTTTGATAAAACGATAAAATTTCCTTTCTTAAAAAAAGCGTTAATAAGGTTTATATAAAAGACCTTTGTAAAGAAACAAAATCGGGTTTCAAACATTATTAAGAGACGAGTGATCGGCACTCTGATGAATTTCGGTTTATGTTCAACGCCGTAGAGTCTTTGTGGCTCTTTCAGCAACACAATAGGGACAAAAGTTATTCAACGACAATGCGAGCACCAAATACCGATCGTCCAGCCCCCTACCCCCTCCTTTCCAGTAGGTGCCTAACCATTGTTTACTTTAATACTCTTCTTTTATGTATATTATCGATAGAACCATCAATGTAATCGCGAAATTGAATAAGCGAACTGAAAAAGGTTAAAACAGTATCACTGATACAGTTCTTATTTATCTTCCCTATTACTTTTGTTGTTACCTTTAATAGTAAGATTATGATGTTTTATAAATATTACCTTCGTTATTGCCTAGTCTAATAAATATATATCGCAATTTATAAAAAGCTAATAATTATAGAGAGCGTTTATTAAACAATAACTATCAATCAATGAAACAAAATAAACCTTCACCTTACTTCATATAAGCCACCTTAAGAGCGTGTCACTTTTATTTTCTCCGTTGGGTATCTTAACTCTTTACAGTTCCACAGTTTTGAACAAAGCCGTGTCGAGATTATATCATGCTTAACAATATTTCGTCAGTTACTATTCACGACGGCGGCCCGTTACAAAAAGCCTGAACGTTCCTACAAAAGCTGCAAAGAATGAATGGGTGTGGGTGGTGGGGGTATGTCGATTCAATAGGAGAAAAGAGGGATGTGTAGTTACGTAAGTATGTTTTGTGGTGCGTGCTGGGGAAAGAGTGAAGGAAGCTATTTTAAAAAAATATGAACTGTTTAAATATTAACATTCGTAAGGTGTTTTACGAAGCTGTTTCACAGTTATGGATATGCTCAACGGTGGATGTGTTGACTGCTACCCTTGACAAGGTCCATTTAAAATCCTTTATGATACTTTTGCGCTTTGTCAAAAGCTTTACGTTTTGCCTACACACACATACAGAAAAGCAATAGTTGATATGTGGTATTATTTTTAAATGATTGCGATGTATTTGTATCAGACATAAAATTTAAAAGAAAAACAATTCTTGAAAATGTCGATGTTTTCTTCTGGCCAACGAATCGCAATTTTTTTAATTGCTATTGTAAGTAGGCATTAATTTTTTGACTACTACCCCATACCCCATTTACCTTCTGTTGCGTCATTAGCGTTTTAAATTGTTAGATTTCACAACTACAAGCTAACTTACATAGTAACACTAGACTATTACATTTTCAAATAAGCATGACTAATGAGTTCTTAACAAGTAAATAGCAGGTTCTTTTTAGTAGTCCCTCCGACGCGGGGCTATACAAAAGTCGTATACTGGCGGTTTCACGAACAACTTTGAGTGTGACCCCACAAAGCTGTGGAACGTCATTTAAATGCACACGTTTCATTGGCTCTGAATGCTTCAGGGAAGTTGAAAAAGAACGGGCCAATTACGACGCTTTTGTGGCGACGCGACCTCTCGAAGTCTTGAGTGTAACTTTATTTTGTGGGGATCTAAGATTCCTTTCATTTTCGAAATTCGAAAGCCACATATCAAAGACTATCCCAATCAGGAGCGTCAACACAAGTATAATAATTATACTAGTGTGCGTTATTTAAGAAAATATTACTTTAACTTAATATTCCAAATGTAGTGAACTACATTTTAATGAAAAGGCAACTTTTTTACTTTTTAAAAAACTACAGATTTTCTTTCAATGAACTAAAAGTAGGATTTTGCTTAAAATAAAGTAGCAAAGGAACTTGCGATCTATTGGCTGACCGACCGACTGAAGCAAAATCTTTTGCGGTTACCGTTCCGTTTCTTCGCCTTCTTTGAATCGAATTCTTTTGACTGAAAATATAGACGGACTTGGTATTAAAAATAAATACATTATTGCTTTAGACTTTCATTGAACATCTTTCAATGAATGCTTTTATAAGTAAGTAAATAGTGCAGATTTAAGAAAAAAATGAATTCGAATAAAAGGTCATAATTCAATGTAAAAAAATGTTATATATATATTTATTTGTAGAATTGAATGTTTTTTACATTTTTGATACTTTGTAATCATAGTATTCCATTAATTACCATAATTTTACAAAATACATATGCTTAAATATTTGTGCATTACTAATAAATATTATGTATTAATTAGTATTTAAGTTTATGTAATCAATAGTTAGAAGATGAAAGCAATGAAATGCTCCGATAATGAGAACCAAACAGGTGTAACTACTGCGGACAAGCAACCAATCGTGAATGGGTCAGCGTCATCGATTATGAACGGACCTCCGATCAAAATGCATTTATGGCGTTCGGTCGTTCGTTAGCGGGCCGTCAATGCGGCTCGGTCCACCCGCTATAAATTCCGTATTGAGCGGACACACAACAAAGCACGTTTTGTCTTGCAAATGAAAACGCGCACATTTCGCGGTATTGTGCGCGGCTGTTTCGGTGCCCGCCATTATTAACGGCGAACATGAAAGACAAAAGGTTCGTCTGCAGCACTGAGGCTGGCCTAGATAGCAGATTATTGTACTAACACAATAGAAGCGTTAATTCCCCGAGTCTACCATTATTTTGTTGTTTGCAAGTTTATCGCGTCAATCGATTTCATCGCGATCGGCTTTTGTTTTGCTACTGTTGGCGCCATTCAGATGTACACGGTTAAATTGACCAAATTCGTTGTTAATTCCTTGTTATAATTTTATTAAGCATTGAATTTATATAATGCTTACCTAGAAAATATATATTTAAATATATTTTCTATTTTTTTCTTAATATCGTAAAAAAGCATTGCGATATTATTCCTAAAAAAGGTAAGCTTTTGCCGAAATCATAATTTTACTATGTAAACAATATTATTGACATCTTAAACATCATACATACATAACTTTGAAATAGTAAAAAATAGAACAAGAACAGTAACCTAAAATGGTATTTATTGGTGTTAATAGTGTAGCCTCTACTTTAATTTTTTACTCTTATTTTATATAAAAAAGGAAACAAATCGAATACACAAATTGTAAAATATTTTAGATTAACCTACTCTGCACCATTAATAATGTACTCTACATTATTTTGATAATGTAGAGTACATTATCAAAATAATGTGTACGTGCAGAGTAAGTGTTTATGATAAATGTCATGTGCTACGAAGAATAAAAATGGATAATTCATACAAATTACAACAAAATTAAAATTAAAGAATAATCAGACGAAACAAATATATATAATATATTTTACCACCTTTTCATTTAACTCAAATCATGTATTTAAAATCCATTAAATTGAACTATTAACGGATATTTTTATATAACTAATATATTTTTTTTTATAAAAATAGGATATTCTAAAATAAACTCCAATTAATCTTACTAGATTATTTTAAAATACTTACCGCTTAAAGTTATCCACGGCCAAAAATTCCAATATTTCCAATTGGTATCTCACAAACACAACACATTTCCACAACACAAATATAATTCCGATCCACTGATTCCAAAATGATTTGGCGGGAATTCGGTGCCGGCGAAAAAGTTCAAACGGGCTTCGGTCGCTCGGCTTGCAACCAAGCGAACGCCATAAAAGAGAGACTGCGGTAGACTGCGAGCCGGCCGGCGAGTGACGTGCACGATTTTGCCGCGCCGAATCCTTGCGCACTACGCTTTAAATCTGTTTCAACCCCAGTGTAGCCTATATGCATATCAGTGCAAGAGTGCATAACTGATACGAAATCTTAGATAAAAATATCGGATTCAAATTACCAATAACTATAATATACTATTGTTTTCTTTTTGTTTTGTTTGTTCATTATATCTTATTAAGTCATATTCATAGGTTATAACTTTACCATTAAAAGAAGAAAACCACTTCGACGATAACATAAACTAAATGTTATCATGTGTGTAATAGCAAAAGCGTCCTACTCTACAATTAACAAATGAAGAGCCCCTTAGTGCCCACGGCTGGATAACAACGACTCTCCTTTGAAGACTAATTGTAAGATTATTCCACTAAGTTGATCTAGTGCAAGTCACTCAATAAAGACGTCATCATTTTTTTCAATGCACATATGATTACTTACTACCTTACGATATCGACTTTGATCACCGATCACGAGATAAATAATTAGTACGCGCAATACCATCCGCTTAAGATCTCATATCCTATCTAATGAACCTGGCGGTATATAATTGTTATTTTTAGCATTAGCAGCCCGTAAATGTCCCACTGCTGGGATAAAGGCCTCCTCTCCCTTTGAGGAGAAGGTTTGGAGCATATTCCACCACGCTGCTCCAATGCGAGTTGGCGGAATACACATGTGGCAGAATTTCGTTGAAATTAGACACATGCAGATTTCCTCACGATGTTTTCCTTCACCGCCGAGCACGAGATGAATTATAAACACAAATTAAGCACATGAAAATTCAGTGGTGCCTGCCTGGGTTTGAACCCGAAATCATCGGTTAAGATGCACGCGTTCTAACCACTGGGCCATCTCGGCTCATAATTGTTATACAATATTCATATACAATACAATATAATTGTTATATAATATTCATATTAAAGAACATCGAAATTATACTATGTGAATTGTGGTTATTGGTATTCAAATATTGATAAGCGACGAAAAAGCTAAAAATAACATATTAACCTAATAAGAAACATTGCGTTTAAAAAAATAAAAAATATGCTTACAAATTTTGTCAAAGGAAGCATCGAAGACAGCATAAGTTGATATAAGGTGAAAACATTGAGTAATATGTCCGATGACAATGGTGCGAATGCGGCACAAAGCAGCGTAGTGTATTGTGTTATTCCACACAATACACATTGCATACACGAACATAACAAATTTACGTTGCTATACAATAAAACTGTCAAGCAATTAACGGCCTTATATTTAATAAAAATATATTATCGTTAATAAATTATACATTTTACTTTACTATACCAAATTAATTAATTCAATTAATGTCTTTAAAAATTATAATAATAAATAAATTGATTGAATTCTTATTCGAAATAAAAGCGTTTTACGCAATGATATTAAACATATTAGTAAATAGTTCTTACCATACTAAATTATACTATAAAGTACAATGACTTTCTAGTAAAATTTAGTATCTATCTAAATATTATTATTATAATTATTTCACAGCCATTTTTTTTTGCTCGACATTCTTTCAATTATTACTTAAACAATTTATTCTTCGGTAAATAAAAACTACATTCTGAAAAGTATTATACTGATATTTCTTTGTACCTATTGTACACATCTATTGAAACGACCTCATAGCGTTACTACCTACGAGTACATAAACCTACTCGACCATACACTCTAGAGTACAATAGTAGTAGTATGTATTCCGGTCCAAGTCAAGAAAATGAAATACGAGAATAATGCATAATATATCCTATCACATTTTTTGGCTCTTGAGACATTTTATTATTTAGAAAAAAGTAAATAATAAAACTGGTTTAATGTATAGAAACTAACAACCAGCATTCACCATGTGACTGTCTAGAACTACTTCGAGACTTATAACAACAAATTAATTATCGCTGGGTACCATGTGAAACCTTGAAAAGGCTTAACATCCAGTCAAGACCTATTTATGATGTAAAATTTTACAAAAAATCCAATTTTATGATAATAGATAATTCAATAAAATGGTTCTGCTTGACATGAGTGTTCACAGAACCCACACTTCTTGTGAAACCTCATCTTCGACTGGATTTTGGGTGAAAACAGATGCCACTCTTATCTAAGCTCGGCGTGGGTGGTCAGAGTAGTGGTAGCCAGCTGGCTGTTAGGCAACTTCCTAATTGTTTAGCCAGGGATGTAACATCACTGATGTTGAACCGCATTGAGATCCAAGGCCTGAGCTTCTTCGACTCTCACATCCCAGATTCAACTTGATCGACATAAAACAAAATTCTAATAACGAATATTTATTCCAGTACAATATGTAACAGTATTGATAACTGACAAATTAAGCAAAGATTAGGCAAAGTCGTGTCTATAAGATATTATAGTAATTAAATTGTTGACAGTCTTGATTTTTTTTCTCTACATCTCTATATGAAAAATCTATAATCGATCTGACCCGTAATAATTGTAAATATTAATGTCATGTTTCATTTTGTTGTTTGAATTAAAACAAATTTTATATAATGTCATTTCGACATCTGAAAGCTTACAATGAGAGGATATGATTGAATTATATTTAACGTTATCTATGTCCGTACATATAAGTAGACATAAGGTAATACATTCAAAGGAAAAGTTGAAAAGAAATCGTTACCTAGGCACTGAAAATAAATAAGTGTTGAGGAATAAAATAAGTTTCGCGGTCCACCATTGTGCGAGGGACCGCCTTCCAGTCCAAACAGTATTTCTATTGTGTCTGCCATTACCTAGCCCTCTTTTCGCCTTTTGTATTCGCCTCTTCTATTGAAGTGAGACCTTCCCAATGACGCTTTATGGTCGCTTTGAAGTATGCAAGATATATACTTACGTGCTTCCACATAATTCTAAAATATTACGATAACTACAATATTTTCCAGACAATATTGTACTCGATGTGACGTAGCATACGATAAATATTACAAAAAATACAAAGACATATACCTATGACTATTTGTGTGAACTTTATAGTATATGAAAATAACAATTGCAGTTTTTATTACTGAAAAAGTATAATTATTGACTGACGTGACTGACTAACCACATTTCTAGTGACTCAACATAGAGATGGTAGAACATTTTTTTTCATTTATGCAATTACAAATCCTTCATTTAGAAAGGGAAACTCTACATTATTTTATTTATATGTCAGATATAACGATTTTAGAGAATCCCTCCTTATTAGCTTCCCTAATGCTGGGCAAAAAATATGTTGGTGTATTTTGTGATGTTCTTGATAGATATTTTTGCAAAATTTTGTATACATAGGTAATACATTAGTTTTCGTCTTGCATACGTTATTCAGAATATATTAATTGCGCTTTATTATTACTTGTTGTCTTTATTATCTACTAATTGCGCTATATAGTCATTATAAGAGATTCCTACAGAGCATACTCATAGCGTTCTTGCGTACTATTAAATACAATAGATACCTACATAGAACAAATTACAAAAAGATTAAGATATTGACAAGATTACTTTTTTACTAATTTGGTATATTCCTAATAGAATGCGGAAAGATATAATACATACCCGGCCCCTTCCATTCAGTGCACCGCTCGTGGCCCGGCGGAGTTCTCCTCGGAGGGCAAAAGTGATCTCTGCGCGAGGCTATCCCGGTCATCGACTTCCTCGCGGCTGTCTGAATTTGGAAAAAGAGGCCACCGTCTCTCGCGCCTACGGCCTCAGGGTCACGCCCTAGAGTTTAAGGCCCTTATTATTTTAGCCGGAAAGTCGAGACGACGTTTTCGTGGTAACCCCCCGGGGAACTTGACCGGACCGCCGAGAAGAGTCCCTCTATTACTCCCCACAGTAGATCTAAGATCTCCATCAATGGAAGCAACCACGGCCACAATTTGCCCAGCACCATACGGTATTGTCGCCCGAACGGATCCCTGTCCCTCGAGGATCTCGTTCCAGGAGCGGGTATTGGCGTCCGAGATTTCGATGGATTTTGGCAGCTTCTTGGGACAACACATAATATCTGCGTTCGACAATCTCTGTCGTAGCATAGCGACATTAAAATCAGCTCAGCTACAATCACTTGACGTACATAAATATAGTGGTCCTGATGGAATACCAGCTATAGTGCTGAAGAAGGAATTTGTCTCACTCTATCACTTCAGTATTCTGTATGGTAACGGAACGGATCTTAAACAAACTACTGATCTATTACATATAAGGTCACTGTGTAATTAATGATCGACAGTACGGGTCAAAAACTTTCCACGTGTGATCTTCTAGCGTACGTAAGACATCCCTGAGGTGAAGCGATATCTCCCAGGCTTTCAACATAGTCTGACACAGAAGTCATCTCCACATACGGTCTCTTCCATCGCGCATGAAGAAATTTGACAACTCTTATTTTCGAACCACCAAGAAATGGAATTCTCTACCAGCACACGTCATCACGTGTATCCTCATGTAACCTCATATAAAATAAAAAGTCTACTCAATTAAATGCTAATGTCTGATGATCAAAATCATCCTTGAGATGAAGAAAATATAAGAGGCATACATCCATTCTCTGAATTATAAATAATAAATAAAAAAATATTGGACAACATCACATACATTACTCTGTTCCCAATGTAAGTAGCTAAAGCACTTGTGTTATGGAAGTAACGACGGTACCACAAACTGACCCGAGGAAACATAGAAAACTAATTAACTTTTTCTAAATCAACTCGACCGGGAATCGAACCCGGGACCTCGAATTGGCGTACCCATACAAATCGGTGTACACACTAATCGACCACAGAGGTCATCGAATAACTGCGGGTTATTGAAACTGTAAAAAAAAAGCTCAATTACGTCATTTGTTTATTTTTCTCGTTGAGTCCAACAGATGAGTTATAACGGCGAAAAAAATAGGAGACATTTAACTCACTCATTTTTAAGGTTTTGTAAATGGCCTTTTTTCTGTCCTTTACAATTTCATTAATTGAAAGATTAGGTATATACAATATTAATTTAAATAAAGAATAGATTACTAAAAAGTTAGAGCCTGATTTTCGTCGTATTCAAAACAATTGTCATCATAAGAATATAATCGAGTCCTCAACATCGAGTCTAAGAAAGGCCAAAAATCGGCGTACAGTAGAAGATAAGCTGCCGCGTTTAGTCCGGTTCCACCTGAGCAGGGATGCCCAGGCAGCTTTCCGAATTCTGGGGGAGCAATTTTGCGCTCGTCACTGTTCGGGGCAAGCGGAGCAGGCATCATAAGGCATAAGGCCCTTCCACCCTCACTGTGGACTTCTGCAACATAAGGGGACTCAACTCCAAATTAAACGCCGTTCACTTTCACCTGAGACAGCGAAGCCGGCCTTGCTCTTTCTTACCGAGACACATATGCCCTCTCCGGCTGAGAACATTTTTCTTTCCTACCCAGGTTACAAATTGGAATATTCTTTTGTAACACGGGCTGGGGTGTCCCTTTACGGCAGAGATGATATCTGCCTCGGCAGCCTTGACGGGCGGGACCTATCCATTATCTAGCTGCCTGTAAGCTGCGATGACCATCCGCGAAGGTCTCATAGCGGTAATTCCGAGGTGGCACCGGTCTTAGCACGTCTTCTCCGGAAATCCTACGCATTAGCTGTCGTCCCGAACTCCTGAAATACTGCTATATCCGATCCCTAGAAAAGGCAACCACTCAGACTCGTGTAATTATAGGCCATCACCTGTTTGTTTTCCAAAGTAAGATGGATAGCAGCAATTAAGTCCAAGGGAGATGTATTAGCAGCCAGCTTGGACATAGCGAAGGCCTTTGATCACGTATAGCACAAAGCGATTCTAGCTTTCTTCTTTTGGCCTCCCGGGAAATTATGCAACTAGATCACCATCTTTTTGTCAGATCGGAGCATCAAGGTCTTTGCGGACGGTGCATATTTTGACCTAAAATTCGTCAATTCTGGTGTTCCACAAGGCTACGTTTTAGCAACTCCAATTCAACCCAGTCCAATTCAACCTCCAAAAAGACACAAGTTTGCGCGTTAACCGTTAAAGAATCACCATTTTCCGCATCTCCTCGATTTGAGTTCCCATGAGATTCCCATTGCCGTCACAGCTAGTATCGAAGATTGTTTGGATTAATTCCGACTGCTAAATTTCACCTTCGGACATCTCGTCAAATTACGAATGCCTGCCTCGCACAACCACTCTGTGGAACCTTTCGCTGGCAATTTTTTGGAACCGATACGTCTTGGGAACCTTCAAAAAAAGTGCGTTAATATTTCTTAAAGGCCGGCATCACACCTGCAAGCCCCCCGGTGTTGAAGATGTCCATGAGCGGTTAACTTCAGTGAGCCTCCTGTTCGTTTGGCACCTGTAGCACAAAAAATTTAAATAAAAACAAAAAAAGACATGCGTAAATAAAATAGTAAGTACCGCCTTTTTACATAATCGAAAACCCATCAATTGAGAATATATGTATGACTGTATGTATGCTAGCATGGTTGCAGACACTTGACGTTTCTTATGGCACAACATCATTATTAATAAGGTATGTCACATGAGGAAATCAAATAAAAATGTTGCTCACCAGCTTGTTCTTCTCGTTACGTCTGGTTGAATTTTAAGATGTTTTAAAAACTGTTACCCTAAAATTAGTAGTCATCGGTCAATTGTTTTTCCTGCTTTCTTTATTTAAGAGCTACGCCACTGAACTCAACATATGATTACTACAATGGGTTTTATTATTTAAATGGCAATTTTCTATAATTCTTGAAGTCACTCTTCAAGAACAAATCTGAATACATTGCCTACGATCAAATTTCATTTTTTTCCTGTTGCCTAAGGTTTGTCAGGATTTGTTGAGTGAAAAATGTCATGTGATTTTTTAATACTTATTTCAATGATTTATTTAATATCTTTGTCACATTAATTAGAGAACAATTATGTCATTCTTAACATCAAAGCATCTATGCATATATCGATCAAATTAAATAATAAGCTCAAATCTTTTTAAATAATATATTAAGGAATGGCCTTGTAAGTCTTCAAACTTAGGATGCGTTCAGCTTTCGTAGCTAGCTCAATTTGTTTCATGTTTGATTTGATTTTGAAGCTATATCATCTTTTGGCGCGTTAGGAAAAATGATGACGGTAAATTTTTATGATGCACGTGGGTGTTCATAAAGTTTACACGATGAAATTGATTGCTCATCCGCCAATAAAATATCATGGTTCCCAAAACAGTCAATATTACACCTTTTCTTATTTTACAATGTTCATATTATTACAAATAAAGTAAGATTAAACTAAGTTTATCATAAGAATAACTATCATTTTATGTTATAAGTAATTATAATCATACAAATTAAATCATTTCTAATAACGCCGAAGAAGTAGAACTTGTAATATGAGTACCTTTTTTAAACTAAACACGTCACGTGATTTCAATTTTCAATAAAGCTCTGATTTCGTCGTCACATCATCCGAAGTGTTTTTCAAATTTAATTTTCTTTACTATCAATAATACGTAATTTTCTGAATAAAATAATCTTCATTATTAAGAAAACATATATACCATTAAATTTTATAAAATTAATTATTTTTTTATATTACTCTTTGGGCGAAAAAAAATCAAATACTAGCAAGCTGGCGACACTGTGGCATGGTAATTGTCAAAGCGAACGAAGAAATGCGTTTCGGATTTCGATTCTATGTTCGCCATTTTGATGTCGGCGTTTAGTGCCATCATAATGAGCGAGTTTTATTAAATTTCAATAAAATACTATATTCGTGTGTTTTTGACAAAAGTGTATCATCTGCAATTTAAGTCAAGGTAATAAATCTAAATAAGTATATACAAACTATATTTATTGTAATTTTACTTTGTGGATTTATCAAGATGGCCGAAACAAATTAAATACCAATTGTTTGATAATTATAAATGTTTATAATACATTTTCTATCCTTTACAGAAAGTTGTAAAGTTATGGAAACGACCCTGGATGCGTCCTTAGTGGCGCAATCCATAAACTACCATGGGCAGCAATTACAAAAAACGTGGGAGGGCGAACGAGGCGAGGAAGATCTGCCAAAGATTGGCGTAGGACCATTGGATTTTGCAGTGTACCAGTCCAGGCACAAGCATTTAACTTTCCAAGATCGTGGAAAGAGGCTCAAGTTACATCAGTTTATAGCTAAAGAAGCCAATGCATTATTTGATGCATCGTTATTAGAAGAAACTCCATCGTCCTCCAGTTTAGGGGCTGATGCCACTACGCCCGAAGACAGTAAGACATACCTCTTATTACCTACACAACTTTTTATTAAACCATGATTTCATTTATTACCTAATAAGATGATAAGCTCATACTTCCTTTTATGGAAAACATTAAGTTTCACCTCGCCCACGCCCACTATTCTCGAATTTGTGCCATTTAAAAAATAAATTTCTGTTATTCTAATGAAACATATTTTTATATTACAATGTTTCTAATTCTTTTTTTTTCTTTATAGACTTGTTTGCTTTGATGCCACCATTTGAAACATTTTTGAATGTGGACAAATCAGCCAGATTAAGACATTTTTTTGATGTGAGTATATGATTAAAATTCCATAACTATTAATAATAATTATAACAGTTATTATGCACAGAAACTGTAAAAACAATATAATTTTTTAAATGTTTTGTTTACATAGAATGTGAAGACAGGGGAGCTTATCATAGGAGCTGTGATCAACAGAACTGCCTCGGGAATGATGTTGAAGGTTCTTTGTACAGCTGGACCCACTTCTAGATATGTTGCTGATATCAATGTTAAGGTAAACTTTAATGACCAATTATTAAAAACATATTAAAACATAACTATAATAATATGTTAACTTTAACAAAGTGAATATTTGGCAATTAATATATTTCTGTTTAATGTTTCTCATACTTGTCTATTGCCTATTACTTTGAATTGTATTCTATATTATTGGTTGAGATCTTAAATAAGCTATAATACCCATTATGTATTTTTAAAATTAGCATAATATAGCAGAACTGTTAGCCATGGCAAGCAATTTGGCATATGTGAATCTTAAGGTTTATCGAGAGATAGAGATTATTTACTCCTTTGATGGAAATAAGCTCTATAGCTAGTGGCCAATGTCTGGGTATTTTACCCATTAACTAGATATTCTAATGGCCAATAAAAATAATAAATACAGATTTATTGATGTTCATGTAACATTTAATTTTGTCACGTTAATGTAACAAAATTAAATGTCAAAATATTATGCAATATATAATTAGGCTATTATCATGTTTGATATAATCAGTTTCATTACTGTCATGGTAACATTTGCACATCGTGTAAATCAAATTGATTGTTAGGTTGAGTTGTCTACGCAAATTATTTAAAAATCATTGTAATTGAAATCAATTCCATCCTATGCTATTTGAATACAGATATGATTTTTCTATGTAATTTTTTGCATATTTAAAACAAATCCATAATTTTCTTTAGAAATCTAATATCTAGTTAAATTATTGGACCAATATAAAAATATGGAAAAAACTTAATACTATTTTTTCATTTTAATATCATATAGTTCCATAGTCATAGTTTTGGTACATAGATCAAGACTTAAATTAAAACAAATTTTGATGGATATATTTGGATCACATTTTTAAAAGTAGGATTTAAAATGAGCTGCCTCTTTTACAGTATGCTGGCTATGGGGCCAAAGTAAATGTTTGTAGTGTGTTGTAGTGTATCTGTCATTATTCGTTTTTGATAATTACCATGCCATACCACAAATGATGTTCTTTATAAGATACATATTTTAATTTTTGGACACTATTGTGGTTGTGATTGAACATGGATTTGGTTTCGCCTTGGAATTTTTTGTATCCATTTGGTTAAATTTAAACAAACTTGTTATTTGAATTTATTTTATAACAAGCTCTGTTTCGGCGATTTAAGACTTTAATTTCCTTTATACATGGATGAAAACAAATTCTTATAAATTTAAAACATTTATAATTTTGATCTGCTTTTCCCTGTATCAACAACTAAATAAGACTGACAATGATGATTTTCGTAATATTCAATTATTTCGAAGTCAGACACACTTTAAAACAAGTAACCCAAATTAAGCCCAAATTCAGCATTTAATGTAAGGATTAAAAACTGGGACCATGTGACCTGCAGACAATAACAGAAATCATTACAGAAATGAGACTCATGTAATACTGACACTTTAAATAATTGTCTAGTTGTGTTAAGTTTTCATAGCAGTCGTGCAATTAAATCAAAATCCGTTAACATTATGTTTACACATATGTTCATACATACTTTATAAGCGATATCATTATTTTTATATAGTCAAGCCAATATTCTTCAGCCAAGTCAATATTCTTCGGCCCCTTCACGACAAAAGCCTGAATTGTTTTTATTAAAACAAATATTAAACATATAAAATAATAAGTGATTACTTAGAAATGGTTATCTATGTGTGATGTGCTTATTTACATATTCCTACATTTTTATCCTGGATGCAACTTTCAATTAAATCTAAATTATATTCGTAATAAATAAAAACTGAATTCGGTTCAACTATTAGATGCCGGCGACTAGATCCGAACAAACAGTCTATCTAGATATCCTTTAGTTTGGTTGTTGTGTAGGACGCACTCGGGGGCGGAACAGATTAAAATAGAAACAGCAATTATTCGGCAGATTTTTTCACTAGCCTCGAAATGTAGCGCTCGCTGGAACGCTTAAGGAGGTTAAATTAAAATCATAAAGCAATTGCTTTATGATTTTAATTATTATTACTTTTAGGTTCATGGTTTTATGTAGTATATTTTTAAACATATAGCTAGCTTATTAAGCCAACCTGTGTAGCCAAAATTGTAAGTCCACATGAAATTGTGAGCTAGGAAATTTCTTGATGACTACAGAAAGAAAGATCTTCAATAGCATCTATATATAGCCTGTTCCAATGGAAATAGGAAAAAAGATAAACAAAACTTAGATTTACGTATTTCATGCGATTTGCTAATAGACAATATTGTGCACTACTGATTAAAATATATTAAATTTTACTTCCAAAATTCCGATAACAGCTTCGTCGACGTCGATTCATTGTGAATATCATAGATTAATCAAGCTCTCGATCAATGATATCGCGTCAATTTGCTGTCAGATCTTATTTGGCTGGTTGGAATAGAGTATATATCTGTTCACTGATGAAGGCGCACCTCTCCATGCTTAACTATCGGCATGCATTAAGTATGCGATTACTCTTGCTCATAAGTGAGATTTGATGATAGAAATAAAGATATTCATTACAAGAAATTCGCCGCAGTTTTCAGCTTAATTAAATTTTTTGCCACCTTATTATTTATGCTCACAGTGAAGTGAAGTATCAGGTCAAGGTTAACTTCAGGGCCAAACATCACATGCGTTAAAATTTTATCATCTGATTTGGTTTAATCTAAATAAAATAAAAGTGTAATAAAATTAGATTTTCTGAAGGTTATATTTAAATTTTAAATATGCCTTGTGTGACACCTATAAGAATTAATTGATATATTAATGCAATTATTTAAAAGAAATTTATATTGTTCTCAGGCTTTTTTACCTGTGGCAAATATCATACCAGCAGTGGACAAGAAAAATGTGTCAAGAAACTACCTGATGAATGACACTGTGTGCTGTGAAGTTATTGAAGTTATCCCAGACACAGACAAAATGGTGTGCGGCATGAAAGGCGTCACTCGGGGCCCGGACGACCCGCCACCTAAGCCTCCTCTCGGACTCCTCAGCACTGACGATTTTCCACTAATCTACAAGTATGTACTAAATCTTACTACAACATAAGTGAATCACAATTTTGCCACACCTTTGCAGGGTTGTTAATCACATTTTTATCACAATTTTTGTTTTTGTATATCCTTTTAACTGTGAAGATGTCAATAATCACAAAATCAATAATGTCAAAAAAGAAATATTTGTGAAGACATATGCTGATCACTAAAGTTAAGAACTGATTATTTGGAGAAACCTAAAATTATTGACTGCATTTACTATGAAGATAAGAAGACTAAGATGAACAAACTGAAAAAAAGATACAAAAAATTCAGAAATCAATGAAAAATATGTATTTAGCTCTTATGGTGCTTGCCATTATTGGTTCTGTTTTGTGTGTTGTGGTTTATTCATTGGATGTTATTTTTATATTTTCAATGTTAATCAAGCATTGGATAGGAACTTGCAACAAGCTATTATTGTGGATGTTTTCACTGTTTTCTGGTCACTTTTTTCAGTACAGAATTTATACATAACACCAATAGTGACTGATTGCACTAAAATATTGTTTTGAACTTGACAAATTTTTAAAACCTTGGACAATCACGGATGTTATTCATAAGCAGTATTTGGCTTAGCTTTAATAGAGGATATATCTCTGATTTTGCATCAAAATCAATATTTTACTAAAATGGAAAAGGTCAGTACATAAACTCTAGGGACAATTACATTCTGATGTCTGTAAACAGAAATTGTAATTCTGTATTAAACTTATATTTAATATTGCAGCATTAACGCAAACATTGATTGGACTTTAATGTAATCAGCATTTGTCGGATGTTGGCGTTGTTTATTTATTAAAACTGGACTAGCCGTGGCCGTTAATATATTTAAATGATATGAGGCTCCCAAAGACGATACACTAGTTTGACAAGCAGCAGCCGTTTTCTTCATTTAGTACTGGACACTTATGCAGGCTACCAAAGGAAACAGCTTCCTACATTATTTTAGGGTGTTTTTTTCTAGGTGTAGCAACAACCCCCAAGACTCGTTTGTAAAACCTACATTATATTGTGACTGTAGCTGAGACATTTTGCTAATATTAATGTCACATTGTCGAAGCAGCATCACCTAATCTATGATGTTATATTTGTGTGTGAAAGAAATAAAATTCAAGTAAAATAACATTTTTTGAACAGCTTCAAAGGAACAGGTGAGGATGAGTATGTGTGACATTATGACTGACATTAGGATCTATTCTAGAAGTGATTTGTTCAGTTCATTTTGAATCTTCTTACAGTTAAGTAATAGTCGAATGGCTCGCGTCAGAATTGAAAGGATTATGAAAAGAATATTGTGGCAAAACTTCTGTTTTCCTAATTGATTGTTTTTTGACAGGAAAACTATGGAAATGAAAGGAGAAAACTATGAAGCCATATTGGAGAAGAGCCCTGGGTTCAATAATCCAAACTGCGTCCAATACCTCTCTGAACTACTTGGAATTTCCAACATGCACTGCACGAATTTCTCAACATTGAGGTAAAATATTAAAACTTTAAAATTAAAAATATACATGAATTTAAACTTCAAATACAATGCTTCCATTGTACAAATGTATACATTTCACTATAAACAGTGTTCAAAAATTATTTGACAAAATATTTTTAAATAAATAGTCATCATATCTAAAAGACTAAGAAGATTTTTGTGTCAGTATTTCATAATTTAAATAAGGTTGTTTTATATATTAATACAATTTTAATATTTATTTAGGGGAGGTTTTTCAATTACCGATTATGCTGATGAACTTCGTCAAGCTCAAGCAAGCAAGTGGGCATTTAGATCTGTAGCTGAAGGTATTGAACACTTTAAAGCAGGAAGACATTCAGAAGCATTCCAATGTCTTAATAAGGCATTGAGCATAGATCCTAGAAATGTGGAAGGTCTTGTTGCAAGAGGAGCTCTTTATGCAAATAGTGGAACATTTAAGAAGGCCATAGAAGACTTTGAAACTTCTCTTAAGCTGAACCCCAACCATGCAAACGCACGTAAATATTTGGGAGAGACCCTCGTAGCTTTGGGTCGAAGTTATGAAGATGAGAATAAAATAGCAGAAGCACAGAAGGCATATGAAGATTGTCTTGCAATAATACCGTTTCATGAAGAAGCTCAGAATTCATTAGATTTTCTCAAGAGTAAGACATCTACAACAAAGCCATTGATTGAGCCAGCTGAATTACTTTTGCCGGGTTTGACAGGAGCAAAATCATTTGAAATGAAAGAAACATTGAAACAACTGTTAAATTTAACTGAGAAGAAAGAAAAGAAGAAGAAGAAAAAGCGTGGCAAAGGTAAAAAGAAAAGATCAAGCAGCTCTTCGTCATCATCGAGTGATTCATCTAGCTCCAGTTCCTCTTCCGAGTCTTCATCATCATCATCGGATTCAAGTGGTGAGAGTAGTTTTGTTTATTTGTTTAATTAAATAAAGAAGACTTGGTTGCCTAATAGTGAATATCCCTTATACAGTGCAAATTACCATATTCATAATTTATATTAAATACAATTTGAAGGTTATTTACACATATTCTATCTAATTGTTATCAGTTTATAAGTTACCCAATTGAAAGTTGTTTATCTATCTAGTCTTAGAAAAATAATAGGACTGGGTAGATAAGATAAGAATGAGCGTAAAACACAGACTTCTGATGATATTGAAATGGCAAAACTAATGTACTCCCCTCCTTCAATAAAATCCTTTGCAACATGTTTCATCTCTCATTTTATAACAACATATGTACATTATCACACTAATCCTTAATTAACACACTAAAAACTACTTAATAATATTTGCAACTAACATTAACTTAGGTCAGGGACTTGTGACCCATAATATCATAGATACAGAAGTGCATGTTTTCAGAATCAGAAGGGCCAAATCGCAAGAAAAAGCGTCGATCGCAATCAAATAACAAGAGGCAGCGCTCGCTGTCACCGCTCAGCAAGCGCATGGCGATGCTCGGAGACTCGGACTCCGCGTCCCGCACGCACAACTCGCAGTTCAACCACCCCTACGGGTACCAGCCGCCCCCGCCGCCCATTGATGAGCCCAGCAGTGTGACCGTGAGATCGCAGGCCGATATCGACTACGAATTAAAGGTAAACCTTAATTTTTTTCATCAACAATGAAAATAAAAATATTTATAAGATGATATTACTACATACCGCTGAAACAACCTAATAAATCTTCAATTTATAAGAATAATCAATTTACGTTTCTTATATAATGAAATATAAGAAACGTAAATTGATTATTCTCCACTATATATATAAATCATTTTATTATATCTACTTTTTTTTTATAATTTTGTATATTTATAAATCAGGTACGAAAGTTCCTTGAAATGACCAAGGAAGATTCTGACTACGAAGAAAAGGTACGCAACTTTTTAGAAGAAACAGCTCAGTATAAACGCAATCGTAAGATGCAGGAATTAGGTCAGCAGACACAGCCGGGAGCTGCTGATCATGACAAGAAGAAGAAGAAAAAGAAAGACAAGTAAGTGATACAAATGGAATCTATATGATGGATACTTGATATAACTAACTATCAAAGCTATTTAAAATTTCAGATTTCAAAGTGTTTGGATATATGTATTATCTCAATTATTTTACACATGATAAAACCTCCATATATCACCTGTACAGCATAAAAAATATTCGTCTACTGACCTACAAGCAATCTAAAAGATCTGGTATCTGTGATTTAGTAAATAAATACACAATTATAATATATTTTAATTGCTTAACAATTTGGTTTTTTAATATGTAAGTAAACATTTTTCATTCGTTCTTTCAATGTTATTAGAAAAAAGAAGAAAGAGTCGAAACGGAAACGAAAGGAGCAAGAGAGAGAAGAAAAGAGAAAAGCGAAGTTGGCGCGAATGTCTAACAACTCTGAATATAATCTTCGTGACTTAGAGAATATTGGTGACAAAAAACTGAGGGATGCAATAAGGTACACAAATAATAAAAATAATTTGAGTAATCTTTTTAACGAATTATAAATATTTATATAATAATCATGTACAAATTACAGGAAGGAATTAAAAGGGAAATCGAAGAGAGACCTAAGTTCAGAAGGAGAATATGAGCGAAAACAAACCGAAAAAAGGTAAAAAACCAATACAATAATAGACTATAACTTATTAATGAATAGAATATTAATAATGAAAGACGCAAGTTACCAAATCATTGTTTCCTGTTCATACTGTCCTCAGTTATTGCTTATAGAACTGTAATAGATTGATTCGTAATTTACTTGTTACATAGCCGGATATTAGATGACATGGACGGCTTAAAAGAGCTGGAATCAAAACTCAGCGCATACCACGTAATGGTAGAAAAGGAAGTTCTGGGCAAACGAGACGGGCGCAGTTCGGCGAGCCCCATCGACCAAGCACCGCCGCCGCCGCTCGAGAAACCAAAATGGAAGATGTCTATGAACGCTGTTAAGGAACCGTGAGTGATAGGCATTTCATTTGAATATGAAAGCTATAACTGATGACATGTTGTGTAACAAAGTCCTTTCATTAATACTTTCTATAATATAAAATTACTTTAATTATTGATTGTTTTATAATAAATGAATTATTTCAGGGGTGTAAAGAAAAAAGACACTCCAGTACAAAAAGGATATAAAGAGCGCTACGCATTCGAAGATAGTTCCGATGATTCACAAGACGGACGGTCTAAGGTCAGTTGATATATTTAAAACAACTTTTAACTTTATTGCATTGACTGATTTGGTTCGTAATAATAACAATAACCTAGAAACCATTAATTTCATTGGAAGTAAGCTATTCCGTCAGTATCTATTAAAAATCGTTAAGCCTTACACAATGTCACCTCATACGTCCAATTAAGAAGAAAATAAAACCTTTTTTTCCACTCTGTATAATAATATCGATTATTCTTTGCAAAAATATTAAAGATATACAGATATGACTAGAAGCTGCAAATTGTTATATATTACGAAAATAATAAATATAAAAACAGATTTATCAGATTGTGTTTTCGTTTTAGCCATCTCCTTCGAGCGGCGACAAGAACGTGTCGGTGAGGCGCGCAATGGCTATGAAGGAGCCGCCTCCGCTGCCGTCCGCGCCGCCGCCCAAGGCCGGCCGCGAGCCCGACCCGCCCGGCACCGAGCCCTCGCACGCGCACCAGCACTCGCACCAGCAGCACCAGTCGCACACCTCGCACGCGCCGGTAACTAATGTACTATACCCAATTCCATAAACAATATAGTAGACATTCATTATATAGCATCTATGACTCCAGACATTCAGTGCATACTATTAAGAACATCTCAGCAGGAATCATAAGCAGTTCATGATTTGTTTTTTCCTTTATTGTTAGCTTTAGAGTAATATTATAGCAATTAAATTAACGTATATAAAATGATATAAGAAATGCTTGGTTCTTTTAAATTTGTTTTATAATATTTGCTATTTGAATGATGTGAATTAGATTTGCTAGAAAAATGAGAACTAAAGGGAATAACTAACGACTTTTAAGAAATTATTAGGAATACAGATATAATCATAATTACTGTATCAAAAAAAAATCGGTACACTGCATTACTTAACTAATTTCTTATTAACAATAACTGCAAAGCGACTAAATGAACCTTGCTGCGCTGCTGGACACTTTCAGTTTGATATTCTGCGCATTGACGACATTGATCCACCTAGATATTGTGTGGCGCATATTATTCACAGTTATTAGACAATTATTCTTTTCAAAGTTTATTAAGCCAAACAAAAAATATTAAACTTAAGACAAATTTCTTTTATGCAGCCTGTCCGCAAAGGAAATATTGTCCTGGACAAATTCGGTTCATTCCGACTCGCGCAAGAGGGCGAAACACCAGTCTCAGTTGGTGACGGTCGACCTGAACAGTTTGTAACACGGATCAAGCCACCTACACCATCTGGTCGCAGACCGAGATCGCCCCCCTCGCCGCGAAGACATTCTTCTAACTCATCAGATGAAGATCGTCGTTCACCTAAACGATCTAGAAGCAGGTTTGTAAAGATACTGTAAATTTGTTTAAAAATGAGTGGCACAACTGTAATATTATATAAATAATAACTACGCCATGATCGTCACAAAATTTCATAATTAATTTTATATTTAAATAATTTAATTTATATTTTATTAATCTCGTTGGTCTAGTAGCTAAAGTGAAGAGTTCTAATTCGGTTTAAAGAAATTCACAATACAAACTCGTGCAAATTGCCTTTCACAGAAACAGAAGCACGAAAATAAAAACAATCACGTGTTTTTTCGCATTATAATATATCTTATTGTAGATTTTGTTAATTGACTATTTTATGATATAGGTAAGCAAACGGGCCACCTGATGGTAAGTGGCCACCACCGATTGATCGCGCTGTAAGAAATATTAACCATTTCTTACATCGCCAATGTGCCACAAACTTTGGGAACTAAGATGTTATATCCCTTGTGGCCTGTAGTTACACTAGCTCACTCAACCTTCAATCTGGAACACAACAACACTACCACTAAATAAACTAGTCTTAAAGATTAACTGCCGTAGCGAATGATAATAATTATGTTATAATTGAGTACTTTGTTTACGTATAGGTCTCGTCCCCGCAAGTATCGCTCTCGGTCTGGGTCCCGTTCACGCTCGGGCTCGAGCGCCAGCGGGTCCGTAGCGTCGCGCAGACGCCGCTCCGCTTCGCCGCGCTCGCGCTCGCGCTCGGACGCGAGGAGCTCGTATTATTCGCGAAGCAGATCCCGCTCTCGCTCAGGCTCTAGAGACAGGTGAGCTATGCTACATACAATTATCTCGATAGTTGATATTTTTAATTTCATTAACTACGTTGTTAATTTTAAAGACTGCATACTCTTAATTTTATTTCATGATAGATGTTTTGGATATAAATATTTTATATTTCTCTGTTGTATGCTCAATTGATATATACATTTAGGTTCCGTCGTTTCGGTCGCCGTGGAGGTAACTGGCGTGGTCGCGGTGGTTTCGAACGTGGTACATACTATCGTCCACGCTTCCACACGTACAACGGAGGTGGCAACCGAGGAAGAGGTAGAGGCGGTGGTGATTTTCGTAGAGACGACGGGCGTCGGTTCCAGCCAGAGTGGAGAGATAATCGCTCTAGAGGTGGCAGACCATTCCGACCGAGGCGGGGTGGTGGAGGACGTGGTAGACCATTTAGGTATGTAGACAATATATCTTATGTTAGGCTTAGATCGTGTCTTGTTAAAATAAATTTCAAGTACCATAATATATGATTGTGTAGTTATTTGTTTGAAGTCAAATAATTTAAAAATATATTTTTTATAATAAAGTTTATACAGTTAGCTTGTATGTTAAACCAGCATAACAAATGTTTATTCAATCGCAGGGGTGGCGGTTTTCGTGACTTCCGTGACAGACGCGGCGGAAGATATTCCCGTTCTCGAAGCCCTGATAGAACTCGTAGATCCAGGTCGTACAGCCCTGAAAGACGCGAAAAAGAAAGAGACAGGTTTGTGCTAAGACTTATTAATATATTTCTTATTACTCTAATATTTTAAATATTTATATATATTTATTATTTGTATTGTAGTAAAGCAATACTAGTTTTAACAACATTTTGTTAACTTTGAACACGATAGCCACCGCAGTGAAGGCGAGTACGAAGAAGAAAGATACGTGGACAGGAAGGAGTACGACGGCAAGTGGGCGGATGGAAATGAACCCGAAAGAAACCACGTCGAGGAGAAACAAGAGGAGCAACCGCCCAAGGAGTGAACTGCACCGAAACCAATACAACCACGCACCACCGCCACCTTTCCTAGTTTTAGTTTAAGATGATATATAGTTCCCTTCAATTTAATTTTAAGGGTGCTTCTAATATTAATTATACCCTACTAGTTGTAAATATAGATACGAAAGGTCGTTAACATATGTTGATTTATCATTTAAATTGATACAATAATGCAATTTTGCCTATATTTACTTTAAAATCTGTATGCCTTAAATATAGTTCTAGTAAGAATTTAGTTTAATGTAATCAGTCTATGAATCACTTATATAAGAACCATTCCACATTTAGAATTTAACATTTTTGGGTTTAAGTCTTTTGGACATTTGGTTCTGATTTTGTGTGAAAGTGCAAATTAAATAAATGTTTTCAGTAAATAATTGTTTTTTATTTAACTATATTTCTTCTACCCTAACGATATAACTTCTACCCTTTCAATGAACTAAGGATAATAGTTATCTACGAAAGAAGACAAAAAATAGATTGTTTTAATCTGATGTTTTTTTTTATTCCTTCGATTCAGCCTATGTTCAAATAACGAAATGTTGTTTAGTGTGCAGGAGGTGGTACTATAAGTAATTAGAATACAAATTATGATTAAATTAAACTGCTTTCAATTAATCATATCTATATTTTACTAAAACCCATTTGAAATGGAAAATAAATTGCACTACTTGTTACTGTCACAGATAGGAATGGGGAAGAAATAGGCAAATGATATTTAGATAGACATTATCTTACAACAAGTCTTTAAACTATTCGCGCTTTCGTAATTTGTGTTTAATATATTACCTTATGTTATCACCATTATGAATTGGTTTAAATGAACAGCTTATACCTTAACATACTATCAGCTTTTTGGTTTGAAGGAAAAATTTTCATTTGGACAAACACTGTTTCTCAAACTTTTTGGAGACTCAAGTGTAGAGTGCTTATTTTCACATGAGCACTTGAAATTGTTTTTAATGAAAAAAGATTATAGTTAATATTTATTTTTTTGAAAAAATTTAATGAAATTGGTTCCCAGGGAACAAGGGTAGGACCTAGTGTGAGACATTAAATGCGTTGACAAACTGACCCCGTCTTATATCAGAGAAACAATGTTAAGAGCCGGAACCGCTGCGGAAGAAGCCGAAGCAAACAAATAATCTAAATATTCGTGTCTTTCAAATTATGTTTTTGCCCCACTAGCTGTTGAAACACTTGGACTTTGAAGTAGTAGTGCAAAATGCTTTAATAAAAGTATAACACCTCGCCTTATTGCCTTAGAGTTGGTGTTCATATCTATTATTATCATATATATCAATTGATTAGACGCTTTATTCAAAATAAAAATCACCAAGTAGTAATAAAATTATATTTCATCAATTACATAAGTAAAAAAAAAAGATTTAAATAGTCCATAACTATATTAATTGACTATGTGCGCTTCTTCTTATTTTTATTCTTAGCAGTCTTATTAACAACATTCCAATACCAAAACAATTGCAAGACCAAGGCCCCATTGGCAATTGTTGATACACAGTAAGTGACTATAATAATGAAATCTCCAGTTTCCTGTATCGAAGTGAATATTCTTGCTATACTGCCTCCAAATAGCAACAAGCAAGTAACAGCAGACAGTTGACCAGTACTTCCATTCTTGTAATTTGTAAGAATTTGTATTGACTAAAAATATAAATAAAAAAATATTAAAACATAAAAGTAACCATATATCTTTATATCAAATATTGACACTATACTATTTGTACATTACAAATAAATCATTTTCAATACAACTATGGTGTTGCATTATTTATATTGCATTAGCATATGTTACTGGATGTTTCCTGTACTAAAGGTTTTAACTAGACATAAGAAAATAATTATAGTGAAGAGTGAAACAAAATTGTCCCATTGATGTAATTACATATTTTTTTAAATAATATATTGTCTATACTGGACTACTGGCTCATTTAAACTTTTTTTTACCTATTACTGAATGCATTTTTTGTTTCATTTTTGAGCATCAAAACTTAGGATGTAAGTTATAGGAAGTAAAATAGCTGATGTAAATACAGTTTCCACTAACAGGACAAAATCCAGAATTAAGAAGGACTATATAGAAATGAATACAGAATTAGATTCATTATAATTGGGGAATTGGAATTCAAATAGAAATTGCCTTGTAAAAAATACATTAAACAATTTCAGGTAAATACTAAAAATAATATAAAACTTTAAAATTACCTTTGCTATAACAATAATAGGAACATTAATAGCTTGCATCATCCATAATATATCCTTTGGTGTATACCCACTGACTAGTATAGATACTAGGCCTACATAAGTAGTTAAAAACATTATAGCCTTGCCCGGGGCTCCTCCATAATGCAGCACCAGTGAAGCAATAGCAGCTGTTTGAATAGCAAGGAATGTTCCTTCACCCCATGCACTATAACATAATAAATATATTTATTAATCACATAGTATATAAGAGACAAAAAGTTAAATATACTATTAAATATATACAAAAATTGCAGTACTTACCTAAATGGAAAATTCATAACATAACTATATGCAAAATTTGCTGTTATTGCAAATAACTCCAAGGAAACTCCATAAATGTTAATACCCTCAGCGCTCTTGCTGCCGAGAATCTTCAAAATTTGTGGTACTTTCACCAAAATTGAACCAGCAATTATACCGATACCGAGCCCTTTACTTAATGTTGTTTTGAAGCATGGTTCTAAAACGAAAATTTCAACATCGTATATTTTTAAAATTAAACTTTTTTTAACAGAATTATCGCCATAAAGAAAAACTTACCGTCTAAGAAATTATACTTGACGAAATATTCACTGTAACACTTTTCCGATAAAATCGACAATATTAATCCCTTTAAGAATTCTGCCATTTTTTATAGTATCAATGTTAATAACATTTATTTTTAACGATCAGTATTTCATGTAAAAGTATAAAAAATTACCAAGCAATTGATAAAATGTTTTGAACTTTGATAAGCCAAATTGGCAGGCACTCAGGCAGATAGTAAAATCTTGAATCACTAGAGGTGACGACTGACAACAGTGACACCTGAGTTTTGACGTTGTTACAATGTCGCCACCTCTTGATTTTGTTTTTGTTTATTATAGATCCAAGAAAGCTCATTCCAAAATATAAAGTACTTCAAAAATATTCTTTTTTGTTTTTAAATATAATTAAATTTTTTTTTTCAAAGTGCTATGTAAGTATACCCAGACATTGATATCTTTAAAGTTTTAACATTTAAATTGTTATAACAATAAGTACACACTTAAAGTAAAGGACATTACTTTTCTTATTATTGATAGCCGGTACGGCTTGAAGGGGTAGTAAGCCATTGTAATTAAACACAGATCAAATATTTTCTAAGGTTGGTGGTTAAGTTGGCGATGTAACCCTGTGAATGTTATTGAGTTTAGCATTAAGAAATATTTAAAATTGATTTATGAGGAGCGGTGACCACTACGGTCGGATTAACCATGCCATAATAGGTATCTTTCTACCACAATGTAAGATTATTTTGTAATGACGATGTTTTTTTTAATAGACTACGAATGTATGGATGGTATAACCCGATTCAAAAAGGAAAAATATATTTTTTGACTGAATCATTAATTATTTTCAATTCATTAATAATATATTTTTAATATCTTATTTCCCAATTTATTGCCTACACTGACTAAGGCCGCTAGGCACTTTATTCATTTGGTATTTTTGCCAATTTGCCAACCTAGTTTATAATTTTCCTAACTACTTCCATAAATAAACAAGAGGTTGCATATTAATTGAAAAAATATCCTTCTAAATCTTTATTTTGATGCTTTCAATTTTGATTACAGTGAAATGACATTGTGCTCAAATATGTTATTGAATATAAGTAATGAACGTAAGTAGGTCCTACTTTAAAGAGTGCATGGATTTATGAAATATGAAAGATTAACTCATTTACTCAGTTTAAATGCATGCACGATCTTTATTTTAATGTTCACTAAATAAATGGTTAAAGAAATATCGTGCGAATAAGTTGAATATAAACATTTAGAAAATAAAATCATATTAAATACAAGTTTTGCAGCAAAATTCAACAGTTTACTTTATTAAATAATATTCTAATGATGATGAATATATAAAATCTAATCTAGTTACAATCTAAGATTACGGATATTTTGATACAAAACTTTTATTTTAGACAATTTTGACAAGACCAGTGGAAACATGTCACTGATTTCTAACAACTCTTAAAAGATACCTTTGTTAATAATTTAATTTAGCAGTATATATTTGCATTTTAACAAATATCTATATCTACATAACAACTTTCAAAATATCTAAAACGTTCGGATTCGTAAATGTATTGCTATATAATGTTAATTCAAAGGCCTCTGTCTCAACTATTTCTTATGTTGATATTTTGATTATTATGTTATTTATATAAAAGAATACAATTGATTAACAGAAATGGTCTGCGTTCGCAATTCTACAACTCAAATATGTTATTATTTATGTTGTTATATGATTAAACATTCACCTGAAATATTAGTACTACAAATATAGAAAAAAATCGCAACAGGATTTTTTAATGAATAGCTTTAAATATCGATTGAATTTTATCTATAAAGCTGCTGGTACTGTTAATTATACTGTCTTGTTAATCATATAAGTTTGATTCAACTGAGTTAATTAATAGTTTTATTATAGGCGATCTGGTGCGGCGTGCGTTCTTCTTTTATCGTATCGTTTTGATCGTAATAGTTCTTTACATACATTTTCTACAACCTACATTCTATTTTTTAAGCCAATTAATATCCAAAGTTCTAAATGAGAAGTCGAAGATTATTATGAAACGACGCACGCGCATCTATATTGTCAAACGTGTATGCCTCTATCTGTTATTTCAAGATAATTCTATTGTTTTAGATTTGTTTTTCCAATTAGGTGTAGCATCAATTGAAATATGCCATAAAATAATAATTTATAAAAAACATCAATAATGATAGACAGTTGAGACTAATTATTCATCTTCTTCCGTTTCAGTCATAAGCATGTTTTTAAATATAACAGAATATTTGTCTGTCTGTCTTAAATTTTCCTACTAGAACAACTATCTTCTTGACAAGAAACAGTTTGTTCTTTTATTGTTCTGGAGTATAACAAAATTAAAGTAAATAAAAGAAAACTATGGATAAACTATGTAAAACTTTTCGTGTGGACGGATTTCAATGGAGTTTTAATTTATTTTGCTGTAAATTTTCTATTTTTGCAGTGATTCGAAAGTGTAAAGGAAATAATTCAGTATGAATCAAACCATAAACAAATTAAAATTGGATTGTATTCTGTTATATAATATATATTTGTAAAAAAAATGTATGATACTATAAATAAGATTATTTACTACTTAACATTATCTTGTATTAAAGAATGCTTTAGAAATTATTTACCCTTAAATGTTACTGACATTTTATAAAAGTGGTTGTGTGTGTGTATATTGATAAATATCTAATAAGACTTTTAATTATCAATGTGTGCTTTCAAGCGTTCGAGTTTTATTTCGACTTTCAGTAAGCAAACTCTATATTTGAGAATTGCGCCAAATAGATATAGAATTTCTAACGAATTTGACAGGTCTAAATAATCGCTCTCTCTCTTTCTCTATCTTCCTCTCTTTCTCGTGTGTGATTTTGAAAGGGACAAGTCTTTGTCAAACATGTTAGAGATTCTGTACAAAAAAATCGACATTATGATATATTGACAATACAAAATGTTAAGCCACGCCATCAGTTAACCTAGTTTTTATTTTGTTGTTTTATGAATTAAATGGAATAAGTTTAAATGTCTCTGTTATCATTATTCCTATTATTTTGCAAATTTTTTAAATCAAACCCTAATTACGACACTTGGAAAATTTTGTCTAACACAAGATACATAGAACTTTAACTTGGCAAAAGTTTATTACATATTCACAATACCCATCAGAGAGGCTTCAGTGAAAATGACAGTTTGGGTCTTGAATTATTTTTCCCTAAAATTTTCTTTTGTTCCTCTTTAATTCGTTTTTCTTGTTCTTTTTTAAGTTTTTGTCTTTCTTCATCCATTTTTCTTTGTTCTTCTATCATCGCTAGTCTTTCTTCAGCCTAAACACGAAAAAATATATTTGTTTAAATTTAACTATTTTTATATTTTATTTACTTTAAACTTGTTAAGTCATTGAAATGAACTTTACAAAATAGAAATTCAACTAACCAGCTTGCGTTGGGCTTCCTCTATCTTTCTGTTATTTTCTGCCATGATTTCCTCCAATTCTTTCCTTTTACGAGCTTCTTCCTCCTGTATGATAGAAACATCACATTAATACAATTTTTTAAACAGATTAAGTAGCAACAAATATTAAATAAATATGCAAGAATATATTTATATTGTTTTAAAAAATTTAATGAACATAGAATTTAAAATATTGATGATATATAAAATCATTGTATTTTGTGTAATTTAAATATATCACCTAAGTTTTGTATTGTCCCTACAAAAATTACATGTATGCACAATCTATATGTATGGTACACTGTACAGTTTGAGTCACTACATAGTTTTTTACATACCTATTCAGTGTTCACTGTTATTGTGTCCTACAAATCCTACAACATCATTACTTATATATGATGTTATTATGTAATCTGCCCGAGTATAACATAAACGGTATTGGTTTACAAAAAATAGTTTCAAAAAATACCTTCAGCTGTCAGGCCTGGATCCTCAAGCAGCAACTCCTTAAAATTCTTAGGTCTTCTGGCTCTTGATCAGTCTTCTGACCTGACTTATAGACTACGTGACTGCCAAGGACAGTCAAGTGAACAATTTTAAAATGCTAGCCGGTCACCTTTATGGCATTTACGGTTCAACAGTTCATACAAAAATAATCTGTCTCGGAGGTGCAAATGACATGCATGTTGTTATTGAATACAAAAAATTGTAAAATAAAGTCTTTCTTAATGAGTGAACAATTAAGAATTCAAGAAAAATTCTTGTAAGCACTCGAACTACACCTGACTGGACCTTTAACAGATATGATCGAAAGAATACTTTTATTAGTTTCTTTTGTACATAGTTGGTATAATAAACATTCAACATTATTTGTAGCATGTGTAAGCTGTGAGAACAAATCACATTGTTCCCTCAGTTTTTGTGTCACATGTAAGAGCAATATTGCATTGCTTTTACAGATGACTGAAGGGTACAAAACATAGTTACCTGTCTAGCCATCTCCTCCTGACGTTGCTGTTCTCTTTGCCTTTCTAGTTCCTCCATCATTTCTTTCTCCATCTTTCTTTTTGCCTCTTCGACTCTTTTTGCAACTTCTTGCTCTATTTCATCCTTACGCTTCTCCAGTTCTTCCTCAACCCTCTTCTTTACAAGTAGTTCTATTCTTTTTGCCGCCTCCTCTTCAACTACCTAAAAAACATAATTTTTTTTTAGTAATTTTAGTAGTAGTTAATAGTTAAATGTATTTTACTGTTTAAATTAAGTTTTAATGAAGTAGATACACTATTAATAATTAATAATACAAACATTAAAAACTAGCCAAGTATAGTATATTGGTTTTAAGACCAAGAAAGGAACTTAAAAATGTTACGAAAATATACACTTGGGTAGGTGAATGTTTATATTCGTAAATTAATAAAAAAAATTATAGTTAATAAAATATAGGAACAAATGAATGCAATAACTATATAGATATTGTTAGTTCTAAGCATTGTCACATGACATTTTTCCAACTGCATATTTAAATTTTTGGTTACATTTTAATGTAGTACAATTACCTTTTGTTCTGCTTCTCTAATACGTCTTTGTCTTTCCATTTCTGCAAGCCGATCGACTTCGTCCATTTTACTGCGTCCTTTGGATTTCTTTCTGCTAGTTCTATTTGCATCATAAGAACCGCCACTACTAGATGTCGATGACGCTGAATGCGATCTTTTTCTGCAAATTATGTACGAATTTTAATAATACATATTTTATTAGATTAGAAATAATCAATTTGTCTTTGCATACCTTGATTTGGAACTTCGTTCTCTAGTTTTCTCAGCATGTTTAGAACTTCTACTTCGCGATGAAGAGCGATCTTTCGAACGACTCTTCTTTCTTGAATGTTTGCTACTTTTATGATGTCGTCGTGGTGTTTTACTTCGGGACCTTGATCGACCCATTTTAGAAACTATTCGTTGGTGTAAACTTTAATTAATTTCCAAGATATTGTAAATTTTCATAACACGATTGTTGAAACTCCGATGAACGCATTCCATTTTTTTTTAAGCATTAAGCATAAGCATAAACTTAACTTCAGATAGTTGCACTAGCATAATTTTAATTATTATAAGTAAGCTCTTACTCAATTGCTTATTAAATATTTTTTATAATATTAATATATATTTTCAGCTTTATAATGATCAAATTGTTTATTAAACTTATTAAAGTATGTAATTTCGAAATATTTTTTTGCAATTGATTTATTTGCCTTAAGCTGCGTCTACACTTACTACTACGTATTCGTTTCGTATTGATAAGAGGTAAACCAATCTACATTTTTTTTATACCAACTTAAAATGATACGTTTTTAGAAAAATATTTCCATTAGGTACCGCTTTATTATTATACTATAATATTTATTTACTCAGTGATAAATATGTGCTTGACACTAAAGAACATTTTCTTGTACATTCATTCGATGGTATAGTAAAATGATCAGATCAGATTAAAAGATTTGGCATAAGTGCTTTTGAAAAACTCAAACGAATAGTAAATATTTTTCTTTTATTTTTAAAATATCAGTTAGATATTATAATACGTTATGTATTAATTGAACTTGATCATATTATGATATTATTCTTATCATTGATATGATATCATGGTTGGCGCCGCATTGAAGATGTTATATATACTTTATTATACTTCTTACACTATCCATGTCTGTAGGCGAACTTTCATATGGCTTGAAAACTTTCATATGAAATAAAAATATATGCTTATTATTAATTAACTTATATATGTAAAGAGTGTACTTAAAAATCATTTAATTTATTGAAATACATACATATATTGCGTAAAATCTTATACTTAATAACGAGTATATTCTCTTTCCTTGTCATTAATAAAAGATAAAATTTTTGTAGTAGCATGTAGCACATCTTTGGAAAAGTTTGAAATTTTATAGATTTCGTGTTGATGTATTCGATCAAATTTAGAACAAGAGTAATTTAATAAGTTTTCCATTTTACTCAATTCTACAATACTCCCTTTTCCTGCTGGGCCATCATCTAGTCTACTAAAATTAAAACTATTGTCAATACTTTGAATAGATTTCAGTGGACTCGAGGATTTTCTACATAAATATTTAATGTTCGTTACGCTAGAAATAAGCTGAATTTGATTTGAATGCTGTTGTGAATCTTTTTTGAGAAGGCATTTAGAATTTGAACTGTTTTCTGACGTAATTCTCTCACTTAATTCTCCGAGTTGACCGTTTATAACATCTGTTACGTCTGTTGCCTCTTCGATTCCTGATATAGATTTGGAGATTTTTTCTTCTATCTTATTTAGTAAAACATCATCTTCTTGTGGTTGTTTCATTATTTCATCTTCATCATAATACTGCTTTATTTTTTTCAATACCTTTTTAATATCACTTTCTTTTGTAATGTTTGGACCATCGAATGATCTTTGAATTTGTATTTTGCCTCTGTAAAAATATTCAAATGGAAGAGAATAACCACGCGCTACCAATTCTGCTGCACTTCTGTATCGTGGTAATGATATAGGCTGTCGATAAATGCATTCAAATTTTCCCGTTGAAGCTTTTGGGTCATTTGCATAGTCAATTACAACTACAAAAAAAAATCGTTTATTATGAGGCTAAACTTAATGGAATACGAATGATAAAGTTACCGATATATTTCGTTAGTTTCAGATGAATCGCGTTGTGAACAATAACTCATTTTTGTAACAGTTAAAAATACTCAAACAACAGTACATCAAAAATAACGGTTAGAACGATTGATATCGCATTAATGTCAATGTCTATTACTGATAGAGTTTACTTATTAGTGAGTCGACCATTCGCTGCTCTGTAATCTGTGTACTAAATATGAAACATAGTAATTATATTAAAATTTAGTTAAAAATACTTTCCTTGTCTAATAATTTATTTTAAATTTAAATTAGCGTACTGCTTAGAAACAGGAAGGGTATAACCATAATAAACAGCAACTAAAGTGTATCACAATTGATGTTCCAGAATGGTAATGCTTATCTTTGAAAAATATTACCTTTTATTATATCTGATACCACTGCAGGGCAGATTTTAGCTGTAACTTGAGTAGTATTACGTAAATCGGGACAAGAATTAATTTCTATTAGCCAAGGGTTGAATTCTTTATCTAAAATAAAGTCACAGCCATAAAGTTCAAAACGGTTTTTGCTCACTGATAATGAATCTTGACAGCTCAACATTATGCCTATAATGGATTTCTTCATTCCTGGATAAATAACATTTTGCCAAACATCATCTTTGCCGATTTTGGCCAAGTAGCATTTATATTTGTCCAAGTCCCACATGTTATTTGTAGGCAATTCTTTGTTGCGTTGCTTGCAGTTTTTATAATTTTTTTGCACAGCATTATTAGTCAGGTGGATAGATTCATGATAGTTTTTCAAGCTATATTTTTGAGAGCTAAACTTTAAATAACATTCGGTGTACATCCAAATAATTAAAGGATATGTGCTCGTCACAAGATAGTATTGCCTAATGTCGAATTTTGTTTCGTGTATGAGTAACGGTTCCTCTGGAAAATAAAGTTTTTTAAATAATCTAATATGAAATGGATATTTTTTTAATATTTAAAATGTATCAAATATTCACCTATATATTTTTGGATCACATATTTTGCGTTAGCTTTATTCAACAAATTCATAATTACTCCCAGTTTTGAGGCCATTCTTATACCTCTGCCTCTTGAACAATATGCGGGCTTTATTATCCAAATATTGTGACAACCTTCGCAGCTCAGTTGGGGACGGTACCTATAAATTTCTTTAAGCAAAAACTTAGCATAACTTAAATATAAAGACAGCTTGTTATCTCTGTCAGCTTGAAAAACTTCTTCTTTGGCTATGATACTGTAGTATTTTTTTAAGAAAGAATGCCACTGTCCTGCACTTACAGTCGGTATAGATTGATCGATATCTTTGTTTTGTTTACGAAAAAGATACTCTTTGCATCGATTTAAAGCAAAAACTATAACGTTTATAGAAATTTTACCAGTAGCAACAAAAACAGGTCGCTCGTTTGCAGCCATAGAAAGTACCCACTTTAACAAGCTCGTACAAGTCGTAATTTTATAATCCTTAACAAAACCTTCTATTTCACCACTATCACAAGTATTATATGTTCGCGGCCCAATAACCTCTGCCACGTCTTCAATATAAAACCAATAATTTCTCTTCAATGACGAGCACAAGCCTTGCTTCGATGTCCATACGGCATCTATTTCCAATTTGTTAATTATTGTGTCACAATCTGTCTTAATATGAGAGGCGGAACAACGACGCTCATCTCTTGTGCGCCAAATGAAGTTTGGATTATACTTTTCTACAAAATTCGACAAAAGTAATCCCTCAAGCTCGCTCTGTATTTTAGTTTTACTTGAAAAACTTCCATTTCGTATTTTAGATAAATTCATTCGATTTGATGGAATTTTCTCCACCCAATTTCTCTCCAATAAAGCTTCCCGTACAGCGTTGCAATTCCCATATATGGAAAATATTTTCTTTTCTTTTATAGCTTCCACTGCTTTGTTTTTTAGTTTTTTGTATCTACTAGATTTGCTTTGACAACTACATATTATGTAACTTTTTTCTTTATAAGATAATCCTTTGTGTAAATTACCATTTCGGTCTGCCATAACATTTAACTTTTTCCTTTCGCGTACTGATTTATACATAAATTTACTAAATGGTGATAGGAGTCTTTTGACTCCTGCCTTATCATAATTATGTTTCTGCAAGAGAATGAATGCCTGGCATTAAATATCTTTAAACGTCGCTTAATTTTTAATATATGTATAACCAATAATAGGCTGATGTTACTAAGAAACTACTTGATTAATTACCAGAAGACGAAGTAGATGTAGCATTACCATACAAAATACTTGAGATTAGCCATTGATAAAGACTAGTTACTTACTCTTTTCCTGTGATAAATTTTCTTTTTTTTCATTGGCATGGTTACAAGTTAGCTGTTTTAATTTCAAACTCGGATGCATCATCACAAAACTAAAATGTTACAAACAAGTACGAGTAGATATAGTACATGTATTGCGAAAAATGTTACCAATATGGTGATCGGAATTTTAAAACATTGAACCTAATTCGTATATTAATTAATCTCAACGTTGCATTATCTTAAATCAAAAAGATGGCTTTTTGGGTGGATACCTGATTTTCATACTTAATAATCTATTTAAATAAGTAAATAATTATAATACTTATTTACACACCTACCTTTTTATGAAATAAAACACGTTACTTTTACTTATGGAATCATTGTTAATTTTTGTAATAATTTTGGTAATGAAATATTTACATTTTCATTAAAAATTTGAAATATGTCAGTTGATTAAAAAGTTACTTTCAATTGACAGTAATTCGTTTCTTGTAAAGGTCGGGACAAAAGGAATTTAAAGGGCGGGGTGCATCTGAAATTAAGGAAAAATATTATCCAATTTTAAACACTATAATTTCATTTCTGACATAAAATTTGAAAACTTAAACAATAAATAAATAATCAACAGTGTATTATCTTAAGTTACTCTTTTAACTTAAACAATAATTTTGTTAACTGGAGCAGCTATGTTGTAGTTTTACTTTTTGAATATAAATTTTGAGGATCGTCATTAAGCGGTGTAACTGTTACCCGATAGGGAGTGTAAATTGAGGTACAACTTTTTGAAAATGATATTGATTTCTTAGCTCTACTTTCATCGCGGAGTTTACAAATACTTCTACCTATAGCGCTTAACTTTTTTATAGTATTTGTTTTGTCAACACAGCTACGTGAGCTTAAGGGTTCCAATAGAGGCTTATGGTTTGAATTAACGATTCCAGATTTAGTTTGTCGTATGATAGGAACAACAGTTTCAGTTCGTGTTGATATTTTGTTTTGAACGGATATTGTGGATCTGAGGATACTGGCCGTCTCCCTTTCCCATTCGACCGGGTCTATGTAACATCTTTTATTACCAACCGACCTGTCAATCTTGGGCTTGTCAGCTTTGCTTGCTGATTCTGTCCGATATTTACTATTGTGATTATTAGAAAGGTTATCTTCTGGGCGGCAGCAGGAATGAGGTACAACTCGGCGCTTAGATTCTCCGTTTTTTTCGCGTCTTCCTCGATGTGTCCTAAAAGAGAGCGCGGATGTTTTACGCCTTTTATTACAGTTTTTTAGGGTTTGACTCGATTTTACGACAGTTACAGCTTGGCGTACCGTAAGCGAATCCTTGGGGCCCAGTAATAGACCGTCTCTGTTCATAGGTATGGCGTCATATGGATTTAACCACGTCAAAAAATCTGTTATTATGGGGCCACTATATTCTGATGGAATGGGTTGATCGATATCAGGAATAACATCACCGGAGGGTATGCGAGGTGCTATAGGAGTGACGCTTCTATGTTCGTGTTTCCGTTCTCTTGGCTTTTTAATAATTCGCTTTCCGTTTATACATAATGATAGTCCGAGATAAGCCGGCGCCTTTGGAATAACTTGTTTGTAAGCCAATTCAAACGTTCCGGTATCAGCATCGGGATTGCAACGTTTGTCTAGCACGACTGTAAACAAAGTAGATATCATGAAACATATTGTACCGTTTAAATATCTCAAAGTAATAAAGTAAATTTTGACGATAAACGGTAAGGTACTTTAAAGGTTGGAACATGTCCCTACCTTTTATCACATCTTCAAGGCATTGGGGGCATAGTCTCGCAGTGACAGATGTAGTTGGCGCCAAATCAGGGCTGGAATTAATCTCAATAAGCCACGGAGTAAAATCGTCCGTCAACATAAAGTCGGCTCCGTATAATTCGAAGCTATTCTGTCTTTTGTCCATAGTTTCCTGGCTTGCTAACATAGCTCCAATGAGGCACTGCTTCATTCCTGGATATATTTTTGAATCCCACATTTCGTATTTTCCTATCTGTCTTCAAAATTGTCATACATTATTAGTTTTACTTTATTATGCATCCATAAATATCACATTTTATATTTACCTAAGATATGCTTTAAAAGTATGGCAGTCCCACATATTTTCGTCGGGCAATGCTTTGTCACGATCGCCATTATTCTTGTATTTGGTTTGAACAGCGTTATTCGTGAGATGTACAGATTCATGATAGTTTGACAAACTGAATATTTGGGAACTGAATCGTAAGTAACTGTCTCTATAACAAATATTAACAACATTATAATTCTTATCAACCATTAGTGTTGATAATTAAAATAGTTACTTACTTGTATAACCAGATCGTTAGTGGTTGACAATTAGTGATAAGGAACCATTGTCGAATATCAAATTTAGTATCATAAATAATTAACGGATTTTCTGGAAAAGTTTAATTTTTAATGAGTTTTTACTTTTACCTAAGAAATATTAAAGAACTTATAATAACGGTGGCATTAAGTTTTGTGTTCATTAAAAAATATACCAATGTATTTTTGCACGACGTATCTAGTCTTCTGCGCAGGAATATTGATAAGGCCTATAATGTCTTTGATATTATTCATAAGTTGGATGCCTTTACCACGGCACTTATTTCCCGGCTTTACGATCCAAATATTGAAAACCCCATCAATATCTATCTGAGGCCAAAATTTCGTCATCATGGCTAAAACCTTAGTGGCTTTTCGTTCCAATGCCCTGAAAATTACAAATACGCAAATCAAGCAAAAAAACACAGTTCTAAATTAAATTAAATCAATTAGTTATTCGAATAACTAGATATAAGATACGAAATGATATCTATCCACCGATAATCGATAAAATAAATTATGCTTTACATCAGACCTATAATAACAAGGACTAACATAACAATGATATCGAATTATTAATTGCTTTTAAACAACTGTAGTGATTATTGTGAGGTTAATTTTATGTAATCATCTGGATATAATATGAGTAACATTAAGCCTCACCCAATGCTTGTATTTTTGTCTTCTAAAAATTTGGCATTTTCATGTACCAAGAGATAATGATGCGTAAGAAATTGATCCCATTCATGTTCCCATATGTGCTGTGTCTGCTCGTCTATGTCGTCAATATCTTTATGAGTATAGAAAGAGATATATTCATTTAAACGAGAAATTGCAAATTCAATACAAGTAAATGGGACTTTTCCGTTGCTTTTCACTAGATCTTGTTCGTTATGCCCTTGTAGCGTGTTGGATAGCCATTTTAAAATGCTTATACAAGCTGTTATTCTGAAGTCATCAATGAACTCTTCTAGACTGTCAGAATTATGAATATTATAGCATCGTGGAAATTTTGTTAGTGCTACTCCAGGTTCTGTGTACCAATGCATTTGAGTTAATGAAGTGGTTAAACCTTCTTTAGTTGTAAAAATAGATCTGCAAAATCTGACAAAAGAAGAAGTATTTTATTAATAAGAACTTGTCGTGAGAAAAAAAAATGGAGATTAATTTACCTGCTTATTACAACCTCTTTGTTACTTAGCAGCCAATCATACTTATCTCTTTTTGATGTCCAAAGAAAATCAACGGAATGATGCTCCATAAATTTATAAAGAATCATTCTTTCAACTTTAGACAGTTCTTTTCCAGACACTTTCTTCGGATCTACGTTTGGAGGCGGATGACGTACCTTGAATGTATACAATTAATAAAATGCATAATTGTGCTTGAAAACTTTAATTTAGAAATATCTCACAACTTTTAACAACATTACGAAAGTGTCTCAGGCATTTTTTTAAATTTAAATCATCGATTGAGGGGTAAGATATGATAATGATACCTTATGTGATTCATATTTTTCAATCCAGCCTCTTTCAATTAGTGCTCGACGCACCGCAGGGAATCCACCTCCCTTTATCATAAACACTTTCCGTTCCCTCATCGCCGTATCCGCAACCTTTTTAAGCTCATTCCATCTTTCATTGCTTACCCAACTTTTGTATTGTTTTAGTTGGTCTATCGAAGACGAAGTTTCTAACGGTAAAAACATATATATTTAATGTATTTATAAAACAATTGTTTTATTATTTCAATTAACATTGTTCAGTTTTAGCTAGGCAAACATTTCATTATTTTAAAGCTAGACCATATTAAATTACATTAAATTTCCATGATTTTATTTGACCGATTTGATTAAAGGAAATTAAGAATAAATGTAGGTAAAGTTTATTTTTTTCATTTACAAATGTCTACATAATTTTATTAGACACACCTGGTCCATGTTCAGATTTGGAGAAGGAGACCGCACTAGATGGCCGTAATTCTTTTTTCGCAAAGCTTTCTTTATGGAGTTTAGAGTCTGAAGCAGTCTCTTCCAAATCCATAGTTATAGCCATGAGAAATGCTTACAGTATACTAATATCCTGTAAATAAAAGCTCCAGATACTACCACCATTTTTTTTTTTAATTTATTTCATTGAAACGTGTAATCCATTCACGGTTCTCTGATAAACTGGTAACTACATCAGATTACAACAGTAGGTAGTGCAATAACCTAGTTTAATTTAACCTACTTTGAGAATCCCTCAATATCATCAAGGTATCAACGGCGCTCATCCGCGCCTGGCACAGTAATGGTGACGTCATAAGCACAATCCGTCCTTCATAAAGCCTTTAAAATTGATACGGAAATCAAGAACTTAAATTATCCTTACCCGTTGTAGTAATAAAGGTATTTCAGAATTATGTCAAGGTAACATACACAATGATTTTGAATAATAAATATATGACTTTCAAGGAATTTTGTAACTATAAATTTATTTTCATTTTACAAGCCGCTACGTTATAATGGCTTTGTCATTTTGTCATCTAATGTTATTTACTATGTCACTGAATATTTATTTTGGCAGTTCATGAAATGTTTCATTTCAAAATACAATCTTATTGTAATAATGAATGGTGCGATAAATAATAATAATATTGTATAAATATAAGTATTAAATGAAAATACCTACTCTTTAACCTACGTAAACATATATTGTGTCGCATCTGTTTCGTAAAAGTTAAATATGAAAAAGATTTTTTCAATAGTAATGAAAGTATACGAATTGATTTCAACTATTTATATTAAAATTTACATTTCAATTTTAAGAGATATGTACCGTTACAGTTTATAACATTATTAAAAAATTCTTTCTAATATTTCAATATTTAGTTATTATACAAACACATCCACACTAAGTCGAAAACAAATGCTATAACAATAAAACTTGTATTTAGTTAGTCGACAGACACAAACATTAAATTAACGCATGCACGTTGTTGGTATTGAAATAATTAATTGATAACTTGAATTATAATCATCTAAAACATTCCTAATATATAGAATATTTATTTATATTTACAGACAACATTTATCATTATTATAAACATGAATGTTTATTGTGTCTGCATTCCTAAATTATTTACCCGATTGAGTTGATATTTTTTTTAATAAAATATTGTTGACCCTTGCGTGAAAGTTTCCTTGATTCCGAGTACCTATCATCAACGTATCATTACATAGTATAAAACAAAGTTGCTTACTGCTGTCTGTCCCTATGTATGATTAGATCTTTAAAATTACACAACGGATTTTGATGCGGTTTAAATAGATAGATTGATTCAAGATAAAGTTTCGTATGTATAATACATGTAATCCAATATAATAGAGAAACATTTTTAGCGCTTACATTGCCAACTCGGGCTGAACCCTATGTGATAGATCAAAACATTGTACCACAGTATTGTACACCTTAAAAAGCTCTTCAAAAAAGTCCTCGTTGATATATATCTATCTTTTAGTGATAACCCACAATAACCATTTTTTACGAAAAATAATGGCTTATTTTCGAAGCGATTTTAAGCAATACAGTATTAATCGTTATCTAATTAAGTAAAGATTAGAGAATACATTGTGCATTTAATGTAAATCAATATTACAGCATGTCAGTTAAATGAATATTTTAGTAGATATTACAGATTTAAAATACAGGGAAATGGCGGTTTGTATTGTCTAATGACTGAAAACCTGTGAACGTTGTAAGACATTCTGTAGTAGGTTAGTATCAGCATTTCACCCGTGCTAAGCCTATAATAATATACCTAAACAAGATTAATTAGGATGAAGTTAAACAAAATTTAAAATTGTTAAATTATTAATAAAAAGTGCTCAAGTGCTTTTTATTTACTTTATTTAATGATTGTCTGCAGTCAGCAATACCAACCATGGTATGAATTATCGAAGATTGTTTTTATTACTTACAGTATAGAAAACTTTAATATTTCCTTTATTTTTCCGATTAATAATATTAATTATTATTTTTCTTATGTATATTTTATGTAAATCGTATAATATGTAAAATTGTTTATATGTAATCAAAAGAACTATTTATAAATAAAGTGAAATTATCAAATTTACAGAATTGTCATAATTGTTTTTAAAAACATAATTCCACTATCATAAGATTAAGCATTAAATTCGATTTTGATAAAATACAAACAAGTATTCAATAATAATGAACAGCTCGCTTTAATGCGATAAGAACTTCACAGTTAACTTGTTAAGTTGCCGAACGTGTACGCCTCTGACAGCGAGTTAAGTTTTGAGGTTTGCCTGTACTGTCTATGACATGAAAGCAAGATGGCGAGTTCATCTCCGGTTGATTGTTCGTTCCGTGTTACTTCAATACACATTTGATGACATTTTTTATTCGTTTTCTATTTCGTAATGGGCTGGTATTCTTGATATTAGCAAAAATAACTGTAGTATTATAGTGAAATTAACATTAAAAATTTGTAAATATATTATAATCGAATGTGCATCTATCCCACCTGAGGAATGTTGGTTTTTTTTCAGTGATTTGTGATTCGGTCAGGTGTTTTCATTTTAGATATAAAATTTTGTTCTTGCGCAGTGAGTGAAGTTACCGAGTTCAGATGTATTTGTGTCGTGGGGATGTTAGATGTCGGGACTGTCTTCAATGTTGGGAAACAAAAGCTTGAACTATTTGTTTTGATAGACCGTGATAAAGTTAATTAAGAAGGTCGGACGGAGATACAGCCCCGGCCAAAGTGATGGCCTTCAGTGAGGTGAGTGTCACTTAATATATTCTAAAAATTTTAAATACTTATGTATTATAATCCTTATGACAACACTTGAGAAATAATTTTCAAACAAAGTGAAGATTAACTATTTTAAATTTGAATTATATTGTTCTAAGATAGTGTCATTCTAGTCACTGAGCAATGTATTCAGTGAAGCGTAGCTGTATAATATCAGTTTTTATATCTATATTCAGGTATGTGCATTTACTTATGTTATTATCTACATAAATCCTCTTAAGAATGTGTCACACTTAACTGATTATTTTCTATAAATGTTATATCAATATCAGACAAATTGATAAATTGATTACTACTTTGTGAAGTACTCACAACTCTTAGCACCTTTTTTAATAACACACATTTTAATTTTACAGATATATAATTCCTCATACATGTTAAAAACAAAGTGAGACATAATTTTTAAATGTGATAATACTTTTCAGACTGGTTAACATGTTTAAAAAAAATTAGAGTATATTCATAGTTAAGATTTTTGATCATATTCTTTAAGTATTAAGGTACTTAATACAGAAAATAAACTTATTATTTAAATAAAAACAATGCCGAGTAAAGTTATAAAGAGGGTTTGATTTATACTTAACTGCTAAGACTTATTTAAAAATCATAATTATCATAATCAGAATTATGTTTTGCTATTTACTGCCTGAGAAGATTTTGGCATAGGTATTGTACGAGTGGCATGAAGATTATTTATATTATTTCTTCTTTAAATTTGAATACGATGTTATTTCCTAATCTTGAAAAGATATGTTTCAATTAATTGCTCCCAATATGAGTATTGCCGCTTCAATACACATTTAGTTCAGCATATATTCATATTGATTATTAACTAACAAATCAGGAAATTATTTAAACCTAAAAATCTTTTATTAAAATTATTTCTCTTTTACCTGTTTTGTTTGTACGTTTTTAAATATGCTGCATATTATTTAAAACACACGTTCAAAGATTGTTATTTAAAATTATTAAAATTTATACAATAACATACAAAATTCCTGTATAATAAAGTAATAGATTTCAATGTTATTTATTTTGAACTTAAAATATTACTTTGTATATTGTTAGTCATTGATTCTACACTTGCTGCTTTTATATGAGTAAATATCTGTTTTTAATATTTAATGTTGAATTATATTTTTATTTGAAGGAGTTAATTATATATTTTAATCAAGGTCTACCATAAGCCATCTGGTTCAATCAGATTAGTAATTTATTTTTCTTTAATTTTTCAGTTAGTTTTTTGATATTGGCAATACTTTTCAAATTAGTTAATAATTAAAATGAAAAGGGTTTCAAATATAAATATATAAATTATTTAACAATATAATTTATAACTAGTATAATATTGTAAGTTTGAATTAGCGACGTAATTTCAAAATGTGGCGTTTGATGTATTCCCACGGCTCGATTGTTATTCCGCAGCCGAAGAGAGCGTGCGTGCGTGGCCAGCGAGGTGCCCGATATCGCTCGTGAGACCACGCTGTTACGTTTTCGGAGGTCAAACTGTACCGTAACGAGTTTATTAAATGCATAGTAGTTGACCATGTTTGTGACTTCAATGTTACAATGCTGAATTCTGGTTCAAGCTGCCTCTGACCGTGGCGTCTACGATTGCATCTTATTATCCGTTTTATTCAATATGTAATTGGCTGACCTCTTTTGTTTATCGGTAACCTAGCAGTATGAAGCCCTTTCATATTTAAGCTGCGTCGTTACTTGTTCTAGTCGGCTATCTAAATAGAAGGCAAATGCGTTTTATGTAAAAAAATACGCAGAACTTTAACCTAAAAAATTAACAAAATTCAAATCTCTAGTTACAGCGTTAAACTATGCTACTAGTGACTAGAGTTTTATCTATTTGGCTCATAGTTTCCATGTTGGGCCCCCGATCGCACTCATATGACAACAAACGTAGCTATGGTGTCGTAACTAGTCTCACGTGGTCCTATTTAAACAATGACTCTATGTAGATTGTTGCGATAAATGCTTCCTCACTTAAATACATTTTAATGCAATACTGAGTATTAAAATAAGTACTTTACTTACTAAATATAATGGTACGGATTGTTGTTGAAACTATTGTTTTTAAACAGTAGTTAATTTGCGAAGCACTAAAATCCTTAAATACGCTACAATATACCTAACGTATGCGCGTTAAATATCGAAAACATTTAATAGTTAATGTATGTAATATAATCTTAATATAACATACAAATTGAGTTGGATAATATTAAATGGTAGGAAGTATCATCGATTATTATTATTATAAATAATTAATTTTATCAAACGTTTCTACAGATAATACATTTAACGGTTAAGGCCTTACCGTGAAATTAATTGTGAATAATGCCTAATAGAATCGAACACTCCCGTCAGTCATCGTGTCGATTTGAGTAAATCGCAGTTGGCAGTCGTGCGCGCAGGGTCGTTGACCCGGAATTATCAACAATCAAACTACAGCCCTCCAATTTTATGGAAAAACTGCTGCATTATAGCTTACGTGTTTTGTTATATTTTGAAATTTCTATGCTCATTACACTTTGCAGCAAATTAGTTGACTACGGTACTTTAAAACAAGTACGATCATTTTTATTTTAACGTTTTTTGTTAAGCTAATTTCAAATGTTGGATTATTTCCAAAGCAACGTTAGTAGTTTGGCTACATTGTAATGTTTGTCGTATATAGTAAACACCTGCCCGAGCCAGACATACTTTTGTTTGACTTTTCTGGACAGAAATTCCGAGCTCGTTCGATACTTATTTATGTTCATATAAGACAATATATAATAGAACATTTAAATTAACACCTTGAAATATACTCGCAATAATACTGTTCCAATTTTATTAAAGATAATTATATAGAAATACTTTATTGATTTCCAAAATAATATTATCATAACGTCATCACTTTGAAGAATTATAAAAACATTACTGGTGGTTATTATGTATTTTAAGCAATTACACTTTAAATAAATATTAATATTTATAGCATTGCATTTTTACAAATAATTTGATATATTAAATCGTTTATTATTAATATAATGTTTAGTAATATTATTCTGTAATATAAAAATTATGCATTGAACTTGTCTATATGATAGGCCTTTCCTGTCTCTAGTACTTATAAATAAAGAAGAACAAGGGATTGATGATGATGATGAGTTAGTATATAATATAATGTCACAATTTGTGGCTGTCGACCACAATAAAATCCAACATTTGACCTCGCTGTTCCATGATTCATGTGAACTATTGGATCCGTGGGTGAAAGGTGGGGTACAGTACTGTTTGTTCGCTCGCGTGATCTCTAACAAGCGATAAAAAATTTAGTCGGGATTTTAAGAAATATGTATTGTACGAATACAATGGTTTTACAATTATATTATTTTTTTGGCCGACGAAGAGCAGACCTTTGCCATGAACATTGTAATTATGAGAGGTTTTAATTATACTTTGCATTGTCAATGTTCTGCTCATCGTAAAAGCAATTTTTTGCTCTTTCTTTCTTTCAACCCGCAAAGTACTTCAATCAGACCTACATTACCTTGAGGGTTGTATGCACTCAGACTAGTCACTCCATCAGAGATTATGTAAAATAAAACATTATTTGACTACTGAATCATTTGAATAAACATATCATTGAATAAACTAATAAGAAAAAATAAATATAAAAACAACTATTGATGATATCATTCTATGATACACTCCTAACCGCATTTTCGACCACGAAGTTCGATGCAATCTTAAGGACTGGTCATCTGTACAGGATATATACACATATGTATATAACAGATGTATTTACGCACACACATGGGCATCTCTCTGTTTTCTCAGTCTCAACAATCCGACGCCACCGGAGAGTATTCAGACTCAGAACCAATGGTTTTCTTGTTTTTGACTTCTGAGGTATCCTCCGGGCCGCTTTATTGAGATTTTTAAGACAACAAACGCAATAATTTACAAGAACAGGTATTTGTTAGGTATCGATGACATTAGGCGTCAAATTATAAAACATAGTGGTCGTGACGTCATGCTCTCGTTACTTTTTTAATGAATTGTTTATGTTTCATATAATGTAGTATACTTTGTGATTGCTCTGATCGATTCACTTGAAATTTTTGCATAAATATCTAATAAATAATTTTAATGAATGAAATACACGAAATAATTATACGAAAGATTTCTTTAAGTCTTAGAAAATATAGAGCGGGACATTCGGTATACAATTAAATATTATTTATTTAAATTAAAAAGGCAAATATGAGGAAATGAAATAAAAGGAAAATAACTACAAAAAAACCAATATGAGTTATCAGTTTCTCTGAACATAAATATTGCCCACAAGGAGCTCTACTGCGCAATAAAAACTTAAATAAAAAATCCCCTTTTCTCATTTCCTCCTAGCCATTTTCCTTTTTTAAGCTTCATTTGAAAATGTATTTATCTGTCCTATTTAAAAAGGTCAATAGCATTATTGTTCAGAAAAAAAAAGTGTTCTCATGAAAACAAAAAAGGCAATTTACGATGAAACACGGTTGCATAACAACGTTTATTACCCTAACGTCCCCACCGGTCGCCCTACTTACCGATCATTTAACAAGTCACCACTTTATTATGAAGTATCGCTGGATAAAATACACTGAGGCATGAAAATACTTTCAACTTAGCGACTTTAGTTTTTAAAACCGCTAGAAATAATGTTTTATAAATATTTTTCACATTCCTGCTTACTTATACGGTATGTAATGTTGTCTTAGATTTTCGCGATTATTACACATTGAAATAAAACTAGTTTTTAACGGATTTAATCGCGTATATTAATTATTTTAGACTCCGTCTGTCTGCCCGTGACCACGAACACTGCAAAGTGCTCGAAACGTCGGGATGTTAAAATAATTAATATACGCGATTAAATCCGTTAAAAACTAGTTTTATTTCAATTATACGGTATGTTTGAAATTCAAAAATAAAGAAGAATCAAGTATTTATATTGGAACTACACGATGGGTAATGTTTTAAGATCTTATCTTCTCTTAAAATGAGTTTCGACAAAGTTTATATTGATATAAGATATCGAAAAAGATCTATATCGAGATATTAATAGATAGGCGGTTGTGTCAATAATTCCGTACCCATCAATAAATTTGTTGAATGAACAAAAAGACTACGTAACTGATATATTATTAAGATTCCATTTACACGGTAGCTCAATGCCGGAGGGTCACTCATCAATATTTACGATTTCTTTTATAGAATAGCATTGTTAACTTCTATTGCATTAGTTAATAGGGTAATACGCTTTTTAAGACGGTTATTAATTTACCATGTATGTAGTGTAATGGGTTATGTCGTATCTTAAGTATATTTATTCTTTTTATCTCATTTACGATGATATCCTAATAACTGATTTCGCCCAGGCATGCCATTCTCAATCAAGATAAGCCACATACGCAGGAGATAAGTATTATAGTTTACTCTGTGGTAGGACTTGTGCAAGCCCGTCCGAGTAGGTACCCATAAAATGTTCTACCGCCAAGCAATAATACTAGTTTCGCCGTCGTTCAAAATATTTTTTTTACGCAAATTCATAATGAATATCATATTTTATGTCAGACTAGTGTCATTTATTAATCTCATTCTTCTAAGCTAGAAATTGAAACGAGTTTATATCTATTTATTTATATTCAAAAATATACATACAAGCAAAGTCATCTACACACATTATGAAATTGATAATGAAGAACAAATGTTACTATAATAGTAATACTACAAAAATATTTAGGCGTATGTGTAGAAAATAATAATTTCTGATCAGCTATAGAATTATAGAATAATAATTATTATTGGTATGCAAAGTACATGATGAAGAACAATGCTTATTTTAATTTAACAAAGATAATCAGCATTCGAAGAGTGTTGTATAAAATTCTGACGTCACATAGAGAACAATAAGAAATTGCGGCGGCCAAGTTGAAAAAGTTGCAAGATACAAGTGATTGGCCAAGAGACAATAATAATTCCGCAATGTAAGTTCGATAGAGGTTATTAGTTGAAAGTCTTAATGGTACAAGCAATAAACGAATGATACCGTTGCTTTAATCTCAATAATAAAACGAAACCTAATTGATTCAATTGATATAATTGTGCACGTTCAACGTTAATGTATTCTAGGTCCATGATTGGTTTCAAAAATGTATGGTACATTTTACATGTACGAATTGTTTAAGTTACAAGTAAAGAAATAAAAGTGGGAAAGGTACATCCCAGTCCTGGCCTCTATTAAGGGTTGGTGACATATGTCAACGATTTTCATCCGTAATATGCGTGTACATCAATTGATCCCGATACTTTTTTGAGACAAGTTAAGCATGTGAAATTCAGAAGTGTTAGGTGACACGTCCTCAGCCAATGGGCTATCTCGACTTTTAAAACAGTGCCTAATGTCATAATTATAATGGATTGCTACGTTTATTTCTACCAGATCGGTCTAGGTACTCTTATGTGGTAATAAATATTCATGAAGTGACCAGCTAACCGGTTCCTAATGATAAGAAACCGCATCACATCACATCTATCATCTTGTGATTACGTTTTTTTTCATGACGGTTTCTGTTTTTCAATCACGTGCGTAACAGGTTATAATAAATATCGTTTGTGGGGTTTTTGCTTGTTTATCTTATAATCGTTTTGTTCAACTACATTTATTATTATTTTCGAATATTATAACGGTTTTTAGAGCATGTACATATCGAGAGCCGCTTTTTAATAACCGACCGTACTCTATGCACGAATTATTTTTATAAAGTTCACTCGTTTAAATTGTGTCGATTTAAATGGATTAAGTGCAATGTAACTGTTAGCAGTACTTGTTAATAATTAAAGCCGATCAATTCATCGCATTAATTGAATTTACTTTATATATGTCCTTGGTCTTAGGTCTCAGAGTTCACCTCTAACATAGGACTGCGATAATATACAATTCATTGTTTGAATACAACTTAAAAAGTTAATATTTTAATTAAAAATATATACAATTAGTTGTCGCCCGCGGCTTCGCTCGCATTTAAGGGGTTGGGTCGTCGGCTATTAGGCAAAAAAGCAACCTTTGTCCTTTCTTAGAGTTCAAGCTTGCCGTATACCACATTACATCAAATTCGGATCCGTGGTATGGCCGTGAAGGTTCATCAGGCAGACAAACAGACAGTTACTCTGGCATTTATGGTATTGTTATAGATATATATTACATTTTTAAAAGTTTTTGTTCCAATTTAAATATTAATATTACGAAATAAAATGTTATAAGTGTTACGTAGCTTTCTGAATCTCGTTCGTCTCGTAAGTAGGTTGCTAGGGTCAAAAGTTGAAGACGATGCAAAGTATTTCGTCACGATCGTGGGTGTGTGTTACCTTTATTTATCTATACATCAAACGGCTGTAATTCATGCTAATTGAGTGTGTCGCAATGACCTTGGATGTAGGTTTCTTGTGCATGTTGCATAGTGTGTCTTCTCGACACTGAATTGTTTATGTAAAATGCAGTTCATTAGTATTGCAACTACTTACTGTACATAATTACTTCAACCAAGATAACTGCTACCTGCTTATCGCCACGTTAATAGTCATGGTCTGCGTTCCCAAGCTACGTAAAGTCGTAAGTAAATTGAAATTTCTCCTGAATTATGCTGTTTTTCCATAGTCTATAGTGACAATACGATTTCTATGTAATTGTGTTATAAGTGCATTCATTACAAAAGTGTACATGAAGAATTGATTACGCGATAATCATTACGACGACAACGATGACTGGCTATGTTTAATTCCGAATCGGTGATGATAGTTTTTTTTCTATAAATGACCAAGTGTAAATATTTGAATTTTAATTTGACGATGTACCAGATTTATAAAATACGTAGAAAATTTATATGTTAAATTAAAATACATCATTGTTCTAAATGACGTAAAACGTGAAAGTAAATTTGATTCTAAAAACGCATTTTTGAACAGTTGATTATAGAGAAGACAGTGAAAACAAAATAACATAGTTTTAAATTATTATTGCCGCTTAGCCTAACCGCATTAACACCGCTGTATCATTAATTCAGATTGCGTTCCTTATATCGTGTGTCCGATGTTGCGTGACGGTTCGAGTTAGCGACCACTTTCCAAAATTACGCTCATTCCACTGTCGCTGTCCACATGTTGCTGCCGTACTTCATTTATATCATAAGTTTCAATTGTTTCGAAACCAAATAATACATGAATAGTAAAAAAAACGTTTTAAAAAAAATAGTTTTTATATACATATCCATAATCTTCATAGGCATTTTCATCAGAAGTGAACCAAAATTTAGAATCTTAACTTCGTAGGATAAGAGGAAATGTTTGAAATTTAATTAACAAAATTTGACCTAAACAAACTAAGAAACATTGCAAGTTAAATAAAATCCTGTAGACACTTTTGGGATTTGTTTTTTTTTTGTTAATTTATAAATCAGTGGGTATGTTCGTTTAAACATTGCAGAAAATGTTATTTTTCTTTAATACCTATTTTGATGTGAGCCTTTTATCACGACCCAGTATCCTAAAATCGAAGATATAAATAGCAATATTAATTATGGAGGCAATTTTCTCAAACGTGTTTCAATGTTCTTGTCCTCGGTCATAACTTATGGAGATGTCATGTCTGCATGTTAACTGCTTTATATCATGTAATTTGCATTTCTGATAGTGTTGTAACACATAGCTTAACGCAGTCGTCCCCATACCTTATTAACTTTTAAGGCTCGTATCGTCTGTTAGATAATAATGTTAATAAAGTTCTAAGTTTATCAATTCTCTAATATATAACTTGCTAAAGACAAAACGGCTTAGGACTTTTTTTCTCCTCTGTTTATCAACCCATTTTCCTTTTTTTATTTGGTAGCTACGCAGTGCTTTTAGTGTAATCAAGAAAAAATGGATGTAAGAATAGAACAAAAAATGCTCGAAAAATATGAATGTGTTTTCCAAATATTTTCAATGATTAGATTGAATTTCGAACACCAGTACGAATAAAATTCTATACAAGCAAAGAGGGTCGTTAAAAATTTAAATTCTATATATTTGAATCCTTAAAAAATATATTCGAAGGCTAAATATTTATAGACTTTAATAATTTTGGTTTTGAAAGTATAACCTTATAGTACAAGTTTTATATTACATTTATCGAAATAAAATTATTTTAAATAATAAAGTAATTGTACTACATTTAAGATTGAGACAAAATGTTATGTTAAGGTATGTACTACATGTTCACCGCAAGGATTGACACACTTTCGTGTAAGTTAAATTCCTATACTGCATTAAACCAACTTAGATAAAGTAGTCGCGACGACACGGCTGAGAAGGAAATGCTGTCTATTTCATTGGAATGTTACGCAGAAGTAAAAATATGCATTCAGGTCGCGTTCTTGTTTATTTTTGAACGGACTTCTACGCGGTTTACTTTTTTTTTTTTGATACATGTTACATAACAAACTCTAGATAAAAGAAGGGTATTATAACTGTCAATTAAATTCTCGTTTTCGTGAGCAACGATTCGTGTGCCATTATGTTTTTTGTAGGTAATTACATTCTGACAATACTTCAGAATAGCAACTATGCCGGTTGCATAATTTACTTGATTAACACCAAGAGAGTGATAACGAAAGGTATATTCTAATACCTTCGTAATTAGATGCGGTGTGAATGCTAGTTCCAGGTAAGCCACATGAACTCTCATATTCTCAAGTGGCTGCAACTCGAGGAACAATGTTGCCTGTGATATTGTTAATATTTATTGTCAATGTACTTGGATCGATAAATATTCATAAATAGGACACGTATAATATTTTATTATACGTCTCTGATTGTATACATTATCTTCACAGTTTAATTAACAGATATCTATGTTTATGTAATACAAGCAGCTTCAAATATTTGTACAGTTTATTTTATCTACCGTGCTGTCAGTAAACATACCAAATTGAATGACGTAGTTAATAAAAATTTATCGATAGTCAAACAAGTAAATATTACAAAATAAGACAGCATTACATTTCTCACAGAATAAGTACCTCTTTTATAAAATAGCAATCATATTTTCGTATGTCTATACATATATAATTAAAATAGTTGTTTAATTCATATGAAATACATTAATCTCAAATATTTGCATACCAGACAGATTTGTTACGCGAAGTGCGCGAGAATTTTACGTTATGCTTCAATGAATACTTTGCACTAGCACACTCGGCGTGTTGTAAAGCGCTTTTATTTTGATATAGCTTTGCAAATCAAATCACGAATTGAAAAGAACTTTTTTACTTTATATTCAAATGAACCGAATTTAATATGACGAGGCAGTTTTTTTTTTAATACAAATAATTACAAAATACCTTTTCAGACGATAAACCAACCAAAGAAATCAATGCAAATATCAACGGATGATATATAATGTATTTTTTTTATTGAGGGTTAATATAGCATTCGTATCGTTTCATAAAATGTCGTTCACGCGATTCCAAAGAGTATATATGTCAGTTGCATAAGTCATATTTTTTTCAGAGACCGTTGAAATAGCGTTCCCGCATGTGATGTCTGTCGCAACTTTTGGTTCAAAAGAGATAATATATTATATATTTCTACAGTATATGTCATTTTGTCTTAAAATATAATGTAAGTCATTCCTAAATATTTATAAAAATAGTGTGTTCAGTAAAATTATGGACGTTAGTTGAGTGAAGAACTTTTCTTTTTCAATCGAATTGTCTTTTCTTTTTGTTCAATTTTAAAATACATCAACGTCGAATAGTGTTGGTCTATCGATTTTCTCATTCTCGTTTCAGGTGGAAATAGCTCTTTTCGGACCATTGCATCTGCGCTCGCTGCACAAGTCTGTTTAGATCAAATAAATCGAGTGCTTTTAAATAAGACGCCGCTAGACTGTAAACATTTTATTGGATTTCTTCACCTTTGGTGGAATTGCGTTTGTTTCTTTTACAGATAATCGGATTTATAGTTATATTGTTTCTTTAAAAATTTTTTGTAAACAATTTTCTTAAGTTTCCCTAACTACGGTATCTCCAGTTTCGATTAATTACGGTTTTTTTGGCAATTCCCGAATGTATTAATAATCTTATTTATATTTGTTTCGTAAAAACTATTTGGAAATAGAATCTCTACTTATAGGTGAGATGACTTTTTTATATTTAATTAAACCTAATAAGTATATGCAATTTACAAAACTTATACCAAACGAAATCACGCTATTCGGAGTAGGTTTAGTATATAAAGTCATTAAAATTCGATTATTGACGTGAAAAGCGTTGTTTTTGTAATTTATAAATGAGCCGATTCTAAAACAAACATCGTGTATGGACAACATTCTCTCGTTAGGTTTTGTTTTCACGTCGAAACCAGTACAGTACGTTGCCGGTCGGATATTGCGCTCTTATGGCATCGTCGCGTTCGCTTAATGCGTTTCCGATGTGACGCAAATGGTATGTTTTGTACATCTACGACTTGACTCGTAAAAAATACCAGGTGCTAACAGTCCAACAAATAAATTACTTACATTCTCGTTTATATTCCCTTGATTTTTTTCGTTCGTATTCTTAATATTTAATAATCATTAGGGTATTTTTGTATTTCTCTTAATTAAATGTTCTTAGATTCAGTAATTATTATTAATTTTTTTAGCATTAGCAGCCTGTAAATTTTTTCCACTGTTGGGCTAATGGCCTCCTCTCCCTTTGAGGAGAAGGTTTGGAGCATATTCCACCACGCTGCTCCAATGCGGGTTGGCGGAATACACATGTGGCAGAATTTCGTTTTCGTAGACACATGCAGGTTTCCTCACGATGTTTTCCTTCACCGCCGAGCACGAGATGAATTATAAACACAAATTAAGCACATGAAAATTCATTTATTATTAATATTGATTCGAATTGTTTTATTTAACATAAACTAAAATTATTTTTTAAATGATCTATTTTCTTTGTTGTCTAAGTATATACGAAAGGAATAATCGTGTCGGGAACAGTGAAACCAAAACCACATCGATAAATTTCGGGTATACTACGTTGAGAGGATTTATGTTCACACCAACGATGAGGTTCAGTGCTATAGCGGCAATTGAAATGCATCCACCTCGAAATATAATAGTGCTATGTTAGCCTCATTAATTATTCATTTTTCAAACAGTATTTTCATACGTGTGTATAAATAAAAACTTGATTTCCACGAAAGCTTAAAAATAATATAAGTTTTTGGTGGAATGTCAAAACATCTCCATCTCATCACCATTGTCGGTGGTTTATTGATGGTATAAGGAATTGTTAATTCGAAATCTTCGTTTTGATAGTGAGTCAGATAGCCCGTTTTTCTGTTTGATTTTTTTGCTAAAGATTTTTATATTTGTACGCATAATGTCCATGCAGATAGAACGGCTCCTTATGTTTTCAAACCCACCATATTGTTGTTTGTGATTTTAGTCTTAGTCACGCATTGTTATTATTGATTGCCGACTTAATCGATACAATTTCTTTTTTAAATCATGTCATAGCACCCACGTCTATTAATGTGATAAAATTATGCTACATTGTACTTAAATATTATCTCAGCTTCCAACTCCTATGACTAAATTCATTTAATTTTTCTTACTTCCGGTTGCGAAATAAAGAAAGTAGACGTTACAGAAAATCCCCACGACTTGCGCACCTGTTGCGTACGTTTAAATGCACAATCGTTGCCTATTCGAGATCTGCTTGTTTCAGTTTTCAATGATGACACTTTTCCAATTGCACTTTTTTATAGTAGTGTCTAAAATTGACGAGAACTAACGGTCGTAAATGATAATATATGTAAGTCGCGTCACCCAATGTCAAACTGTTATAACAATGTGTGCCATCACCGAAGAAGAATAGGCTACAGTCCAAAATGGTTCGCATTCAGATCACGGTTGCGAGGACGGTGACTCCTCGAGACAGTTCACCCAGCTGCCATGGCCGTCGTGGATTGCACATAGAATACAAATGTCAGATATTGTACGTAGAACGAAGTCGTTCACCGTCGCGGGCCAGCGAAAATGTTGTAATGCTTTTATCTTGACTTTCGCGTTCACTTACTGGAACGCTTTTTTAGCTTAATGTATATGCTAGTTAAGATATTTATGAATGAAGAATGTTTGGTTATGTTATAAAATATATTAAAATATTTTAATCATTGAGACGTTGCGTTAGGTTTTCTCTATCCATAGCTTTTTATTGTCTTACGAGGTAACTATCTAATTCAATTACAATTGGCACTCTGCGCGTGGGCAATAAAATCAGATTCACTCAGGAGAAAGATTGTATTGATGTTGAGTAAGTACCGACGCTGCTGCGTTGTAGCAAAGCAGCTGGTGCTGCACGGTTCGCTGGCGCCGTTCGCCGCCCGTTGCCCGCGCGCTTGCCTCTCCCCCGCTCTCCCTTGCGAAAAATCATAATGCAATTGCCAGGACGGCCGATGTGGAACGCTTAACGAGCACTGGCATCACGCAACCAGTCTACACTCAAATGCGTTGTAACACACACGCCATCCATCACGATGGATTAGTTGTTGTCGGGACAGATTTCTCCTGAGGTGTTCGGTGAAGTGGAAACTAGTGACCGTCTAAGTTGCCATTGGATTCTGATATTCAGTGATGTTAACTTTTAACTAGTTGTAAATAGTCTAAACGTTTTGGGATTTTGATCTAGTAGACATCTTTTATTGTTGTATCAAGCATATTTGACATCTGACTTGTAAACCAGACCACAATTTGAAAAGTAATTAGCATAGTCCTTCATAATGGATCGAATTCATTAGTGACCTTTTTCGTCGAAACAATTGTCCATCAAACAAGAATTAATTCTTAACACGTCTTGCTGACGTCCGGTGGTTCATGCTTTCCAAGTGCTCATGTCAAACAGTCTTTGCTTTGCGAACCGTCGGCTGGAATGCCTGCCTGTAGCAAATTTATCAAATTATTAAGATTATAAACGGTGGTAATCGGTTAATTATCAGTCTTAGGACGATAAGGCTATTAAAAATTGGAGAATGCCTTGTCAGTGTGCGATCATCGTTAGTGTTATAAGGTGATATGTGTTATTTAAAGTGTATGTAAGTGATAAGTGCTTTGTTTTAAAATGTGGGGTGCAGCAGTGTCAAATCCGCCGCATTACCATTATATACAAGGCTCAAACGGCCCTGTTCCTCAGCGGGGCCCTTCTGGTCCTATATTATCCGGTCCCAATAATAGGCATCTAAGGCCTCAGTCGTCATACTCATTGCCACACGGAAGTAACGGTCCGGGGCGGTGGGGCTGGTCTGGTAGTAATTCATCATCGTTTGACCGAAGGCAGTTGAAAGTGCCGCCCCAACCAGCGAGACCAGCACCAGTTCGACCTGCGCATAGTAAAAATACTGCCAATTATGTAAGTTTGGATAATTAGAATATTATATTCTTTAAGAATTTATCGTTTGTAATTGCACATATATGTATATATATTATGTTTTTAATATTAAAGATAATTAAAATATATTAAAATTATATTTTGTGATATTATATTGTAGTTCATATAACAGTTTTATTTCCTTGTCTCTTGCAATGCGTGTCGGATGTCGACTACGCACGCGTCACCCGACACGAACGAGTTTCTAATATTCGTCCAAGGTATGCGGCTTCTGTCATACAATCTACAATGTTGTAAATTTAATGAATATAACGACAATATCCGCAAATTGTAAATCGATTAGCAAATCACACAATTTCATGACTCAAGCTGTAGAAACAAGTAACTACGTCACTTTCATTGAAAACTGGTTTAGTCCGTGCATCGGTTTAGAGATTGTGCGGACAGCGACAATTAAGCACTTTAACTAGCAACTAACTTACGATTTCATCTTAGATAATTCATTAAATCCTGCCTAATCCAGTTTACAGCGCTAGGCTTTCATTGCTGTATTAGATAGATAAATTATTATGATTATGAACGTAAATAGACTCACTATTCAAGCTAATACGCTGCGAGAAAGCTTTTGCTGGAAATCCATAATGGTTTATCGAATAAGTATTTGTTTTGCTTAAAACACTTTAACATGTTCTTACGTTAGGGTTGTAAGTACCTAGTGAAATATTTTTCAAATTAATAAGACGATGCCTTTGTAAGAAATATGCTTTGATTTTTTTTTCAATAAGCAGCGTACAACATAATTTGTGTTCTACTGTATACACAGCAAAAATAAATGTTCTCGTATAAATGTATGTTCATAAATAAATCATCAAAACGTTATTCACCTGTATTTACGTAATTCTTATGACTAGACTGTGGAAATAGATATTCACATTCCATTGGGTCGTTTATCGAACTGTTTGCTATATAGGGTAGAATCTAATGAATGGCAAATGTAGGCGTGCGGACAAGCGCCGATTCGTAGCCACTAGGGATTAATACGGATATGGATTTTTAGAAAATATTTTATATGTACATATTGCAATTTTATAATTTAACACATAAAACTTTATATTTTTTGTTGTTCAAAGAAAATTTCATAGTAAATTGTGTGTTTTTTTTATATTCTTTATTAAGAAATATTGCTATAATTATTAAATTAAAACCGCTATTCAACAATGTTTTAACCGATTATAGATTAGTTCATTATTTTTAAAATATACATTGAATATTTGAACGCGTCTGACGTGAACATAATTAGACTAAACTTCATTTTATATGGAATATTCACTAAATTTCCTGCGCAACAGCGATCGAATGAAATCAGGCTGAACATGCGGACGATATCGGAGGCTTAGCTAGTATTATATATAATGTGTTAGCAACGAACATAATGTCAGCTCGCTCTAGTAGCTAATCAAGATCAGCTCTATTTATATATACATCAAAGCAACTTTGAAACCGCAATTCATTTTAGCGAGAATTTGAACTTTACCAAAGTGTATACAATCGTTGAGTAATACAGTTCAGTACCGAATGACGTTTCGTGTTAATACATTTGGAGCAAAACATATAGAATTGTAGGATGTATTTATTGAATGTCTTCAAATTTGTTTTGGAAGAAGTTCTCTTGGCTTTTACGACTATACCAGTTTTGCTTAAAAGGTAATAGCGTAGGCTCCCTTTTCATTGTCCGCATAGTTCCATGAGAGATATAATTACTAGTCTATAATGTGATTAATTAATCGTTTAGATATTTGTAACTTTGATACGGAAAACAAATGTTAGGTTTCTTATTTTATTATTTATTTAATAAAAAGTATATATATGCACCTATACGTATAATAAAAGATTAATAAAACAAATGAGTCAATTAAGAGGTACTTTAAAAAGGACATTTTGTTTTATCATTGACGTCTTTCGATCGGAAAGATAAGATTGTATACAAGAATACCTACTGTATTGATCATGCAGCTAAAATCAATATATTAAATTTTAATCACTTTGATTACAAGATGAAAAATCTTCGGTTTGGTGTAAATATCCCAATTATATCACAGTTGTTTTTTCAAACATATATTGACCTGTCGCAGTTCCGACAAAACGTTGCAAACCCCTTATTTCGGCTCGGACTAAATGTATGGCATTAAGATCTTGTTCATATCGGGGAGTTTTAAAAAATCTTTTGTAAAAAAATTGTTACTTAAAATACATAAATTAAATTGAATCTAGTTTTAACCGTTGGTTGAATGTAGCAAAGTGCTCACTCTGGGTGGGTACTATCCACACATCCGTTATTCTAACTCCAAACATAAATTATCTGTTTTGCTTTATCCGGAATGAAGCAAAACAAGCGAACCAGTGAGCCAGTGTAATTGTAAACACAAAGGATATAACATTTTAGATTTATCGATGGAAGAAGTGGTTTATACTTCTGGCAGAAATAGTGTTTTATTGTTTTCGTATTTACTCTTCTGGAAGAAAAAAAAAGCAAATGAAAAACCATCTCTCAAACTCTTTACAGATATTATATTATTCTTGTGTTTTCTTTAGTACGTAAAACATAGATCATTAAATAATAAAATTAGTTGTAGCTTTGCGTATAACTATCAGACTGTTCGACGCCGAATAAAAATGCGTTTCTGAAAGTTTAAAATGCGTTTAATATAATTTAAAGTTTTGCTTCTAATTTATAAGACAGCGACATTATTAAAATTTTGAGTAAAATATTTCAGTGATAAAATAAAACAAGTGTGTACGTGTTATTATGAAAAATGCAGCAACCCGATCCGATCCAAGTGTTGATTTATTTTGTTGACGTTACTAATTACAAATCAAACTATGTACGTGTAGTAAATATAATACCACGACGTAAAATGTGCATATTTAATTAAAATATTTGTATATAATAATTATATATCTCTGATTAATATTTAAACGATTTTAATATGTTTTACATCGTAGTTATGAAAACAAGTTTGGAGATGATTATTTTTTTTTACTGAAAGTAAGCGAAATTCATAAGTTTAATAATTATATAACATATTCTAACAACTATTTCTTAGATTTATACATATAAAGTTATTTACTTTAAAAAAATACCTTGTTGGTATCAGAATTGCAGTTAGAGTTGAAATAAACGTAAAAATTTGTAAAGATAGTCTGCGGGCTGCTAAGAATATATATTAATGATACTGTCGCTCATTTTGTGAAATTTTGACCAAAATCCGAATAAATGTCTTCATCTAATTTTCACACAAACTTAAATCCTTAATTTTTTAAATAAAATAACCGAACTTAGGAAGTAATCACAGGTCACAATCAAAGTCCTAATTGTATATAAGAAAATAACGAATATTCGAATAGGTATTCTTTGTGTGTGTGCTTAAACAATTTCGTTAGCGTTTACAAAGGAAGTTTTAATACTCTTCGTCGTTATCCGATTCCGCTGTACCCAGCCACGATTTTTTAATTAAAAACGAAACAGCGTCTCAACAAAGATGGGATAGAATCCGCTTCTATTAACTTTTTTGAGGTCTGTAAAATACTTTGCTTTATTTTTTAAAACGAAACTCAATAAACGCTTTTGTTCGCGATGAGTTTCATTTTATCACCCCTTAGGGCCGTTTACGGATCGAATTTAAAGAGGGAATTATGACGTTACGTACCTTCACTATGCAGATATAAATGACGTACGAACAGATCGAAATATTGTATGTGAATATTTGTAAAATTGAACCTCAAGTGACATTTTAACTTTTTCGTTACTACTTTTTTTTTAATAGTTTTATTTATTTTGAATTAAGCGTAACTAGTACTCTTTATTTACGCTGTGTGTGGACGCATTGTGTTATCTTTTAGTCTAGCTTTGTTTTTGTATTATGTATATGATATTGCTTTTACTGGCAGTACTGATTAATGTGTACCAAGTGTAAATAAACAAACATACGGTTCAAAAATATATATTTTTAAAGCAGACAGCACTTTTGGACCAATATCAGGGTGTTATGACAATAACGTTATAAATGTTTAATTTTTGTTGATATATTTTTATTTATATACCTAATTACATCATCTTTTAGATGAAGTCATAGTCATAGTCCATTGCAAACGATAAAAAACTTTTCTTCATAATTTTCAGTTCCACAAATGTGGACATACCCTGCATTTAAACACGTATATACAAGTAATATATACCTTTTTAAAAATGTGGAAGATGGAAAATGTCAGGGATTTAGGTCCCAATATGCCGTAAGCCCCGTCCTCATTTAATCTGGTCACGTCTCCTCCAATGTCCCGCGACTAAACCATGTAAAATGATCCACGTGCAATAACTATGATTGCCTTTTTATTTTCCTCGTTATCATCATGCTCTAGTTTCAAAATGTAGCCGATAAATTCGTTATGAAATTTATATACATAGATCGCCTCTTTCGGTTGTAGATATAATAAGTATATTAAAAGCGAAATTATGTTGACTCATATCTACTTTTAAACTATCAATCGTATGAATGTAAAGTGTTGTAAACATGATCAGCTAAGTCAGATAAAAAATAGATTGTCTACAGACTGTAATGTGTTATAAATTTTACGATGTTTCATCGTAGCAACGTACGGTTCCCTAAACCAAAAGGAATTCAAACAGTGTACCTGTCGCATATATGAATAATACCAAAACAATTTAGGACAGAGTGAGTTAAAATTTGAATAACAATCGATTTTTCACACCGTTGTCGTATGTTTTGTAAAGGCGTCACGTAGCGGCCGGCTCCGCGAGCCTTGACTCCTCGGCAATGTCAGCCAAATGCCAAGAGGTCTTGACTCGTTTGCTAGCTTCAGCTTAACATCCCAAATGTTGCGGTATTTCGCTCACTGCGCAATCATATGCGTCGTCTGATTATTTTCTTATACCAACTAAATATAATTATACGTAAGTGTAAGTAAACACCGCAGTGTATATGTATGTAGATTAAGTCTTAATAAATACGCAAATAGATTTAATATTATCATTGAATATATGTGATGATAGTTCTTGGTATGTTAATATCATAGGAAGTTAGTATCTAATAATCGATGATAAATTAATCGCTTCGTTTGTTATCTTAATCCATAATTTATTAGAGATTAATGACAGGAACTCGGTTCTTTAAATATTTTAGCCTCGACTGCAACTATACCTATATCCATTGAATTTTTTTTTTGTTATAATAAAATGTCACTAATCATCCTCTATCGAAATTCCATCGTTTGAAGAATTTAGTTTTTCGTAATCTGATGTTCAGTGAACATCTTATCATCATAATAGCTGATAACATATTTTTATTGTGTCACTTCAAAAGAATGAAACCTTTTTTGAATATATTTTTGTTATGAATAGGTGGGATTAAATCATAAACAGTAATTTATTATGTTTTAAATGGACGCCATAAAACTATTAAATTTTTAGATAGTGTTTACGCCTTCTGTTCTTACCGACGTTATTTTTCTTTATCGCTTGCATACTACTCACTGAAATTATTGAAATTCTTATCGCTTTGAATAAAATAAATCATTTATTGCATATAAAATTTTAAAAATGCAATTCTACTGTTATGTTTTAAATTATAAAAACATGTGCAATGTGCATTGTTAATGAAGTATCTAAATGTCTTAATATCTACTTAATATGTCGTATTTTTCTAGAGTCCACAATGTATTTTACAGTTAAGAAACCCGAATGAATATAATAACTTATTCATAAAATATCATTTGTATTTTTATAGTATATGACTTTTTATGAGAAGGTAACTCAGGCTTTGAAAATTACTGTGGTATTGAGTAGAGCTCTCATCATCTCTCATTGCCAAGGCGATATCAATGCATTGTCAATTTGATCCAATTGATCATTATTGTTAAACATTGTTTGTTTGTTTCAGAAGGTCGACCCCGAGCTGATCTTCACGAAACAAGAGAAGATCGGTAAGGGTTCCTTCGGTGAGGTCTTCAAAGGTGTCGACAATAGAACGCAACAGGTCGTTGCTATAAAAATAATTGACCTCGAAGAAGCCGAAGATGAAATCGAAGATATTCAGCAAGAGATCATGGTGCTGTCACAGTGCGATAGCCCCTACGTCACTAAATATTATGGATCATACTTGAAGGTAAGATTTTTAGAAAGCAAATGAATAATTACCACGCTCGACATACCAAACAAACGTCTTTAATTCGACGTATATAATTTTCTCATTATACGTACAAGGCCGTTTATGATTACGTTATAATTTGTGAAATTAAAAATGAGGAAACCTCGTTTGTACGGAATTGTGGACGTTTCGTAACTGATATTTATTTAACTATCTGTAATATCAGCGTATGAATTAAATATAAAGGCGTAAATCGCACGTAATTATGAACATAGGATATCCTCACTAGTTCGATTCTTAGCTTTAATTAATTTATACTAGGTAATAAATAGATATGTACATTAATTACATGTATTAATTGATTCGTTGCTTTTTAAATTCGTTTATAATTGTAAGTATTTTTTGAAAGGTTAATTAACAACTAATTTATGAAATATATATATATATATATAAACTCAGTATGGTTTTTTTATAATTTAAGTGCCATTATTATATGGCGTCATCTATACTAATATTATAAACGTGAAAGTAACTCTGTATGTGTCGCTTTTTCACTATCAAACAAATGAACCGAATTTGATGCAATTTGGTATAAAACAAACTTGAACTCCAAGGAAGGACATAAGCTCCTTTTTTTTGCCTAAAATATGACAACCAACCACTTAAGCGGCGAGCGAAGACGCGGGCGACAACTAGTTTGTCATATTTTTCTCTCTTACTCAGGCGCGTATAAGAAATCATTACCACAATAAAATAGGCGGGTAGTTATTACAGCTAATTTCAACAAATTGATGTTGTATCTTTTGTTGCTGTACGCCACCTCTAGCCACCTCTACCAGGTCTAGGTAACGTACAATAAATATTTAATCGAAATAAGATTGTTGATTTAAATTTATTTATTACAATTTTATCGCCTCGATGTTGTAATGTTTTTTTTTTTTAAATATGCGATTAGTGTTTAATGAATAAAATAATCTATAGTTTACAAGGTTGTTGTAAAAACTATATATGTGTTTGCGATTTCATTATCGATTAAAAGCGTAACATTTATTTAAGTCACAATGTGTTATATTAGAGGTTTCTATGAGGCTTATGCTTTTACGTAATGTTATTTTTATAGTAGTTAATTTATGTAAATAGTTTTCGTTATTATTCATGTTAATGTGATATGTTAATTTTAAAAAATCGGTATTTTTTATAATTGACTTGACGAAAATGGACTAATTATAATTTATTCGAAATATTTAGTCCAGAGTTCGCAAATGTGTAACGGGGATTGACATGATACAGGCCATTAATCACCGGCTCATTGCCATTCTTACCTGGCGTGCTGAAAGGCGTGATTATATGTGGGCGATTTCGTGAATCGCTTCGAAAACAATAGCTGCTTGATTGTTGCGTAAAACGTTTACTCACGAGAAAGTTGTATTATTTACGTTAACCTTTTGCTCGTTGCTTCGTTCTCATAGACAAAGACGCTATACCCACCCTATTACGTATGAGAATCCTGTTAGGTGTCTTAAAATCTTCAAATAGCCTTTTCAATCATCATCTTACTGGAAGATTTTTTAGGAGCAACTAAATAGATTTTTTTTTTTTAATTGTAATAGTTTTCTCTTTTTACTAGATAAAGGTAGCCTTTATAAATTTGTATATATTTTAAACATGATTAAAAGCTTCTTGTAGTCTATTTTTTAATTCTACTATTCGGAGAATTTGTTACTGCAAGTTGTTGTTTGATCTACACGAAATACACGCCACATATCAGCAGCAGCTAGTCATCGTGTTTTGTCGAAAACTGATTATACAAGAGGAATGATGTACAGTCCGGGTGTATATCATGTGATCCCTTTGAAAGCGAATGAGAAGGGTGGCATTTCGCCAGCGCCGACAATAACGTCTGCTCCAGTATGAATGTTATGATCGATATTTGCATTTTTATTACCGACTTCGTTACCGTCCGGTTCTATTTAATATATATTTTGTTTATTTTGATACGTGTTATTATTTTATCACATATTAACGTTTATAATATAGTTGATTACAGAACAGAACAGTCTATGACTATTAATGTGTCAATGTCTGTTTTTCAGTATGCAGGTAATATAATTCCGAAATATAAAATTGTTATAAAAATTTGGATGTCGAAGGGAGTGTAGTTTCTGTTTGAAAAATATAGATAATTATTTACGAGGAAGATCCCAGGCAATACGATATAATACTTTCGATACGTTGCATTTCTCGCTTTGAATAGCTTTGGAATACATGTTGCTATTGCAATCTTGACACACTTTCGAATGCCGTTATTATGCGTGCCTTGCAAAATACGATGCAATATAAACGACTTCGTAGTCAAAATTGCGATACGTGTGATTTTATGCAAATTAAGCAGTGTTACATAGATTCATATATAAAATGGAACATAACTGAAATAAAAAAAAAATGACCATGGATTTACGATATTTCGCATTGTAATTGAAATTGCAAAATTATAAATTATAATTAATGATTTTTTTTATCTTATATAAATGAATATAAACTGTTTTTTTTTTAGACTGCATCTTAAGACGTATTTAATTTAAAATTATCATCTCTGTAATAAAATATGATTTACGGAATATCCCCAGAAATAATTTTATAGCAGCATTTGATACAGCTATGATACGTTAGACGTCAAGTTAAACAACGTCGCTGTTAGACAAACATCCGAACACCTTCAACCTCGAACGTTGTTATTACTAGTTCGGGATGTAAGAGGGAAGTTCTCTCTCAATTAATGAATACACTTGACTTCCAATGTCGCTCTTCGTGTTCTATTCGATTTGTGCGATTTCAAAACTTAAATTAAATTCCATTGTGTTTAATTATTTTTGACAGCTGACGATTCTTAGAAAGCCAGCAGCCGGGTTTTAGAATTTTGTTGTAATCTATCGAAAACCATGATGAATAAATAATTAATTATTCAAATTTCTTTCTATTTTTAGAGACGAAAAAGACAAATAGATAGGACGCGCTGATTTTAGGCTTAGTTTACAATTTAGTTTTATTGAGTTTTAAATATTAATTTACATTTATTTTATACTAGCTACTACCCTTGCTTCGCACGAGTGCAATGCTGGTACTAAATATATTACATAGTGTCTTTATTTAAAACGTTTACAGCTATTTTGTCATTAGACAATGCAATTTGCTTTGTCCCTGCATTTTAAATCTGTAATGTCTTCGAAAATATTCATTTAAATTACATGTTGTAAATATTGATCTATATTAAATGCACAACAAAACATCAATTGTAGCCTTAGACTACGAGCTTACTTCATACCAATTTTTAACGAATTTGTAACAAACAGACAGACAGACGGACAGTCAGATAGAGTATCTTTCGAGTTTATAATATTAGCTTAGATATAAAGCATTCATAAGGTATACATTTTATGTGTACAATTTTTTGACGTAATTGTCGTTTACAAATAGATTTTAATGAAATAATTGAAATATAAACCTTACGTCTTATCTAAAGTCTTATGTAAATAATAGCAAAACTATAGAAGCTAAGCATAACTTACATAATGTAGCATATATTATTAAGTTAATGAGGTTTTGACACGCCATAAATGGCAAAACTCAAACACGGTGACCATGACAGTGTATTTATAGCGTGAAATTGTTCCGACTCGTCCTTGAAACATTTTCGTCACGCCAAAGTTAAATTTGTCTAACATTACACAGATATTTGCTTTATATTCAAGGTGTTAACCCAGCCTATGAGCAGGCATATCACTCGTTATTTGTAAAAAGTATGAGTTCGTAAATTTCCCACCACTGCTGGACATAGTCCTCCCCTTTTCTTTGAGGACAGTCGGAGCTGATTGCATGGTGCTGTTTTTCGATATTTATCCGACACTTGCTGGTTTTCTTACAATGTTTTCTATGAACTTATAAATTTGTTTGTGTCACACTATTTGTATATTTTGGTTTACAATGAACCAAATAATATTCTATTCTAATTGTGTAAGTTAATATATACTTTTATACTACTTACTAATACATTGTATGAGTAAATATTTCGTAATTGCCATATCAGACAGGCAGTCTTCTTATTGCCGCTCTTAAGCGATATTACTCGTGAATCTTAGAGAGTTTCTAGAGAAAGTAAATAGCGTAATTTTCAAATTATAACTTGGTTACGGTGATATAATTCGATTGATGTAAGTTGTGGCGTCAAATATTGGAGCAAACATTTGTTCAAAGTTTCGTACCGTATCAATTTGATTGCTAAATATTCAGGTGTGAAAACATTAATTACGCTATATTTAATGTATTGTTAATCGTTATTTGTTGTTGGTGAAAGTGCAGTAATGTTGCTTTCGTGCCGTTCGAATGCTCCGTGTATTGTTGACGCTTGATGAGTTTCTACTGTGTCTAAAAAAAAAAAAACAAAAATATTTCTTCAATAAAAACAATTCTATTTTCAATGTTGTAATATATTTTCCTTATGACAACATTTTAAATTCTTGCAAATAAATGTTAAGAACTGCCTTTGAGTTAAATTAATTATCTATCGTTATTACATCAGCTCTTATGTATAAGTTAGTAGTTTTCTTGAGCATGAGAGAAATATTCGAATGGAGTGAAATTTGTTTCATAAGAAGTTAATTGATGTTTTTGACACAGAATTAATTGTTATAGTTAACCTACGATTAAATGGTAAGATAAATAAATATCATATGACGTATTCAAATTATTCAATAAACATGTTCGGGCTTGCTCAGATATCGTATTATGTTAATGAATCGACTTCAACTATTTACGAAATAATCTTATTTGTTACGTGCTACGTGATACACAGAATATTTTCCGTCTTGACGTCATCGCACTGAATGAATTCAAATGTCGTAGTGAGTTACTGGGAGAGGCTTTTACGCTAATACAACGCTAATGAAGGTTAACAGGCCTACGATATATATATATATATTTTTTAATAATAGGGATTCACTTACGTAAGACTTGGCGATTGTTTTCTATTTACGTCATCGCGTTAAATTAATTTAAATGAGTTTATTAGATTAACGAAAGTGATTTAGTGAGATTAGTAATTAAAAGATAAAAAGTATTCTCATTATTGTATTATATCTTAATCACATTTTCTGAATTAATTTCCGTAAGTTGGTTAATTAATTATCTTATACATCTATAATAATTTGTAAACGGTTATATGTATTTTCGTAGTATATTATAAATAAATATTATTACAATAAATCTTTTTTTATGTGATTATATATGTAGTATTAAAAGAAAATCATTAGAATAAATGTTCTTTTAAATAAGTTTTTATAGTTTTTTATAAATTTCATGTTGCTCGTGAGTAATATTCAATATAAACATCTATCCTCGTTTCAGTGCAATTAAACATGATTTTCAGTAAGTAATAAGATATACTACACAAACAATCTATTTATTTTCATACAAATATGAACTCAATATATATATTTTTATAACATTAATATAATACATACTTTTTACGCTTTAAATTATTCTTTTAAATTGTTTTCTCATGAATTATTTAGTCTGTTGCATTTTTATCAGTATAGCCCTTTTGTTACACAAAAATAAAATAAATAAAAAACTATTTCGAAAGTCCTTTCGAAGTCCGTAGTTGAGATCGAATATATGCTTTATCGTACGTTCATCCGTTCCTAAAACAAAATCATTGGATTCGGTTAAGGCAAAGGAATGAAATATTTCACAATAAATATTCCAACGCATTATACATATATAATATATGTATAATCATGTATAACGTGGATGCGGATATAGAAACGTCCGAGGTGAAGGTCGTCGCTGACTCATCGGGTTTTTAGCCTTTAAGATTCAAAGAATGTGGATAAGAAAATGAGATGAAAGAAATATACTTATGAATGAAATTTCAAACAATGTAAAAAACCATAAATTTTATATAATATGATTGATTTATTTAATTATAACTTAGCAGAGATACATTATTTAATTTAAAAGGTAGACAAGAAATCTTTTACCTCGGGCGAGTGTATTTTTTTACATACATTTTATCTAGTTTTCGAATAAACAGGTAAACGGTTCACATAAAAACTTTTTATGTAAACAAACGTATTAATTATACGGTTCATTTCCGAAAATTGCTAGGGAATTTATTTTTCCATTCCGCTCATAAATATTCTTCCATGGAACTTCAAAGGAAATTATGTTATATGAAATATAAAGAGGTATTTCTTTCTAAGTAAAATATATTCAGCTGATATTTTTATAGAATATACACGTATTTTCTGTATAAAAAGATTTTTTGACAAGCACGTGATAACTTAAGTCATGTTCTAAATGAAACGTTAAATAAAGGCCTTTGTATCTGAGCTGTCTTATTTGAACGAAGGAATAATGTACATAAATGGTTTCAGTCGTATAAAAACAATAAAGTTCACGAGATTACAGGCCGTAAACGTTACATATCCAACCTTGAACCTTCCCTTATAACATCTAGTGTCAAGGTTCCCTTGGAATTAACGAAAGACTTCTTAACAATGGAAGTTCCACGGCCGAAGCCCTGGCACGAAATTACCAATTGTCTCCAATGAACGTTTCGTAGGGATAGCGTACATAAATTACTTTTCGCCGTTACGCCGATATTACTAATAAAGGCCGTCCGATTAAACGAAGGTCATCGACATAACAAAGGCACATGAATGTTAAGTCTATGAGTAATATTGTCGAAGGGATTTCAACGGCACTCAGATGACGGGTCTCGTAGTTCGGTTCTTATTTGAAACGTCCTTTAGTTTGCCTGCAATGCGGACCCGCGGGGTTGAATGGTGGGAGGGGGTACCCTCGCTGGCTAACTTGGAAGGTCAAGAAAGTTTGCAATTTGCTTTATTGGCAGCATTGAACGCGACGAACCGAACACGATTATGAGAAACTTTTAATTTTGACACAATCCTGGTAATTGTTTCTTAACTGTTATTAAATGGATTTACCCGGACTTTTGAAACGTTAACTTTAAATTGCTTATAAATTGTTGGGATTAGATATCTTACTCTAATTAATTTGTTCGGTTTTGTTTTCATTTGCCCCTTCATCTTGCTTGGCCTTTAATGTGATTTGAAATTGTTTAATTATTCTCAGACAATTCTTTGTATTGAAATTAAGTTTAAAGATAAGTATGTATATCACGAGTTAAAATTATAGTAAAATGCGAGAAGTTTGTAGCAGATTTTTGACCTTCCCTTCGAAATCCTTTTTTTTTGTTATTATTATATTCGATTACATTATATTGTATTATTTTGAAATAAATACAAGCACTCATTTTTATCGCGCACCGAGAATCGAGGTCATAGATTTGTATTTGTTTTCAAATGTGCGTCCACATTCTTTAGATTATATCAAGATAAAGTAAAAACTGAACGATATAAAAAGATTCTGCGCAAGAAAAATATCTACGGATGTAAATAAATGTAGACGATGATAACAAAATCGATCGATATTGGAAATTAAACAAAATTTTTTTTTATTTCCATACGTTTGTATATAGTTTAAACGATATAATTTAGTGTTAACGTAAAGTCTAATATATAAATGTTACATGTAGCGTTTATATTTATAATTGTTTAGTGTTTATGTATAATTTATTAATTTTCCTTTGAAATAAGTTTATTATTTCCGTTTACAGATAAATTAATCCATTGGTTTGAAGAGTTGGAGCTATAAATATATTTATTTTTAGCCTTAACCAACGTATTTAATGTTTAATATAACATTAAATACGTTTGTTGAACTGTATTTGATGAAATTTGATATGTAGCAAACTGGAACATCAAGTAAAGACGTAGGCTACTTTTTTATACGTAAAACTTGACACTTTAAAGCGAACGATGCCGCAGGCAGCAACTAGCATAATATATTATTTTAGTATATCTTTTACACGTGTAAACATAAAAAAATAAATAAGCAAGTAACGAAAATATTGTATCATGTTTATGTAAAGCCAAATAAACCAAGCTATTTAGTAATGAGTATCGTCAGCAGTAAGTAAAATGGTTGTACTCTAATTTACTATGGGAATGATTATGACATCGCGTTTCATTGAACTGTAATCGATTTGTAGGTTAAACTAATCATAACGGCGACGATTTCGTTGCTTGCGTCGACGGTGAATGTTATTTAGGCAAGGCCCTAATGTTGGCCAATATACGGTCTTATTTAAAGAGCTGTAGAGCTATTCTTTAAGCACAAACACGAAACTCACCGCGGAAAACGATTGCGATATGTCATATGCGACATTGACCATAATTATTATAACATTAAAGGGATACAAGCACCAAAATAAGAAATTGCCATTAGTCCGTTTTTAAAATTTCTAAAAATAATTGGATATGAATATTGGAAAAACTATTATAAAATTATAAATAGTCGAATAAGAAACAGACAACGAACAAAAGCAGGTCTCGATAAGAAGTTTCACAATAAATGCCTTGGCGAATATTACATGGAAAAATAAATAAGCATTTTATTTAGAAAAATATTTAAATCATTGTAAATATTTTAAAATACTTTCACAATGGGATTAAATCTGCTCTGTTAAAGCCGAAGGAGGATTGGTCTTTGAGTCCGGCAAGGCTTATTATAACTTCACTTAATAAAATATGTTGCGAAGGATTTCGTTGATAGGCCAATCAGTATTGTGTAAAATTTTTGTATGAAGCACTTGTAAATTTTACTGAGCGAAGGTAATGAGGGAAGAATTTGAAAGGAGAAGGTTTTAGAAGGATTTTATTTGGTACGTACATTATGTCTCGTTGCAAAAGTCTAATGGTTAATTGCAAGGCTGGTCCTGGGTTTATTAATCCTACTTGATGTAATAAATTAGGTATAGGGATTATGTCGAGAAATTTTCAATAGCACTACTATTAGTACACTGGAGTTACTTTATTGGCAATGTTACGCTCTCACTCCGGTGGCGTTGGTACTCTATTCAAACGAGCTATGCGAATGAAGTAATAAAACTTGCCTATGATCGCGCACTGCTGCACTAATATATCTGCTGAACCCTTTCTTTTGACATATTTATGGCATCTTACGTTTTCCACCAGGAGATTGAAATTTTTTGATTGGCAGTGATTAAATTTAATACCTTACGGAAGGATGTGGTGATTTGGTGAAGGAAACTTGGTGTTACAAATTTATGTTTACGTCTCGTATTTATACGTACACAATGTTTGCCATTACGCCCACCAAAATAATCAATATTATTGTTGTGGATATACAAAATATTGTTGTGACTGTGAAGACACTGTCAGTATTTCAAATTTGTTCAATACATTTTTATTTAAAACATAAAATATGTTTTTGTACTATGGAAATATCATATCAAAAAAGTTTATATATGTATTAAATCCATCAGTAGTATTTATAGAAATAGTTTTTACACCACTGAAACGATAATTATTTTTTAATGAAGCTTTACGAAAAGTTATTACATTAAATCCATCAGTCACTCTTTGTGAATTAGCTCGAAATTTCAGCATAAAGGTGATTTTGTATTGCAATTAACATTGATTGCTTTTAATTCAAATTTTAAATTATAGAGTGAGTACTGTATATATCACCTTATAAAATTTACGCTTACAAAAAAAACAAAAAGAAATTGGGTTAGTATTGTATAAACAATATATTTGGTTGGTTCAATCAATCAAAGTATACCTACTTCATTCGTAACGACTTTTAAAAACATCTCTTTGAATCATTATCTTACAAATTTATATTAAATGTAAAACTACGACTTTTGGACTGTATTAAACCGTCAAGAAATTCAATTACAAACGTTTAAAATCGTTAAATCCAATTAAACCCTCCAATATTAAATGGTAACGCTAACTCGTTTGTTTATTCTCTGTGATGTTATTCCCGTTGAATAAAGGATCTTAAGAAATTCAAACATAATATTCTGGATACCGTATTTACAAAGTCATCTCACCGAATTGAACCATGCATTCTTAATAACGACATAAGCCTTTAGTCGTAGTTAGACTAAAAGCCTTTAGGATGCTGTGTAATCCTAGCATTACCCTGAGATGATCTTACTGAATACTAACGATACGAAATTCTATCTCCCACATAATATATTCACTACGATTGCTAAAATATACGTGGGATCGTGATAAATATTTTACATAGTTTTCTTTAATATATTTTTCTTAAATATTTATCTTATCCTTTGTAATAATACATTAATCATTTCTCATTTAACGTTCAAGATCAGTTTTTATTATGTTTACGAAAGTTTTTATTTGGTTTTGTACAAAGAACAATTTTACGGTAAAACTTTGGTAATTGTTAACGTAAGAAATATTGAAGCTGAATTCATATTGAAGAATTCCGAACATACGTCCCAAAACTTTCTCTTTTGTCCGGAGAGCCATGAAAGAATTTAATTTTAAAATATGGTGCAAGAAAGTAAAACTTTCGTGTAAATTGTGTTTGAGTATTCTCGATGTAGGAGGGCTGGTGAGGACCTCCGGGGCGTTTTGCACTGAACGAGTACCTACGCTGTTAAAGGTCGTGGCCCTAAAATTGAGCACTCGTGCAGTGTTGTCAAGAGCTCGACGAGTACTCTTACAAGTTAAATAAATAAGCCTGCGTCTAAACTTGTGCACCTAATTGAATTTTTAAATGATTTCTAGAGTTCGTACCGTGAAAAATAATATTTATAAACGGCTATATTTAACGAATTTACTAGAAAAATCAATCTCGGGTTCAATCTTATCTTCCTCGCTAGTCATTCGTCAACATTCTCAAACAAATATTTTATGTTTGCTGTTATTGATATGCAATTCATTGTCAAGCGTTACATATAGAATATGTTGTTGGAAACGAATAATAGCCATTGATGTTCAGTAGGCGTCGTAAATTTATAACGACATCGGAACAGATAAACAAGATTACAATTACTCAGCTACGGTATACGTATGTACGTATGTACACGTCGGTGATGTGGACACTTTGCAACGATACAACCTTTGATACGACCCGACGCCAATAAATGTACACGGTACAGTGGCAAGAATAAACGAGACGGGAAATTGCTTGAGAGATCACATGTGACAAATTTATTGTCTTATGGGGATTCCTGAACAAAGATAATGAAATGTATACACGGAAGAGCAAACATATAAAATAAACCAAAAAATCCCGTAACGATTTATATGCAAAATTACGTGGTATATTTATTCCTCAAGTGGGAATTGCTTAAAATCAGTGTCAATTTTATTATTAGAAGCTGAATTTTATACGCCCTTGCTGTAATATTTGTGTCATATTTTAGTTCCTAGCTGTTTAGAAAGATACGTCAGTGAAATGAGATGCTATCAAGGGCTTAGGAACGGTCATTTGCCTGCCATCGGATCGCACGAGTTGATACACGCGTTTCGCTTGTCATACCTCAGGGCATATTTAAACGATGATTGTTCTCGAGAACATGAGGAACATGTTATCTTGAAAAATATCATACGCGGTACAGTTACGGCGAAAGTATAATGACTTTTTTTTTAATTTCGCTTTATACCAACGTCATCAGTTAAGAAATTAATATGCGGGATATTATATAGCAACAAAGGCTTTTAGGATGCCTATAGTGTGTTTATGGAATCTTATTAACAGATTAGTCTTCAGGGAATATCGAAAAGTATTGGCTTAAAATAATATAACAAGCAACTCCGAGAAAGTTTTTCATATTGCTAAAAATCACATTAAAACTTTTTCTCATCGTTCAAAGTCAGATCTAGTTTTACGGTACATAGAAATTCTGTATTTTCCGCATTTCGAGCCATTTGCTTTATAAAACCAGGATTAAGATAAGCTGCTCAAGGTGGGATAGTGTGAAAGACGGCGCCAGTCCAAAGTTGGTTTAACTTGGGTCACGTGGTTCGCACAGTGGTTAATCTCATTAAGGGCCGTAGCGAGGTTTCCTTAATAACTTAAACGTTGTGGCCCCTGATTGTGGAATTTGACGAGCTTGTAATTCTTCAGGATTTAATATATATAACGTAATTATATCAGATTAATTCTTTACTAGTGGACCGCCCGCGAAACGTCGCGTTTATTCGACAAATTTTAAGGAATTTCGAAACCAGGTTTTGTTTTAATTTCATTGTAAACTAACGATGTTTTCGCACGTTTTACATTTGTTACTCTATTCGGCCAGTGATCTTTATTCCTCTCTCTAAAATGAATTATTTGTTGAATCGTAATAATTGATTAAATTGCAATCAAAAATCCTCCTTATTTTTCTGCATATCTACGGCTGGAGCTCTTCAAAATAAGACGATAACCAATTTTTTATGAGCAGTTATCGTCCCATAATTACTGAGACAAAAATCGGCTTACACTATTAATATATAAGATTTAATTTTTTCGTTCGTTCAAATGAATAAACATTTTGTTTACAAATTTGATTTAATTTTAGGTTTGAAGTATAAACAACTGTTGTGGGAAACTCTAATAATATTACAATCAGTAATTACTCTAGATATAAAACTAAGTTTTAGCCAGAATGAAATTAAAACATGATTACGAGACTGTGATTCTTCTTGTTTCTGGGTGTTTGCCTTTTGAAATGGGATCACATTCAATAGGTGTTGAAAGGTTGCGTTTAAAGTAGCGGCCTGAAAATGACCCACTACCGGTCTAAGGCATTTTCTTCATTTGAGGAGGATTTTTTGAGCTAATTCTACGACGCTGCTCCGATGGTCGGAACACATATGGCAGAATTTCATTGAAATTAGAAACATGCAGGTTTCCTCACGATATTTTCCTTCATTGCCGAGCGTGAGATGACTCACAAACCAAAATTAAGCGCATGGATATTCGGTATTGCTTTCCTCCTTCTTCCTTCAAACCCACGATCATCTGTTAAGACGCACCCGTTCTAACCTCTAAGTCATTTCAGCTTGGAATTTAATAAAATAAATAATCGACTTATGCAAATTTATTGCGATAAAGCTTCTTTGACTGAAATAAATAGAATTTTAATCAATACCGACAGCATTTGATTATGAACTCTATTGACTTTCCATCGAATTGAATTACACGATGGAGCTGCATACTAAATTGGAAGTAATGCTATAAGCGAAAATTAACGTTAACTCGATAACGACGAGCCTTCGACCGGTCGGGCTTAACCTGTAAATAGAGGTTATGTGCCGGCGAAACTGGACCCCGGTGATTGGATTATTGCAAAGCTTCAAACATGTATGCAACGATAACACAATGGTATTGACGTTTTTCGTACATCTCTTGGTTTCCGTAAATATAATTGCGATCACTTTTATTTTTATTCGTTACTGCACCGACCAGCAGGAGTGCATAGTCATTAAACTCATTGATTTATCTCGAATATTTAAGGGACAATACCAATATTCACAGGAGCACGCTCAGCTGTGCGCGGACTTTATTTCATTTTCAAAATGTTATTTTCAATTTATCGGATAATGATAATTGCGTCACTGTCGAAAATAAGCAATTTCTGAATCTTATATGAAAAAGATTATCGCATTCTTATCAATAAAATGCCTAACTAAATTTTATAATCACTATGTTTATCCTTTGATTAAACCCATTAAAGGATTAACTTAAAAAATTATAGATGTTGTTGATTGTGTTTTATTTAAAGAAATAACAACTATGTTTATGTATGACTAAATTAAAGTAATAACATAAAAAAGTTTCCTCATTTCTGCTTCGTTTAAATAAATTATTTGAATCATATTCAGACTTAATAACTATGGGTAAGTTATAAAAGTCAATTTACTCTCGCATAAACTATTTTAAATATTGTATCAGCAATTTGATTCATATGATTTGTACGATTGTTTACTCGGTCGTGATTGGTTTTGTAATATAACGGATCGTTTTTCGTAAGCGACCTTGCAGCTGCTATGAATTCAGTGAATTAGTTGTTGCGCAGGAGGAGCGCATGCGTCACTCAAGCCGTGAGGCCGATGATCTCAAGTTGGTGGTATATTGAAATTAGTATGTAGCTTTATATTTATTAGTTCGCGGAATTAACGACATCCTCACTATTGAACAGCCTAGCAATATCATCACATAGTATGCATTTTTGTTTGGGTATCAGCAATGTGTAGCTTTTGTAGCCGATCAAAATTAATTTTGCATTCGATGCAAGTTCATATACAAATTTCTAGATTTAGTAACGAGCGAAATCTTGTTGGTTCTTTTTATATTAAGCAATATCGTTAAGTTAGTTAATTTACTTGTTGGGACACCTATGGGGTGCGGTAAATTCAAACACTTGACTTGGTAATCAATTGTAATCAGAATCGAGTATGAATGTCCGTCTCTGCCAATCTTCTTGATCAATGCAGTATAACCGGATTCGCTTGCGCTTGTAGAGTAACTCGATGTAATCTCACCTGTGCTGATACTAGTTTTTACAGCTACAACTGTAACTCCGATACATACACATTACCTCACGACCGTCGCAACCGGTCTCAAGGTAGGTCTATTATTTATAGCTTTTAATTCACTTAATAAAGTTTTAAATATTCACGACTGAAGATTTTAACTGATAAATATATTATCTACGTAATGTATCAAGTAACAAACAAAAGTAAATAAAATACAGAAGAAATACCCGATAGCTGCTTTTCATTATTATGTTTAGCACTTTAACAAAATCCTATTACAGTTCTGTTCCCTCTTAAATGTCGGGGCAGCTGATTGAATTGAAAGGAACGTTTCGAAATTGAAATAAATTCTGCGCACAGCTGAGCGTGCTCCTGTGAATATTGGTATTGTCCCTTAAATATTCGAAATACATCAATGAGTTTAATGACTTTGCAATCCTGCTGGTCGGTGCAGTAGTAATAACTAAGGACTTCTCTCAAAGCTGTTTCTACTTAAAGTATGTGTAGACATAAATATATTTTAATAAAATATTTATTCGAAAATCAGTAACAGTAGGTACACAATTTATCTAGGTCAGCACGAAAACGTCATTAATACGGGACGGAAGGCAATTAGGCCGGGCCAATAAAACATCGCTATTAACGAACACAGGTCGTTTCTCTGCGCTTCATGCACATTTACGATTACGGCACCATTTTCAGATTTTTTTAAGATTATGATATGTCATTAAAGTAATTGCAAGGACTTCGGGTTATATTTATTTTACAGAATTTAATATTAGCTGTTAATTGTTTTCGTATTCGTGTGATAACATTTCGTCATTGCTGCACGTATATAATTATATCGTAGGGTGTTGCTTGTTAAATTGAAGTTGGCCTGTTTAGAGTGGCCCGGTGGACGGAGACGCGTTCGCCATCGCCGATGTCAGCGTTAAGTGTTCGTACTCGTATCTACACAAAAGCCGCTCTCACCGCTTTGTTCCGCATCTTTGTTTGACTCGAGGAAGCTACTGTAAAAAACACGTCCAACGCCTTTCCTCCACCTTGAGAATAAATCTCAGGATCTTTTAAGTTTCAATTATAACTACAGCGCTAGAACAACATAATTATCTTAACGTTCTTTTACTCGAGTGAATATCTACTAGTCGAGATAGAGATAGCTCACGTGTTTTCCTAGTGTCAAATTAGACTAAAAGGCCCTTCCTTATTGACGTTTATGAGACGTCAAGCTGCGGAAATAATCCATTGTCGTCTACCCTTGTCCCCGTCATATGGGGTCTGCGGCTATTTGCGACGATGTGTGTATCAAGTGTCTCTTTATAGCGTAGGTACAATGATTAATTAAACTGGACTCGATATGTTGTTATCCAAATAAAAAAGTTAGCAGGTTTGTTGAAGCACTTATAAGTTATAACCTTTGAGTTGGCTTAAGTCTAGACATCCATTTTAATTAGTTAAATGTATGTGGTACGTGCAGAGCAGATGTATTTTTTAATCGGATAGGTTTGTAGTAAATATTATGTTATTTCTTACTTACATATATAATTTAGTAACATTAAGAAATCGGATTAGATTTTTCAAACTTCCGCCATTTTGTGTTATCGTTTATATTGCGTGAGTTTAAGTACGTAAATATACACTATTTTTAGTGCGCATAACGAGTAAGTTTAGGTAGGTACTTAATTATACGTTATTTAGATAATGAATGAAAAATTCAACTGTTTGAATATATACAATATCATATGTATTTCGTTTAAATGTATATATTAAATACAAACATTTAATAAGGAGTTTAATAGTCCATTGACACACAATAGGTTTTTGATTTTTTTTTATATATATCCTCTGTTAACAGTGTATTCTGGCCATGTCAACAGAGTCAACGACCGATCGGCCGCACGGCTGACCGGAGTCGCGATCTGATTGTTGCGCCAATAAGCAATTTGCATGCGTTGGCGCTTGCCATTTGTTTGCCAGAGCTTTGTTCTTGGACCAATAGGGTCATTTTCTTTATAATTACTAGTTCGTTGTATCAAACATTTACTACAAATATTTCGAAATTGCGATAAAAATATGGTAGTGCGGTCTTATTTCCTCAAATTGTGATTCATAATTCTGGTATTTTTTTATCTTTATATTATCTTTATTATTATTTTAGCGTTAATTATTAAATACATTACATAGTGTTATATTGATAAATAAATTATTTATTTTTCCAAACTATTGACACGTATCTAATGCGTGAAAAAAGTTAAAGCGTTTCGTGTTTAGAAGTCAGTTCGTTAAGTGTTATAGAAACCCTCACAGAAAGGTTATTAGGCATGTTAGCAGAAGTTGTTTGCATTTGTTTAGGACGATGAATATTGGAATTAGGTGTTTTTGATTGAGCTCTATAGATACTACACACTATGGGGACAAAAATAATAAAAATAACATACTGTAAAAATAACATTAGTTTACTTTATCGCCCACGATTGAATCGTGCCTATTGTCACGTTACTTCTTAATATTTTACGGAATATTCGACGCGAGTCCGACTCCCACTTGACCGGTTTTTATGCCATATGATTGCACAATAAACTCGACATATAAAGTTCAGTATTACGTCGTGCGTAATAAATAAAACCAGTCTTATGTGACATACTAGACAAACGCAATCTTAACATCTCAACATAGTCGAAAGGTTTGTCCTACAAATTCATTTGCGGTTCCGTTCAATAGCAAAGGTAAACCGAATAGATTGAACGGCCGATGTAATTCTCTCTTCCTATCGCTATCCTTCACCGGGATTCACTAAAGCGATTTTATTTGCTTTCGTATTTTAAGATAGATGAGATTTTTTCAATTACCTAAGTTAACACAGGTAGCCGATAAAAATGTCATTATTAGAAATAGGAATTCAAATTTAAATAAAGAAGATTAAGTATTGAAAAGAATCTTCGGTTTTCCTTTGTTTTATTAAAACGTTTGATCGTTTTGAAGTCTACGTAGTAATGTTGATATCGTGAATTGTACTGTGAATACAAATTTAGACGGTTTGGTTTTTTTTTTACAAAAAAAATTTAATTACACACTTTTTACGTGACAGAATAACCTCTTTGAAGTTCGTTAATGAATAAAGAAATGACCTAATCCGTTTCGTTTATCTAATCTGTAAGACATGTTATTATACTTAGTAGATATAAATCGTGTATTAGAAAGTGCACCACTTTGTATTGGGTTGATTAAAATAAGGCGCAGTTAGAGTTATTTGTTTCAGATTCGATACTAAAAATAACGTAATGGGTATAGTGTATGCTTGCATTGAGTGCACATGAAACCACGTGATTTATAATCCACTTAGCTTAAATATATCTGAAGATATTAAAATTATATCTGTTTTGATTATACAACACTCGATTACGAACGATCTTGTACGTTACCAGGGAAATCGTTTGGTTTTCATTTTATCGATGGTGAAAATGTTATAATATATTTTCTTATAAGTATTTGTCGGTAAGTAATGGCAATCATCCGTCATATTCGATTTCAGGCGTCGTCATATGACAGCGTGATATTTACATATCTAACGACATATCGTCGTATAAATCGTTTTAATGCATTAAGGCTTTATATGGAATAAATAAAATCGTCTTATGTTAATTTAGAATTCCGTACATACATAACTCCACGTTGCAAACAATGCTGTCTTTTAATACAAATATATTATATATTTTTTAAAGGATAAATAGGGGTATAAATAGGGATAAACAGATTACATTAAGATAATATTTAGTTCCGTAGGTAATCTGTTTTGTTTGAATACACGCAGCGATTTCAAACTACAAAACGCAATAAAATAATATAAATGTCGAAGGGACGGAACAGATCTGTTGGATGAAAGTAGAAAAAAATCTATACGTTTCCATTACCTATCGGAGGGTAGACATTAAACGGGATATATTCAATAATTGTATTTAACTAACACTACTTTGTATTTTAAATGTTGAAAAAGATTAACTACTGAGTTTCTTGCCGGTTCTTCTCGGTAGAATCTACATTCCGAACGGATGGTAGCTTCACTTAATATAGTTCGTAAAATGACGATTCAAAAGTGCTTGTCTACTTATTAAAATACATTTTGATTTGATTTGATTTCACTACTTTTATAAGAAAACTCATACCAATACAACGACACCATTGTAATTGAACAGTTCAATAAAGAAAATATTACGTCATTTTTGTATTTACTGTTACAGCATAGCTTTCGCGTGCTCAATACATGTTTATTTAAGACTAAAATAGATGTGATTCAAATATGTAATCAATTCCATGTTATACTCATTTGAATTATACATATTCATTTATATTTGTTCTTGTTACTTTTTTTGAAATGTTTTTTTTGAAATTAAACGATATTATAATTGGCTTTTTTGCGCAAATCGCATCAACATTACTTGGGAGATGTTATATTAAAAAAATATTGGTATTTATAAAAAAACACAGTTATAAAATCGTAATCAGATGTTCATTATGCAATTACGTCAATCAATTTGGGTAGGCTTTAATATTATAATGTGTCCTCTGGATATCGTAAAAGAAATAACGATCACAATATATAAACATACATAAAGGCATAGAAAAACAAATTTCAAAAAATGTATATTTGAACTCTAGAAATGTCAAAACGTAATTAGACTAACTAAAACTTTGATTCAACTACCAATTCAAATAAATAATAAGAAGTTAATCCTACTAGTATACAAACGTATTTGAAATATTGAATATGTTTTATTTCGAGTAATAAATTTAATAAAGGCTAATGTTTAATAAAATATTTCGTATTCAACGAAAACTTGGGGCAGAAACAATTACTTCCAATGTGACCGTTATCGGACTTCTCATTAGTCGAGCAAAGGCTGTGTTTAATCGAATCTGTGCCATGTTCCACTTGGGAACCCTTTTTTTTTTTCTCTAACCTACTTTTTTCTTCAATGTAACCACGAAATCAATGTTAGTAACGAGGTATACAACGTCGGGGTTTATTTATTTTTTATACAACTTCAGTATAGATATTTATTTTACCAAAATACATTGCGAGGGATAGTAAATATATGATTTTTCTGTTCGGTATAACTCAATGTCGTGCTTATAGTAATAAAATATCTTTTCGAACCATAACTGATATTACCCGTGTTGTGTATGGATTTATTAATAATATTGATTTGTTAAATACTAATTCATTAAAGTTTTATTGTAACCGTTTAGTCATTAGACGTAATAGCCCATGATCTCGAAATCCCAAGGAAAGAGGAGACTAGACCAACTGTGGGATATATTAAAGGCTGTTACTTATTACTACTTATTCTATAATGCGTTTAATTAAGACAGGCATTAATACAGATTTATCTGCTTAGATACCACCCACGAAAATATAATTCTATCGCCGTGTGATGTTGTTTTTTGGATGAGATGAGAAAGCTGAATCCAATGTTACTGCATTAATATTTTAGAGCAAGGATTATTCTGTTATAAATGTAACAGGAAGTCGCTAGCAACGATAATTTTCCATTACCGAAGCCATATTCTCACCTCCCTACAATGAATATTTAATTATGTTATACTCGTTGAAATGAAATTTCTCTACCATTATCTGTTGTCGGATACATCGTGAATTCACGATGTTATTGTATACAAAACAGTTTAATTACCTACGCTATGAGTCACAGTGCATTGTTTACCGTCGACCCGTCCCTATGACATATTTGGAAATGCATATGACTAGACTAAATGTGAAAATCAATTAGTGATGTGTCATCACAAATGATGGATTATCGTTTTGTTTGTGGGATGAATGCCAAGCGTCGACTAACAATTATTTTATTTATAAAAATTACATTTATGTATCTGTACTGTGTATAAACTTTACATCATAATTAACTTGTTTTTAATGAACACATCTATAAAGTTTATTTGGTGATAATGATGTGTAAATACTGAGTTTCTAGTTTCCAGTTTAAAAATTCTTGTAAGAGTCTAATTTTATCTAGTCTTATCTTGTGCGATAATTTTTCTATGAACTATACGTTTATACATCTATATCTTCTATACATATAAATAATTGGGGTGACTGTTTGTAATATTAAAATAACCGCTTTTTACTAAATGCATATATTTATATATAGTCGGTATATATAACAAAATAATTTTTTTTTACAATTTTCTTTTGTCTCTTTGTTCCGGCTAATCTCTGTAACGACTAGACCGATTTTGACGAGACTTTCATTGCAGATAGCTGATGTATAACTATATTTATATATATAACTTTTTTATTAAATTCAAACGCGCACGATGTAAATTTTGACATAAATTAATTACTTAAAATATATTTATACCCTGTGAATTCTACTTAGATTATGTATATATTTAGATAGAGATGTCGCAGTACAAAAGACCTAAAACAAATGAGCCAACTTTATTATCTTGGTGTTCGTGGCAGTTACGCTTGACATTTGCCTTACGTCATACTACATTACTAGTGTCTTAGTGGCCAACAGTAGATGGCCACTATTTTTGTCCACGCTTTCTCATATCAAAGGACTTTTTATAAATGTGATTAACGAGAAAAAAAAAATCCGCATTGAATCAATTTGAACTAATTTAAGATAAAACAAAGCGAGCAAATAAATATTTGGTCATTATTTTATATTGAAAAAGGCTATAATAAAACGTATAACAAAATGTATAGACAATATACATTATTTTTTCCGAAGTAACCTATGCAGCAGTTTCTCATGATCTCGACACTCGACGGCTTATCCCCGTTGTTTCCTGCATCGATTGACATGAAGTGCTGTAGTGCAACACAATACTATTTAACCCAAATACGACGCGGGCGGCCCCGTTCAATGACTCACCGATAAAGGGTTGTCCCGTATTGCCGAGTAGGGCCGATTAGAATGGTCCCTCACGGTATGTATTCTAAGCGTTTTTAGGGTTAGATACTTAATATTAAGTATTGTATGTAGCTGTCTTAAAATAGAACATTATATCATATATGTTTAAAGATAGTTAATACCGTCGCATTTTTTTTTTTAATTTTTATGTCATATTATAATGTTCGAATACTAGTTACGTTTTGTTTTTTTTTTTAAACGTGATCATATCAGAATGTTATGTAGTCTCGTTTAATTAAATCTTGAAACAAAACAAGTTTATTCTCGTAAGTCGCTGTACTGTTTAGAATGGTCAGACCGGTTAAATAACTGGAAATAATTATCAGCGTCCAAAATACATACAAAATGTTCGAACGTTAAAAGACCTTTACTTAGTTGATTCAATAAGGGAGGCGTTTGACGAGAATTAACTAATTTGTGAATGTCGAAAGCGGTTATCTCAAATATTACTAAATTACCTTTTACTGAACGTAATTAGTGTTTTTATAATACTTAAAGTGGAGCATTCCAGGACATTCCTTGGATTATTTTTCTTTCTGAAACATAAACTTCTATTAATATTTGCTTACTTAGCTATTGAAAGCTATTGATATTACAAATCTCAATGTATAAGAAGTATAAAGGTTAAACACTTTCGTTTAAATATTTCTTTTTATAAATTTTATTTCTTAGTTAAATACTTTCAATTTGTAAAAATAAGTGATATAACAGGAACAGTATAAAATATTGGCTTAGCAAGTTGCATATACTCTTTGGATTTGATAACCGAATGAAATGACTCTTGATATGGGAATCTAAATATATATATTATATAATACATGTCCCCACATTTCACATTCTGAACATTATCTCAACAGATCGATGGAGATGACGCATAAGCGCCCGCATACTAACACTATCAACATATCAGAGCCTCGGACAATTACATTGGCCTTATCAATATCACTCTACTCTGATATCGAAAATCTATTGATTTAATGCTTTCATCCTGAATAGGTAAATAATAGAGTTGTAACTAACACTAGATTCACATAAAGCAGACATATATGCGGCACGATTTCTGAACGAATAGCCGAATTTTCGGTCAAACTGTTCTGTGCCTTTATTAGTGAATTCGTCCAGTCGCGGTGTTCTGATTGGTAATTGGCTCATTCTCATCACAAAACATAATTTGTGTTTATTTAATCACGTCACGGTTTTCCTGGTTTGATTTTAGTAACGAAAATAAACAATTTTATATTACAAACGTTGTATTTAATTTAATTCTAAATTATGCTGTAATAATAATGATTGAGATATTTCTTAATCGACCGAATAATAAATAATTTACAGTACAAAGACTGAATAGCAAGTCTAGTAAATAAATACACAAGATGTTATTATCTTCGCTCGATTGAATGGTTAATGGGCCTTGCTATATTTGTCTTATAACCTTTTCCGCAAATCCTCATTGCTTGCTGCTATAATTAGAGACGCGTGCGGATGAATTTATTTTCGAAGGGATGCGATGTCGGCTCCTGGCACGGCCTCGCGACCTACATTATTTATATGCGCCGGCTGAGTAAAATACCCTGTATGTGAATACTTCCATACACGTAACACGCTGAGTTGACTTGGGCAGTTCGAAATCTTTAATCTTAAGTTTGGGGGACATGAAATAAGAGTATGGGGTCTTTTTAATACAATATCATTCTTAAAGTTTAATGCATCGAAGGCGGCTGACAATTATTAGTACATATATTATTAACTTCGGTTTTTGACTTTTATATATATTACTTTTATTATCATTTTACCAAACCAAATTATTCGGATAAGTGCCTGTGTAAACCACAGTTAGGTCTACATTTTTAATTTACAAGGTTTAACATTAGTTTTCAATAAGTTTATTAAATACATTTTATTTTATAATACCCGATTGTATATTACACCCGTTTCTAACGTAACAACAATTGATTCATTAAAATAATATCATTAAATATTAAACTTATCACTATTCATTGAATAAGAATAAATATTTAAGTACTGTTTATCAGTATCATACCTTTTCAGTTTAATATTTTTAAATTGTACGCAGCTGCTCGTATTTATTATTAGTCATATTTATAGATGCAATTAATTTTTGTCAACAAATTTATTTGAGATCGCACGATGCTGCCAACATAATATAACTTGTAATTAATCACATCTCGAGAAACATGATTAAACAGATCGATCAGAGCTTATCTACATTACGCTTGTGTTCATTGCCGATCCTGACCACCACCCTCGTACTTAATTGAATGACATACGTTGACAAATCAATAGAGCAAAGCAATATATTATTGCTTCAAATATTGGTCCAAACATTGATAGTCATAAAGGTGTATATTTGTGATTTTTAAGCCAAAGTAATTTTCCGCTTTAGTTGTTGCGTTTTTGTCGCTAGCGCGTGCCTCGGCTGCAATGCAGGCGAGTCCTATCTATTGTGCTTCGATGACAATAGTTCCGGTGGTAATTCAAGGGCAGTCTACCATTGTCCAGCGTCGATTCGAACCACTCCCGTATTACGCCATCCTCTAAACACTATGTCTGTTATTTATATAGATAAGATCTTTGGCTCCTTTCTGTCACATTACTAAGTTTTCTTGGCATTTTCGTGGCAAAGTACGAAACGTGCTGACACGAAATTATGTCATGCAATAGTGCAATTTGCGCTAACTATGTAAAGAAGCCGTGATTTATGACTATGATAATAATTTCCGTGTTGAGGTAGGAGTCGTAACGACTCGGCAATATAATAGTGGCATTTGCCTCTGCACCATTAGCGGGTCAGCGTTTTTTTCGTAATAAAAAACGTTTTAGAGCTCTACCTTACTGAAAATAGTTCTTAAGTCTATTATGTAATAAGTCATAAAATTGTTTGGAGTGAATTTCTTATAGTTAACAATATTAAATTTACTGCTTCGATATCTGAATGTAATGACGAAAATGTATTTGATAAGAAACGTATTAAAATTTTCAAAACAAAATATTTCCAATTTGGTCGAGTTCTAGAATACATTAATTACGCCTTGCAGTCAGCGGAAATTTGAACAACATTTTATCTGCAGACGACAATAACTTTACTCCAAGTTTTGTAATGACAAAAGTTGTCGCTGTGTTTTCGCATTTCGAATCTCTGAAAATTCTAATCTTAGTTATGTGTAAGATAAAATATTTAATCTTATCGTACGAAAATAAGTGTCCAGTTTATCAATATTTTTCGTTCTTAACTATAAATATCCAACCAATATTCTGACATAAGAGAAATGTTAAATCTTAATAAAATATGTAAGATGTTCCGATTTCCATATGCCATTGCGTGCAGAGGAACCATAATATTGCGAAAGGTTTAAACACTAAGAATTGACAAATATTTGAAGAATATTTTTACAGTAACAAATTTAGTTTATTTTGCACTTGAAGTGATTATCAGTAGTGTAGATTAGCGTGTTCTGCGAACGCATGACTCAGGTAGGCCATCATCTAATAGGATGCCTAGGTCTAAATAATACATTTGCACATTGCCTCATTATAATTTAATTGATTATTTTTATGTCTAATTTAACGTCATTCTGAATTAGTTACTTTACAGCAACACCATGCAGAAATAGAAATTTTCGTATTGTCTTTTAGTGAGGATGTTAGTATTGTGACCACATTGTGACCATTAGACGAAATAAATAATCACTTTGATTAATTACATAAAATTACTGACCGACTTCGCCATTACCTTAAGTGTAGTTGTGAGTTCTTTGTCACTTAACTATTTACAGGCAAAAGTTGATGCCTCTCCATTTCAGCTGTTCGTAAACCTCTCCTAATGGGAAAAGTTTAGCGTTCTCTAAAAGTTGTTGCGATGAAACCTAACCGTTACGATAAATTAAAATTACTAAATAAAAAAAAACAACTTGTTATTTCTTGTTTAAATATATATATACTTGAATTTAGCCCTGATGTAGATTAGGGGTAATATCTCTCATTATTTTTAAAACGCTATGAAATAATAAGGAAAATTCCATTATGTAATGTAGATTTGTTTCAAATATAACATCTTTTATTTATTTATATATTTGTAAAGCTAAAACCATATCCCTAATAAGTTCTAATTGTTATTTTTAAACTCTAATGATTATACCGTGTCCGTGGTTATCAAATACTCTTTACAGTTCAACTTATTACGATTTCTAATTAAGGCTGTAATTATATTAGAAAGAGTTGTAAACGTTTGACAACCTGTCTGGTATAAAATACCCTCATCATTTGTTTAATTTTATTATCTACGTGAAATTTATATGCAGATTTCATATATATTTTTCAATAATTTTTATTAGTGTTATGTATTCTCTGATATATGTTCTAATAAACGAACTATTTTGTTCCAGGTAACTAAAGCGATATCTTTATTTATATGAAACACAAAGAGAGCTGTAATTTCAAGGTTTGTTACGTTTCACATATATCTCGTTGTCATTTGTGACTTTACTAAATGGATTATCTACATATTTTAGATTTACTTGTTTTCGTTAATAGTTTATTTAGCTTACTATTAGTAAGTTATCGTTTTATATTATTAAAATAATTAGGAGTAAAGTGACAATAATATAACAAAATATATATTTTTTATGAAGTGTAAAACTTCAACATCTAAGAGTTCTTTTAATGAATTCAATGAGTGCACAGTTAATGGGCGAGTTGGTTCGGTCCGATGCTTCGGCTGGAGTGCAGCGGCTCAAATTGTTTACGTCTCCTTGCCCAGCGTCTCTTAGCAGAGCTCGTTCCGAAGTGTCTGTAGCCGTTCTCATAATGACCAATGCTTTTTTGTTTAGACAATTTTTTAAATGAATGTTTTCAAGTAAAAGTTTTAACAAAATTGTTAGCTAGGTAATTTTATTTTCTATGAACGTTTTTCCATGGAAAAAAATCGATCGCCATGAAATTTTTAATCCAGTTCTAGCTTAGAAAATAGTCACATTTTAAAACAAAGAGAATAAAAAAACGCATGAAAAAACTCAATGAGCATTTGTTAAATTCTACAATTTTAAAATTCTTATATTCTTTTAAGCGAGACTCTCAGTCGCCTTCGGGCCATTTTACTCCATTTCGCAGATCACGATGCGACTGTAGTGGCCATAGAGCTTGTTTGTGCCAGACTAACGTTGAAAAATTGAAATATAATAGCTTGTAAACCAGGGTTCAGTTTAATGTACCAATCTGTATCCCCACAGTCGACTCCGCTTTTGTAGTTGTTGATTCAATCTCACGGTCGTGACTTCTAACCGAACTAAAATGCGCGCCGTCGATTCCTTTCCAAACGAGAATCCCATATAGAATCAGTCAAATTATGTGCAAGGTCATTCGTATATTCAATTTAAAGTTAATCTTATATTATCCGAGATGGCTCAGAGCTAAAACATGCGAATTTAGACAGAGGTTTGTATTTCAAACCCGTGCAAGAATCTCTGAATTTGAATATGCTTAATACGTGTTAATTATTGCTCGGCGGTGAATAAAAATTTTGTGAAGAACAAGAATAACATGCCCCAACTCTACTACATGAGTTAATTTCAACTCTCATTAGAGCAACGTGGTGGAATAAGCTCCAAGCTCTCTCCTCGAGGATAGTAAGGATTTATCCAATAGTGGGACATTTATATGCTATACTTTCTATATCTTAAAAGTGTAAGAGAATTAATATTGACAACGAAAATAAAATTCGAATTTTGAATTTAAGTGCCAGAGCGAGATACTCGTAGTTTCACAGTGAACTTTAAATTTATTTTATTCGTAAATACAAGGGAGAAGCGTCTTTTCAGTCTGATTGCAACCCAATTTTATATTTCTCGTGGAATTTTCAACCCTCTATACTTTTCGTTTGAAATAATGGGTGACAATCTTTAAGCTTTTCCAGTCTCGGACGTCGTTCGTTTATTTGACTTGTGCTCTAAATGTTGACTTTACATTATGTTTTCCCAGCCTTTGGCGATTCGTTCACGTGTTGGCGTCGACTTGTGAAAACCTACAAGCTGCTGCTCGTATTTCTTTAGTATTTCGTTTAACGTGGGACGTAATATGAAACATTTGTTATTATAAATTACTTTATCGTATACAATTTGATGTATTTATTTAATGTGAATTTGTAGATTTACGTGGACGAGTAGACTATTTATATGTAGTATTTTTAAGGGACGTTATATTTTATTTTTGTAGAGAAATTTATTCTTTATTTCCATTTTTATTGTATTATTTTTATTAATATGCAGTAAATTGTTTGGACCTTGCTAGAAAAATGGCTTACTCGAAACGATTTCGTTTTATATTGTAAACTAATTATTATAATTTGCCTTAATTTTCTTTCATTTATTAATGATTGTACAATGAAATGATTCATTTTTATAATTAAAACAAAAAATATTACTTAAACGCCCTCATTATAATAATTCATAGAATATCATTTTCAAAATCAACCATTGAATATTTTGTATATAATGCTCTTACTTAAACCTGTGTTCGTTTTAAGAAGTACTAAATGCACCGAGCGATACCGTGTCCGTTATGTTGCGGTCACACGCGATACTCGCGCGAACAAGGAAACATTACACTATTGCTGTTAGATTTTCTTTCAAGCAATTTCCCTTGTGGGGCTCGGGATGGAGCCATTAGGTAACACAAAGAAGTTAAGATCAGTTCACAAGTTTCATATTGTAGCAATAGGATTCCATTTGTTGCCTTCTTTTGAGTTCAAACTTCAACGTTAAAGTTGTGAATAAAGTGTGCAGTATGTAATTTTGAAAACGTATTCGTCATGTTGCTAACTGAGTATTACACTTGATATTTATAGCCAAACTATTTACTTGCCAACTTCGCTTACCGTAAATAAAATTTATTTAAAGGTTATTCTTTAAGAATAAATTCTTAAGAAGAAAAAAAATGTTGGCCATTTTTATTACTATGATATATATTTATAGTAATATTCTATGAATAATGAATTGTTCATTCCATATTAATTATTACTTATGTGTACGTATTTGGTTTTTATAAATATTTTTACTTTTTTTTTCATGAGGTACACAAAATAACGTAATTAAGTCTAAGGTTAACATAAACGGTTTTAAAGTTAAAAGAGGGAATATATTAAAGATATTTTTGCATCAAGATATTCGCCTATAATTTACGCGTTGCTTTTCAAAAGAAAGAAGTAATATTTGATTTACTCGACAATTTCGAAAGACTTCGTTTAAACTTAATAAACTCCTCAAGTAAACTTTATGTTAAAAAATGTGTCAATAATACCTACTACATTATTAATTATTTCTTCAAATATAATTAATTTTATAATATTTTTAGTAATACCAGAAAGCACCATTCCAAAGTCCATTACATAAACAGTTTTTATAAAAGTTCAAATATTTAAATTACTCTAAAAAGTTTTTTTTTACGTCTGTAATAGTAAATGGTAACAGAAAAACCAATAATATATATATATATTTAAAAATGTTGGTATACTTCTGCACAACACGATAAAATTATCACTTATTGTTAGATTACAGTATTAGAAATAAATATAAACAGAAACAATAATAGCATCTATAAATAATAAAGATAACGTAATATATATAATATAGTAAATATTTTAACAATTCAATTACATAAATCTGTACCAAAGTAACATATGATACTCGCGCCTCAACACATAACTTTGTCGTTGATAAAATATGTACAATCTCGTTCCATCGAGATGCTACCATCAATCCATGTTTCCCTAGTACCAACTTTATAGCGATCCTGAAAATGTCTTGATTTGTTGGAAAGGTTCATCATTTATTATGTAGATAGGTTTGTAATAAATCGTACATACTAAAATAGAATGAATCAGTTAATATTTTTTAAATACACCCCATTAAATAAAATATATTTTACTCAAGTAGGCTTTTACAAGCACTTTTGAAACGCAATTTCGCGTAATCGAATTAAGTATTTGCACACGTGCTCTTAGCATTAGTTTGTTTTATTTTATTTTGACACAAAATAACCGACTTCAAATTTTTTTTTCATATTAAAACGGACCACATATAATTTTATAATCCCAAATAAAAAAAAATATATTTATTTTCCAAATCGGTTATTCTAGCAATTACTGATTTGGAAATAGATTCTTAGATAACAAACATTAGAGAAAAAAAATATAACCGATTTGTTTACATCCTTTTAATATAGTTGGTAAATATATATTTATTTATTTATATACGCATACATATGTGTAAATTGTTTGTTTACACTAGTTGCTATTAAGATGCTTTAGGTTATTATGGATAAATTATTTTAAAATAAAAAATAATACACCTTACTTATATATAATACCAGCGAGCTGGTGCAAGTATTCAAAAAGTACCAATAAAAGGTTATAATGTCATGAATCGAGAGTCGTAAGTAATATAATGCATTGTATTAACATTAGAAAGTACAGTTTCGGCACGAGTGTCTATTCACTGGAATAATGGGCAGTAAAACGACATCACAACTACTTACGAGGCAATAACAAGCGGGTGGAGCCACGCATAATGCGTCTCTCGTGTGCGTGGGAGTCCCGTCGTTCCGTTTGCTCATACTTCTCTATGCTTGTCTTACACGTAACCGAGTGATTGTGTGTCATAAGTTCGATTATGTCATAAGAAAATAACGCATATAAATCTCGTCTTGATAAACATTAAGATGTTTTTTAATTATTCTAGTTTAGATTATTTTTATTATCATATTAGTCTGTATTAAAAGGCCGTCAGGTCTGTCAGGTCTGTTAGGTGTCACGCTATTAATGTTACTTTTACGGTCTTGTGATATGAAAAATGTTATGGTTTTAAATTTAATGTAAGTACGATAAGCTGAGTGCTATCGCTTTGCACGCAATTATTCATTCTTTCTTTAATAAATTATTGTTACCTGCGTGAAAATGTAGTCACTCATATCAATTAATTCTATTCCGAATTCCGACATATTCTATTTTTATAACCAATAAGCGAAAGTGTAGACGTTGCTGCATTATGTGTATATATCTAATATATATACCAATTGTCATGACGATCGGTTGTACGGTATAGAAGTCTATGTGCTGTATTAGGTGTGATCCAGTGGCGAGTAACGTTTAATTGTAAATTAACCTTCATGAAAAAATATGTACCTACCCATATGCCAATTTTATCGATGATTTTTCAATCGGTCTCTTAATCTCAAACCAATATACCAACATCAATTTTTATATATAATATTTTATTGAAATCTGCCCAACCGTTCGCACGTGGTAGTGTGACAAAAATACTATACAGAATACACATTTACATAATATTCGTAAGATATTCGATACCACGATTTATGATAACCCGGCCACTATTCAAATACCGAAAACTGTCGAAGCCTCGCTTGCGAAGAGATATAACCTTATGAAATCGTGAGTATCTGTTAGTAATAAAATTTATGTTACGGTACGGTTTAATGATTCATTATTATTATTATCATGTTAGCTTTAGTTCGACGTTAGCGTCGTTTAATTGTACGTACCATGCGTACTTGTAACAATACAACAAATTGAATAAGGATAATTGTTTATATTTTCTATGAAATTAATTGACATTATCAATGGTATTATTATTGACGGTTCCGGTTTCACTTAGATTATCGTGTAATGCTTGACATGTTTCGGGCACACTACGGTTCCCATTGGGTGCGACTTTAAAGTTACACTCGTTAAAATAACATCGCTGGCTGATTGTAAGCACTAATAAATAACTTAAAATATTATATAATATATTTATGTTTAATAGGTCTCTTTCAGTAATATTTATTAATAAGCAATACTCGCCGCGTGCGATAGAGTTTTCATATACAAAAAAAAATGTTTATAAAACAAAACAAACAATGATATAGCCATAAAACTAAATCGTCGTACACTATCGCATAATTTACAAATTCCGATTCAGCGGGAATATTCTTTTAAATTACTCGAACTTATTTTCTTTTTTGTTTGTAAACATAAAACATTGTACCTTATTATAATTCTGTAACTGTACACGAAGTGACGACTACGAATTATGGTTACTTGTGCGAGTTTTCATTGTATTCAAAATGGTTAGTAGTTACACAGGATTATTCATGATCTGACTGTGCAATGTTTCGAATAGTAAAAGTGCACGGACCGGCTGTGATGGGTCAAGGACTAATATCATTGTATACGAACGACATGATCTTAATTTATATCGGCAATAGTTTGCCACTGAGCTAATGGCACGAAGCAGATTAATAGCGCGGCTTACTGACGGTATTTCAATAATAATATCATTCATTTATTATGTTCTAAGCTGAATGAGGTCTGTTGTTGAATGGTGAAAAAATAATAAATATAGTTTATTGTACACACAATAAAGTAATATAACAGTTTAGTTTTCCTCTTGTGGGCAAATGCTGTTTCGTATTGTCGAACAATAGAAAATTTAAAATAAGCACATGAAAAAATAGCAGTGCTTGCTTAGATTTTAATTCGCAATATAATTCTATTCACTGGTCTACCTCGACTGCACACACAAAACACAAGCCAGATAAATATAAAACAGATAAACTGTATAAGAAGAAAGCAAAGGGTGCTTTATCGTTGGATTAGAAGCTTTCTAGAATTTTCCCTATGTATAGCGAACATGATTTTAATCCTATATCGAAATTGAATGTGAATCTGTAATAATATTGATAATAGTTTATTTTTATTGCTACCAGAATGGTACAGAATAAGTTATAAGGACGACTTATCTAACTAATCCTAAATGTCTCTCTTCCGGGATCCATGTTGATCTAGAATGTCTTGAGATATGCAAGTTTTTTTTTACTGCGTGAATTTTAAACATAAATTATGTACTTTAGAACTTAAGAGGCTTAAAACAGGGCGTTTTTAATCTACGACTTTTAGTTGAGATCTACCATTTTAGTGGGATATCGTCAAAAAAAACTAAAGTGACGTAATTAAAAAAGTCGACCTTTCATGCTTCTTAAGTCAATTCAACGGGTCCCACTTATCTACTTTTATCTCGGGGTCAGGAAATGCAAGCAAAACAAAAAAAAATACAAAAAGCTACAGACACGTCCTTTAATTAAACAAATATTTGTCACGAACGGGTGTTAAGTTGGTGAGCGTCATAGTTATAAAACATAATAACAGAAATCACTTGGAATGGCTATTGTCTAACCTACTTAATAAAAGTTTAAATCTGACTGCTAGTGACTCATGATGCCTACATAAGATATTGTATGGGAGTTCTTTATGTTACGTTGATGTTCAATAAGAAATGATGCCTTAAAATTACTTCGCTGCTCGGTATAAAGAGGGGATGGAAGTTTTGTCATTTTTGAAATAAGAAATATTACGGTAATTAGTGTTTAGACTTCTGTTTTATAAATTCAATTATAAAATAACCGTTTTATTTATTACAAAAGTTAATCGTAATGTTATTTTCCTCCCCGCGAATAATTTATCTATCCCTTAAGTGTCGCAAAATAAAAGAATAGCAATAAAATCAGAATATTCATTGCTTTGTACGATTCGAGTTGTGATTAATGATACCGGCATCACACTTAATGTTGCGTGATAAACGACGATACTTAAATGAGAAAACAAGTGGTCCAGTGTTTAAAGACGGTGTTGACTTATTAATAATTAGCTTGCTATTAATACTTCTTATGAGAGAATATCGATTTCGAATAATGTTATTTCGACTTTATTTTACGTTTTCCAAGCAATTGATCTTACAGTTTTTATATGTACTTGCGCAAATCATTTAAGAGTTGGAATATGATATTATGCTATAATTTTTTTGTCAATGTTAGTGTTATTAGCGTATTGAACGTTTATATTATGAACGATATTAAATTATATGTTATCGTTTAACTATTAAACAAAACGATTTTGTGATTATTTTTATATCTGTATTAAATTTTTAAGGTTTACATATTGTAAAGCTTGCTAAAATGAACTAGAACTAGATTAAAATTTTAATTAAAATCGTGCGAAGTTGTTAAAAACATTCGCTTTTTAATTTAATAAAATGTTGTTGAAGTAACAAAAATTAAATTTCAGTATTGTAATCTAAGTGAAACTTTTCATTTACTCATACATAAATATATCCTAAAATTCTTGAATCGGCGGTATCCTTTCTAAACAACCTTACCTCTATAGTTGCTACAATACCCTAAACCAATATTATCTGAATACTTCAAAAAACTCGCTCATCCGTTACAATGTGATTAGAATAATAACATTCTCATACGACGTACTTGGATTGAAGTTTATCTTCAGATAAAATTGGGCCGTAAACCGTACGTATCAGATTGCTTTTATACGATGCGAAAATAGATCTAAGACTCGTTTAAGTTTCTACTTTTATATATGTTTATATATTATATACACTGTATTCAAATAGTAAATAATTAAATTGTCAATTTAAAAAGTGCTATAAATATTTACTTGTTGGTTGGGCTTTGGATAAACTCGTCTGGGTAGGTACTCATCATATTTTCTATCGCCAAACAGCAATTCTTGGTATTGAGAATATCTACATATACATCTTAGTTATCAGGGTTTGTTGCGCATTGGTGTTGTAGGGAATGGCCAATATATTTCTTAGCGCCAATGTCTATGGGCATTAGGGGACTGTTTACTATCAGGTAGTATATTTGCCGGTCTGCCTACCGTTTCATAAAAATGGCGGATTATTTATATAAAATAGTAGCTGAATCTGCGACTTTTCCCGCGAAAAATGTATTAAACACAAACTTCCTAACCCCGTTCTACCCCCTTAGGGGTAGAGTTTCGAAAAATCTTAGCGGATGTCTACAAGGAACCTAACTGCCAAATTTCAAGTTTGTATGTGTTATAATTTTCTGAGATTTCATGAATAATCAGTAAGTGGTATTTCGCTTTTATATGTATATATAAAAGATTATAACTATTTAATTATTATAAAACCTGAATATTATATATGTAAAAACCTATACGTTTGTTAGAACACGCTTCGTTATTGACGTGTATATGTATGTCAAAGATCTCAATAATAATGTCACAGAGATCAATATAAGTATGTAATATAAATTATTACTCATTTTTTGTTTAAATTATATTATTCCAAAAAAAAAACATTGCTGATGTTAAACTTACGTTACGCAAAGCGGACAATACCCTAATAATATATTATAATTAAATACTAATATAACCGTTGCTTCTGTATCAAAATACTAATATTATGGTATATTTTACGATAGTGCTTTATAACCGATATTATAATAAACCATATCCATCATGACTGTACTCTCATAAACAGGTATCTGGGTTATCTCTACAAAATTGCCGTGTTTAAATTCTCAAGGTTTCCATACATCGCTACCTCGTAAAACAAACTTTTATCTTTAACGATATTTCGATAGATGTATATCGTACATTACAAATGTAATCGTTTTTGTTAGTTCTCCCCGAAAGCATGTAATTTCCGTATTGTTTATTTATTGCTAAAACGAAACTCGCTTTCAAGGATGATGGAACGTCTATAAAATATCCATTAGCGTCATTGTCCGTTCATCGAGTAAATGGTTCCTTGTGCGTGACATCAACTTTTAGTATTTAAATACTTCATTGCTCGAGTGCTCTTTGGTCGGTATATGCTTTTGACCTGAGAGACAATACTTCAATATTTCTTATGCAGTTTTTTTTCGCATTATGTTTGGAAGTACCGCAATTGAATAACGGGTCAGGCCAATAGTGGTTTCTCCAAAAACTAGGAAGATTATGATTTTATTTGGCCTGTGCCTGATCTCCCTCGATACACCCGTCGATTTAGCTAGACATAGCTCGACGTGAGCAGATTTTTAATAAAAAAAAAAGATTATAATTGTAAGTCATTTGTAATTAATAGGTATGTAACTCAGCTATAAATACACACAGACATAGGTACATTCAAAACGAACGAATGAATGAACTTATTATATCAAAAATCGCGTCCATTTCAATAACTTCTCCATGCATTTTTAATCCGTCTATTTATAATATATCCAATACATTTAGGTAAATCTGATGATAAAAAAAGCGGCCAAGTGCGAGTCGGACTCGCTCATGAAAGGTTCCGTAGCAACAAGTAACAAGGTCTGTGCTTATGAAATTATTTTGTTTTGTTTTTATATTTGAGTTGATTAATGAAAGGTAAATTGCGGTTTACGCTTTATGACGTATTAAAATAATATATATTCACTAGATCTCGTTCAAACTAATTTTCGGTGGAAGTTTGCATGGTAATTTACATCATATATTTTTTTTAGTTTTATATATATTTTTTAGTTTTATTACTCTTACTTTAGAAGTTACAGGGAGCGGAGGGGCACTATTTTTTTTAAATTTCAGTGCTATGTATGAGGAACCACCAAAATTTAATGTTTTTTTTTCTATTTTTGTGTGAAAATCTGAATGCGGTTCACAGAATACATCTACCTATCTAGTTTCAACAGTATAGTTTTTATAGTTTCGGAAAAAAGTGGCTGTGACATACGGACGTACAGACAGACAGACATGACGAATCTATAAGGGTTCCGTTTTTTGCCTTTTGGCTACGGGAACCCTAAAAATGATATATCATGATCGTAGTCGGTAATATAATATATATTTTATTCTCGCGCATGAAGTGCGAGATAGCCGAAATAGAACAGCTTTAGGGTTTTCCCGAGCTTCATTTGTTTTTATAATTTATCTCGTACTTGGTGGCTTAATAAAGTACCTTCAGGAAATTTGCAAGTGACGGTTGATTATCTGATACATGTATTACACCAATCGACAATGATAAATAATAGCGTGGTGGAGTAATCTCTCAATCTTCTCCATAACAGAAGGCCTTTGTTAATAATGAGACATATTTATTATAAGTTGTATTGCTACATATATTTTACAGCTACAACACATAAATTATACCTTGTTTCGTAAGTTTTACAATTCATACGTAGATATTTTATTGATTTTTTTTAATGAATGAATATATTATTCACAGTTCATAAATAAGAAACATTTGAAGTATTTCGCTCTAGACTCAGACTCAATAAATATCAAAAGACGGTTTAAATATTTATGTCTTGATATTTTATTTGAAAATTGTCAATAAGCCTTGAATGCTTTATTGTGATTCGAGTCCCATAACGAATGCTCGAGAATACCATCTTATACAAAGTCAAGTGACTATGCACTGCTGTTAAGATTTATTTTTATTTTTAAAAAAGTATTGCAACCACAGAGTCTATTCAAAAAGTTGCGGGTAATGTAGCAAATAACATTGTTGGCATTTCTATCTTGGATTTAAATTTTTTACTTAAATTTAATTCAGTCGGCTTTTATTATCAAATAAAAACTACACCAAAGAGTGAATCACGAAAGAGCTCGTCATGAAACCACTTTATCGTAAACATGGTTTGCTTTATTTTTACGTAGCGTAGAAGTAGCCAGACACATTAATTTTGTATAACAATAGTGTCGCGACGCTCTCAACTCTATCTAACCTATTATAGAAAAATAAATGACGTCTGAGCCGTTTTTTACATTATCGAGTCGTATCTATACTAATATTATACATGCGAAAGTAATTCTGTCTGTTACCTCTTCACGCTTCAACCGCTGAAGCGATTTAGATATAAATTGGTATGGAGGTAGTTTGAGTCTCCTCTCACTCTCACTCCTCAAGGGTGATATATTACTTTAGGTAAAGTTTTATAAATTTCTCGCAGGTAAAGCCGTAGGTTCAGCTAGTATAAACATAAATTAAACATATACTTCGGTATTCCATTTGTCAAATATTAACTAGAGAATAAATAGATGTTTACACTATATACATTCGTTTGTAAAATTCAACTTATGGCGAAAAGGCTTTGAGTACCCTCACAGGGATTTTATGGGATGATGGCACCGACGGTTTTACGGCAGCACGCGAGAGGTACACTCGAAATGTTCGAACGAAATCCGTAACCGACAAAGTCGTAGACGTGCATAGTCAATTTTATAGAACCAATAAAATACTTTATGAACCGAGTCCATCTGTTCAATTCTGCTTTGTAGTAAAATTTTAGTATACTTCATTAGCCGCAAACCGTTTAAGTTTTGACTGACTTTACTCGTTTCCATATTAAAATATACGGTCAGTTTGCGTGTAACACGTATACAGACTTTTTATACTTTTACCTTTTAAGTGGACTTTTGGCTAATTTTGTTTGTTTAAATGGGTGAATAAACTTTACGTTGTTTTAATGAACAACTATCATTTAAACAAATTAAGCCTATTACGATATAAATAATGACGCTGTTTTCAAAGTTTATGATTAATATATACTCTGCCCGACTCACACTTAAACTCTTTACGTATAGTTAATACTATCCCTGAAGAGTTTAAGTTTTTGAGTGTGTTTCCTCGTCTAAAGAAATTTACTTCAATGTACAAGCCTCTGAGGGATAATTTCGCTGTCAAGATTAGTATGGCTGTCAGTCCCGTGCACTCCCTGATGACAAATGAGGAGAAGTCGACACTAACTTATGTCGTAAGGCGAACAAACTCGATGGACACGTCACGGAAAATTATTCTTATCTCTAATATAAATGGAACGTAACTTTGTTGTTATTACGTTGTATTCTTAATAAAAACTTTTTTGCTTTTAAAATATTCGTTTTTTATAAGTATGAATATTCTGAGTGAATTTATTTTATAATATTCCTTGTTATGTTTAAATACTGTGCAAGTTTTGTAAAGTGAACAAAACAAAAACATCGTTCATAGCTTTGGAGACTGAGTCCCTTGCGTTTTGTCCTATCACTTTAAGGATAAGCGTTTGGGGATCTTAAGCATGGTTAATTCTATCCTTATGTGGCTTGAGCCCTCCCTCAAGATTTATCCAAAGCTCCTCTGTAAAAACAAATCCATAGATAAGTCCAAAGTAAGGGACAGAAAGATATATACGCTACAAGAGTTTTATCAACGCACTTACAAGGATCCTACATTTTGTTCTCTCTTCGAATAATATTGCTTTCAGTACACGATTGGAGTGAATTAATTCGTCCCTGATTGAAAAGTTGGAATGTCGAAGTTTCAACAAATATTGGAATTTTAGAAGAATTGATTATATATTTATTATTAATCCCTAAAATAAATGGTTAGCATTTTAGATATGAATTTAGTTGAAATTTTATTATTGAATGTTAATTTTGTCACTAGAAACATTTATTATCCTTGAAGTTTAGCTAATATGACAATTAAATGTAAATAATACGTTAAGAATTGTTTATGCATTTTTATCGTAAGTAAGAACTTATAAAAAAATAAATTTGGAATGAATATATAGATCGGAAGATTATTTAGGTAGGATAGAAGGTAGGGCGGTCGCCCTCCATGCGTTGCCATGGGAACCTTAGACTTGAATTAGTTAAACCAATGAACCTACCCCTTGTTACCGTTCACTAATACAAAGCCTTTTGTTCGTTTTTAAATTATTTGTCTTTCTGGCAATTATTCAATAATTTAAAAATGTCATTTAAAGTCGTTTATTTTATTTAAATATAGTTTATTATTTTAAAATGTTGAAAGGGAATAAGTGTTGAAAGTTCTAATTGGCTTATGACAGGTTGGGCCAACTCGTAATTTAAGTGTGAACACGTTGGCCAAATTTTGTATAATAGAGTGCGCTTAATGAATCAACTTATAATTAATATAACTTTGAGGTGCTGTTTTCAGTCTGTCTTGCTGACTGTGCGAGACTTTCAGCGAGTCTTGGATATTATACCCTTATTTAAAGTTCTCTTAGATTAATAGTTCAACATTCTTGTTTTACTTGGGATGTCGCGACGGAGAGGTCTTTGACCTGACGCCTTGCGTCGTCATGGCAACGAGCATACCTACGTGATGCATCTAATAAACAGAAAAGGAAATAATTCATCTTTCAATGAATTGTGCTTCTTTATTCTTGGGTTTAAAGTTTCATCTGTACTTCTTAAGGCTGGTTTTATATTTGATAATAAATAAATAATAAATATTTACTTACCAATACTTTGAAAACAGAAAAAGTTGACAGATATGTTTACAGTATTATTTTTATCGAAAGTTGTTTATTAGCGATATTTGTAGATTATGGTAGATAAAATGACGCAAACATTTTTAATTATCATCTTGTTATCGTATAATCGAACAGCGAATAAAAATACACACCCAACTATCTTGTAATTTAATATTCTTTAAAGTGATCATAGCGTGTCTTTATAAAATAACTAAAAAATACATAAATCTCAACTGAATTATTAATATTATTTAAAGTAAATCCATCTACAGATCACAGTTATCATAACGAAAATAATTGTTTATCTTTAACATTCCACAATTGAGGCGTCTTAAGTGTGTTTAAATGAAATAAGCGAGCTATTTTGATACGATCGGTTTATTTACATAACATTATACGCATTACATTGATTCCTGTTGCGGCATTAATAATATGAAATAGCATTATTAATATCATTTTCCATTCCCTCGTAACCGGCACTCATCGTATATAATAATGGCGGTGTTCCGTACTTCATGTGGCCACAGCTTCCGAAGAGGTGAATTTCGTTAGGGCTGTCCAAAGGAAGGTTTTATTATTGGGTCATGACTTTGTAATTAAACCGTTTTTTTTTCATTTCAAATTTTGCTGTGGTTCTACAATTCATTTTCTACATAGGATAAGAATAATAATAATAAAAGATATGTTATTATTTCGTTCGGGGAGAGTATGGGTCTATATAAAATGTTTATATCGTAATACTAAAACTATTGGTATAGGCGTCGCACCTCAGTAAAGCTTCCAGTCGGCAGGATTTTAATCGACTCTTTTATCAACATGTTTCAGTCAATTAACACAAAACCTATACCAATTACCAAACCAACCAATACACCTAAACTAGCCACATAAATGACTTGGTCGTTGAAAATGTTGGATATATCGCGATCAGACAAACAGACAGAGACATACAGGCGTGGCCGCGTTTTAGTTTAATAGTATATAGTGATTGTGAACATATTAAATGATGTGGGTTTTTGTACTGGAAGTCTTTTTGTCGGTTATTATTGTGTTTATTTATTTTCATTCTTTCAAAATGATTATTGAATATACAAGACTGTCAGTCACTGTTGTATTGCTAGTATATTGTATGTAATTAAAATGTTTGTACAACGCACGTTGATATAAATTCCATTCTGTTAATTATAACACTTGTCTGTTGACATGTAGCCGACGTCGACGTGCCTGACGAATCTTACACGATTCTTATCTATTATTATCATTAAGCAAACGAACGACAAATTAACACATTATCTCGCGTTTGTCTTTTAATTTTTATCGTAATGTGAGTTATGTAGTATTAAATATTTTATACTTCCTATTTACAAGGTGTTGTAAGAATTAAGATTTCTTTCCAGAACGTTCTTGGATCAATTTGATTGTTATAATACGTGTTTTTTCCATGTTTGAATGTTGTAAGAGTATTGTTGTTGTTGTATTGTTTTTTGAGAATGTATCAATGTAATGTAGGTACATATGTACATCGTGGGTTTCCTTCTTCTAACATACATTTAAAAGTCCATCCAAAATATGGTATCAGCATATTGGCTCCTCGTTTATTCCGACGCAGAAATGCATAATTGAATACCTGACAAAGTTTTCATAAATGTCTATCATTTTTATATATGATGTAATTACTGTAAAAACATAATATGTATATGTAAGTGGATAAAGGTAGAATTTATATACGCACCGGCAGCAATATCAGCCAGACCAATTTTTATAAGTTTTATTGTTCGGTAATCTGAAAACATATTTTATGACCCTATAACAAATCAGCTGATGGAGCGTGAACGAGACGTGCCGGATCCTCGCCCCGTTGCTTCCATTGTCGTCTTCCGCGTTACATTACACTACGTGGATACGTGCATCAGTCACTAGACACACGAGATCATATTCATAACTTAAAACCAGCCCACGCCCCGCGGCGCTCCCTATTCTTTTATTGTCTCCCGTGGCTTTTGGCTCCGTTCCGGAACGATTTACGACCTATATCCAGTAGGAACTGCAACCGATATCGTAAATAACTGCTCTAAAAGGAAGGTTCTAAGATATATACTCAGGTTTCCTCCTCTAATAAATGTATGGAATGTCTAAACATTCGTAAAAATAATATTCGTAAGTATGGATTTATTTATTATGGATTATAACTAGCTATGTTATTCGCCTGCGTCTCTTGCGTATTTTGGTATATTTTTTGCTAGAAGAAACCAAAATTGAAATGGCTGAATATACGCCTTAAATTAAAACTTCAAGTTCAATGCTAGTGACTAACTTGAAGCTAGCTAGTGGGTACTTGGTTTAGTAAATCTTCTGAATCAAACACAAAAATAACTATCGAGAGTAGTTCATAAACAAAAAAGTAATACGCGAATGTAAATAAAGTATATCGACTAATTGAGAACAACCTCCTTTTTTGAAGATCGTTAAAAATAAATAAAAAATATTTTTTTCCAAACAACAAGGCATAAAGTAGAATTATAATATATACATATATTTCGTTATATGTATCTAGGGATATATTACGTTCCTTGATGCGTCACTGTCAGTGACGATTAATAAGTATTATTACTTATCCAAATAAGATAACTGTCTATTATAAACATTTTTATTAAATTTAGTTTATCTTTTTAAATTAAACTTCATTTATTTTGATTTAAACTTTATTCGTTTGATATAATCTAGGAATAAATTGTAATTCTCCTGCGTATAGAACTAGAAAAATTTGGAAATTAAATTTTTAATGAGTTTTATGTATATTATAACTATTGTTACTTTTGTTTGATGTTCTAAACGAATACATATATCGTTTAACCGATCGCCATAACAATTGGTCGCCACAACACACAGTACGACGTTTGGAAGTGTTTGCTAGTGGAATATAATTTTCGTATATTAGCTGACAATCAACTATAATAACATATGATATTACGAAGGGCGTCGGTGGCATTTACGCAAGAAACTTGCGAAAATGTCAAGGTTAATGCGTACTACGGACGATAACTCGATGAATGTTTGTATTGTAACATAATAAAGATTACATTATAACTAGCGGAGGGTTATCAATAATTAATATTTATATTCAATTAAGATCATACGATGGAAATAATACGATACTAATGTACATGTATGATTACTTACCAAAAATTGAATTAAGTAATGTCCCACGGCGAAGTTTATGTTTCTTCTGATATTAACTTGAAGAATAGTAACTTTATGCCCAGGGGTGGATTTGTTATCTTGGCTGCACGAGATCTATGTAATTATTCTTTATTAAAAAGTTATATATTTTATGTAATAAATATTATTTTTTCCAGGGAACAAAATTATGGATTATAATGGAATACCTCGGCGGGGGGTCCGCATTAGACCTCATGAAAGCTGGGAGCTTCGAGGAGATGCACATCGCAGTGATCCTTCGTGAGGTACTGCGAGGTCTCGACTACCTACACTCTGAGAGGAAGCTGCACAGAGATATAAAAGCAGCAAACGTACTTCTCAGTGAGATGGGTGATGTCAAGCTAGCTGATTTCGGTGAGTAATAAATATTTGCATTTAGTTAATATATTATAATGACAGCCGGTAAATACCTATCTGAGTGAAGGCCTCAATGTCTCCTGTTAAGGAGAAGGTATCAAGCCACCACCACCACAGAAACTCCACTGCATATTGGTGGGCATTTATTCGACAGATTTTATCAGATATATACGGGCTACCTAACGATGATTCAAAGTACGAGATGAATAATAAACACCAGTATTATCTTTGTGTTTGGTTCTATTGTATATGTTAGCTAGCGATTAAATAACAGTATTCATCTAAATCAAACATAGTAATATATATATAACGGTTGGTTTTAGAAAGTCCCTATATTGTACCCACACACCACAATCATCAAAGTTAATAATGTCCCGATACTTTATTTTTAATCCATTTATTAAGAAATTGATTTTTAATCGCATTCTCGATGGAGTTCATTCGTTTCCAAATCCAACACGTACGTATGTATTCCGCGTATTAATTACTGAAACTGGCTTTCGAATATCGAAGTTTTTAAAAAAACCTTCAAATTAAATTACAATCTGATATTCACAATATAATCAATAAAAAAGGACAATCGTAGATTCGATTTTTGATTGTGAAATTTAATTTAATTTGTTTGATAATTGTTACAATTTAATGAATAAACATAAGGTGGAATATCGTCCGATATATGGAGTTTTCTTGATAAGATTTGCCTTCATAGTCAGACACGAGATGAATTATATAAACATGTAATGAATGAAAACGTCAATAAAAGCGAGGCTTCGAATCCGAAATCTACTTCTAATGGAGCCATCTTGTCTCTGTTAGTTTTTTAGTAAATCGACTTCATATGATATTTTTATTGCTTCAATCATATCTTAATTTGGTGAGTGGGGCTTGTGGCAAGCTCGTCTGCAATCATTGTGCCCAAACAGATTCAGTGTCCTAATGTAGTTAACTATTGTAAATAACACTTTAGTAATGTTAGTGTGCGTGCTCCTTATAATGTCAATGTCAGAGCAGCAGAGCTACTATCCGGTAGGTAGCCGATTTGCTCGTCCGTTAGTAATAAATGGTTAAAAGAGAACGCATACATTTCAAAACAAAAAGGTATACAATTAAACTCAATACCGGTTTTATTGTAACATGCAATGTCAATATAGATATGTATAAATTTCTCTTTAATGCAAAGTTAGAATCAACACCGTAAATTGGATGAAAACCAGTTAACAAACAACACTGCACTTTCCCCCGTTTCATGTATAACATTAACGGGAATATAGATAATGTGACCGAACCGCGACAAACGTTGGTTTCGCGTACATGTATGTATTTACAACCGGTGGAAATTGAAACCGCAACCCATACACTAGATTATACTCGTTGATATGTAGAGTTTATTTTTGTTACAGATAAAAAATTTGCAATCGTTTTTTTTTTGTTGTGTAGCCCTCGGAAAATTATTGCTGCGGTAGTTTTTAGTCTAGTTCAATTTGTTGTATTGAAATAACCAATATGACTGACCCTACACGAAACAAGCACGTCGCTTAGTTTGATCTGCGAATCTTGTTTGACATGTTGCGTATATACTAAAATAAGATACCAGTATGTTTATATAAAACGGAATTATTAAAAAAAAAAAACAAATTATTAGTAATTCCCCATATAAATATATTTTATAATATTATATTTAAAGGTATATTTACTCTTAGTGAGTCGACCATTAACTTCATAATTATCCTCTTACGTCATTTTTCGTATGTGGTCACTGCACCTAGCCTGAAGCTCTCACGTTTGCCAAGTCGAGGTTTCCATTGAAGAACTCAAATCAATTTCAATCAAAATATTCTTTCTTCAAGTAGGCTCGTAAATCACTTTGTAATTCATTTTACAGTGTTGAATTAAATGTAAAACTTTTCGGTTCGGAAAGTATGTAAATTCTACCGAGAAGAACCGGCAAGAAACTGAGTAGTTACTCTTTTCCACCATTTAATTACGGAGTGTGATATACTGGCCTACTCCACCTGCTATCAATATAAACAAACGCTTAAAATGACGCTTTTAAACAAACAAACCTACAAGGTGATAAAGTTGATATCGGATTATGTAATAGAATAAACTCGTTAATGTCCTATAGATTATGTTACATCATCTATCGTTTTAAGTCAATTATTTATTTTATATATACTAAGAATTCTTACGAGTACGAGTAGTACTCGCTAGTAGAGCTAGTAAACAGTTTATAGAATTGAATTAATATTGTATGTATTTTTTACTATAGGTAGTATTAATTTCCGAATTGGTGGTAGATTTTTGACTATCAATAAGTAAGTCACTTCCATATTGAATAAAGATTTTTGACTTTGACTTTATATAAAGGCAGATAAATTATTGTATCCTCAAAACTTTAATAAATTTTTCTCATTATTAAACTGTTTGAAGAAATATATTTAAATGAAAATATAATAATAAAAAATACATATACAAAATATTTACCAATACCGAAATAGTGAAATTGTCCATAATATAGCAAATAATAAGCAAGAAAAAATATGTTTAAAAAACAGATATGATTCACTGATTTTTTAATATAATAATTTTTAAAAAAAAATTCTAAATAAATGATGAAAGTTATTGATTGTTCTCTGTAGGCGAGGGGTAGGTTACTGGTCTAAAAAAACATATTTTTCTGTGTATATCTGTATTTAAATATAATCGTTCTATAAAACCGGGAGGGGTTGCTAGTTTTAAAATCACTTGTAAATCATGTCATAATATCACAGAGATAAAGTCATTTTGCGTCAGAATCGTTGCACTCAAAAATAATCTTGTAATTGTACTCAGATGGCGATAAAGAAGTTTTATTTCAATATAATAGTTTCCCCATATTATTTACCACTCCTTTAAAACTTCTCATACGGTAGCAATATCGTTATTGTACTGGGATTCCATATCGGACGTGATCGGTTTTATTATATTATTGCGTAAACTCGATGCGGCACGCTTGAACAACTGTTTGGAAAAGATTTCATACGTAGCGACTACGTGAAAGCTTATATATAAGTGTTTGTTGTATTAAATCTTTATTAATAAATGACGAGAATTTACTTTTCGGTTCCGTTTAATCGAAATAACTACGAAAACAATACACAGATGATATATGAACTTATATCAGACGATGCAGCGCGCGGAGGTTTTAGTAAATAATCTTATTGTTTAAGTAGGTGCACTTCGTATTTTAATCTGTTGAAAATTTTGACTATAGAAGACGACGACAAGCAAGAATTTAATGCGCTTGTCTATAATAAATTAACTACATACTACCGTAATGTTTACTTATGGAAACAATCAATTTTATAACGATAATGGCAGTTATAAAATTGTCTTTCCCAAAATTTCAATAGTTCATTACTATTATTCCTATCCCTCATCACTATTATTATATCCTTACTGTTGATATTGTAAATTGTCTGTTTGTTTGAGTATCACGTAAATATTATTTCTCCTGTATTATATCTCGCTTCGGCGATGGGAGCTGGAGATACTACAATAGTGAGCAAAAGTACTTTATCGATAAGAAATAAGGACTTTGAGACGGTCTTCAAAAGTCCAAAAGAAGTGTTGCTGTTTTTGAAACGATTTTGATACTTTTTGCGTAATTTCAGTAAAGTTGCAAGGTGTTCCAATCTTTGGTTTTGGTTATTGTTTAGTTTTTTATTTGTAGTGTATATTCAGAGAAATAACAGAAGTCGGTTTTTATTTGTGAAAATATTTTATATTATACGAAATCAAAATCACTAACTTTTGGTAATGTATGTTATATTTTTTAGTGTGAATAAAATGTGCTTTTGTTGTCACTTAAAAGCGTAGGACAAAACTAAAACCAACTTGTATTATTTAAATATATAGCCATTTAGTTGTGGTAAAGAAAATAAAGGTATTTTCTTTCATTAATTTAAAAAATGTTTTTTATTTAACTTTTAAGAATAGAGCCTTGATAATAAAAATTACTTTTCAAATATTGAGTTCCGTTGATATTCTACAAAGAGTGCGATATTTCAAGTCCTTTGAAAAATTACGTATTTGACACATATACATTAGTAAATCATATAAACGAGATGGCCTAGTGGATAGAATACGTGCATATTGTGAGAAGATAACGCGTTCAAATCCGTGAATGTGCCGCTTACTCTTTCTTATTATTTCATGTTTTCAATTATTTATATGTTAAGTGATGGATAAACTCAACGAGAGGACAAGAACTTATTGAATGAAATTCTGCCACATCTTTATCCACCAACCTGCACTAGAGTAGAGTGATGGAGTAAGCTTTTAACCTTTTTGACATGAGGGGCAATTGTACATTTGCATTTTGTCTTTGTATAAAACAAAGTCGTTACCCGCCGTCTGTACGCTTCGATATTTTAAACTACGCAACGAACTTTAAAGCGGTTCTCATCAATAAACTGAATGATCCAAGAGGAAAGTTTATATCCATAATAAATGTATATTATAATAGAGAAAAAACCCTGCCTTTATTGTACTCGCGTGAAGCCGGGACTAGTAGTTAGGACTATATAAAATAAATAATTTGCGCTTTATATAGTAACCGCCATTCGAATTGCTTTTTTATTCTTATCAGTTTGTTTCGAACAAGCTCCCCGGAGAGTGACATCGCGTGACACGTCAACGTTAATAGTTTTCATAGATCGTAATTGTTTTAGAGTACAATCACTTTATTTTATGTATTCGTAATATCACTGTTCTATGAACGATCTGCGAAAGTCGTATTGTCTGTCTATAACAATATAAGTACATTATTTTGCGTAGGTACACTACGTTTGGTGTGACTTTTGTTTTATTATATTCATTACACGACTAACTAAATTATTATTTTAACGCAAGACTAACTCAATTGGTAATTTGTGAAGTGTATACGCTGAATGTGAAACTTGATTTATTGCGTTTCAGTTTTGGTTTGCTTTGGCTGTCTGTTAAGCATCGTGTTTAAATGTCTATCACAATGTATTGATGAAAGCTATTTCTCGGTCTTCAAGGATAGCTGTTTATAAATCTGCGTTCTAACAAGGGGAGGTTTAGAATTATGCTGAAAAAACATACATTTCTCTATCCCACAAGACAAATTTTCGTTTAGTTTTAGCATAACTATAAACCCTTTTTTATAGCATTGGTTGGCGGAAGAGCACTCGGGCCACCTGATGGTAAGTGGTCACCACAGACAAAAGCGCTGTAAGAAATATATATATATATATATATATATATATATATAATAACTATTCCTTACATCACCCATGCACCACCAAACTTGTGAACTAAGATGTTATGTCCCTTGTGCCTGTGGTTACACTGGCTCACTCACCGTTCTAACCGGAACACAACAATACAGAGTACTGTTATTTGGCGGTAGAATATCTTCGGGCTTGCACAGGCCTTACCCCCCAAGTAAATTATCCCTAAGCATTTAATTGAAATTTAATACGTAAATAAATATAAAATCGTATATAAATATGATATACGATATTATATACGAATACTATATATTATATAAGATACTTTTCTCTTAACTAATTGGTCTTTACCAATTAGTTCTTGTATCAGCCTGTCATTAACTTCAGCCTTGAACATGAATCTGTCAATATTTGTTTCTATATTAATGTAAGTGATATCATTTGATGGACGGGCGCACCTCTACACTAATAAATTGTTTCGTCATTATCGTTAGCTTGAGTCCTGTCAGATTTATCATAGATTTTATGGATTATTAGATAAACGTTATCAATGTTTCCCACGTAGATATTCGGATTGGTATAGTGAAAACACATTTAAATGTATTCATTCCAATTGAGTTCAAGTCTACAGTTAAAATAAGAGATGTTCGTAAAAGATAACTCTGATATATTCTGTATGGTATGGAATTTTTGCTCGTTCTTTTCTAAGCCAAAGAAAAATTCTTTGGTATAGTTTTTTTTTTACACGAACGAACTTGGTATAATGCTCTTTTTTATTACTAACGAATTCCATAAGATTTCATATCGCCTAACAAGGATCTAGAATTATTTATTTATATGCATTATAAAAAAATAAAACAATTAGTCATTTGCCTCTTGTGCCATCTTCGATGCTTTCTATTGTTCTATAACGAATACTAAGCTTACATAATCGGCTCTTTAGTTTTTCAATTTATAAATTTTATTTTGAATTGCTCTATCTGATCTTGAGTTGTCAAATTCTTACACTGTCAATGTGCCTCCAACTACGGTTTGTTATTGTTTATGTTTGGCAGTAGAATAAATAGAGTGTGGATGGTACTCACACAGACGGGCTTGTCTGCCCGACGAAGCCCTGCCACCGGTCGAATATATCTTTATTTTATATTTCGAAGGCTTTGTGTGGTTACATTTGATGTTATTATTAATTACATGTGAGTCTTACGTGTCGACATGTTTTATGAACATAGATAACTGATTTGTATTTTATACTTGCAAATAATTTAGCCTTTGCAATACCATATATTTTTCGATATCGAATTATTTGTTCGTATGGGTAGGTTAAACCAGAGACGACTGGCTAAGTAAACCATCTCTACACTGGCTGGCTTAGAGCCAAAATTCAATATTTGAACTGTTTGCCTTACTTTATGTGCATTGGAGTCAACGCTAAATGTACTCAAGTTTTCGCTGGTGACGTAAAACGTTATGTATATTTCCAAGAACTTATTATATTATGTCGAGAGGAGGATGAGACATTTAGAGTGCCGTCGTCTGTATACGACGAGTGCCAAAGTGGTCTTGTACCTTCAGGAACATCTCAAACAGTAACCTCTTAAGGGGCGTATTTACGTCATTTTGCTGTTACCTGACCTCGAAAGTGGAAGATATTTTAAACAAAATTCTGAATTATTTCGGTTCTCAACTGATTTTTTTATTTTCTCTCTAAAGACTTATATAATAAAGTTTGATTTATATTTTTACTTTTGCGCAAAACAAAAACGTCTTTATCGTCCAATTTTTACGATAGGATTTTTAGGTACATCCTAAGTGAGATTTAACATTTTAATTAAACAATAGAGTTTTTAAACCAAATTGTATTCATTGATAATTTGGGTTATCTGGGCAAACTTAACTGGTTTTTCGTATTAATATACTATAATATACATATATATATACTCAAATATTTATATCTAAAAAATTATATATGAAATTTGCAGGTGTCGCGGGCCAATTAACGAATACAACAAGCAAACGGAACACTTTCGTCGGTACACCGTTCTGGATGGCGCCTGAAGTGATAAAACAGTCTTGTTACGACAGCAAAGCCGACATATGGTCGCTGGGAATCACAGCAATAGAACTAGCGAAAGGCGAACCCCCCAACTCCGAACTTCATCCCATGAGAGTGCTATTTCTCATACCAAAAAATAACCCTCCCCAGCTGACCGGCAGTTATTCGAAACCATTCAAAGAGTTCGTCGAGGCGTGCCTGAATAAGGACCCCGAAAATGTAAGTGTGTTCGTTATCTGTGATCGATTAGTGATTGATCGTAGGTTTGAATGACAATGTAGTTCTAGGGATATTGCCCTCTTTAGCGAGATTTTTCTTACATATAAAACGAAGTATACATAATATATAATATAGCATTTAGCATTCATGCGAGCAAGATAATGACATTGCTATTTATATTTCTACTTATTGCAAATGAACCTTTAAAAGTAGGATGTTAATTAATTAATATATTAGATAAAGAAAAATATTTCATAACACTATATAAAATATTTTAATAGTTTTCATACTAAAACAGATGATATTTTCTACGTTTCAGAGGCCGACAGCAAAAGAGTTGTTAAAATTTCAGTTCATCAGGAAGGCTAAGAAGAATTCGTATTTAATGGATCTTATAGATAGGTATAAGAAGTGGAAGGCGCAGAGGAGTGAGGAGAGCGAAACCGAGTCGGAGAATTCGGATTCGTGAGTACATTGCAAATATCTAACCGTCTTGTTTGATGTTGGAACACATTATCGCAACAACATCGAATGTTATCGCATTTTCAAACGCAGAAATTCATTTTATTCATTCGAATCACGTAAAACTGCGTGATCTACATACTTTAACTCCAGTAGTGACAAATTGATAATGGGAATTTAAGTAGTGGAATCTATAATAAGACCAAGTGTAAAAACAGATGAGAAGTAAAACTATAAAACAGCTACTTATCTACTGAATAAAATCGATTTATTTACCTTCTATGTGCAATGAATTCTATGTTATTGTCGTCTAATTAGATATCCACATACGTAACGTTGTAACATTATGCAATTCGTAGGGTATAATAGATAAAGTTACGAAACTCCCGTCCTGTCAAATGTGTAATTTAGATTTTATTATATTTTGACTTTCAATGTATATGTAAATTATTATTCATAATAATTTATTCTTTTCTAAACACGATTTAAAAGATTTACATAAATGTTTTCAACGTAATCCTTTAAAAAAAATCGATCTTTTTATTAGCGATTGACAATTTATTGACACGTTGTTATTTTAAAAACAAGTAGTTTATAATAGTTTTTTTTGAATACGGGATATATAATTGAATTGTAAATTAAAAAAATATATTATATAAGTAGTCTAGAATTTGTATAGCGTAAAAGTAATTGAATTCATGATGGTTCTCCTTGGTATAATCGACATGCCGTACGTGTGGTAGCAGCACGTTTAATTGACACGATACACTTGTAAAACGGAAGTACACTTGTAAAATTAAAAGTGCTCTTTAGGGTTGACGCACATCTGGCGAAGTCTTACGCAGAATAAGCTCGCAGAGAATTTAGCAAACCCTCACGTGTTCGTGACCGTATTTTCTAGAAATAATGCAAATGATAAATTACTTTGATTTAACCATAATAGTAAAGACTCGTGGATCAGGCTAAAAGGAACCAGTCAGGTTTTTATTCAGGTTTTTTTTTTTAAAATAATTTCATGCAATATTGTTCATTATATATGTATAATGTTCGTATCATTTAATGTTAACTCTATATATACTGCCAAGGAATATATTTCGACAGCGATTAATGTTATTGTAATTGCATTAAATTTTATACTTATGACTCACTTCGTATTTGTATCAAGGATAAATACGTTTATTTATTGCCTAAATAGCGCAATCAATGTAACCGTGATCACCGAATCGCGTGTGCTGCTGAATTATAAAAGGATCAAATATGTTCCTTTGTTGCAATCTGGCTTCTATTTGTGGTAGAATAGGACATTAGGCTTCGTAGTTCCTTGCGCCAGTGGTTCTCAAGCGACTTCAATATTATTACGAGATAAATTTAAGATATTTTCCTTCGATAGTTCATAAAATAAAAAAATATTGTCTTTTACACGGCTGCTGCAGTCCCGTCGGTACATTTAGAGTTTTGATTTGAAGAAAATGTAAATAAATAAAATAATGAATAATTAAGAGTGTGTTCGGTTTTTGTAAAGAAATTTCTGTTTTTTGGCGCATATAATGTATCGTTATTGTTCAGCGCAACAAAATACCAAAGAGTCTCCAACCTCAGAGTATTCCGCGACTTTATTGAGAACCACTGGAACACAGCATTAAACGTAGCGTGAGTCATTATTGTGATTACCTTTGTCTTAGTTCATAATAGTGTATTATGTCATCTGGTTTCGTAACTCGTTTCTACTTGTCTATTTTATATATTTGTAAATATTACATGGGTTTTAGTATGCATGATTTATTTCTGAAGCTATTTGTTTGTGTTGATATTAGGATCTTATTTCATGTCAAATCATATAATTTGCATAAGGTTGTTAGGTTGAAGAATTATGGGGATAATATGTAAAGTACACACATTCCTATAGACGTTGTTCATAATGCATATAGAATCAAAACTATGTCGTATAATTATATTGAAATAAACAATTTGTTAATATTTATGACTGATTTGTGTCCTGTTGTTTGTGTTTAATTTTTCCTTCACGATAGTATCTACATTCCCAAGTAGTAATCAATCAGAAAGGAATAGTACCTTTAATTTAATCTTGTTTTATGCCGACTCTATAGCGCTGTTCAATTATATAAACAAGTTACAAATTTACAAAAATACGCGTTTATGGTTTGTAATAATGTGTACATGCGTCGACTTCAATTTACTTATTACGGGTATTTTAATCTGTGAAATGATCCCACCTCTCGTTTAATGATATATATTGACGTAAATGTGTTTATATACAATAGTGCTTAGAAATAAAAGCAGCAATTTACTCGTTGCAGTGAGGAGTGCAGTCGCGGCGACGGCGAGGCGGACGAGCCGTGGATCATGACGGTGCGCGGCGGCGCGGGCGCGCGCGCGGCCCCGCTGGCGCACCACGCGCACCTCGCGCACCACGCGCACCTCGCCGACGACAAGCGGCGCACCATGCACGACGACGCCGGTAAACATCTATTCAAAAACGACCTCAATCTTAGTTTTTAGTTTAGTAGTTTAAATTTTTAGAGTTTCTGGACAATATCCAAACTAATAAACTAACTTTTGCGAAAGTGTTTTGATCTAGTATAGATACCTAGTCGAAAAAATAGTCAAAGAGATAAAATGTTTTTTTATTAATAATAAAGTATTTAATCACTGCTTAGAAAAATATTAATGTTTTATCTTTAATTTACTTAATAAGTAATATATATTTGCTCTTATTTAATTGGTAGTGATTGCACGTCTCAGACGCATTGAATTTACCAGTGAATTACACAAATTTACATCCGTGTACAGACGGTGATTCGATGCCCAAGTCGTTTTAACATATTGACAATGTTGTGTTCCAGTGATACCTTCCCCAACGTCGCCGGTCGCCCCCAAACAGAACGGCTCGTTGAGCGCTCGCGAGGACGTGCCGGCCGACAACCACAACAACCACAAGCCGGCGCCGCTCAACAACAACACCCCCGACAAGCAACCCGTTAGTAGACATTCTCATTCTGTTTTATACAGTATGTTCCAAATATCCACCTTTTAGACAAGCTTGTATTCAGAAGTAAAAATAAGTGTTTAACAGTTATTGAAAAACATCTCACATATAACATTAAAGAGACTGAGAATAGGAAAATAAAAGAAAAAAAATATATAAGAACAATACATATAAAATTGTGTCTGTAATAAAAAGGCCAGTGAGACCACGAGTTAAAAATAAAAAGTTAAAAATTACTATGTCTTTGTAAACATTTCTGTCATGTATGGCTTTGCAGAAAACATCAAAATCGTCACAAACTTCGACATGCTCATTAAGACAAGCAGACGCTCTTAACAGAAAAATAAAGCAAATAATAAAGCATATAATATATTTATATTTGAATAAAGCATAATTAAGATACTCGTTCAGTCATTACGAATAAATAATGAATTGAAATGAAACGAGGCGCATGTACCAGTATTGTATTGTAAACAATAAGAGAGCCACTTATGATTCCAGTCGCGCCAGTCGCCGCTCGTGTCCCCCGAGCAGCGCGGCGCCAAGGAGCGCGAGCGCGCCGAGCGCGACCGCGACGAGCGCAAGGAGCGGGACGCCTCCAACAGGGACAGCGTAGTCTATAACAATAAAGCGGTGAGCACTCGAGATGCGATCAGTGCTGACATTGTATTTGAAGGCATTTCAAATCGTTAGCATCCATTCGTGTATTTGTGTAAATTAACAACTTTTATCTTGAATTTACAAATTGAAGTGCCCGTAGGTAGCGTGGAAGGCGTGGTTTTCCTATAGTACAGTTGATACTATGCTCTTTTGTTTTCATATAAGCGTTAATTCATTTGCTCTAATTTGCGTTAATTCTATTCAAGAGGAAATTTAAAGATTTTCTAAGCATTGTTTTTAAACTGTAACGACATTGATATCACGAAAAGACTTCCTGTTTTTTAAGTATGCAAGTGTTGATTCTCACGAGGCCAAGAGGGCTTTGTCGTATCGACTTAGAGTTGAAATAATAAATTTAAACTGTATAATAATTTTATCCAAACATAACACATTGTTTTGGTATGATTTTCAGTCATCGCCGTTGGATCACAGAGGAGCAAACAACGAGGAGAACAAAGTGAGGCGACACGCTTATCTCCAGCAACTTATATATCCGTTATTAAACGAGGTAACAATATTTAAATTAAACATCTGATAAAGTTACTCTGTCTTAGCCATAATAATATATATTCATTGCGTTGTTTTCTAATATTGTTTAATTGACATCAGTGAAAATTAGTCCTCGGCATGTAAACGATTATTTCGTAAGGCATATGGTAATGGCATTTTTTAAGATGATACAGTTTATTTACTGATAAAGTTAGTCCATATTTAAAATATAAGTAATTTAATGAAATATCGAATGTATAATAATCTGCACCGGGTCGTCCCCAGCTGTCTCGCAAACACGGCGCGGGCAGCGCGGCCGCCGTGGAGGAGCTGCGGCGCGCCTTCGACGCCGCCGAGCGCGCCGCGCCGCACCTCACGCGCGCCTTCGTGCAGCAGGTACACACACAATCACACACACCTACATACACCCACACACACCCACACACGAGCGCTGCACGTGATGATTGCACTGCACTGAGCACGTCACGTGACACACGTGTACACGAGACTTACTAGCACGTTACACACTGAAACGATGCAAAAGCGCCCGTATTAATTTTTTGTGATTGTTAAATATTGAGTATAAAATATTGTTAATAATAAATATGACTAACACTTAACACAATATAAATAAATCTTTTTGTATATACATATCTATGAAATTATATTTATGTATAGTAGTAAAATAAATATTCCGAAGCAGTTGTAAATTAACATTTAATTATTTAGCATTAAAAATAAATTAATTCTATAACATGACTGTACCGAAGTGCCTGTGACTTTAGAAAGTATTTTTGCTTTTAATAAATTCAATTATGAACCGTGATATGAAATGCATTATCAAATATATTGTCATTTAATCGATTCTTAGTGGATTAATGATAATAATTCCGATACTTATTTGTGATTTACATTCCCAGGTGGTACAGAGAGTGGCCACGCAGTCACACCAACCGTCCCCACCCTCACATAACTCGCAACAGTGGATGAGGTAGGTAAGTAACACCACATCAATTTTTTTCATATCATCGCCATATAAAGTTATTTGTAAGTATTGTTAACAAAGCTATCGAAGTTATTTATTTTTGAATTAAAAAAAAAAAAGTAATTTCATGTTGCGACTAATGCTTTTTAAAAAGATTCCATCCGAATACTATTGCTGTGCTCAATCTCAACAAATAACTTAAAACAAAAGTCCTTGTTTTATTTCTATTACATACACACATTTACGTACATTGGAATTTAGCATTAAATAATAAATGAGTACTTAAATGTTTAAGCCTGGTACGCAATGTACTAACGTGTCCGCTCCGCAGGACCCCGTAACGCCGGCGGCCGCCCGCAGCGCGCCCCGCCCCGCGCCGCGCCCCGCGCCGCCCGTCGTGACGTCACTCGCCAGCGGCGCTACATATATTATATTTTGTTACCCTAACATAGTGGCTAATATTGAACTAAATAAGAGAGAACCTAAATTCCTGCGTTATCGCGTTGATATAAACGGATCATTGAGGTGGTCGAGGGGCTTACGGATGTCTGAATTTATTAGTGTTTATAGTTTCTTACTCGCTGAGGAGTGGACCACTGGCCGACTGGCTGCAGTCGGCGTTCTCGTATATGAGAAATTTGTTTCGAGGGGAAAAGGATTCATGTCTAAATATTTATTAACGCTGGCGATATTATGGTGTTGGTGATGCGAAAAAACTATACAAAAAGGAAAGATAATCTTTTATGTTTAAATATTACTATTAAATATGTTCTATAAAATCCACTAAATGTACGATTATTTTATAATAACATTTTATACCGGTTTTTGAGTATAACTAACGCCATAATTATGTTTCGAAAATATTTTATGATTAATGTAAATTTTTAAACATAATTCAGTTATATAATGTTTATACTTGAATATGCGTTAGTCACGCGTTAGTTTGAAATTCATAACTTTCATTGTAACATTTATTAATTACATACTTCATATTCTTTGACCACAGCGAAATGTAACCGTCGCATTTTAATTCTAAAAAAACATATAATAAGATATATAATATATATATTAAACGAACAAATTCTATCCACAATCCGTCTTCTAGTGACCTTACTATACCAATCGTTTGCTAAAGTACCACTTATAATATTTGTATCTGTGACGCCAAGTTGCTATGCCATAGATAAAAAATATAAACACTAAAGTTACGTCTTCAGATAGAATATTCGTTTTTCATGTAAATATAAACGTCTTTTTACCGTGAGAGTAAAATTCTCACACAAATTGTAACAAAAAATTACCTTTTTTTTTAGAATTAGCGAGTCGTTTCTGATAGAATTGATTTGACAGCGACTGTTTTGTATGCGTGTTCGTTTGTTTGTAATTCTTTCACAATTAATTTATTAATTATCGTCGAGGACTCATTAGCTACACTTGTCCAATATTTTGCCATATATTTTTTTTGTTTCTAATAAAAGTTTTGTATAGTGGCCTGATAACGTTAGGCGTCGAAATTCTAACGTATTTGTGCTAAAGATATGTTGAAATTTTGGTAGTGTTTCTTTAGTGTCATTCCAGACAAAAGACAACATTGTCAGCATTTATAGATTTATGAATTAATTCTTCGAACTTGATTTCGTTCTTGTTCTAATTTTAATCACTGCGGAGTTGATCATCGTGTGCACTGTGACCGTTTAAAAAAAGGTTATTAGTTTAGATTTGAAGAACTTAGTTATTAATCTAATTCGGTTACATACCGACTTTGTAATAAATCTACGACTAATGAGATGTTTTAAAACATTATTCTAATATTTGTTACAATTTTTATCTTAATTTTATTTCGTTTAGATAATACCGTTGGAGGCGATGCGAACTGAGTATTCGCGAATGAAAAGTATTCCGACGCCGATGAGCACGCGGTGTCGTCACTTGCTTAATATGCGACAATATTTAGCAATCGGAACTATATAGAGTATATTATAATGAAGACTACAAAACAATTATTATTGCTGTGTAAAAATGTAAACCTATTATAAATGTGTAAATTGTGTAGTATAATATAAAGAAAACAGTTTATGAAGTGTTCTTATAAGCGTATGGAGATAGCTGTGTTCGCGTCCCGGGAGCCGAGCCCGCCAGTTCGTAACCTCTAGTTTAACCTTTCCATTCTTATGCTAAGTTAGGAAGCACTAAATATTGCCTCTAAAACGTAGTCGTAAGTCGGCGGGCTCCGCTCCCGGGTCGCATCGTGTTCTGCCTTTTATTTTTGTTTTGCCATGCGTTAAGTGCATGGGAGATGTTAAGTTGATTTCGTGAAGAAACAAAAATTATTTTTCCACTCGATGGTATTATATTGTAATGCGTGTAGTGTTAGAGTTGGGCGAAAATTGTTGATTATTGATTAAAATTAGGTGTTTGTGGCATTGGATCGTAGTTGAGGCGCGTCGGCCGCGGTCGCGGTAGAGGTTGTAGTTGTTACCTACGGGGATTCGCAGATTGTTCACGATCGCGTCGTTTGGTTCATGGGTAATGTGATCATAATTACATAGTTAATATAATATATATAATTATAATTAAAAAGCCGATCGTAGTACTGCGTAAACCGTTGCGAGTCGGTCCGTCGCCTGTGCCAGCAAATAGCATGTCGGTTATGAAACAACGCTTTACTGAGTAACTGTGATATAAATATACGGTGAATCGTCTTGGATGTTAGCGGATAAGGCATTCGGTCGCATATGTGCGCACATGCGCACGAGTGACGTGCAGTCGCCGCACATGTGGCACATGTGCGCACACGTGCGGTCGCGGACGGGCCGGCGCGCGGTGTGCGCGTAACGAGATGTAACCCACTCATGCACCAGTCGAAGTAACAGCTCACGACGCGTACCATTAGTGCAATGGTCAATTAATGTTACGGCGTCATTCTAACACGTTTATGTAGGAAACAAATTTGACTCTGGAATAAAAGAAGTTATTTAATTTTGGATGTATTCGTTTTATTTATTTCTATACCCCCATTACTATAAGTTAGAAATTATTAAAATGCTTTTTATAATAGTTAGGATTTTAAAAGAACTGTTACTAAAAAGTATATTTTATAATATACGAATGATGAGATTGATAGTAAAAACTATTTCTGTTTTATAATTTTTTTATCTATATTATACAAAACATGTAAGTGGCTTACTATCTCATTATTTTACTTTCACAAAGTTTATTTTCACATGAACAAAAATAAATTAAACTAAGAATACTAAGAATGTCTCGTTCAGTTCAGCTGGTAATGAAGTAACTTGAAATGAAACAATGTGTTGCGAATATAAGATGTTTTTATTAATTAGGTTACATTCGTACGTTTCACAACACCAACAAATTGTATAAAAAAAGTTATTATAAAATCTTATTTACGAATAATACAGTACATTTTTTGTTGTTTGATCATGTGCAGGTAAGGGATTTAAATTATATACTTAGTACTTAAATATGTTCTGTAAAATACAACCTTGACTAGGTGTAGCTTGACAAGTTTAAGGAAATAAAAACAAATTTTATAGCTTTGCTACAGATTGAAATGACGAATTATTGTTTTAAAACTCAATTAAATTCTAGATTTTATATCTTTACAACAGTGAAAACGTTAATAATAATGTTATAATTGTATCAAAGAAATATTTCAATTTTATTTATTCCTAATTTTAAATAAATAATACTAACTCATATACGGGTCAGTCAGTACAAATGACGAAATAAAGTACAAAACAAAATCTCGTCATTAAAACGTATGTAGGTTTGAAGGGTGAGTGAGCCAGTGTAACTACAAGCACAAGGGACATAACACCTAAGTTCCCAAAGTTTGCACATTGGCGATGTAAGAAATGGTTAATATTTCTTCATAGACAATAGTCATTGTCTATGGGCGGTGGTAACCACTTACCATCCCAGTTGACCCATTTGTTCGTCCGCCATAAAAAAAGTATGTACCTCTTTCCAATTAATAAGAATAAATATATAGTTTTGGGATTTTAAAAGTTGTTATATGTTTTAAAAGATGCCTTACTCGTCGTGTTTTATTGTTTACATTATTTTCTTAGGTTATACAACAAGAGGCGGATGGAGCGCGGAACATTATAGTTAAGCATTAAAAGCAAATACTAAAGCGAATGCAAATATTATATATAAAGCCAACATGTCTAAACATATTTATATAAAGTCGTGTTCTTTCACAATTTATTTTAGTAGAATCAAATTACATATTGTAGGTAATTTTTCTATAAGGAAACTGTGGTAAATCTCAGCATAATAATGTATCAGCCCCGCAATAAAATTACAACCTGGGTAAAAATCGGTCATCAGATTATCGCTAAATATCCTTTAATGTATAATGTAGGTATATCAAACTTATGAAAGATATCGTCATTATAGACAGCATAAAACAAAACCATAGATAAGATATAAATATAGTAATTTGCCGGCGGCCACAGCGGTAATTTATCGATGATTGACTTAAAAAGGTGGTGGTCATGAAACTATTGACCTCACGTGAATCCGCCTCACAGGCGCCTTGTTGGCTATATATAAAGCAACCAAGATGTGCGTGCATATATTAGAGCCAAGAAGTAAATAGTTAAATTAATATTAGTGATTATAATCACTTACATTTTATTATTAATAATTATTGAAAATATTTCGGTAAGTTAAAAAATGTAATAGTCGTATTAATTTATGTTCCATCGTGGCATAAGTAAAATATAACGTTTAATATTTAGATTAAAAAAAAAAAAGATTTAGAACGAATGAAATAAATAAACTACAATCGTCTTTGAAAATTTATTATCTGTTTAGTTTTACATAATACTTTCCGGGTACAAAAGTAAACAATTCTTTATATTCAACATTATCATTAAGTATATTATTTTCCACAGAAATCTTTAAATTATATATAGTAAAAATAGTATTGACATAAAAGGTCAGTCCCAATACACAGTTTCATTTGTTTTTGTTTATTATGTTTCAATAATAAATTAAATTTCAAACATGATCAATTAAAGTTAGTCACATTAGGCACAAAACTAAGTATAACAATTCTATAAATATTTACTAAATTAAGTATAAAGAATGGGGTTATTGATATATTTACAAATAACATTATCAAGTACAATGCAGTCGTAACCTACTTTATACAAACACTTACAAACCTTACTTATACTTATTGTAATCAAAAGACAACTAGTTAGTAGGTAATTAACTAATTACATTTTAGAATTGATTCTGTCATTATTAGGCTTATCTTTATTTGATGCTGGCGATCTTACCGTATGAAAATATTATGACCATATTGAAATCGTATAAGAAAATCAAGAATTGTTCTTGCTTTTTTATTATTATTATGAGTTATCATATTATATATATGGAATGACATAACAGAATGTGTATTATATTACCTTAAAATTAAATTAGCATATGAAACATAGACTCGTTTGTTTTTTATTTCAAATTAAAAGGTATTCGTCATATTATATAGATATCCTTTATAGGAACTTTAAAAAAAGCGATAAAAATAAATATTCGTAATAAAATTAAAACCAATCTTAAGCCCTATCATATTTGTTTACGGTCAATTACAAAATAATTGAAATGAATTGTAGACGTCGATGTTTGTTTATTGTTTTACAGTTTATAATAATTGTTGCTAGTAATCATTGTCAAGATCATATTTAAATGTTTTGACATTAAATATTATAACAAAAAAAAAAACGTTTTTTTGATTAAAATTGATGTAAAAGGATATTTGAAATCAATTAAAATAATTTTAACTGTGTGACTAAATTATAAGTCGTTAAAAATATTTTAATAATGCTATGCTGGGTTTTTATTGAATTCACGAAACACAAGATGATATGAATTTTCGATTAGAAATTGTGTGATTATAAACGAGTTGTTTGAATGTGTCAGAGTTCGAACAAAACCCGTTAGTCAACTCGACGCAGTTCCGTTGGAGCAGAGATTCTGCCCACGAGATGTGTATCACACCCACGGGCATTACATGTAAAAATCAGTACAATATCCTACTTTCCTTGTACTTTCACTTGGGAAGTAAGATCTATATTGGCAGTTAATTTTCAATTGACTACAAAAATGAATATTTTTGAATTTTTAATAATATCAAAATGGTTGATGAGTTCTACGATAAATTAATACAACGCACAGTATCAGTTCTATATTTATCGACTCTGCAATATTTTTTACTTTTTTTAATATTTCAAACGGAATTTAATGAGATCAATTTAAATGGCCAAAAACATTTTCCATTACATGTTCGAGTACACACTTAAAGAACATGAGATAACGGATAAAATGAAGTCATTTGTAAACGTCTCTACATTCACAGAAGTCGATAAATAATTTAGGCCCTACTTATCTACAAAAGCTATATATATTTCTTGTACCACGGCAGGTGTGAAAACTTAAGGTCACACTCCTTATTCTGCCGTGCGTCAACCGCGAGATTACTAATCAAAACACACGATAGCGCGTGAGTCATCAAAACTTATAACACTTATTACTTAATCATCTTAAATATCACAGAGGCATTACATAAAACGCACTATTACTATAAAGATATACATATAGTTAGATTGCGACGCTGACACCGGACGAATCCAATTTCTTCATCATACCGTGTTGATCACAGGCAGTGTTGGAATGGGTAGCGAAACGGGACATCGGGGCCGATTTGTGTCCCCTTCGTCCCGTTGACCCCATGGTCTCAAGGTTCACGATGATTCAGGTAACATCTATGGGGAAAAAAAACATTTAAGTGAAACGCGTGCCATAGTGAGTCATGTAGGATTTTCGTGACGCAGAATGTGAGTCAGTCGCATTAGCGGTCACAGCCCGAATACCGATTGACGACTTCTGTTTGCTTGATATTATAATTATGTACACCTTATTAAAATGACAAAGATATCAAAACTACTGCGTATTGGGAATTTACTAAATACATTTCCTGTGAGTTATAATCTATTAAATATTACCTATAACTCACAGGAAAACGTCGAACTTTTGTTTATCTGTTTAACATTGAATGTACGGGACATTGGACAAGAAGTGTTTAAGGAGCTAAATTAGTAGTAATTGAATCAATAACGGAAGTTGCAATTTTATAGTTGCTGATTACGTAACGTCTAAGACCGTAGATTTTACAAGCTCCGACTGTGAATTCATTCACGTAGTATTGGTTATGAAAACGTTTTTGACTTTAATCGTCGTCGTTGATCCAGGATATGACCTATCAATGGGCGGGTTTCATAAACTTGCATCCTGAGAGTTCCGTGTGGAACACGCACTGACATCAGACAAACTAAGAGATTAATTTGATTCTAAGCTAATTATTAATAATTACTGTATTGGGCATATTTAAAAGAACATTACATTACATAACGAGTAGAAAAGTGTAATAAATATGTTTATACGGAAAATGGTTCGAAGCAGTTTTATCGCTTATAGCGATCGCTCACCGACAATCTTTTGTAAAAGAAAAATTGGTAGAAGAACGCATAAATTTTGTTATGATAGCAGAAAATAACCTTTTGTATAAAATATACATTTATATTAAAATGTAACAATGTACCAATCTCAATAATTACAAATTATATATTATTTCCTCTTTGTTATTTCAGTCATAATCGAGTTTTTAATATAGTAATAATAACGAGTATTTTGTTAAAATGTTTATGTATAAACACGAATCGATTACTAATTATTATATAATTAATATTCTCTTGTAAGTAAATTGCTGACGTCATATAAATACCATCTGTTTAAATATATTTCAGGTTCGTTGTTATGTTATATGAAATAATCCAGTACTATAAAAAAGTAATAAAGTTTGAAGTTCAATGAAATAAAACAACGTCCTTTTATGCAGTACGAGGCTGTTCGTTATCAGCGTTCCGAACGCACCGTGACCGTAACATATCTTCAATTATTATTTATATGACTGGTTTCATTCAAACCTTTAAAGGAAAGACATAGAACATAACTATGTTGAATTATGACCAACAATGATACTTAGGTGTAATAAAAACCAATATTGATAGACAACTTGATAATTCCGACATCCTCAATACTTCGTTCGGAAGGGAATCGTTTGTGCCTCGCTACAAACATGTCCTTTATGAGACGATATACCAAGCGGAGTCTTGACCTTTTATCGCGGTTCGTATCGACGCTCCTGCACGCATAAATGACCCACGTTCATTCCAATCTAGGGTTGTAATGCGAGACATTTTATTAATGCGTGAAGTGCATGTATCGGATATAATTTCGGGACAATATTTATATAACGCCCAACCCGTAGAAGATCAGCGTAATGGATTCAATTCCAAGTCACTATGGCCAGTATAAAGGGCAGTCGTAGATGATAGAAATTTATTATGAGCGCATGGTGTGAAATACAGCACATTTTATTACGAATTATAAAAAATATCTATAATTTTACAATACAAAATTCCTATTAGTATTATATACAGTGATCGAAATTTGATCATACATTGTTGAAAATTTGAGGAAAACATATAAACCTCTCAATAGCTAATAAGTAAAATAAAAAAACTGGTCTATCTTTGCCTATTTATATTTATATAAATAATACATTTCCATTTATTTTCTCATATAAAATCGTTGGTGTTTTGTTTATATAAACCGTATGAATAAAAAAAGGAAGTTTAGTAAATATAGAGCGAATAAAATTATTCGATAATTTTTAATGCAATGTCTCAATTTTTGGCTATATGTCGTATTCAAGTGTAATTGCTTGTTGTTTAGTTAGTCATATGAATATATTGCTTTAGTAATACTTGAACAAATACATTGACGGATGACTCAAATCGGTTGATCAAATATGTAAATGTTTGTGTCTGCAGTCCGTACGTTTAAATCGAACCTTATCTTCGCCTGCTGGAATCGCATTAGAATATCGACCTTGTTTAAATTATTATTAAGAATATTTTCTTGTTATTATTAACTTTAAAGCTATCTCTGTGTCCACACGTCGTTGTTTGTTAATTACGTGTCGGAATGAGTCTTTGTTTGATCGATTTTGAATGTCTACGCCTGACTTATTCTCAAAGTAATAAAAAATATTCGAACGCATAAGGATTTGCTACAATGTCTGTAATAAGATAAGATATTATCGTGGGGGTTTGTTTATATGCCGAAGCTTGGGCCAGTGGTCAAAATACGTAAAGCTTGATTGATGATTGTGGTTTAAAAACACTTATGTGCCTAATATGTATGTGTTTGTCTTACGCTCGGTGGCGAAAGAAAATATCGTGAAGAAATCTGCTTGTGTCGAATGAAAGTCTGCCAAATCTCCGAACCTTTAGAAGAAAGATTAAGGCCAGTAATTAAAGTAGAGACATTTACAGATGGCTACTTTAATTTTTTTTATATTTAACATGATGTTCTAAATTTAAAATCTTATATATTAAGGTAAATTCGAATCTAATTGTAAGTTAGCGGTCCGGTAGGTCCTCCTACACACTATCTAACGGGAAGCAGTTACAACATAGCACTGATACAGTTTACTTTCCAAACGATTATGTAAGGAATGTGCTTTATAATTTAATAGTTCAATTGATTATAATATTACTAGTGACCCGCCCCGGCTCCGCACGGTTACAATTTATTAATAAAGGAAATGTTATACAAATATTATTTATAATCTATGGTACTCAGAGATAAAGTCGCTTTCTAATCAATAATTCCATAGATAAACAAACAAGTCTTACTATAGATAGTTAATAAAACTGTAAAAATATTTATAATTTATTGTAAAGTAAATACTTACGTAGTAGTTATAACGAGACTTCAAGTTAGAATACGTAAATACTTGTGTAGCTTATTAAGAAGAATAAATGAAAGATAAATAATGACAAGTTATTAATGAAACATTTGGTGTTAGATTATTATTTATTTATAAACAAAGTAAGTAAAGTAATCTAATTATTTATTTATTTTACTTTAATTTAAATGAGTAATTATCTCGCCAAACATACAAATATATTAAATATTATTTGTAAAATATACAAATGTTAGAAATTTCTGTAGTATCGTTCGATTTCCAAGAAAATATCATCTAATTTGGAATTTCATACTAATGGCGAGGAGATTGTGAACGGATTTTTTAGAAGTGATGACACATTGCGGTGACATGTTTTTGATACAATTAACATTAATTGGCTTCCTTACATATAAATTACATATACCTAATATAAGAAAATCAGTTTGGTGCAACATTAAACCATTAAAAACTATACCATAACCGAAGGAATTTTATTCACAGATAAAAAAATTAATAGCAATTAAATATACCAATATCCTGAAATAAATAAAAAAAATTGCAAAGTTATTATTCAAATTAGGTTTTATTGGTAATTTTGCTGATAATTGCAAATTTAAAAAAAACTAGGAGCATTTCTTTTTTAACTTAACTGCCGTTATTCGTATTGACCGAAACGTTCAAATACCGGTTAAACGAACTGTAAAAAAATTAATCAAATTGGTTTTGAGATTAGCTTAGTAAGTGATGAGTATCAACTTGTTTATATGCTGTAGGTATAATGCATGTCAACGTAACGTGCGAGACAAGGGGACTGATATAACAGAGGTCAACAAAGGTCGCACGAACTGGCCTTCGTTTCTTAATCTTAAATCTATCGGTCAGAGGATATCACTAATTAAGCAAATATAATAACAAATTAATTAGAACAGAACAGCATTAGATGACGTAATAGCAGTTAATACATATGCAGATAAATAATTAAATTTATACTTTAAAGACGCTTTTGAGGACGAACGTTTGTCAACAACTAAATTAAACTTACTGTGTTTTATTACTTAATGGTAAAATTTTAAAGTAATGTGTATAAAATGAGTCGAAGATTGCGGGTTCTGACCCGGGCAAGCAGTACTGAATTTTATGTGCTCATTATGTGTTTAGGAAGGAAAACTAATCTCTAAACCTTCTCTACAAAAGGAAAGGAGACCTTTGCTAAGAAGTACGACGGTTGCAGACTACATTCATAAATTAAAATGTTTTTTCTATGTAGTATGTAGGTTTCCTTCGTCCAAATAAACGGTTACTACAATAAATATAAATCAAATAATATATGATGTTAATATGTGATAGGTCTTTTTTTATTATGTCCGGATAGACATATGACTCCACTCCACCTGATGGTAAGTGGAAGTGGAGTTCAAACGCGAAGACGACTAGCACAGTCAGCTAGAATGATCTGCACCAGTGACCCTCGCCGTGCCAGCCCGCATGATGCCTCTTCATGCCTCGTTTGAATTATATGTCTTCGTCTATGTGCAAACCGGCCTTAACAGGTAAACAGCAATACCTAGTATTGAAGGGTGAGTGAGCCAGTGTATTTACTGATACAAGCGATATAACTTCTAAGTTTATTTGTAGATTTACACTTAAAATTAATAACAGATGTGGGTAACATTCAAAGTGATACGTCTTTAAAGGCGTAAGCAAGTTCTTGACATTAGTGGTGCATGACGAAGTAAGCAATGGTTTGCCTACCTTTTATTATAAATGAAATAAATTTGTTATTGAGTATGTAATTCTAATATCAGTTGGTGATTAAAAATAACGTTTTGTTTTTTGTTAATTACACAGAAGCGTATCAGTTCTCGTTATTGTTTTAACCACAAGTTTCAAACATACGAGTTAATGGCACCAATAGGAAATAGGTTGTGGTTGCTGTAACTTGGGTAGTGACATCACCCTGTGGTTGTCATTCGACGCATTCCGATCGCAATTATAAGAAATGTTGACAGTTTACTAACATTTTTACGTTTTAAATGAAACTCCTACGCGATGACAGTAGAATTTCAATACGAGATTTCTATTGGAACATTATTAATATTAACATATGTAACGCTCGAGTAATATGTGTCTGACGCAAATAGTTTTTTTTTTAATGTAATACGTAGGCGAACGATAAATGGGCCACCTGATGGTAAGTGGTCACCACCGTCCATAGACGCTGTAAGAAATATTAACCATTTATTACATCGCCAATGCTCCGCTGGTTAGTGGTTTGGGAACTATATGTTATGTCACTTGTGCTTGTAGCTATGCTAGTTCACTTACCCTTCGAAATGGAACACAAGAATACTGAGTACTGCTGCTTGGCGGTAGAATTTTTAGTGTTACCTATCCAGACGGGCTTGCACTAAGGCCTACCACCATCTAAACGACACGTCGTACATTTTGTTACGTACGAGTCGCGAGCGCTTTTTTTATAATGACGAATTGAAAAGAAAAATTAATTTACTACCCGTTTTGTCTTTTAGAGTGTTGTATTTATATATATTGCTATTTATATTTTCCGTATTACGTTTCTGCTTGTGTGTGTAATAGTTAATATAATTATAATAATTCTTGTCCATTATCCGTCCGGGAATTACAAACACATCGGAAAAATCATTTTTGTTTAGTACATTAGATAAATATTACATATTATAGACTTTGTTTAGTTAAATCTCTCACATGACATCTTTAATTTGAGAACAGATCATTATTATAAGACACATTAAACAGCATTTATCGGTAAAGTCGACGATAACATTAAAAATAAAGATATTTAAAGTTCCTCCCTAACATGATTAATAAGTAAAAATTCTATGTAGAAATCTATATTTATAGAGAGAATGGAAACGAATTACGAAGTTTAAAAATGTGTTATATGTATATAACGAGAATGTTGAAAAAATACCTTTTATTAGCAGCAGTATATAAAGTCTATAGTATGCCTTGCTAATTTATTTATTTTTATTAATTTAAAAATACGTTTAATAAAAACATTTTACAGGATGTAAACTTATTTATATTGAAATGTTATAACTGTTCCCTATTTATGGAATTTGTTTAGACTGATTTAAATAATCGCATTATTTTAATTGGCGCAAATTACACGGTATGATGGTGTTATGTATACGGTAGTTAATGGTGGTAGTTAGAGTGATTTGTTATTCAAGGTTTATCGTATAGCTTAGCCCGCGACATGGTTTCATTTAGCTTTATACTTTACAACCATCGACTGCCTGGTTAGTCTAGTGGCTGAAAAAGGTTTTCTGTCAAAAAATTCTCAGTATTATCCAAAATACAAAATACTTTGAATTTGGAATTCTCAATAAGTGTCTCTACTCTTTAGAGTGAGGGAGTAGACAGTGCACATGAATTTACGCACACAATTGTGCACTATAATATGTCCTGGGCAGTGACTTGTATCTCTTCAAAATGTTGTGGAAAACAGTCATTGACATCACGTACAACTATTGATTTACAGCTTATATACATCGTCTGGAAGCATTGACATAGACATCATCATTCGCTTCTCATATGCTTTTTTTCTCTATTTATTTTTTCTATATACTGAATAACTGAAGGCTCAATCCAATCACCTTTGGCTATGTTATTTCACTTTTACTGTTTGACAGCATCCGCTTGAGGCGCTTAATACTTGATTAATTAATGCCTTAAACAAAAATTGACTTAGTCGGCTTGTCCAATAACCCTGGGATGAGAGATTATGTTTTATACTACTCTGTTGGAACTATTTATATTTTGTATAACTGTTATTTTTATTTGAACCGTTAGCGTTTGTCTTCTAGAATTTACTTTTGGTTAATACTAAAGGTAACACTGATTCTCTTCAATTATTCCACGGGAAAAAAACAATATTTTGTATTGATGTCTTTTAATTAGAATGTGTTGAGTTACTTGCTAAATCACCCTTCAAACCGGAACACAGCAATACCAAGTACTGCTGTTTGGTGGTATATGTGATATGGTTGTATCTAATCATACCAGAACTATTGATATTCCTTCTCAAGTAAATGTTATATCTCTGAGTATACTAGTCTGAGGACTTATTGCTAGACGGTTTATATAACAAATCTACGAGATTCGGACTTTACATACAATAGAGTTACTGAACTAATTAATGAATGGTTTGATTGCGAGACACAATTCAGTGTTTAAATTATAGTCATTGTTAGGTTTCAATTTAATATCGTGCGCAATAGCAATAGGTATTTTAAATACGACCTTGTCATTATTTCCATGATTATACTGTTTACAGCTATTTGCTATTTATAATATAACTGTATTTTTTTTTTTAATCGTAGCCCTGATATTAATAGTATTAGTATCGATCAAAATTGTTACCCACTTGTAAAATTTATAAAACGATGTTATAAATTGAAATTCGAATGAAATTTATTTCTGAGATTATTAAATACAGTAATTTATGATAATTAATAAACACTTGTAACGTCAATTTTCAACAGGAAATTTTTCGATGTTTATGTAGTACTGAAAATATGTTTTGACATGTTATATTTTTTAATTATTATATATGTAATTATAGAGTTAAACAATATTTATTTACAACCTTGGTATTCTTGATTAGGTCCTTTCCCTTTTCAGACTCTAGGTTTATGTAGAGCGTTTGATTTAAACGGCGACAACGTTTTGAAATAGTAATCCGGATAAAAACCATTATAGTTTTAAGCAATTTGAGCATCGTCATAAATGTGGCAGTTGTAAAAATATATGTGACCTAACCGGACCGCGTTCTTTGACGTATCTATGTATGTATTTAGTGTACGCGCAGATGATTGTAACCTTGATATTACAATATGCCTCTCGCTTGAGGTCAAACTGAATACTTTCACAGTGTTCAATATTTTAGTAACCAATAGTGCGTTCATTTGAGTTTGTTGCTTAAATTTAGAACATCTTTTTCAAGATCGATATTTCTTTTATTTTGAACTTTCACTTGAAGTAACTTTTGATAAGTCGGTACCGTAAATGACTGAATTACTTCTAACGTCTTTTTCATTAATTTTTGTTTACGAAAATTTCTATTCATAGCCTGGTTAATTAGTTCATAAGGGGTAGGAGGTTCATAATATTATGAAAGACAGTCGTTTTTTTGTTGGTAAACTGCAAAATAATAATAAAAAAAAAAAATTATTTCTGGTCCGTGCGTATAAAATATTAATATATTAATTATAAATCTGTCTATAACAAAAATAATGATATTATAACCCATTTTATCTCTTTATAATTATTCGACTAGATATTTAGTACAGCTATCAATAGGCGTATATGGCTTTCAATAATAAATAACCTTTTGTACCGAGAGTTTTACATTCTATTTAAATCAAGTCCGATTTGAGTTTGATATATGTAAATCATTTGTATTTTTTGTAACTCACTAATAACATTCGTTAGGTTGTCTAGTAGCTAAAGAGTGCTACTGATAAGCTTATAGTAATCGTGTTCAAATGTGCTTTTACCTTATTAATATTTCAACTAACTGTTGATATAAGATAGAAGAATAATAAATACCATATAATGTCACACCTTATGTTATAATAATATTTTATTAATGATATGGTTTGCTTGCCTACTAATATTATAAATCCTTAAGCTGGGATGTATGTTTGTTACTTAATCGGTTGGACAGAAATCACGGCGGATTACGAGAGTACATTGAATGTATGTATTTTATAACTATTATTACATAAATACATTTACAAAAAAACTTAAATTTTACTTAAAGATATTATAAGTTGCGCAGTTGCTATAGTTCTCATTTACACTTCAAAGATTAAAAGAAACCCATGTCGTTAAATCTAAAAATAATGCAAACAAAGAAACAACGATCAGACCACGCAAGAGCACAAGTATCTATACGGAAATAAAAAAAAAAGTATAAGTTAATAATTTGCGTTAACCACGCGCCAACCGGAAGGCGCCGAGTCTCGACATTTCTGAGGATACACGCCGATCGGTCGAGTAATATACGGATAAATAAACATACTCTACATGTCGCGCTGGACAATAAACTTGTCAAATATGAGCGTCTTATTAATGTTCTCTAGATTTGTGATGTACTGCCATTGTAGAAATGTACAGAAGCCTGTTAATTTCCCAATTATGGCCTAAGGCCACCTTGGGATAAGGTTTGGAGCTTATTCCGACATACTTCTCCAATACCGGTTCATAAATACACGTTAGGTATATCCGTCACCGCTTAATAAGAAGTTGATTGTCAATACAAATAGCACATGAAAATTTAGAAGCGAATGTCCGGGTTAGAACTTGCTGTCTTTGGTTAAAATTAACCGGTTCTAACCACTGGTCCATCATTCTACAAAATGGAGTTTACTAGCATCGAATATAAAAAGCCATTAGGTTTATCTGAAGTGACCGAATGATTTATTGGCGAGATTTATGATCAACGAAATTTGTCATTTCATTTAAAGGAAATTTTGTCTGCGGCTTGATTTATATGTTTAAGTAGTATAGCTTTATGGATAATAATTTTTATCTTTTCAATCGTGACAGTGATCATATTGTACGCTAGTAAATTTATCTATAAATAAAATTATATTGGTAATAGAACTCTCTGTGTAAATAAGTAATTTTAAGCAGACGTAATTATTAAACTTGTTTTGACATCGTATTTGCTTATGATAGCGCTGTTGTTACCAACTGACAGCGTAGTGATAAGCTCCAAATCTTTGTCCAGCCGTGGGCTTTTAACATTGCTATAATAATAATACATTATTCGAACTGTTTTATTTATTTTCCTTAATTAAAGTTGAAGTTTATAGAACTAATAGATATACCGTAAATTAATACACAAATATTAAACTACGAGGGTTCTTCTTGCTGATTATAATTGTCATCTTCCAGGAACAAGGCCAAGTCTGACATTTGCATTTATGGCAAATCGAATGACTGCAATCGATATAAAACTTGTCGTATCACACAGTTTATATCGTATCGTTTTTATTGTAACGTATATTAATAAAGTTGAGACTGCAAAATTAAGAGTAAAATGATCATTTTTTTAATATTTAATTTATTATTTTACGAATTTAATATGACACCTTGATAATATAATATATTCTGGTTTTGACCGGAACGTACGTGATGTTTTGTAGCTTATATACTGCATATTTTCCTTATGTTTATTTCTGCACGTAATGCGATCATCAACCAGAATTGAAAATGAAAAACAGAAAATAGCACGCCGAACTTCGATCATTATTAATTATATAATATCAAAATTTGTAATTAATTACTAGCACAAATGTATATAAATAAATAAATATTGGACAACATAACATACATTACTCTGATCTCAATGTAAGTAGCTAAGGCACTTGTGTTATGGAAAATCAAAAGTAACCACGGAGCTAGTCGTATAATATATTTATATATAATAATTGTGTTTTATGTAAATCTGTTTGTAATGTTTTTGTGTGAAACTACAGAAAATAAAAACTCGTTTGTAATATATGGCGTGATCGACAAATCATTTGTGGTTTACTTGAAGTCCATGTCGAGAAAATGTGATGTATTAATATAATGGCATTAAGCCCTTATCGGTTCATGCAGTGACGCTATTCCACATTCAGCGATAATTGATTTATAATGCGTAATAAATTACTTGTATCATATGTAGCTTTACTTGGATATGTAGGAACCGTCAGTCAATATTTATGTTTTTCTTCTTTTTTTTTATAATTTATTGTTTCAAATCGTGCACTATTGCAATGGAGTTTACGGCATTGGTAATTATTATCATTTGTCATTGAGGTATTTATTATATTTAACACTAACAAAAAATATACAAATTACGAGCTTAATTCTACAAGTGTGCTCTACCAAATAACCTTAATAATAATGTGTGTAATAACATAAAATTGAATAAAAAAAATACTCATTATTTATTCAAATATGTATGTACCTATGTATGGATAAACAAATATTCATACGTACATAAGAAAATCTATAAACGATATATTAACAATAACGTGACATCATGGAAATTAAATACTAAGTAAATAAAAATATTTGTTGTTATAATATTGAAATTATAACTTATTTCACGAAAAACAAATATAAATTTATTTTTTATTTATTTTACCGCGTTATGAAATTTTGCCATATTTTTTATACAAACTTCGATTATATGTATTTATATAAAGATAGATATTATTTACCTCTATTTATGATAAAAGTAAAAAAAAAATAAACATTATTTTATACGTTCACTGGTAAAACTTATTAATGAAAATGTTTTCATTTGACATGATAGAGATTTTATTGTTTATAAAATCGCATTTTGAAGTGTTACATTGTATTTTTAAGTATTAAAGTACTCTGTTCTTAAATTAAGAATCAATATAACCGTTATGTTTTATGACTCAAAAAAGAAAGATCGACGCTTCCAACATATATATGATTACTCACACCCAAATTCCGACGATGCATTGATGTTTGATTTATTCCACATTTCGATTTACGTTTGACTAATACCCTTGTTCGTTTGGTTTAAATAGTCCAATTACGTAAAATTATATAGAAATGTAAAGGTCATTGACGTTGCAACTTGCAGCGTGTGAAAAAAAATCCGACGAGTACTGCAGATGACTGTACTTGATTGGCGGTTAAGGATGTGCCGAAAACAAGACACCAGTTTTTTATTTTTACTCAAAGATAATACAAAAGAAAATACAATATATGTTTAGAACGATCCTATATATATTTTTGTAATATAATATTGTAAAAATCGTTTATTTTAAAATAGTTCCAGACTATAATTATAAAACAAGTTAGTTAAGTTAATTTTCAAAGAACTTATATGAATTGAATTACATTCTAAAGAATAAAGAGCAATGTGAAAAAAATATGTCTTTTTTATTAGCCGTTCTCAACCCTACTGACTCGCTGCCTGGAGTCACGTAATCCAGTCTGCGCAGGCGCAGGCGGTTACGCGCTAACTGCGAATACGTACCGTTCCAAGTTCTCGTATAAATGACCGACATATCGCAAGGCTGTTGACAATTGCAATAGTGATTTGGATCATGTTTTTATGTCCCTTTGAGTTCTTAAGTTACTCAAGATATTTTGTTGGCTATTAAAATAATTTGAAAATGTAAATAAGAATCTGTATAGAATCTGACAATTTGAATTTTGGCATTGAGGTCGGACAATATACCAAAGAATGAGATCATGCTTAACAGTATTAGAATACCATTTTTATTTATCTACTATAAAGTTAATTTAGTAATTTATATATAAAAAAACTAAGAAATAAAAGTACATATATCTACGAATACATACAAGTTTAAACATTGTTGGGATAATAACTTAATTAGTCTTTAAATCCGGGTCACGAGTGTAGTGACCATTGTGCGTAAGTCTGCGCCGAGCTTAAAATATCGCGTTACTTTTAAATGTCAAGAAGATAAAACACGAATCAAGTTACTACTACTTGATAAAATCTTGCATTGCTCTTTATCTCAAACTAGCTACCTGGACGCGACTTTGGATATAAATAAGCTTTATCTCTATTTCAGAGAAGAATATTATATTGATCAAATCAAATCGTATGTTCATCGAAGTCTACATAAATTGTTTAATATATAAAACTATAAAGGGTGTCAAAGTTACATGCCAATCTTAAAGTTTTTGCTTTAATATAAATGAAATAAAAAAACAACTCATTTTTTATTATTATAAGTGTGTATGAATCTTTACTATTTTTTATCAAGTGTTATTAAAAACTGCGTTCTCTCATGCTAACGCATTTACGTACGCCCTTAGTAATTAGTATCTTTTAACAGAGATTTTTTTTGAGACAGAAGGTATTATTTTTACATTACATTAATAGCCTGCAATATTCCCATTGCTGGGCTAAGGCCTCCTCTCCCTTAGAGGAGAAAGGTTGGAGCATATTCCACCACGCTGCTCCAATGCGGGTTCATGGAATACACATGTGGCAGAATTTTGTTAAAATTAGACACATGCAGGTTTGCTCACGATGCACCACATCGCGATGTTTTCCTTCACCGTCAAGCACGAGATGAATTATAAACTCAAATTAAGCACATGAAAATTCGGAAATCAACGGTTAAGAAAAGAAAGGAATAAATATAAAAAAATAGATTCTAAGACGGAAATTTCCTCGAAATAAAAAATATTTACAATGGATTCGTGGAAACATTTTCGTGTTAAAGTCTCGCTGTAATTTCATCACTTCATGACGTCCATCAATCTTTATTCAGTACGTGCTTTGTTCAAAACTATATTGAATTCGATATCATTATGTCTATCTTAAATAGGTTTCAAGTAATTTAATATCGTACAAATTTGTCTAAAGTATTTGAATAACGCTTTGTTCTCGAGGAAATATGAACTAAGAATTACATACTGAGTTTTTGGCAGTTGTTCTTGGTAGAATTTACATTCCGAACCGTTGATAGCTTTACATTTTTAATATACATGACGATTTAATTTACTTCTATGTGAGTATTTGAATAAAGAATTTTAAATTTCAAAGGTGGAATTGATTTGTATGTATTTATGTATTTATACTAATACGGTATGTGATTTTCTTATCTGTCCTTGTTATTCATTTTGAATCCATGCTGAGAGTAGATTTATATTTCTCATCTCGTATCGCTCATTAAAAACATTTGTATGATTCTATTAGAGTACAATATAGTTTTAGAAAAGTATAATTTATAAGAAGTCGTTTAGTATATTTAAAGGTTACATTTAAAACAAGTCTATCTCAATTTTATGTGGTAATATTAGGTGTATATCTTTTAAACGAATTTCGGATTTGGAAAACAGGAAAACTCCTCTCAAAGGTCAATGCACTCTTATTAAGACCATATGAATACACAAACGAAATGTCCATCTCAATTTATTTTCCTATCATTTATCTGCGCTTGAGTGGACACCGTGTCTCGAACTTGTTCACGACAATCTCTTACATTTGTTCCTCCAAATATAATCATTTAAAATACATTTTAAATGTTTATTGATTTTTTTTATTGTAAAACATTTTTTGCAGACAATTTGTTATTGTTTTTGTCTTTGAAATACAAGGGAAAACCCGTATTGTTTGCCTTAACATTTATATTAGTCATCTGCTCTTGTATCTTATTTGCATGAATACGCTAATCACTATCGAAATAAACATTAAACACATAGAAAGTGGAATATTCGTGAATATGAGATCATTACACACTAATATCCGCCCACGTCTTTGTCCTCACTTGTGTTACTGTATTAGGTACCTTATGTACAAAAGGATTACATTTTGCATGTAGAGGTACAGTTTATTGTAAATCTATTGGTGATTAGTTTAGTAGTTAAGACGTTTGAGCGTAACGCACAAACTTACTTTCGCACTTCAAATATTAGTTACAGTCTGTAATATTCCCATTGCTCGGCTAAGGCCTCCTCTCCCTTAGAGGAGAAAGGTCGGAGCATATTCCACCACGCTGTTCCATGGAATGCTGCTGCTGTTCATGGAATACGCATGTGGCAGAATTTTGTTGAAATTAAAATTAATTATTTTATATTACTATAGATTAGATTTTGACCAATGATTTGACGATTTTTTTATATTCATTCATGTCTATCAGATTGAGTTTCACCTGAAGTGAAAGTTTGACCGATTTCATGTGAGTGCTTTTTGGTTAATTATAATACAAACACTTTTGGTAATTGGTTACTTTTAATTCGCTCGCTACCCGTTGTCTGCACGCTTAGATCTTTTTAACTACGCAAAGGATTTTTATGTGGTTTTCATCAATAAACAGAGAGATTGAAGAGTAAGATTTATATGTATGATACATGCATAGTAGAGAAAAACCTAGTATTTCAAATTTACTAGCCGGAGAAAAAAGTTTTTTATGTTTTTTTTTTGTTGTACCCGTTTGAAGCCATAGGTAGTACATATATATTTTACAAAAAGTGGGCTTCAATTATAATCTAACAGTTAACCTAAGTGAGTGAAGGAAATAATGTTACTGACCTGACTACCACTTGCCGTACGTAGGGTTCTTAAAGGAAGACGTGGGTGGCTTGTATAGTGGGTTCTCTCCGGTGCAGTCCTCAGCGTCGATGTTCTGGTACATGGGGTCGGCCATGGGAACGGGTGGGGGACGGTTCTTCCACATCATGTAACCAACAGTGGCTGCTGCCGCTACAACCAGGGCGATAACTCCGAGGACTATCGGCAGGGTCACTGTGAAATAACGGATTCATTCTAGAATGTTTATAACATTATATAAAGATGAAATAGTTTAAAAAACAAAGCTTTTGTTAGTGTGCAATATCCCGTATATTGCACACTAACAAAAGCTTTGTTTTTTGTTTTTTGCTCTTCAAAATAAATTAAATCAGCCCAAACACGAAAGTTTTGCTAGTAGTAATTAAAAACTACTCCTATCCTATCTATACCACTATTAATCTCTTAGATCTTCAAAAGGTCACGAGAACTGCTTGATGGTACCATATACCACTTAGGTACAAAGTTTAAAATCAACATTTTGTAATTAATATGTCAACATCATTGCAAAGAGTGAGTTATCAATTGCGTTAGTAATTAAAAATTTGATCCATAAATAAAATGCAATAAAAAATATAGGTTATTGTTAAATTCAAATACGAAAGTCTAATGATTACAAAAACAAGTGACAATAGTGCAAACGAAAATTGATGAAGATGTCGGCTGCGGCGGCAAATATTAGGGGTGACCAGCCAACTACTTTGGACACTCCGGACTGTTACTTAGAATTCTTCTATAGAAAATTCCGATTACTTTTTATCGGCCCGATGTGGGACTTGAACCCAGAATCTCCTATGATTTGACTATATCTACTATGTTCTGAAACTAACATATATATAAACAATAATATGTTATGCGGCATGTCTGTCATTTCCATAGAACATCTAATACATTCCAAATGGTATCCACCAAATGGTAAAATTACATCATAATATAGTATAGTTTATAAAATAATATAAAAATATATATTGAGGTCTATTAGCATTGTTCCGCATATGTGGTTTTAGGATGGTACAAGGGTTTATGCCGACATTAAACGAAGTCTGTACTGATTACGTAGTTATATTTTATATAAACTATTGCTAAGTAAAACTTTTATATTTGCTATTTTGCAATTCACAAACAAAGCAAAACAAAATAAATTATATTTAATTTTAATAAATATATACAAAATTTAAGCAATAAAATAATAGTTTCTATAAACACATGTGATAACTTCGACGGCCTTAAATTTATTTTTTCAAGTTAAGAAATGAACTTATATTAAAACCAGCTATTATTTAAATCAAATCAAAGTGTGTACAAAATGTCAACTTAATTCGTATTTGAAACCACTTCAAAATTTAGGTGCAAGATCTCACTCACACTTACTAATATGTGATATTAATTAAAAGCTAAAAAAATCACTTTCTTTGAACTCGCAAAGAGCTATAACGCATATTACGTCACAGGTATATGACGCACGACACATGTGTAACGCATGCCACTTTCACCGTGATCCTTGTTCCGTGTCATCTCAGAGAGTGAAAAGACCCGTTGAATGATGGCTAATTATTTATTTAGGGGAGATATAAACATTATGATGTAAAACATATGGTGTATTATGAAGTGGAGTGAATTAATGCAACTGTGTAAACTGGACGGTTTGATGTTTTCATATTATAATAACAGTCACTGTTTTGTCATCGTAAAACTCGTCCATGTTTTATGATACTAGCTGTTCTGCGCGGTTTTGCCCGCGATAGATCTACACTGTACTAATCCGGCTTCGTTAATCGTATCGTGGTATTATATATATAGTCTTTTGTTTAATATTTGGTCTTTACTATTTTTTTATACACACTGTTAGATTCTATGAAAAGCGCGATTAAACAAACATATAAACTCCTCCGTTTTTTTATAACATATTTATTAAGTAATGAAAACGCACTGATTTAATCACATGTCTAATGATCTTTGATATAAATAGTTATAATTAATTGTAGATTTACAATATATTTTAATGTTGGTTTAATTAGTTGCCACATAATAAATGTAGTTTTAGCCAAAGGAAGATAACATCGAACAACATTGTGAATGTTCGAACTGATGTTGCAAATTCTATTTTGGTATAAACTTCCGAGAAGGTATTGAATGCGGTACTTATTCGCTTCAATTCGAAGATTTAATAAAAGGGCAAAATTGGGGATTTTATGTTTGCTAATTGATGCGGTAAATACTGGTAAGAATTAGTTTAAGATGTTATATACTTATGTGTACTTATATATACTTATTTATATAATATACCTAGCTGAACCTGCGTCTTTACGCGCGAAACTTATAAAACACAAACTTCTAAACCCATTTTACCCCCATAGGGGTGTAAATTTTTAAAATCAGTTCGTAGCGGATGTCTTCTATAAGAAACATAACTGCCGAATTTTCAAGTTTGTGGGCGTTACAGCTTTTGAGATTTCGTAATTAATCGGTGAGTTGTATTTCGCTTATATATATATATATATATATATATATATATATATATATATTTTTTATGTATGTAATTTAAATGCTACATATTACATAACCGGCTCAAGAATGTAATATGAACCCGAATCCCATGAAAAACCAATGTGTCCAAGATTTCTACACAACATTTTCCTTTTTTAGTTGAACGCAAAGACTGGATCGTGTCTGATTCCGTTCAGTTCCTTGTTAATAATGAGAATATTTTAATAGTTAAAAACAAATTCTATTATTGCTTAAAATACGGCAAATGACCAATCGGGAAGTTTGGTTTCCTATTAGCTAGCTAGTAATGTTATACTGTTCTAAATTTGTAATTGAAATAAATGTGCGTACATACTTCTGAAAAATGATTTCTGACGTCATTTTTACTGACATATAAATGTATTCAAGAACAGATAAGAGTCCGCTTAGGGAGCCATGAATAAACCCGTTGCGGAAAAAACATATTTTACTGTACTTACGTCAAACGGTATTCTATATTGATGTACAAACTGTATACTAAATTAAACTCGAGCATTAATGACGTTTTATAAATTACGTTACGTCAACAGTAATGCGTAAAAGAATAATATATCAAAAGTAATAATTCTCAATAGACATAATTAATACGTATTTTTTTATAAAAAAAAAGTACGAGCCTTATAGTAGTTGCATATGAAGTCTAACTTCTGAGCTTAGTACTAAACTTCACTGAATCTCTCTTCGTTTGGGATGTCTGGAAGAGATGGCTAATTAGCCATAAGGTCGCCCATTGTACAACACATTAAATAGATACTATTTTTAATTTTAAGATTTTGTATTTTGTGTTTTGGTGTACAGTAAAGAATAAATAAATAAATAAATAAACAGCATAATATCCCCTCGGGAAATAGTTTAACACCAACTGCCGGCCCTAGCGCCGCGCGCCCATTGGTCAATTCAAGCAGCGCGCGGTGGCTCGGCTTCGTTACACGCTTCCGTCCCCTTTCAGGAAATCACGCCCACAGATCGCAGGGAAGCCGAAGGAAATATGTTGTACATCAAAAATAACAATTATGAATTCGGTAGTAAGTTTGTGGCTCTGTGTACCAAGCTCATCTTTCATATTTATTTGTCTTGCTAATATTTAATTTAATGACGTCTAATATGGTTGAACTATCGAATACTACTACTAAATGTAAGAGAGACATCCGCCTCACATTACATGATAATATGACTGTGAGCCTTATGAGTCTAAAGGTATTTTAATACTTACGACTGACGGCACCAGCTCGCCGCTCCTGCACGGGATCGCATGACTTGGTGACCATGTAGAAGGTTTCATCGTTTTCATCTCTCATCGCCGCGTACTCGTAGTTACACTCGTTAATAGTACCGTTGCATCTGACCCACATGTGCCTATTGAAGTCGTCCTTTTGTGTCATTAACGTTTCATTGTAGTTCTGTCTGAACAACGCAAAGTGACACGTCTGACACCTGCCAGGGATTGGGTTTAGGAAGCAGTCGTCACAATCGTTAATCGTCATGCAAATGTCGGCGCAGTAGTTATCCTTGTCGAAGTATCGGGAACCCTCTCTGTCGGTGAAACATTCGCACTTGTCGCAGGGACCGCACACACCATTCCCCGAACACTCGATCTGATTGAAAAATATTGACCAATTACATCAGATGCATTATGAACGTTATTATTTTGATCGCGAGTATCGTTATTACATAGAGTAAGGAATGCAGTGGTAATTATTATGAATACCCGCAGCTACTAAACATAAATTATATATTTTAACATAGTACGCCTTGAATGTCGCAAAAATTAAACACGTAGCTTCCATTTAAATTCTACATATATTTAACTGTTGTACAGATACTTGTAAGGTATTTTTTTTGTAATGATAGCTTATATCACTTAATAGAATTATATATTTGTTTCGTTTTCACTTAAATTACTTGAACCTTGGAGTAGAATTAAAAAATATATAATATGAAAAACATAGCACCCCGTCTTATTGTCTGTACTGGAGCTGGTAATGATTGGTTCAAAGTACCCACGTATGTTGCATTTTTACCAATCCGCGGGCTCGTGAGATGTACCAATGGTCATTTTTTATTTTTATTAGTATATAACTATTTATGTTATATATATAGGTTTATATCTTTGTTCAATAAAATTGCGGATATTCTGTTTAGGACTAAATTAATTTACATAGTTATACTTACGTTATCTCTACTCGAGTCCGTGCAGGGAACATCTCCACGCTTCACTTCGCAAATTGGTGTTTCACAGAATGCTCCTTTCCTATAAGTTGAGGAATCGTTAAATTTGATCAAGATTCAATATGAAACGATATTACTGACACATTTAACGTCTTTCGTTTTTTACTTCCGTTTTTTTTTATTTAGAGTGAACATTAGTTCCAACAGATTGTCAATGTGACAGTCACCTAACCTCTATATCTGGTTATGGGGAAACGAATAATTAATTAGTTTATTGTCCTGTTTACGCTTAACTGTAAAATAAACGTTTAAGGAACTGTGTTATCAAGGTAAAGTTAGGGACTTCATTCTACAAGACTGTTCTTCTTTAAGTTGTTTAGGTAACTATACCCTAGGCTTGGATCAGGTAGATAGACATCCATCCATATACATATGAAATATATAAAAAAAATGAGAGGTGCTGGGCGGTTGAAATGAAGAAAGGTAATTGAAAAAAATGGGTGAAGGAACAATTGCGTGTCAAATACAGGACCCCCTTCAGGAATCAGGATACAACTAACAACCTTTCAAGTGAATTCGATAAATCATAAAAAAGGTCAAGTAATCTAGGTAATAAATTACCGATATATGTACGTAACGACAAATAAAAAACACTAATAAATATTATGAGTTTTTTTTTATTATTATAACTAATCTTAAAGAGTAGAAACCGATTAGCACACTTTACTTAATTTATATTCCTCTTACGACTTTTGGTTTATCGAATATTAATGCGTATGCGTAAATCTGATAAAATGTTAAACTAAGAATGCATAAAGTAACTTAAGTATCCACTTCAACTTATACGTCTGTCATCGTCCGTTTCATAAGTATTAAGCAAGTTAGATAAGCTTTCAATGTTACTTAGTTGATTTAAACTAAATGTGTCGAAAACGAAATGTTTTATTGATAAGTTAAGATAACATTTAATTAATATTTAATGGTCGTTAAAATTTTCTTAACATTAACGGACTATAAATGTTTTTTTATGATTATGTGGGTTAATTTCTAGTAAGCTCATAATTATTATATGTACTGTGTTCATAATGTGTTGATAATTAGTTGAGACAACACAAACAAACGAACACTGTATTTGTATGTATTTATTTGTGCGTCATACACACACTAATTCCAAAAAAGATATTAGTACTGTGTACTCTATTTCTTAAACAAGTATGTATATGTCGTACACATAAACGATACTACTTCATTTTCTAATTATTATATTTAATATTTAAATCGAATATTACTTTAAAATTTAAACTGAATTGATTGTGACATCGGCTATCATCACGCTGGTTCTTACCTTACTTTAAATAATGATCCATTCAATTTTATTATATTCGAGTTTATTCCTTTTATGAATATAATGGTTTTTTTTTAAACGTGAAATCTAGTAGACGTGCAAAATAATTTTCATATAGGGTTTCAAAAAAAAAAACTACAATTAGAAACAGTAAAGTAATTGTGTCAAGTGTAATGCAAAGCTCAGAACGCCGCCGTCAAGAAAGTAGGGCTCGCAAGTCTATAATTAACTTTGCAGCGACCGACGCCACGCACAGAGATGTTTTTGTTTGGGTGCATTTGTAATTCTGATATATCTAATTGATACTGCAGAAACATTAACGAATAATGTAATCACGGGTTTTATTAACCATAGAACCTTCTTCGTAATAAATTATGTAACTCGTTTATTATTTCATCATCTTGATTTGTTCGTAGATTTGTTATTTTTAAAAAGCTATATAAAATGATTAAATTTATTTAACTTTATATTAAACTCAATAGAATAGTAAAAATATATCATATTATGGTATACTAAGCTTACCATCCTTCATTACAAGTGCAGACTCCACATGACAAACTGCCCCTTCCATTGCATACCGGCGACCTCTCCTCCACTTTCGCACTACATGCGCACGCGCAGGGCACATGGAACTTCGTCACTGCCTCTTCTTTAATACCTTCGACTGACAGCTTGACGTGGAAGTATTCGGATATGCCACCGTTAGCGGCGCAGAAGTTTGTTTCTGGGTTTGCTTTGATGGTAGTGGTGCAGGTTGAATCGTAGCAGCTGGTCTTATTTGAAACTTGGAAGTTTGATGTCTGAGTCGTATTGACGACTATCTCAACCTATGGAAAATAAAAATTGTAGATTTTGCATGGTCGACAATAATATATTCTTAGAAACTGCCAGTTTGATTGACAAAAGTATTATTGCGTTGGATAGTTCATTTACTCAGCAGTTTTATATCGTAAATGATCTAAATTGAACGCTACTGAAAGTATGGAACTTATTTTCATTTCGAAAACAACGATAGAATGTTTGAAATAATGCGTAACATTTCAATTCTGCCGAGACGTATGGAAGACATAACGACGAACTTGCAAACATTCACACGTTCACATTGATAATATTAAGCGAAGCGAACAGTTAATATATTTATGTTATTCAACTGATCGATCGACGTCTTTTGCATATTGTTATTAAAATGTATCACATTGTTTTATTGTTCAGTTAAATGCGAAACACGTATGAGATTGATTTGTTTCAGATTATTACTAAACGATACTATGGAATTCTCTCAGTAATTCAATGGAACTAAACAATGAAATAATTTATGTATATATTATAATCATAGCTGTTAAATCATTTAGTAATCGTTAGCGAATATTTCGAATGTCTATTTTTTAAATCTCGATATTTTTAACACGACTATGTGTACCTCCTTTGTCTTACACTTATAAACAAAAATTAAAAAAAAATACCGGCGACTGTCGTTTTATGTCAATTTCAACAATTTAGCATAATAGCTTAGTTGTTTGATTTGAATAGATTAAAGATATCATACTAGTGTTACGATTCCATGCGAGGGAATAGAAAGTACACTTGATAACATCACACAAAGCCTGTGCACTAAAATATATTCCGAGGTCTTTCCGCTTGTCTGCGACGAGATTATCCAGGGTTGACGAAATTCATTCAGAACATTATTACTAAGTATGTATATATTAATGTAACTGACTACATATCTTATGATAACGTGAAATCGTTGTTTAATGTGGGCTTGTAAGTTTTATTGTTAATTATCTTTATAATTTCATCTTAATGATGATGAACATCATCAAAACAAATGCCGAAACCACTTATGATAATACCTCCCATTTCAAAATAATCTTAAACACTTGCGTGTTAAGAATGATCCATATTTTTTATGCTTGATTTTATTTTTTTATGAACTAGATTATAAGCCGGATAATCAACTATGCTTATCACATAAACCGACACATTTAAAACGTCGTAGAACCACTATAATGTCTATAGAGTGAAATGTAATTCACACGGAACAGTAATATACATTTTGTTCAAATATTAGATTTACAATGAAAGTAATAAATTCAATATTTACATAAAAAATGTTATGACATGATATTATATAACACGAGTTAACAATTATTACCAATTTAGTATTAAGAAGTTCATCAAGTATTGAGTGAATTGACGCCAGAGAGCACACTTTATTTTGCTAATGTTACTTAAAGTCTGAAGAATACGAAATATTTTATGATAATGTTTTTATGATTATATTTAAAACACAAACGTAATACTGAATGTGGAAATAAAACTGTTTCGTACAGATTACAGAAACACTTTGAAATATTGAAATAAAAATATACATTGCTATTCAGGAATTTAAAAAAGTCTTAGTTACTGTATAACGAGACAGTCCAACCTTTTAATAATTTGTATATTGTAAAATGTTTAGCCTCTAAGATTTTATGTAACAATATTTAAATAATATATTAAGTTTTCGATACTCAATGAGGCTCTGTAATGCTCTATAGCTATAAGAAGTATTCGACAATTGCATATAAAATACGAGCTATGAAACGAAGTTAATATTTCTTTTGTGAAAGTGTAAAAATGTAAAATGTAAAAATATAAAAAAAAAAAAATGTAAAAGTGTAATATTTTTTTTTGCTTTGGTACCACTTTTTTGCAGGTAAGCATAACAAACAAACAACTAGTTAAGATTATTTTGACCAAATGATTGAAGTCAAATACCTTCGGTTCCTTAGACTTGGATGGGTAGCTGATGTCAAATCGATCGTCCATTCCAATTGTGAGCGTCCTAACTCGATATTTCGGCTGGACGAATGTTCCATCTTCATCGACGTTAGTTAAGAACTTTAATTTTTCTTGTTTCCCTGTACACCAATTATCGTAACGCATCATGGTGCAGCGTTGCTCCTGAAAATAAATATATTGTTAAATAAATAAATTATAATTTGTAGTAAGTGCAGGGATTTGGCCGTTCACGCACACATAAACAATTCAGGCTGTATATCAATCAACGTTGAATCTTTATTATTCATATTGTTTTAATTTGTCGTTGATACATCTATTGTAGTAACAATACGAATTAATTTGAATGGTTAATTCAACATAAATATTAAAATATTTAATTAATAGCATAGAATCGCTATTATAATTAATTAATTGAAATACATTATTCCGTATATGTGCTTTTTACGTTGATAGGTAAAACAATTCGCATATTCTATACCGATGACAAACTGAAAAGCTTGTGTATTTGTTCGAGCGTCCTAATCTCAGAAATCAATCTGATTTTACGTTACATCCAATTATACAATAAATAGAGAAAGATTAGGGTCTATACAACATGACGTAGTAACTTTTATCCTTGTATGTAAACTGAAATACATCACGAGATTTTCGAAACTATAGGTCCAATTGTCTTAAAGTTTAACAAAATTATTTAATGGGATAGGAATGACTTAGTGAGTATTTTACTATAACGTATGAACACATCGAGTCTTCACGGGTTGCCCGTAATATATAAGGATCATATTATGTGCATTTATTTTAATGCTCTATAATGATGGTTATATACTTATCCAATTAGCAAGCTTCTCTATGATACAAATATGGTAATGTGAGTACTGCATATAGTCTTTATATGGATGAAGTCTGCAATCTTGTTACCTAGAACCACCTTAATTGCTACGTCGCTTTGAAACTAGGATTGATGAAAAAACATAGATATATAATAAGGGCATACTTTTCTTGCTGGAAGAGACAATCTGATTATAATTGGCAGATTTGTTTTATTTGTTGCATTATTCATTTACCGATTACATTATAAAACTGAACAAAAAACTTTACTTGACTAATGAGGAAATATAATTAAAACAATAACGCGTGATATTTATGTAAGTACATATGATATGTAGTTATGAAAAAATTCCATTGATTTTAATTATCATAGTAGAATTTTACATTGGCGCCAAGAAGTACGTAATTGAATAATAGTGGCACCATGCATACAGAATAGCTGCAAATATTCTCATATTTTATCTTTAAGTGGCATGTAGTCGGAGCCGGATTGAGCCATGTAGAGGCCCCTAGGCGATGCAAGTCTAAGGCCCCTAGTCCACTAGGTATTTAGCCGGCATTTATAAAAAATATACCCACACCTAAATTTAATATCTCAGTACTAAGGTAGTTACGAATGTTTGTCGTTTAATTTTAATTTTATAATTACATAATTGTAATTATAAACTGAAAATTAATTTCACTCACTAGTGTGAAGTCCCTGATTTCTGGTCTAGGCAAAAACATGTGTTATAAATATTTGTAAAATAAGAAAAGATACAATCGAATTTAAACTACTTCGATAAGAAAGATCTAGGTGATGTTGGGCCCACAGACTTGTGAAATACTGGAAAGAAACTCCGTCTCTTTTCTACCAATTTAATAACAACAATGTAACGCCAATAAGATTAGTGACACAAACAGAACAGCAATAATTCTGAAGTAAGTTAAAAAAAATATGTATGTAATACTTACGGGTTTCCGTATATTAATATACCTTATACGTCTTGGCGCCACAAACTATATAACTTGTAACTTGTGCAACTTAAGTTAGAATTGTACTTAATGTTTCATCATAATATTAATCTATATGATTGAAATCAACTCTTTATCTTGAATATCAGTTATTACATTTAAGTTCAGACTTAGAACGTAGCTGAGTTCAGGTTAGACGCTCATGTTTGTCAGATTTGATCCTTCATCATAGAAATACCACTCACTTTATTTATGCAAGGTAGACATACTTTAATGGACACCTCTGCCCATAGACAATGGTACCGTAAGAAATATTCATCATTCCTCATATCACCAATGCGACACCAACCATATTAACTAAGATGTAATATCCCTCTGTGTCTGTAGTTGCACTGGCATTTAAAAATAATGTTCGCACGTCAAAAACTTAGATAACAATATTTATCTTCATGACATAGTATGAAACAAAGACGCTTACCGCTGTCTGTCTGTCTCTGTGTATGCTTTTATCTTAAAAATTACACAACAGATTTTAATGCGTTTCTTTAGCAGAGAAACACTGATAATTATTTAATGAATATTTTCGAAGATATTACAGATTTAAAATGCAGGGACATAGCACTATGAACTTTGTATATTATATTCTGTAGTATATTAAGTGTTGCACCCGTGCGAAGCTGGGGCGGGACGCTAGTTATGTATAAAACAGTTTGCGCAGTCAAACGCGTGCATATGAACGATTAAACAGAAGCTCGCAGTAAAAAAAAACACTACTATTGCGTAAGTTTTCGGTTTCTTTGCTCTTCTATGAGTTATTACAAATAATGCTGGCTCTAAAGTATTGTCTACTGTTCAGTAAATAGTTTGTTAACAACGTTTGACAACGCACAGATTGTTTGTTGCAGCTCTTCGACTGCGCAAATACGTACTACTCAAGTGAGTCAGTTGCATGTCAACAAGAGTAACGAATTACTTTAAAAATAAATCCATCAAAGCAAATGCACTATTATTTAGTTAGAATTTCGTATGGATAACAATATCATAGTAAATCATAGTTACAATTCTATGATTATTCAACGAATATAAACATCACGATATATTTTTATAAATGTTTAAAAGGTATTTAAATAAAATGACACTGAATGAGAAATAAACACGTTTAATTTAAAACATTCGTTTGTGTTTCGAATGACCATTCAAATAAGAGTTTTGTAATATAGGTACATAAATAATCTATTGAGCTTGTTAAAATCGAATGATTTTCATTCAATTCGACCGGACAGATTTCATAACTACAGAGAGTTAATTCGAAAGGTAATTTTAACGTGATTCAAACAGAGATGGCTCGAGGTCACGTCGTACTTTAATGATACTTAGAATCAAATAATCACATAATAAATAGTTACGTTTACGTTAGAATAAATTTGGTCTAGATATTAAAATATATTCTTTCATTATTTTCGACTGATGTTTGTATTGACTGTGTATTTCACACAGTTATAACAATATTTAAAAAAAATAATATTCCTTAAAACGCTAATTGACAAATTTATTTATTACCAAATTGAGACTGGACGCATGTTAAAATAAAATAAATAGGGTTTCATTTTTATCTATGCAGTTGCATTATGTATATGTGATTATATATATATATATATATATATATATATATATATATATATTAAGAAGAAGCAACACAATTGTTTAACAATACGTGTGAGTAAGGTATGTGTATAGTCATAATGCAGAAAATTACACGTAATATTTAATATTTGTTATTAAAAGCTGTATGTCAGCAATTTCCGTAAAATATATAAGCATGAAGTTGCAATTCTGACTTTTGATTGTGTTTCAAAACACTTAATAAGAAACGATTTATTAATTAACTCTTTATAATTTCATTTTATGATGTAAACTTGTAAATTGCATTTATATACGAATTGCTAAATACATCACTTTGCATCGTAAGAACGATTTGCTGTTATAAGTAAGCTTGTTCTATTTATATCATTTCAACTTGAATTATACACGACGCAGAGTTCAGACAGCTCTCGATGGATTTATTTTAGAAATATATACATTTATTGGAGAGGCTCATTTTATTTTTGTCAATATTAGCTATAATGCTTGACTCTGTAAGCGCAAAAGCTATAAGAAATCTTTTATTATTTTTAAAGTTTAGTGGTTAAGATGTATTTTTTAAATAATTGACATATATAACTTGAAAATTCTTTGTCATTGGTAAGATTTTTTTTAATTATTAAATTATAAAAATAATACATCAGTTAAAGAAGAACTTAGTACAATAGGCATGGACGAATTATTGTGATATGTTTGTTGGTGCATATGTGTGTGTATTTTATGTCCAATATAAACCACAGATAAACAGCAAATAAGAAGTAGATGAGAAAGTGTGATAAAACTAATAAAACGTTCCTATTATGAAGCAACAGTTAAAAGGGCAATAAACCCTCGCGGGGTGTGTGGGTTGCTATAATAGCAGAGATGTCGGTGATTATTTTCCCTTACGACTTATTCTGATTTTAAACGATATTATAATGTGTTTATTAATTACAAATATCAAATTTTTAGTAATATTATCGTAAATATTTAAAAACATTATCTGTGAATATAAGTTGAATAACAACTTTTGTGAACAACAACCAAAGTGGAGATTGTTAAGATGCATATATCAACATTTGTAATAAGAGTTTTCACACATAGATAGATAGATAGGATTTTTTTAAATATGTTTGTGTGTTCTTTGTAAATGTTTACTTAAATATAAATTATGAATACTGCCTGTCAAAAAATATAACATTGATCTTACGTTCCATTTTCATCTCATATTTTTTGACAGGCCGTTTTTTTTAAATATGTTATAATTGATTTTAATTGTAAATAACATTATTTAATAAATTATATATTTACTGAATATGTTATACGAAGTAATACAATAATTACAGCCTTTCAATATTCAACACATAACTAATAGGGGATTTTATTGTTTACGCGAGATGTGAAGACACAATAAAAAAATAATTGTATTTAATTAACGTAACTATGTAATTTAATTGACGGCAATGACAATGAGTAACTACTGAGTTACTTGCAGGTTCTCGACAGGATCTACATTCCGTTCGGCGGTATAAATTTAATTTATAAGAGCAAAATGATCCTTATTCTAATATTTTGTATTAATTATTATAAATTTGAAATTGAATAATTCATTTTATAGTAAGAATCCACGTTCATGAATGCGTAGGTTGTTTCCATAAAAGCATTCAACGAAGCCTGCAATCAGAATAAGCTCGTTCCAAAGTGTGGGTGGTTGGTACATTAAACTTAATACTTATGTATAGGGGAGATCATTGCGACACCTACTAGTTAGGTGCGAGTAACCGGTTCTGCTCGTAGTATTTATAAAAAAAGTAAATAGAACCGGTACTTCGTTGTTATTATTCGTTTATCGGTTTTTATTATTCGGCATGTATCGATATTTTTTACTACGACGATTTAAGATTGGTTGCTTGATACGTGTTTGAGGTTGTCAGTGTATATTTCGTTGAATAAAATTAACTTATCTGTTTTATATCGTCATACGAATTAAAAATATGAATGTTATGACAATATACATTATTAAAAAATTAAAATAGTATATTTGCATTAAATGTGTGAATCTGTATTCTGTATATACATTTTGGACATTATACCTTAGCATCTAAACCAGTTCATAAAATGCTATTAAAAAAAAATATGTATAAGTATTTGATTTATATTGTTTAATATTAGAAATGCTAGTGTAATAAGACATTAGTTGATGTTCTTTATGTTTCTAATTTAACTGATTTACCCTTCATACTCGAACAATGAATACCTCTGAGTGGGTAGTACCGCCCATCCGTACCCACAGCCTGTACAATCTTTGTACGCTATAAGTTAATATACATACATATGTACATACATGCTTTGAGTCTCGTTCGTTTAGTGGCTAGATATAAAGGCCACAGATCCCGAGGGTCTGGGGATAAGCCCCAGGTCGGGCCGATAAACAGTCATTGGGTTTTTCTCGAAAAACATGTAAAAACGCCGTTCCTGCGTCTGAACTCTTTCCGGTTGGGCTCCATCGGATAATGAGAGTGAAGGAGTAGATAGACCTGTGTTTGTGTGTCCTGCGCAGTTGGTTGGTCTCCCATGAGACTGGCAGCGGTAACTGTAATCGGCCGGACGACTTTACGAAATAAATATCCTAATATCGTAAATAACATGAACTATTTTAAGCTTATTGCAAATGTAACGTGAATCGTATGAAGATGCATGTACCACACGAATTTCGTTTTATTTTTAATATATTCTCATTGTTCCGCCCACACTAACAATACGGGAGTGTAAATAAAGCCGATTGTAGAGACAATGTTATGTTTTCATTTTCTCTTATGATTCGCGTTTATTGTTCAATAACTTTCAACCACGACGTACCATACTTGTATAGAGCTAAATGATTAAGTTCTTCTTACCTTACAAAGTATTGAAACTTATTTCACCCATTTGCTAATATCTGTGTTGGTGGATAAACGTGGTAGAATTGAATTCGACTCACGATGTTTTCCTTAATCATCGAGCATGTGAACCGTAAGGGTCTAAGCCGTGAATGTTAAGCGATGATTCTAAGTTCCAACCCGGGACAAGCGCCACTGAATTAATTTGCTTTATTTGTATTTATATTTCATTTCGTGCTCGGCGGTGTAGGGAAGACGGCGTGGCGAATGGGAATCCAATGATCCGCATTGGAGCAGCGAGGTGGAGTAAGCTTCAAATCATTTCCTCAAAAGGGAAAGGTGGCCAATGCCCAGCCGTGGGATGGTAGCAGGCTGTTATTTTACTTAAGCATTATAAAAATAAATGAAGCACAAGAAAATCTTATTTTGTGGTAACTCAGCCCAAGTTACTAAGAACTACTACTTGTACTAACAGTAGAAACCATTATTTAATGGTGAATAACATTGGGCCGCTGATAACGATGCTATTCGCTTAGACGTACCCCATTAATCCGGGGCCGGCAGAACGTAAAAGGTTTTGAGAGACTTCAGTCGCCTGTTTTCAATAAAATAAGTACGCTTACAAAGTAAGTATATAAATAATTACTAATTAAGTAACATATTTTCACTGTAGCCGATTACGTTTAATATTAAATTATTAAATAACAAACATTAATATCATATATTTAAGCGGATTAATTGTCAATATATATTAATTAGGTTAAAGTCAAAAACATTTATTAAATAATTCAACAGCGGTTATTTCCACAGTATTTATATTTAAACAGGATAAAAAATTGTGCCTTTGTTTTCCCGAATAATGACATCACCCGCATCTCATGGACTTCGTGGTAACTCAACTCCGTTGACTCAGTAATGTAACAATATTATTAAAATAATATTATTTATTAGAATAGCTATATCAAATATTATTTATTGTTAACCAACAACAAAAAATTAAATACACATTGTTATGTGTTGTTATGTATTTGTCTGTTGACAATATGTATTTAAAATACTATTAATAAATATAAAATAAAAATAATAATAATCAGTTAATATAATTTAAAGATAAAAAAATTAATAATTCTTTCTTAACTATATATATAAAATCTATATGTAAAGACTTATCGATAGCTGTATAGTATTATGACACTGATTATTACGGATACTTTAAAAATATTAATTTATACTTCAAGAGGTCATTGTCCCTTGTCTCAAACAACAGACAGTTGAAGTGGTCCGTAGAAAAATCTATACGACGACGTTGGCGTGCCTCCAACAGATTTTAAGTACAGTTAAAAGTTTTATCGTATGGAAGTGAGTGTTCAAACTTTGCCAAAGTTTGTTTAGTAATTCAGCACCCGTAACAGTAGTTTGTAAAATATTATTATTAATTCTGAACTTACGCTTAGAAAAATTATTATTAGTAAGAAATAATTAAGTATTATTATTTTATAAATAGCGCGTAATGGGATAATATTTTTCAAACGTGTCCTTCTCCTCTTTAATAATAAACACAAAACTTATGACGAGTTAATTGCAATAATATTGGATGTTCTCGTTTTAATATAAATATTTTAATTATACTAAAAATATAATTAATTAGAGAGTTATTTGACGACCACAGAGTGTTAAATCTGTTTGGTGCTTTTAAAATATCAGTATATCGATTTTCTTCTACTAGATAACAAATAATTGTTAAATAATTTTATCATATGACATTATAGTATACTATATCGATATACATACAATTAATATTTATACAACATTATAAAATAATTCAATTGAGTAACAATAATTTTTTTTTTGCCAATTTGGCTGATCTCCACAATATTTGAGGAAATGTAAATAGAAACAGGTCAAGAAACTTTAAAAAGATTTTCAAGTCATAAATACTCAAGGTATTTAGCAGACCAAGTCATAGTGGTTATAAAAAGAATTGTCGTTGCATGGTCTATTATTCTTGATACTTTTACGAATAGAGCGGACGATTTACTAAAGTTCGACTGAAAAATTGTCTGCCAACTTCCTTCGATCGCATTCCACCGAATAAAAGTAAAACTTTTTATTTTCGGATGAGTCATACCTGGACCAAAGATATACGTATTTTTGGACGCATTTGTTAATCTCTGTATTTGTAATAAGCTATTTCATGTTAAAGATCAAGATAGAGCAGGTCAGAAAAGATTTCCCCTGCGAGAAAAAAAAGGTCAGATTGTGTAATGTAAGGTACATTACACATAATCGAGCTAATGAAATATTATACCATTTTTACATATAATTACCAATTTTTTAAAGTTCATCTTGCGAAACAGCACTTTATATGTTATTAATGTTTTGCAGTGCGGATATGTAGAGCAACGATAATTACGCTAATTTATAGTACAGCCTGACATTTTTTATCTTTTAAGGTCGACATTGATCTACACATAAATATCTACAGCGGGACCTCGTTTTCCATAAATTATCTTTTGAAAAGATTTATCTTTAACTATTTGATATTTTTACCGATAAAGATCTAAAAAACTGAGGACTGAACTAAATTTATACCCCCATACAATTATATGCTGGGTAAAAGCCTAGTATCGAAAGTCGGAGAGTATTCAAAATGCAACTTTACAATAGATTTCTGGATGAGATCTAAGCGTTCTTCGCGAAATGTGTGGGATAATATTTTTTAAAGTACATTTCAATTATTATTTCAACTTAATTACAAATTTATAGTGTCAATTTCTAAAATCAATTAAAACGCACAGGTAAACGAGAATTATTCGATTAGATTTAATAAATAATTGTCTTGAAGTTTTTATAAGAGTAAAAAAACAAGACACAAGTTAGTTTTTATAACGTTCATAAACACGAATTTAATGAGGTACGATAGTAATTGCGAAATTATTTCAATCTCGACCAACAGTTCAGTGTCGGTCAATGGCGTTTTAAGCATAACCACTTTTTCATGCACGTATAATACGATCTGACCAAATCAATGATTTCGTCTTCATTGCTTTTTAAATTACCATAGACAATTTTATTAAGTATCTACGAAAATACATATAATATGTGTATAAGCATTTATATTTATTGTAATAAATGCCTTTCATTTATCTACTTTTAGTTTTTAAATTGCACATGTTTTAATGTAAACTTATAATATAATATTTTATATAACTACCTGTTATTTTTAATTATTATTCATGTTATTAACATAATACAACAAAATATGATGATAACGTTGCTAATTCTTATCAATTTGCAAATTTTGTCATAGTTACTTAATAGTAATTTTAGGAGCATGAGTGAAGGCAATCGTCGATAAAATTTCTTCGATAAAATGTTTGTAAATAAGACTTTTGAATCCGACAAAATCACCTACGTATATGTTCACACTTTGTAATTTATTGAAGCAAATATTTTCCGCTTCCGTCTGTAATAAGGTCGAAATAAGGCAAAAAACTTCATTTATATAGACCAAATAATTGTCAAATCAAAATTAAAAACAGCTATAAACACGTACAAAACGTGTTCATACACGTGGAATGGTGGCAATATTGCCAGCAGCATTCCCCGTTGAATTGCAATTTCGATCTTCTAGGCGACAAAGGGAATCCCTTTTATCTCCAGAAGTAATAGGATTTACTTGGTGATAGGACTTTATACTAGCCTATCTGGGTAAGTACCACCCATATATCAGTATTGTTGTGTTCCGGTTTGAAGGGCGAGTGAACTAGGGTAACTACAGGCAGAAGGGACATAACATCTTAGTAGACCTAAGGTTGGTGGCGCTTTGGCAATGTAAGTAATGGATAATATTTCATACAGTGTCATTGTCTATGGGCGGTGGTGACCACTTACCATCAGGTGGCCCATTTGCTCGTTCGCCTACAAATATCATAAAAAAGTAATAAAAAAAAATTATATAAAATTATGTTTTAAACCAAATTAACTACATATTTAAGTGTCTTATAGCAAATCCATTTTTATGTTGAGTTTTATTTTAGATTACGTGTGGAGTATTTTCATTAATGTATTGCTTTGCCGGGCCGGTTGAATGTCCGGATTTTATTGGCTTCCAGACATACTCAAATCGAAATACGGATTGTAAATTGGATTAAGTCTACGTATCGGCTTAGAGCTCTAGCTGTGTAAATAATATGTTGCAACCAACATTCTATAATTTTTTTTTCTTTTAAACATTAAAGAAACGTCTACTAGTTATTTCACACAGATATATTTGTACGTACCAAATACTTTATCCATAAAACTTTTTTTTTAAATAACACTACAGAACAAGATCTCATTAATTAATAATGCATGTTAATAATTGAATTTATCTAAACATTTTATTTTAGGAAGAATAAAGTTAGGTCACTACCATTAAACATGATTAATGAAGTGGACCAATCATTTCATTCATTAAGATTATATTAGTGAAAGGTTACGACCCTTTATAAATACCAACAAGCTGACACAGCCCTTAAGCAAGTCCAGCCCACACGATCAATCATATAACATGAGCTTTATCATTATCCTCAATTACTACATACAGATATATTTGTTTCGAAACATTGAGAAGTTCACGTAAATGTCTTGTTGGAAATCACTAATTTAAAATGTTGACTCAAAAGTAATTGCATTCGATTCCCGTGTAAATCAGTGTTACTTAACCGATTAAACGGTTGATTAATTGTACGGTCGTTGGTTGTGAGTCTTGTAATTATTGAAGCGAATTTATATTGTCATTATGTGCTGTGGTCAGTGTACCCGCCTTTTTTCCTTGGAGGCTTCCATTCAAGCTCCTTCCTATTAAGACACTATAGTCGCAGATATTTTACACTAGTTGTCGTCTGCGTTTTTACAGAGTTTCTTTTGTATTTATTTTAATTTATTATTAATATGAGATACGTTGAGAATCCTTGAGCTCAAAATAAATGATTTTTTGAGATTTTAGACGTACAAATAAAATATACAGTAGTGAAACTATTATCTCTTTAAGCCCAGAATGTAATTTATTTTATCATATGATAAAGATTTTCTTAGAATCTGTTAATTTTTAATAATCACGATATTTGAACAAGTGAGAGTAGACCTCTTAACGAATGTATATGTTTTGTATTAATTCCAGAATCGTACAGTTGATGACTTCGGTCAACTGATCCGAGATGTAGTAATTAAGGTTATATATAATACGTTCAACGGTCCTTCGATTACACCGCCTCGTATTAAAATTGTGCAATATTTTATTACCAAAACAGGATTCGATATAGGTCAGCGGGTTATATTTATAATTTCTCGGTAACGGTGTGATTGTGCGGATGTTTTGAATCGCACACTTTGCCGCACACGATGCTAACTTATTTACCCGTTAACTGGAAGTCTATACATGACGGATTACTTTGTAAATCATGCGCAAGTAACTGTTTTGTAAATCAATGCTAATTGTAAACGAAAATGTTTATAATTATCTTGGGAAGTTTGAGAAGCGTATACATTTCATAACAAACGAACGTTCTAATCTCTGATGATGTTTATGTAAGATCGAATGAGATATGCCTATTTGTTTTTAGTTATTCCGGAATGTGGAAACTGTATTAAAAGCCTATTATTTTGTCTTAATTTTTGAAGATAAGAGAAAATAAAATCTATGGTTTTATAATGATTTAAATGTTTGTTTTTTTTGTGAGATGGCACTGTGAATGGACTTTTAAGAAAACAAAACAGGAATAAACAAAATTCAACTCTTTAGAAAATATTTTACTTTGTAAGAATATGTAGTTTTAGTATACAAAATATCGATACAATATTTCCCTAGTTTCTTGTTTAATGTTATTTAAATTTTATAAAACATCCCATTTTGTTGTGCTAAGTTATACCGTGAATGTTTTATAAACATTTGGCACGTGACTTTCGTATATGAAACTAAATGACAAATGAATATTCAAGTCAGATGCGACTTGTTCAAACAAATCAATAGTTGATTTTAGTATTCAGATGTAAAACAAGATAGAGCGGACAACGTGGCGTTAATATGTTTAAACGTCCAATTATTTTATGCAAATACTAACAACAAACAAACTGGCATAATCGAATGAGAATGGCAAGGAGCCAGCAATTTATCCGCTTATGATTCACCACATCCTTGTCAGGAATGAAATCACATAATTCTTAAAGCTTGACGACGTTAAAAAAGGGTGAAATTGCGTTATAGCTGCGAAAGCCGGTATTCTTCGTTGGTTACAAAGAGAAAAATTGAATGAGTGCTATTTACGAATCGTCGTGGGTCAAAGGCCTTCTACTGAAATAAACGTGATCTATACGAATTTGCTTCAATTTTGTATTTGTCAACTACAAATTAATCCTTAGAACTTTGCATTTATGATGCTTAAATAACTTATATGTGATTGAATCTAATATTTAAAAAATATATATATATTAAAGAATAGACCAGTCGTTATATTTTGTTATTATACTTATATGTAGCATTTTAAATTGCTCATAATTTCCCCTTAGCAAAATTCTATTCAGCTGATTTGTTTAGCTGCCCCGGATATTGGAAATTAGGGGTAGCTCAGGAAATTCGTTCATCGACCCACTCCCCTGTTTCACAACCACTTCAGCTGATTGTGTAGAATCATCAAAATATAGAATGGTGTAAAAATATAAAATTTCCTTAACGGTAATCTAACCTAACGGTTAGAAGCCTGCTTGGTGGTTAGGTCGCGTTTATTTTAACCGATGATTACGGGCTTAAACTCAGGCCCATTGAATTTTTAATTTGTGTTTATAATTCATCTCGTAATCGGCGCTGAAGGAAAACTGCACATGTCTTATATTTATTGAAATTCTACCACATGTGCGTCTATCAAACTATTAACTTAACATTAAACCTTCCTTCAATGGGAGAGGAGGCCTTACGCTAGTTTAATTTTTATCGACGTAAGCAAAAAAAAACTTAAAAAACTTAATCGTTGGTAATTGTTTTGCCGTCAGTATTTCTCTTGACACTGTTCTCACTGTCCTTTAACCCTGACAAATAATAAGCGACATTTCGACATTATTGAGTAATAACATCCTAATTTTACCCAGTTATACGAGTTACGTGAAAATTAGACTCGGAATTAGCGAAGGGCAATTAGCTGGTCAGGTTCATATGTAATCAAACACGGGAAACTGAAAGAATTCGTTCAGAGGAAAATAAACTTTATCACTTCTGTACATCATTTATATAATGGTATAACAGTGAGTTTTGAGTTTACCGCGGTATTAATGAAAAATGGTTAGAAGAGGGTCAAAAAAGGCAATTCGGTTCAATTATTGTCGAAAGGTTACAATTTCATAATAGACAATAGTAGAGATGTATTCTTCTTAAAGCATGCATATGCATCTGCATAGATAATTCACATTAATGTTTGCGTGAATATTAAGAAATACATTTGGAATATGCAAAAACATAGGTACATCAAATTTAAAGGACTGATAGGTGATATATGTCTCTTCTTGAGATAGGTTTGAACCTTTGCTATCACTTTGTTTTTTTTTTTGTAATAAATAGTTTTTTATCTTTGTCATTGTCGATTGTTATCGTCACAATAATCACTAGAAACATAATTACAACATCGATATTGTATCAGCTACCGTCACGAAATGGGCGATATTACAAACCCAAAAAGTTCAAATAAGTTCTTGATAGGGTTTTCATAATTTAGACCTTGAAGTCGAGAACATAGAACAGAAATTTCTACGGTAAGAATTAACTGCAAACGCATCCTTCGAAGTCACTCGAATACTTGATAAGTACTTATCATAGGAAATGCATATCAGCACGCCTAATGGAAGTCTATTATTAAAAGTTGACTGTCCAAGGCAGGACATACAAACGTGTGAAGACCTCTACATATATCATTTCAATGCTATTTAATTTACTTATAAAATATATATTTTTTTAAGACTGGATGTATATGTATAATTAGACATTTTGTATATCACGTTGGCTTCCCAAATAAATAAATAAATGACTATAATATAAATTAATAGTATGAAAACCTTGGGAAAGGTTTGTTTTATACTATGAAGCGTTTCTCTGTCTGTCACGGTTCAACACCTGAATCAATCATCGTGAAATTTAGCACACGGATAGTTTGAGATACGAAGATATTTGCTGAAATAGAAAATATAATACTAGGTAATTTTTTACTCGTGTAAGACGTTAAGTAAATAAATAAATGTACTGACTGTATGTTAAAGAATTCGCTCCGCCAATACACATATACGTGATGATTTTGTCTCGATTAAGGGTTAAGTTGTTGACCCGGTGACCAGGGCATGCAGTCAATAAAGTTCATGGCTGAGACAGGATCAAAAATAGATACGAGTTTGTACATCAACCGTTATTGACTAAATTGTTTCCTTCCGTTTGTGGTCTTGCTTTTTCTTTACTAACAGCACAATTTATTTGTTAAAAATGTCATGGGGTTTTCCGTTATTCATATATGTACTTTTTTATCACATGTTAAATGGAAATAATTCATTTAATATAATGTTATATCTATCTTTTATTAGAAAGTTATGTGCAATAGTTTAGACTTTTCTAAATGTTGAAAAATGCGAACGTTACGAAGAGTTCAATTTTATGTTTTATCGTATGTACGTATGTTTGTACAACTAAGTCGTTTGTTATTCGCCACCTGATAAGGCACAGATCCGGAGGTCGTAGGTTCAATTTCGAGTTATTTGTCTAGCCGGTAAATGTATTGAGTTTTTTGCTCAGAATTATTCAATATTAGCCTGAAAGAAATTTGATAGTGTGACACTACCTGCCTCGAAAAAGTTTTCGATCATATTCAATCGTGTCTTGTTACCGTCTCGTTGACTTTTAAGTGTGAACTTGCTTTCGGACATAAAGCTATGAAACTGTAATAATAATGGCCGGCTTGACTGAAACCAGTCAGAAGGATGATCATAATACCGTCATGCATATATGTGTAAATCCTTTGAAGAATATTGATATATTCATTATTTACATATTATGTCATTAGTCACGTTTTATCTATATGTTTTTGTTTATGATTATGGCAATACGTTATTCCAATATAGTAAATAGGGTTACCCAATGTGTTGGAAAAACGATAGGACACGGTCGGGACGGTACAGTGACCGAAGTGTTAGAAACAATGTGGTTGTTATGGTACGATCTGCATGTGAAACATTGAAATATTGAATTTATATTTAAAGAAAGAAATGAAAAAATATAGAGTAATATCAATCAAAACAGAGTTAGAGAGTCTATATAATTATTAATTAGACGTGAATCTTAACTAATAATTCGGAGCTTGAACTCGAGGCAATCACCACTGATTCATTTGTAATTCATCTCGTGCTCGGCAGTGAAGGAAAATACCGTGAGGAAACCTTGACGTGGCGGATGAGTGTCTACAAGAGAATTAACTAGGGAATCTTAAAAGGGAGATAAATCCCTCACTCAGAAGTGAGACAATAACAGCTTACTATGCCTACTATGTGCTTCTATATAAGTAGAATATAGAGTAAACGCATCACGCACACAAAGGAGCAGGGAGTGGCATGGTGGAGTGTGGACGTGACGGCATAAGAGAGCGATATGCCGTTTGGCGTCATGGAATTTGAGTCTGTCTAACCCCTAAGTCGCGTCAATAGATGTCTCATATCAGAACAATGAAAGGGAAGAAATAATACCCTCCGTATTGTTCAAATTATAATTAAACGATCAATTTATTTATAAAACATATACAGATACAAACATATACGATATACAGACCAATTACAAGTCACAAGTTTTTAAATCGTTAAGATTGATTGAAACTTTTTAATAATATATTTAATTACTTATTGTAATTAGCAATTTCGTTAAGATTTTCGTAAGTACCGGTTGCTCCATCATCCTGTTTCTTTTTAATTTGAATCTCAGTGTAAACATTAAAAAATTAAAGTGTCCTAGTGACTACCGCGCACCTGGTAACCCTGGTATTGGCACGTGCTTTATAATTATATCAGTTTGAATACATTATAAAGTTTCCATTGAACTTAAATATTTGATATGCCCCTTGTATACTGTATACTATATATTGTATACTGTATATAGTTAAAGAGTACGATACGATAGTCGACATTTATACATATTAAAAAACGTTCCTTATAGCGTCATTAACATTTTTTGTTAAATAAATAAACGATGTTATTTTTCTGTTGAAACGTGATGCAAAAAATCTATCAATATTCAATACCGAAGCCGTTGTTAAATGCTAAATTATTTTTATCTTTAATTTTAGAGTATTGTGCGGCTTGGTTCGATTTTTAAAATCTTAATTAATTAATCCATTTATAAAATAGTATAGAATTAACGGTATGAATCATATAACAATGTTATTTTGTCCTTTAAACAGGAAAGCGTAAATTAATTGGGAGATGACAAAGCATACTAAGCTTTTTTTGTGTTTCTGTTTATTTTATTACTGACGATGCATCTTGTTTTCCCCTAACAAAGATATTTGAAGTTTCTTCGAACGAAGTAAAAACTTTTTTGAATAATAAGCCTCTACATGTCTACCCGCTAAGTTTCATATTTGATATGTTTTAATTTGTACTTAATATTAATACATACCTCATTCGGATCGTTGCACCAGTGTCCCCCGCATCGGATGCATTCATTGCAATTTTTTAAACTATCAAAATCCGAACAATCGCGGTAAACTGCGAAAACTTGCTGGATCAAAAGCAAAACTAGCACCGAAAACCTCACTGCCGCCATTTTATCAAAAAATATTTTCTCAAATATAATTTTACATAAAAAACATTAATAATATAATTTATCACAATCACTATTTTTTTTAGTAACGTCAAATTCGAATGTAGAAGAGAACGCGTTCGAAATTTAAATTATGAATACGCGCGCACGTCTACACGACCAGGCACAGACTGTATGTACGACCTCTCTCGCTCACTTGATCAGACAGTTCACGAGATGAATCATCGCTATGAGGAAATTCGCGGAAATAGAAGACTTTTTTCCGAGAATTTTTTTATATGAATAAATTATTATTATTTCTTAAGAAATACTTGTAAAAATTATTGAGTTCAAGAAAAATGTATATACTTACATATATAACCATATTTTTTTCTGGTCCAAAAATTCATCTACATATTATGTAGCAAATTTATTTATAAATGAATGTGATTTATTTACACAATTAAGTTAAGGAAGTTGTCAGTTATATATAGGTATGTTTTGCTTATATCCAAATATGAGGCCTCCTTCATTATAATATTCTATATGAATATAGTATTATGGAGTCATATATTACAGTTTTATGTAACATATTTACATGGAATGCTTAGTAGAAACTAATTGTAGAAACATGTCAGAAAAAGACAAAAATACAAATTATTGTAATTATAAAAAGAAGTTCTGTAACATACATGATTAAGTGGTGATGGAACAGCTGCTTAAGGGTCCTTTCTTTACGAAAAGAAGGTTTGGAGTTTTTTCTTAACAATGGTCAAGTGGAGAAATGCAAAAAGAAAGTTATTTGTGGTAGCGACTTTGAAGGACACACGGATTGGTCGTATTTATTTGGTTTCTTTCAAAATTTTATAACGGCTAAGTCCGTTTCGACTTATGACTAATCAAAGGGTTTAATATACGGGCTAGTATTAAAAAGATTTAGGATGTTGTAGTCTTTTTCATTAACGAACTAACGCCACTTAATAGATTAAGCAAAGATTATCTTTACAAAGATTGTATGTATAAAGTCAAAATTATGCAACTTCAAAAAAACAAATTAAATAATATAAATAACTTAAACGACAAAACGTGTTTTACATAGAATTTTTATATAAATACAAATTAATAGTGTGATTTAATAAATTATACAAAGTAGTGAAATTTTAATTTTAATTTAATGAGTTATATGTTCAAGAAAACATAACATTCAGTGAATACCGATCGAAAGCGAGATGTGTAATTTTTAATAAAAGCCAGTAGCTCCATCTAGTGACGATATTATACAATATAAAGAGATCCTTTATTGTTGATAGTACGGGCGGTAGCATTTTGGTGGTGATATTATGATGCTTAAGTTTTTTTTGGAATTGATAGGATTAACTACAACAGACAATGAGACAAGCAAATAAAGTTTATTTACCGGACCAGTGGTGGATCTGAGCTATTCGTGTAATTTTTTATATATTATAAAAACACATCACAAAAAATATTTTCGTTCCGCTTAGAAGCTACAATATTAAAGTTTAAATTATATAAATACAAAAAGTAAGATGCGTCAAAATGATAGGTTTTTGTCAAATATGAGTAACTCATTATATATAAGTAATATAAAATATATTTGATAATGCTTAAAATCGGTGTGCATATGTGCTGAGCGTCTCAAGCATCGTCGCCTTTAGATTATATAATATAAATATAAATAAAAATATAAATAGCATATTATGAAACACAAGATAAGCATGGCAATTAGCTTCTTTCGTTAGTTTAAAATTTTCGATAGATTTATAGAAGAACCTTTACAAATAGTTTCACATCCGTTATTTATCCGCCATGTTTAATTAATCATCCTACAATTGCGCCCCGACGAACAGCATAGCAATGGTCGCATTTTCATGGATCATTATTTTCTTTTCATTAATATCGTAATTCAACCCGTAGAAGATCGTGATACTTCAACCAAATGATCTGGAATTATCCGTCATTATTTTCTGGTCTATTTATATCAAGCATTCGTAATTATTATTGACATTAGAATAAATACATAGTAAGAGGGTGGTCCCTAACGACCCTTAACGATTCTAGTAAGATTAAAATTCCTAATGCACAGACATTGACGATTGAACTGATGTCAACGTTAAATCGAACATTGATATCAGTTACTAGTTGTCGCTTGCAACTTCGCTCGTAGTGAAGGGTTCGGTCATCATGTCCTTCCTGACGTTCAAGCTTGCTTTATATAAAATTTCATCATATTCGGTTTGACAAACAGGCAGATTTACTTTGGCATTTATCATATTAGTATAGATTATATAGTTTCTTACTAACGCCTGTTACAGTATTTTAGCAATTATATATCAATATGCAAATTTGCCATTTTTTATATCATTTTTTTTTTAAAATCAAATGAGCAGCTCAACTAACAATACTTTATTTGCATTTGCATAAAGCGTAACAATTTATTTACTCTCTATTTTTCAGTTGACTGACTTTCAAATGTCATGTTTATATATCATTTAATTTGATTTTTTTACGGTGTGTGTCCAAACTTAACATATTGTACAGATAGGTTCTTAAAGATATATAGAAAAAGGAAGAGGATAATAAAATACTTAGAATTAATACAAGTTGAGCTGCAAGCCACTACCAAAAATATTTTTAAAGAGAAAAAAAAAAAAAAACGAGAGTTATCGTGGAACACTCGGTTGGCACGAAGTTGCTTTCGCTATATACCTAATATGTATTAAATATATAATATTAATAGACACAGTGCAATAAATAAATAAAGTTTGATAATTAAATAAAAAAAAAATTGTTTAAAATACGTTTAAAATAAAACTGTACATAATTGAAAGAAATAAAAAGAGTCAGTCCTCGCAGAATCATTACGCTTTTCCTTTCGTGACGTTTTCGGCCATTTTACTCTACTGTTATAAATTGGACATTATGAAATGAATGATCTCTTTCTAAACGCTGGATTGTGGAACGTTGTTGTTGCTGGCTCGTAAATAGGATTGTCACATGGTGATAGCTGAGCAGTCGCTTCTTTGACGAAACGCTCATATTCCCGACGGTCCCGTTTGTCGGTGATGTACTTCCAAGCTATGATGGTTGCTAGGCCAATTAGAATTAGCAGCGCTAAACATGTCCCTCCAATGACTGTGTACAAAAATAATCAGTTAGATTAAGATACTTAATTACAGACAAGGTATAATACTTGCCGAGTTCAATAATTATTATTAAAAAAATTATCAAGGCTGTCATCACACATTTGTAAATAAGTTTTTATTTCATTATTTCATTTCAACGGATATATTAAAAAAATATATTCAGTAAAAGATTTTTTAACGGATATGTTTTTTACGCACCGTAATATGTCTCAGCGTAATCGAATTCCGATTGAATTTTGAGCTCAAGTTCGTATTTGTCTTTGCTATAGCGATATATAAATCGTGTATAACAGCCGACATCAATGCGTAACTTGGGGCATTGATACCAGTCGTCGCTCTCATTATACGCCGTGAGATTTTTTTCAGTAGTGATTATAACATTTTCATAGCTCTTGCAAGACGTTTTTTGTAAATAGCACAACGCAAGCGGTTCAAGATTAAGACACTGACGTTCGTGGCAAGACTTTTCGCCACAAGTGAGTTTACAATACTTGCTAATTACAGTTCTAGCATCCCAGTCGGCTATATCCTGGCATTGACAAGCACCACATTCGCATATACCGCGATTGTTGCATATCTAAAATAAAAAGAGACATTATTGAAATAACGAACGAAAAAACGAATATGAATGAAATTATTTAACTAAATAATTAAAATAAATAATATATATTAGACAACATCACATACATTATTCTGATCCCAATGTAATTAGCTAAAGTACTTGTGTTATGGAAAATCAGAAGTAACGACGGTACCACAAACACCCAGACCCAAGGCAACATAGAAAACTAATGAACTTTTTCTACATCGTCTCGGCCGGGAATCGAACCCGGAGTGGCGTACCCATGAAAACCGTTGTACACATTACTCGACCACGGAGGTCGTCAAAAAATAGAAATCTATCTGTAAATTACATTGTTTCATTTTTAATAAAATAAGTAATAATAATAAATATTTAAGTGTTAATTGTTAAGTGAATGTAGTATTTAAATATTTGTTTAGTAGAAAAGGAGGTTTTAGCGCCATCTAGGCATTTTCTGCCAGTATACCTACAGGCTATGCAGACAAAAAAACAAAACAAACGAAATATTGACAACTAGCAGTAACGATCACAAAATCACGTTAAGTGACCTAGTGTATTTGCTCGAAGCTTTTTCTTCTAGAGGACAAGAGGCATTAGCCCTAACATATACAATCCTTTACTATTACTTTACTATACGATAAGAAAACTAACGTTATTTCCATCCGTACAGTCTGTTGCATTTGGACAAGCACACACATCCCCGACCCAGCCTGGGCTACATTTGCATACGCCACAGTCGCATTTTCCATTGGGGTAAGAGCACAAAATGTCATTAGCGTCTTTCAAACAGCTATCTCGAACGCATTCGCAGTAATCACGTTCGTATCTAAAATTAAAATTATGTATGCGTATTTAGTTTAAGTAATTTAATAAGTCGTATTTACAAATGACGCTATGATGTATCGTAATAATATTATCTCATTACACGTACCCGTCTCTACACAAGCATTTTCCACGTATGCAAGAGCCGTGCCCACTACATATCACAGAATCATCAGGCGCTATACAGGTTGAATTATCATTCGGGTTGCTGCATTTATCTCCATATCTGAAAAATTAAACAATTTTACGAAATATTTAAAAAAGCACGAAGGTTAAGATACAATTTTATGAATAGCAAAAACGTAGAGTGGAAAATATTATTGGAATTGTAAGAAGTATAATCGATTCCGTAAAGTTCTTTCGTCGACATCATATTAGCTTATAACAGTATAAGTATAGTTATTTACAAGTAAACACAGTTAGGTACTTAGAAATAACGATACGGTCTACTTTAAATTTTAAACGTTAATAAGTATTATGTTTTTGAAGTAAATGAGATCCTTAAAAAGGATCGTACAGAGCCTTAGTATCAGTAAAATTAGTTTGATACTTTATAATTGAGAATTTATTTTATTAAAACTCAAGAGGTTTCATTAAATAATCTAAATTAAAAACCATAACTATTATATTTTATTTAACGTTATTACCTATCCTGGTAGCATTCACAAATACCACATCGCCGTGTCCCGCCGTAATTACAAAGCGATGAATTATGTTTTGTCTCGCAATCGCAAGAGCTCAAAACATTAATGTTTATTTTCAAATTCTCTTTTATCCCTTCAAATACTACATCTATATTAATATTCTCCGTGTCGAAGTATCGTAAGAGTTTGATCGTGCCGGTAATTTTCTTTTCTTCGCTTCCCATTACACGACAATTACGACTTTCACTGTGTTTGTAGCAATCAGGATTGAATGAGATTTGTAAATCGTCACGTTGATCGCTTTTCATGTGCACTTTTAACTTTAAGCTTCGAATCATTTGCTGTAACAAATAAATTATTTATTGAAGATTTTTAATATATATTAATAACTTTATAGATGATAATCTGTTACCTTGTAGATTGATTTCAATATAACAGCCATTTCTCTTCCTTTATAAGTAGTCATTTTGGAGCCACTTATTCTTTGACTTAACGCCTCGTATATATTTTGTACATCATTTCCGACTGCAAATATTATTGTGATCTCATCTTCAGCTGCTAGTTTATTTATGATACCAACAGAAGGATAGTCCATTTCTAATTCCTTTGTGTAAATACCATTTACTGTGTAACATTTACCATCGTATGGTTGAAAGATACCTGCCCATTTACCATCACCGGCTGCGTGATAAGATTGATCAGTTAAAATTATAATTATCTTTCTTGATTCGTTTCTCCATCCTATTTCACCTTTACAAACTATAACTTGCGCAAGGGCATCTAGAGTTCCTTCTTGTACATCATAGTTTGATCCAAAAGTGGAGCCCTTTACTATATTCTTAAAAATCTCGAAATTGTCTGTCAATTTTAGTCTATTACGAAACGAGTAAGTCAGTGTACTATTTTTGTATCTGAAATAATAATAAAAAAACGTTACAATAAATTTTACAATAATATTGATAGAGACATAAGGAGTGCTGTCATGTAGCTTTGTTCCTAGAAAGTACCAGCATATGCATACATGAATATGCCGTCTGTCCTCGTCGACCCGTAAGCGTCGGAGAAATCAGTGCTAGCAACATAATGAGCCGCCTACTTCATAAGCCTACCAAATGTCTATGTCACCGTAAGATTACAAAAATCGTTAGATTACAATCTGTCTCGTCAGATCGAAAGTCACAATATATCGACAGTTTACAATCTGACAATATAGATTGTAATCTAACGATGTTTGTAATTTTACGGTGACATCTACACTATAAATTAGCCTGAACTATACATTTTAGTACTGTGTTTAAGAAGTATAAATAAATTTTCGTAATAATATCATTTGACGTTATTAAAAAACAAAATTATAAGAAGATATTTACTGTGTGAGCCGAGATGGCCCAGTGGGTAGAGCGCGTGCATCTTAACCGATGATTTCGGGTTCAAACCCAGGCAGGCACCAATGATTTTTCATGTGCTTAATTTGTGTTTATAATTCATTTCGTGCTCAGCGGTGAAGGAAAACATCGTGAGGAAACCTGCATGTGTCTAATTTCAACGAAATTCTGCCACATGTGTATTCTGCCAACCCTCATTGGAGCAGCGTGGTGGAATATGCTCCAAACCTTCTCCTCAAAGGGAGAGGAGGCCTTTAGCCCAGCAGTGGGAAAATTTACAGGCTGCTAATGCTAATAAAAAAAATAATATTTACTGTGTGTATGGAAGCGCGTTTTTATCTACAAAAGTTCCCATTCCTAAAAATACATTGTTGGTCATATTCTGCATCATTCGGTATATATCTTCACTTTTACTGGCAGTTTTATTCTTAATTTCTTCCATGGAAGAAGATCCATCAAACAGGAAATATAGATCGACAGGATAGTTATCGGCTTTTTTAAATGAAAATGAAAAATTAACCGTTTCGCCAGGTCTTATATCAATATCGATTTTCTGCGGTTTTATTTGTATAACTTTACCGATTTCAGAATTGAAATTAAGATCTTCTGATATAGAGATTTTATGTTGTGGGCTTATTATATGTTCAGCTGAGCACCAACTATCGAGATTATCTCTTCCCGACGTGCACCTGTTAGTGCCATTGAAATTGTCCTGAAAATAAAATATTTTTGTTATAATGTAACTTATAAGTAACTAAATGAAACCTAATTATTTTATCCGATAATTAACGCGAAGGAGTTTGTTTTCTTCATAAAATATCGTTAATACTATTCCCGTAATCACATGAAGCTTATTATAGCCGATATGATTTTTTGGGCACTAAGGGCAGAACCAAGGTGGAATACTCGTCGTGAATTTCTCCAAATGCCCATTTTTTTTAGAAACCTATAACCTTATTTTTTTTCCCTGGAAAAACGAACGAAAAAAAATTACTTGTTTCCCTCACATGATGTGGGGTTATGTGGGATTCGCTGGAGCTGAAGGCGCCGGAATACCCACTAATAAACCAGCGGTACCCTCTCCGTCTTTTTGGGAGACGACACGGGTTCGCTTGCGCATACTACCATGACGACCTGATGGTAGGCCCAACTCTGCGGACCACCAGTTCCTATTGGGGGTTCTCGGGGTACTTATGGCAATGATAAGGTTTCCATAGCCTCATTTAATTCAATACGCATAACACATATTAATTTATTTATGTAAATTAAAAATATATGTTAGTTTGCTTTTCTATTTTTATGTTTTAATTATTACTAATGAAATGTCTACTTACCATAGAACACCACGAACATACGCTGGTGTCTCTAATGCATTCATTGCAAGTTTTATGCTGTTTACACGAGTTTGAAGTTAACACAATTGGAATGAAAATAAACAAAATTGAATATGAAATAATTATCATTATGATCTGTTAATGTTCGGCCGTATTAAAAAAAAAACGTTTGAATATTCAGCACATTACACGCTTTAAAATGGTAATTTAAGGAAAAATGTGCACGTGCTAAGTGGCATTTAAGGGAAGCGATACAACAGTGCCATAACATTATTAAGTAATAATATTATAAAATATTAAGTAATTTATTGTTAATTAACTATATTTAAATCACCTTTTTTTATCTCGCTGGAGCAACGCATTACGCCTTTCCCCCACGTGGAAGTGGTGGAGTGTGTGGGACTAGTCGGTGCCCTGGACGTCGAGTGCGCCTCGGTACACCGGAATACCCACTAAGAAACCAGCGATACTCTCTTCGTGTCTTCGGCGGGCGCCACGGTATCGCTTTCGCATGGTACCATGACACCCTGACGGTTGGTCCACCTATACGCCTCCAATTCCTAAGGGGAATTCCCGGGCTACTGAGAACGCCACTAGTCCCTGCGGCGCTCATATTTAAATAACCCTAACTTAAGTGTGGAAGGTGATAAGGTTTCTACGGTTACAATACAATCTTGTAACGACTATAATCGTCGGAATCATATATTTTACGATGATTTGTAGCGACATGCACGTAAGAGTTCCGCAGCTAGTCTGGACTGAACTTTTAACAAAATGTTTATTATGTTTTAAGCGATAAGGTAATTTACTTCTTCTTATAAGAAATCTGAAGATACTATGTAGTCCAAGAGTTCATAGATTCGTCTTAAAAAATATTGAAGGGCGGTTATGAAAATAAAAAGCATGCGAGCTTTATCTTAACAAATATTACTACTGTAATTATTCCTGTAAAAGTTTAAAAATAATATAAAGTGTAAATATCAGTGAAGTCATTGATTATTGTTCTTTAAAAATTGTATTATGTATTTTGTTTCGTGATTTTTGTATTCGGTACTTGAAACTTTTAACTGTATATTTTTATTTTTACCTATTCGTTAATTCAAAAGTATATTTCTTAAAACTATAATTTTATGTTCTTTTTTTAAATATATTATAAATGGAACTGCCCCTTTACATGAGGATAACTCTACCAGGAAAATATAAATGTCTAATTAGGTTGAATCCGTTATTTAAATGGCCGGGCTTTATTTTTGTTATTATTATATTTTAAATGTATAAAAATATACCTCCTTGTTTTCATTTTAGATTCATTATTTAGGTAAAATGGTTTGTATGATAATGCAATATTAAAACCAAAAAGTCTTTTTCTGATTTTAAAAAAATCTTACACATTAATATATAATATTTTTTGAGTGTCAAAAATTTTGCGTACTTCATTAAATGTAATATAAATAATGTAACTTTATTATATTAAAAATGACTTTATTAAACTTTGTACGATGAATTTCTCAGCGGATTTTGTTCAAAAATATTGTTTGTGAACTTCGAAACCAATACATGAAATCCGACAGAGATGATGGAGTATAAAATTAATTTTCCGCCATTATTTACTTATAATAACAGCCGATTATATTAGCTTTAAGCTGGCTATTCACTATGAGTTATTATATCCCAAGATATAAATTACATCCTAAAATGGACACTACATGTGGTGTAGAAATACTCACTCAATCAATGGAATGACAGTTTTATATATTACTACAAGTTTTTAAAACGGGATATTTACCATGTTTTTTATTTTTATTTGGTGGAGCTCGATATTTCGACATTATCTACGAATGTCTTGTTCACGAGACTGAGTGCACGTACCAAATAAAACAAAGGACAATAGTAGGGCTGAACGTGACAATGGTGGTGGATACGCAGTAAACGTACGAGAAAGGAGGTAGTCCGATATGGACACTTCTAATGGCGTCAACATCTACCCACAAACTTCAGTCTCGTGTATATATATATTCATTATACGAGAACATGAACATCATACAATAGTTATAATAATATTAATAAGTACGTACGTTAATACGTACTAATTAATAAGTAGTAATATAAGTGGAGTGAGACTGCGAAACACAGTATAAAAATATTATATCTAAAACCTACTGCTGGGCTAAGGCCTCCTCTACCTTTGAGGAGAAGGTTTGGAGCATATTTCCACACGCTGCTCCAAAGTGGGTTGGTGGATTCAATTGAAATTAGACACATGCAGGTTTCCTCATGATATTTTCATGAGATAAATTACAAACACAAATTTAGTATGTATATGAGAATTCAGGTGCTTGCCTGGGTTGGAACCCGCAATCATAAGTTAAGATGTACGCGTTCTAACCACTGGGCCATCTCGACTAACTACGTGTGAGAGGTCTATTAAACATTATACTGAACGATGTTAATTTGAATCCTCTGATGTTAATTTATATTATATCCTATAGTGATAAACCTTCTTAAAATGACACTTAATTTTCCTTATAAACATTACGCAGACTATATTTATACATCATGAATCAATCATACTTCTACGCCCTACATCGATGACCTATAATAATGTGCTTAAATTTTTTTTTATTTTTATTATGCATGAAAATATGTATAGTTTTTTGTGAAACAGGCTGCAGTGATTTTGAAACATGCGGTTCTTGCATTGGTTATGCGTTTGATCGCTGTGTTTGGTGCTCTGCTGTAAGGAAGTTTTGTTTTACTTAAAATAAATATATCAATTTCAATATACTTGTTTACAGTAATGTTGATTTAAAAAATAAATTTTAAATATTCCGTTCAATACCGAAAACATTTCAGGAAGAACATGAAGGTTCAAGATGCAAGTCCAGAATTAAGGCAGACGAAAGCCAACTTTGGTGTAATGGAACCTCCATATATGATCCAGAAACAGAAAATAATGTAACACTAAATAAAGATTTTAATGCAGGAGAAAAAGGAGAACCGGTTATTCAATTCAGACCACAGTACTTGAATATTAAGGCGAGACCCGGAATACCAGTGAAAATTTCGATGTCTTATAAACCAGCAAAAGATTATCCGTTAGATGTGTATTACTTGATGGATTACTCTCATACAATGACAAAACATGCGGAGACACTTAAAAATCAGGGATTCAATATTTACAACGAACTAATTAAGCTTACAAATAACGTACGCTTAGGCGTGGGAAGTTTCGTTGAGAAAAACTCTTTACCATATGTTGAGTAAGTAATTATTAACTCACTTTTACTTAGATTCTGAGATTATATATTCATAAAAAACTCTCAATTTTAGTGACACTCAACAAAATTCATATTCGTTTAAAAATCATTTGTCTTTGACTGACAACATGAACGAATTCGCAGAAGCTTTAAAAGAGAAACCGAATGGTTCTAATTACGATGATCCTGAAGCCACCCTAGACGGTTTAATGCAAGCAATGGTTTGTAAAAAAGAAGTAGGTTGGAGAGATAATGCACGACGAATTATTGTATTAAGTACCGATTCTACGTATCATAGTGCGGGGGATGGAAAATTTGTCGGAGCAGTTCGACCACATGACATGAAATGTTATGTGGTTAATAACACGTACCAAATGGAGCTAGAGTTAGACTATCCATCTGTTGGCCAAATAAATAAAGTAGCAGCAGAAAATAATATCATGATTATATTTTCTGCTGATAAAAAAGTTGAACAACATTACAAGACTTTGGAGACAAAAGTATTGGGTTCAAAATACGTTCCATTGAAAGTTGATTCTACACTTGTAAATGTTATAAAAACAGAATACCTGGTAAGTTATTCTAATTATGTTTGATTTTTAATCCAAGTTAATCATCCATCTATACCATTACTTTTTTTTATTTTTAGAGTTTAATTAGGAAAGTTTATCTAGATTTTAAGATTCCATCATTTATGCAATTGACACTTGATCAAGACTGTAATAGAGATAATGAATGTGAACTCAAACATAATCAATCAGTTGAATTAACTGGTACTCTAACAATAACATCGTGTCCCCCAAAAAATAATTACAAGCACAATGTGGAAATTGGACCCCGAATGTTAAATGAGAAATTGAAAATAGAAGTTGATATATATTGTCAATGTGACTGTGAAAAACCAGGAAGTGGGATAGAGAATTCAGATATGTGTAACAATGCTGGGACTTATCAATGTGGAATTTGCAATTGCGACAGTGATAGGTAGTTTTCTTCTTTTTTACTTTATTTTTATAATTTTGCTATACATTTTACTACTAGTATACCAATAAGTTTCCACTTGCGGCTTCACTACTGTGCGATCGCAGGGCAAACAACTTGCGCTTCACTAGTTTTTGGAACGGAGTTGTGTTACGTGGCTTATAATAGAGTGAACTGGACTATGTGAAATCGTCACTTAAGGTAAAACCGTTATGACATCGCCAGGTGACCTTTCAGTTTCTCTCTCTTTTTTATAATACGGTTGTATATGATCTCAATTTTACTTTTTTTTATTATTTTAATTCACACAGAGTTTTTAATAATAATTTTGCTACTGTCATTAATTTAATTGAAAGCAACTTCGTTTCAACCGAGTGTCCCAAGACACCACTCGTTATTTTACTTGTGATATTTCAGGTATGGATCTACTTGTCAATGTAATGGAATTTCCACAGACGATGAAGATCAATGTAGAAAGAATAACCAAACCCTACCCTGTAGCGGACGTGGTACTTGCAGGTAATTAAGTTTCTTGTTACAAAAACTGCCTTGTACAATATTACTTGTATTGATTTAAATCTCTTTTTAATGATTTAGCTGCGGGAAATGTGACCCATGTTTATCAGGTTTCTCGGGTCCATACTGTGAATATGACGATACAGCATGTCCCAGCCCTGAAGGTTTACTTTGTGCTGATCATGGTATATGTAAATATGGACAGTGCCAATGTTCTCCCAGTTGGATCGGTGAGGATTGCAGGTGTCCGATTAATAATGAAAGTTGCAAAGCTCCCTATTCTAAAGAGGTAACGTAAAAAAATATTTTAATTCAAAATAATTGTGCTAAAACGAAACTACTTTTTTTGTGTCTATAAAAACAATCTTCAATGAATATTAATTCATTATTTGTTTGAACTATGTCTCACAATATCAAGAGTGGTCTTGGTCAATATAGTAAAATATAAGAAGATTAAGATTTCAATTAAAGTAATTTGAATTTCAATAGCAAAATTAAGTTCCTTATTATCTATTGCCATATTGATATTAAATCTAAAATTGTTTATCAGGTATGTTCGGGTAATGGTGAATGCTCGTGTGGGAAATGTGAATGTAAAGTTTGTTCTGGACAATTTTGTGATGATTGTGAAGAAGTAGCAATGAAACGTTGCAAGGAGTTAGAAGATTTTGCATATTGTAATTTCAACGAAAATAAAAAAGAATGTGATTTGAAATTTAATCAAACAAACACGGAGGTTACTCTTGTTAACAAGACAGAAATAAATTCACCAGATTGGTACATGGCTAAGTACTGGTGTAGAAAGGTCTTGGAAGATGAAAACATTTTTGTATTTAAGTATTATTATTCAACGGCTTCCAACAGCAAGTTACATCTCATTATTCAGAATGAGTTAGAGAAGCCACCAATTGCTAATGTGTGGAGTAAGTAAATTAATTCAGATTCCACTTAAACAAAAAACAATTTGAATATAATATTTCCATCAAGAGGAGTTACAATTTACAATTGTTTTATTATGTATTGAAACTTTAGTACTGTACAGTACAGCTTGATAATCAATTATTTTATTTCTGTCAGTATCTTTTTTTATGTCCTGTTATTCAAAGTCAAAAATCTTTATTCAATATAGAAGTGTTTACACTTGCCTATTGATTGTCAAAAATCTACCACTGGTTCGGAATTTAGCACCTCGGACCTGAGAAGAACCGGCGAAAGAAACTCAGCGGTTACAATATTGTAAATATATTTTAGAGACCGTTAATACTCCCATGCCTTCTTTCTCGCCTCACTGCAATACTCCGCTCTATTTCTCTTGCCCTGCTTACCTTACAATATATTTGTTACACCAAAACTTTCTCCAACAATCAAAAAGGTGGGCCAAGACTAGGAGTGGAACATTTTCAGGCTACATTACTTTACTAAAAATTTTATGTTTCTTTCATAGTTGCCGTTGGAAGTGTCATAGGTGCGGTATTATTGATTGGACTGATAACTCTAATAGCATGGAAAATTCTAGTTGACTTACACGATAAAAGGGAATATGATAAATTTGCAAATGAGTCTGCTGCTGCGGGATTCGATACATCTATAAATCCTTTATATGAATCACCAGCTACGACCTTCCAGAATCCCGCCTATAATGGCTGATTATATGTAAATTGATATGACAAAAGTCGAATTATCAAACTTAATATAAAAATTATAATAAAGTTAGTTATTAAAAGACCATTAATTTTCGTTTTTTATTTTTTTCATCACATAAAATTTAATTAATACACAATATATAAATTATTATAAAACATTTGTAAAAATAAATACAAAAACAACACCGACATCGACTTTAACACTGGTTTTAATAATTTCATGACGTTATTGAAGCATTCTTGTAGTGGATTATTTTTGAGTATTAATTTGAATCCATTTTCAAATTGTCAACTATTTTTTGGCCGTCCGAGTATTTTGACGATCTTGCGAACGTTTAAGACGTGTCGGTGTCTCGTCATTATAAAGTTTCTTCTCTCGACGTTGCTCAATATCAAGCTTAGCGAGGACTGCCTAAAACCAAAATTATATGGATATAACTAGAGATACTAATTAAATACCAACCATTGATTGGTTCTCATATAAGCTATCATATATTATAAACACTAATATAAATCTTGCAGCGCTGTTCCTAGGATAGAGCGAATGAACCTTTGTCAAAATTCAGGGTTCTAATGATAAGTTCAATCGAGAGCGAAGTGTGCTCAAAATAGGTCTAGACCTATTTTGAGCCTATTTTGAGCACACTTTGCTCTCGACACTCCGCCGGGTTATTGGGACGGGGCAATGGCAGGACATACATATAATACATTTTTAAGAGTTTATTTCGAAGGTGATAAAGGTATGTTATTTATACATGCAAGGATCTCTTTATGGTGTTAAATCGTGGAGAACTAAGGAACGCCAAACGATAATAACGATTTTTGGATCAAAGTGAATATAACAAACATTAGTTAAATATGTTAAATTATAAAAACATACTAACTCTATGTGTCTCCAATTTGCCACGCTTAGGTCTAGTGCATGTTTGTTTTAGCTCTAGATCTCCTGCGGATCGCCTTTCGTCAACAGCAATCTTGCTTACGGAGTTGCAGTTACAACTAATAAAATTAAAGTTTCGGTAAGTAAATAAAGTTTATTAGTCTTATTCCAGAATGTCTTAATTTATAATTTCATTTTGGGGTTAGGTTCGGGTCATGAAATTCATCATTATTATCCTTGTTAGAATATTCGAAACTAGTTAACGTGTACAGGAAAAATTTTAGTAACCAAGTATATCCTTAAAAATGCTAATAATAATGATTTCAAAAATTATTATACGTAAATGAGAACAAAATTGTTGTCACATTAGCAGACATAATATAGACATAAATAGTATTTATTATATACATATTTGTGGCTCTTAACAAAGCCAGTTTGAAAATATTTTAAATTAAATAGTTTACTACGACTATGTCAAAGTTAATGCAAACAATCCTCTAAGAAGTATTTTTATCTGATGGTATTATAGAATGACAAGTTTCATATATTTCTTAACTAGATGTTGTAACATAACATACATAAGCAGCCCGTAAATGTCCCACTGCTGGGATAAAGGCCTCCTCTCCCTTTGAGGAGAAGGTTTGGAGCATATTCCACCACGCTGCTCCAATGCGGGTTGGCGGAATACACATGTGGCTGAATTTCGTTGAAATTAGACACATGCAGGTTTCCTCACGATGTTTTCCTTCACCGCCGAGCACGAGATGAATTATAAACACAAATTAAGCACATGAAATTTCAGTGGTGCCTGCCTGGGTTTGAACCCGAAATCATCGGTTAAGATGCACGCGTTCTAACCACTGGGCCATCTCGGCTCAATGTTGTAAGGGTAAAGGTAATTCATCTAAATTGTCTGTATTTTTTCACTCTTGTCGATATACTCGTCGACAAATCATTGCTATTGTCTTCAAAAGTGACTTTTATATTCGTTATATTCAAAAATTAATCAAAACTGCGCGGGGCGTAGCAAAGTGACTTAATAATACATAAGTAAAGATTGATACGCCCAACAAAAACAAGTTAAAAATAATTTATCAGAGGAACGTTTCTACCGGTCTACAAGATTACTACACTACTACATAAGTAGCATTATGGTTAAAGAAACTCATTAAAAATTATAAGTCCAATAGATCTAGATCAGTTCAGTTTCTGAATTGCGATTCTATACTTCGTATTTCACTTGTCGAATGTTGACAACCGATTTTCTTCTTACAGAATATGTCTACTGATCATTATTGCCAGCTTAATCTCTGTGTGTCTGATATTTTTTTAAACGAGAGGAGTTATCGGACTGACGAAAATAACTGATGATGTTATTATTCTGCGACAGCTATTACAAGAATATGTAAATATATATGATTCTACACTTTATACATTACAAGTCATTCTTAAGTTTAGAAGTAATGACAGCAATGAAGGGACCGTTTCAGTTGAAGGCTTAATATACTATAAACCAATAATTCGATTCAGAATTGTCTCTCTAATAGTTTTGCCTTGATTGAGAAAAATAATATTAAATATTTCGACAAAAGATAATTGCTCCAGGCGGCTATATTCGTTTATAATTTATTGGTTTTCTATAATAAGTTAATTTAGGTGCCATTTTATAAAAACCAATAATTTAAAAATAAATATAATCATTACTGTATGTCATGGTCACCTTAATTACCTACAATATTTTAATGTGTCATTGTATTTGTCCGTTGCTTTGTGTTACAAAAGATAATTTTAATAAATATACCTATTAATGAAAAGTTAATTTTAAATTTTTCTTTTTTATTTTACTTTACGGCAGAGTTACTTTATTAATTTTTGAATAACTGTTGCCGTTAATAACACTTTTATTTAACCTAAAGGGTTAACCGCTTACTAATATTTTAATTATAAAGTTAATATTAGTGAAAGCACTTGTACGTGTACACATCCTTCTCGGCAATAGCTGGCGTTTTATTTGTTGTTTCTGGACTATTATCACGAGTTGGGTTTGGAGTACTTCTGCAAACCGCTTCTCTTACTTCCTGTAGGCGACGCCATTCTTCTGCTACTTTACGATCTAGGTCAGCCACTATACACAAATGATATCATGTTTAATTTTTGTGATTAAACTTCCTCCTATCATCTACTAAAAATATAATGGTTACTTTATAATTTTTATATCATAATTAATTTATTCAAATAGGCAACGCGTTATATAATTTGTAAAATACTTAAGATTATTTTTATTAAAATCAGTAAGTACTCCGTTACACGAAATAATCACTCACTATTTTTCTGTGTTTGTCGCCGTTTATTCATGTATTCGCTCTTTAATGAGCCATTTCTTTTCTGAAGAGTTTCCTCCTTACTTAGTCTTGCTTTCCATGTCCGACATACTTTCAAATGCAAAAAAGATAGCTCCTGAGCGTCCAAAACCTGGAATTTACATCTAGGTGCTATAAATTATGATTATGTCAATAAAATTGTTAATCTCTAATTTGTTAAGATCTCAGTCAGGAATCCATATAATGTATATTAATTTGAAACACGAGAAAGCAATATGAAAAAAGTTACTTTGCTTACTTCAACAGTATCGTTTAATATTTTGTTAGCAATATATTTTAAATATGCCATCTCAGCCATTTTCCGTTGATCAGCATCAACTTGTTCGAATATGTTACGTATCGTGTCAGAAATATTTATGTCAAGCGAACAAGTACAGGGTCCGTGTGATCTATTTTTTGGTTTTACATTAAAAGCGTCTACAATTGTTTTTGTTAACGTTGTATTTTCTGTTCGAGATCTGCCTTTTTTCTTTTTCAATTCTGGCGTTAGAATTTTGACTGGAATCTACAATAATTATTAAATTAGTCTCATTTCGTTGATAAAGATTTTTTTTTTTTATATTTACGCATATATTTTGTTTACCTCATCCAAAATCAAATTATTGTTAAGTTTTGATTTCAAACAACGGTTTTCATTACCAAGTTTTTCTGCTTTACGCATAGCTTCTATACTCATAGTTCTAAGGTTTTCTATTTCATTTCCATGTTTATTTATTATTTCATGTACTGCTTCTTCGTGAAGATATTGAATATTTTCAACTCCTTGATTGTGTTCACTTATAATATGCTTGATGTTATTTTCGTATTGAGCTTTAACAGCATCTAATTTCTTATTGTAATGTTTTTCTAAAACTTTTAGAGTATCAGTAAGTTGCTGTATTTTATTTTGATAATCTACTTCAGCTACATCTAATTTTACTAATATGCCACGATCGGTGACTTTGTTTGTGGGCTTGATGTTCGATTTTGCCGATATAGATTCATCAGGTGTGGTTTTTAATAAACTAGATTTTTCAGATTGAGATGATCCACTTTTAACAAACACATTTTTTCCGCTATAACTTTTCCGCAAGGGTATAACATTATCCAAATTAAGATTATTATTAAAGCCGATATTATTTTTTACAAACTCCAGAACGTAGTTGAGTCCATCATTATTTTCATAAAGTTTCGGTTCATTTGTATCATTACGAACAATATCTTTTATAACAGAAGTATTAGCGTTAATACGAGATAAATTAGGATTTGAATTACTATTATAAATTGATTGGACAGTTGATTGTATTTCTTCGTTTTGAGTCTCTGTAGTGTCGACATCATTAGGTCTGTATTGTGTTTTTTTAATGCTTTTAGTTTGCGATTTCTGCAAATCTTTTTTCAAATGGACATTATGTTTAGAAATTTTCTTATGCTGATCAATAACTTGATCATCACTTACATTCAAAATTGTAGAAGTGAGATTAGATTCATCTGCGTTTTTCGAGCTATTACTATTAATTTTGGTATCGGAATATATTACCCATCTAGAAGAAGCATTTCTTGCTCTATTATAAGAATCTAAAGACTTTGTATCTGCATCGGATACAGTGGTAGTTGAGAGATCTCTAAAAACTCTAGGTAATTTAATTTTTAGTTTCATTTTAACGCTATCATCTTCTTTCTCTCCATCAGCTGATTGTTTCTTAATATCTTTTATGATTTTATATCTTGTTTGAAGTTGGTCTTCATTTGTATGAATAATTGCTCTTTCCACTATCATATTTGTCAAACCGTTTTGAGACCAAGGTTTGTTGTCATTGTTACCTTGATCATCGAAAATGCTTTCACTTTCTTTATAAATTAAAAACATATCTTTATCTGTTGATATAGGTGAATCATCAAATACAATATTTTCTTTAAAGCTATCGAAATCATTTTCAAAGTTTTTGTGTTTTTTATCAATGCTGCATGATTTTAAACTTTCAGTTTGGTCTTTGCTTGTAAAATTATCATTATCACAAGTATTTTTAGTTGTACTTGTTAGTATTTGTGTACTGCAAATGTCGATAACACTATTATTGTTAACCGATGAGTTTAAATTATTGAACACAGGGGATTTTACATAAACAACGTTATCTAATATCTTGCGTTCATTATCATTCAAAATTTCATAATTATGTAAATCCGTTATAGAATATTGTTCAAGCCTGCCAAGACTAAGGTTTTTTATTTTGTAGTTCATATAGATATATTTTACGCTATCAACAGTAAGCTTTCCGTCTTCAGTTTTAAAAAAATCGGTAAGATTTAAATTCCCTTTTTCTTTATTAAATTTTAGTAAATCGGATGCATTCTTTATAGACGCTGTTAAAATATTATAATTACTTTCATTTTTATATTCGTTTAAGCTGGCTTGGGTTTCAGTTTGAGAGTAATCATCTTTACTAACTGAAAGTACATCTGTCTGAGTTGTAAAATTTGTGGTTGGTTTATTTTTTATTTCTTCAAAATACTTTTTCAGCTTAGAAATTTCGTTACTTTTTTCTTCTATGACAGATTTTGCCTTTTCGGTGTGTTCTAGGCAGGTATTTTTGTCTTTAATTTCTGTGTCTAATTTTTCTTGTAATCCCCTGATAACGTTTAGAGAATTATTGTACTGATCTTGAAGGGATATATTTTCTTCTCTTAATTTCATAATATCACTTTCATTTAATTGTTTAACTCTATTAAAAATTAACTTATGATTCATAATTTCACCTTCTAAATCATTTATAACCTTTTCATACTCGATTTTCTCATTTTTGAGGTTCTCTAGATGTTCTTCGAGTTTTTTTCTTCCCCTATGTATTTCTTCTTTTTCATTAATTATATTTTGTCTTTCCTTTTCTGCAATGATTTTAGCTTCATGGGCTTTGGATTTAAGTAATTGATATGAAGCTTGTACATTTGATAAAGTTTTCTCAAAGGAAGAATTTTTTTCACTAATATATTCATTTATTCGGTCCAACGATACAATAATATCTTTGACTGTACTGTTAATCTTGGATAAGTTAGTATCTCCAAGATATCTTAGCTCTAATTCCCTTATTTTGGAAATAATTTCAAGTCTTTCTTCTCCCAGTTCTTTTATTTGTATAAGGATCTTATTTTCATCTTCTAATGAGTCGTCCATAGTTAGTTTTGATGAATTTAGTTGGCTTCTATTTTCATTTTGTTGTTTTGCCAGTTCCATTTTCATATTATGTGTTGCCTTTGAATCTGTAACAAATAAAATTTAGTAAAATTATTACATTTCGTAAAATAGATGATAAATCTGAGATCAAGACATTTATCCACCGATAACAGTACATGCAGTACATAGTGAAGTAAATATTTTCTATAAATATAATTTAATAAAAATATATAGGTATTACGATGCGCCTCTATCGTCTTAAAAGATTGATTAATTCTTTCGTAGCTAAGCTGCCTTATTTGCTCTCCAGATTCAATTACTTCATTCAAATTGTATTGGAGTTTTCTTATTTCAACTTCTAAATCGTTGATATGGTTTTCTAAAGTATATATTTTCTTGTCTTTATTAATAATCTGTTCTGAAAGATCACTTGTAAGAAACTCCTAAAAGTATTAATGTGTTTATAAAGAGTTTAGTTATTTGTCATATCCAATAATAATAAATTAATTTGATTATTTTACCGATTCCTCTAATTTATCAAGTAAGTCTGTTATCTTTTTATGATAAGATATTTTTTCGTCTCGAAGACTATCTATTTCTTTTTTAATATCCTGATAGCAGACGTGTAGAGATTCAGATTTAGTTGAATCCTAAAACAGGGTACATCAAGTTATCATTACCGACCTCATAATTAACCTAATATCAAATATAATTTGTTAACCTCAACACGGGCTTGTATCAAAGCCTTTTCTAAGTTTTCGTTATGGATTAAAAGACTTTTGGTTTCATTATTTAAACTGAGATTTTCTTGTTGCAATTTATTCAAAATTTCTAGTTGCTTTTGTAATTCTTTTTCTAAAATTTCTCTTTCTATTTTCAGTTTTTCGTGAGATTCGGTCAATTCTTTAAAGTTTCTTTCTAAGTACCCATACTCATTTGTTAGTGTGTTTAATTTTAATTTCATATTTGAATTTTTAGTTTTTAAAGAATTTATACTAGAAGATGCTTGTCGATCTTGAACCTCCAAATTTTTAATTTTTTCATTTAAGTGCTCATTTTCCTTATTTTTGTTTTCCAACGTATTATATAAGTCAATAATTTCGGCAGTTTTGTCGTTAAAGTCTCTTTGTAAATCATTGTTTGTGTCTTTTAATTTTTTATAATTTTCTTTTAGATTGGAAAATGATTCCTCTATATTTATTTTATCCTTCAAATTTAATTGTAACACTTCGTTTTCTTCTCTCATATTTTTATAAGCGTTAAGTGAACCTTCTAATTCTTTTTCTATTTGTGACATTTTGCTTTGTAATAAATTTCTTTCGGTTATTAATTTTTGATAAGCTTCATTTAACTTTACGTACTCTTCCTGGAAATATTCAGACTTATTTAACTGGTCTAACAAAGATTCACTTTCTTTTTTTGTTAATTGAAAAGCATGTAGCACGTTATCGAGCTCAAAGGTTTTGTTATTTAAATCATCTTGTAGCCTAGCTTTTTCATTTAAAAGGTTTTCGTGACTTTCTTTTAATTGATTAAATTTTTGTACGTAATCTTCTTGTTTCAGAAGGGCGTTTTTTAATTTTTCTGTTTCGTGATTGACTTCTTCGAAAGATCTTTTAAGCTGTTCATTTTCGTTTTGTAAAAAATGAACACTTTCTAGGTTTATTTCACGTAGTAATTGAATTTCTTTTAAGAAATACACGTTATCACTATTCAAACTTTGATCGATTAATCTTTTCGGACTATCGTTGTTTGTTTGATAATTGATTTCTATACTTTCATTACTTTCCTCAATGTTGGTGTTTTCGTAATTTTTGACATTTTGAAGGATTTCTAAGCTTTCTTTTTTTGCGGAATGGATCGAGCTTATTGCAATTTTCTTTTCACTTTCAAGTAATGTCACTTTATTTTCAAAATCGTCGTAGATACTTTTTACTTGTTTTACGAGATTCTCGTTTTCAACATTTTTACGATCAAGTTCGTCAGTTAAAAAAGTAATTTCTTGAGATTTACTATTTATGATATGGTTTAAATTTTCCACAGCACTATTATTACTATCTTGTAACTCATTTATTTGCATTTGGTATTTCTCTAAATAGTTTTCTAAATATTGATTAGTATTTTCATATTTACCTTAAAATAATAAAAAAATAGTTGATAATATATTAAGTAATGGTCATAAATAATACATAAGCTGAATTGCATCAGTTTTATAAACTATGTATATTTGATATGATAATTATAATATAAGAATCGAGATGGCCCAGTGGTTAGAACGCGTGCATCTTAACCGATGATTTCGGGTTCAAACCCAGGCAGGCACCACTGAAATTTCATGTGCTTAATTTGTGTTTATAATTCATCTCGTGCTCGGCGGTGAAGGAAAACATCGTGAGGAAACCTGCATGTGTCTAATTTCAACGAAATTCTGCCACATGTGTATTCCGCCAACCCGCATTGGAGCAGCGTGGTGGAATATGCTCCAAACCTTCTCCTCAAAGGAGAGGAGGCCTTTATCCCAGCAGTGGGACATTTACGGGCTGCTAATGCTAATTATAATATAATGTTTAATAATGTAATAATATTTTAAATTATTAATGTATTACTTTTCCAAGCCTCTATTTCTAGCTTCAACTCATTGATGACATCCAGTTTTTTTTCAAACTCCTCTTGAAAATATTGTTTCTCCTCTTCACTACAACACAACGCATCCTTTAGATTTATTATTTGTTCCTTTTGTGATTTTATTTCATCCATTAGTTCCATAGATTGTGTATCATCTTCATTTTGAAGAATCTAATAATACAAAATAAATATCTGAACAAAATTAAAGGTATAAAAACAATAAGATTTTTTATCAGTTTCTAACATTGTTGCTATCTCCATTTAAAATATTATCAATTTGATTCGTGAGGCTTTTTATTTGTTGATCCTGGCACATCATTTTACACTCACATTCTTTCAATTTACAAATTAAAACATTTCTTTGTTTTTCATAAGACAAACAAATTTCACTTATTTTGTTTTCAAGCTTGATATTTTCGTTTCTTAGTTCATCAATGGTCGCAGATTTATTTTTGTTAATTTCCTTCTCAGCCTTTAATTTTGTTTCAATACTCGCTGTCTCTTCAGAAAGTACATAATAATTTTCTTTTAATGCATCGAGATCTTCCGAACGCTTGCGATAATATTCTCTGTCTTTCCATAGCTCATTATATTCCCTAAGTTTATTTTGTAAGCATTCACACTCACTTTCTAATTCAAAGAATTTTTGACAACGTACAACAAGGCTATCTCTCTCGTGTTTCAGATTATCATAACAATTCAATAATTCATCATAATTCAATTGTAAATTTTTCAAACGCTTAAGATTTTTTGCATTAATACCGTCATCTTCAACCACAAAACATTCATCTAATTGATCGTCTTCAATTTTTTGAGTTAAACTGTCTTTGCTGAGTATCTCTTTCATATCTTCATTTTGCATGATGTCAGCAACAAGATGTGCTCGTTTAGTATCTAAACTAGGTATTTTGCTCTCAGCAGACGTTAATGCAAAAGCAGTTTCTACACGTGTTACTATTTCAGCTCGGTAACATGAGCAATCTTTTTTTACTGAACTAGAATCCTGCGCGCAAGGAGCAATTAGAGCAAGGCTGAATTTCTCTAAAACTTTAATTTTAAATATAATTTTCCCCTGAATATTTATGCCTCTGATGTCTTTCCCATTAGTCTGAAAGGGGATAAAACAATCCATAGCATATATATTTTAAATAATTTAAAACATGTAAATGTAGCAGCTCAATTAATAACTCACCAATAAATCCAAATATTGTTTATATTTATCATTTTGGCATAACGTTCCGAATATTTTTTCTAATGCTGTATAAATATGTGCGTAAATGCAATATGGTTCACAAACGTCATTTTCCAAAACCTGTTACACAAGAATATTTGCATCAATTTATCTTATTTCTATTTCGTAATTTCTAATAAAAGTAAAAACTCACCGCAATGGTATTTTGCATGGCATTTAATTTGGCATCTTTGCAGATGATAGTTTCTTGTAATTCATCAATTCTGTTATCATGAGCAGCTAATAATATGAAATTGATATTTTAAATAAAGAGCTTGGTTAGTATTATTTATATATCTACACTATTTAAAACCATCAGTATTAAGAAAAAGAAGGTCGGGAAACGAGCCTTACAGTAGTCGCATAGGATGTGTAATATCTTCCATCTTACGCTGGTAATAAATATTATTAACGATATAGCCTCTCGGATAATAAGTTGGTACCATTTGACAGCCAACTTTTGCACAGCGCACTCATGGGTAAAATCAAATAACGCGGGCTTTCCCGGCTTTCTGTTACACACTTCCGTCCCTTTTCACGATAATACTTTACAGATTGTAGGAAAGTGAGAGAAAAGATGTTACACATCAATAAATATTAGATACAAGATAATTAAATAAATAATTCATTAATATGCAGAAAAAATCTGCCTTACATGTACTTTCATCCATTTTAGATATTTCAATTTGGTTGCCTTTCGTGTCCATTCTCGGTGTTGATACTTTTCCCATAGTCCACTAAAAAGATTTATTATTAAAATCAAAGATTTTAATAAAAACTTAATTTAAAAAAACATTATAAATGATTTTTTTTTTTAATTAATTTATTTTTGTCTTTATGTAAGCTTACCTCATAACCACGTGATTTACCAGTCTGTAAAGATAACATTAGCATTAGCATTAGCAGCCTGTAAATTTTCCCACTGCTGGGCTAAAGGCCTCCTCTCCCTTTGAGGAGAAGGTTTGGAGCATATTCCACCACGCTGCTCCAATGCGGGTTGGCGGAATACACATGTGGCAGAATTTGGTTGAAATTAGACTCATGCAGGTTTCCTCACGATGATTTCCCTCACCGCCGAGCACGAGATGAATTATAAACACGAGAGAAATATTATCCCATAAGCATAAAGAGAACGCATAATGTAGCCTAGTTAATTCGGCATATTTTGCCTCATGTTGCCGAAATGGCTATGAGACTAGAACACCAAAATCCTAATCAAAAAAGTGGATTCAAAAATTAACCTTAAGCACCATAAATTTTAATGTTATTTTTAATTAATATATCTATTTGCGGGTTACCAAAAAAATATAACATTATTTTTCAATTTTGTCTCTCTTGGGCAAGGGTGTCTTCGAAACTGCAAAACTTATATGTTTTATCTTGGCGAAAACATCGACAGGACACATATTACTATACAGACTACAGACTAGCTGCCTGACGAAAATCTACCCCCTGCGTTTCCACCAACTCGCATTGGATCAGCATGGTAAAAATAACCTTAGATTCCTCCCCAAAAAAGTATAAATTATTTGACCAGTACTGGGACATCAACAGACTGTTACTTATATACTATTCAATTTACTAACCTCCGCGGTGTATCGACTGGGCTGTAACAAATATATATGTTTTTAATAGCCTAATCATTGTATACAATTAAACAATTTAAAAACGAAAAATATACCTCGTCCCCTCTTGATTTGCCAGTCTGAAAGAATTAATAATTTAAGTCATATATTATAGTGAACAATAATTATGTAATTTTATTAAAACATACCTCAAACGCTTCTGAGTCGATTCCCTGAAAATAAAAAAAATACATATAATACAAGTACTAAAAAATACATTTATATCTATAAATATCTGGTATAAGATAATTGTTTGGTATATATTTTACCTCTGTGAAACCAGAAAGATCCAAATCAAGGCACTGTAATAATATAACAAAATTATTAGTACTCACAATATTCAGATCAAAATATCAGATAACAGTTTTTCTCACCATTTCATCCAGTTCCTTATTGGCTGCCTTAATAGCTGCATGCTGAAAACATAAAATGAAGTAGGTACTTAATCAAACACTTTGTCATTTAGTAGTTTTTCTGAGATTCCTTTTTTGTATAAATATACTTAGATCAAGAATAAAAAAAACTGGGTGTATATGATTAAATAGTTTGATTTATATAATTAATTTTATATTCGATATTGTTCATTATTGAAGAAGTGAAGCAATCATACATTTTAACCAATAATGCAAACTTTATGAAAAATATATTCCAAATTTAACGCAGTTGAAGCTGTGGGAACAGCTTGTATTGAATGTATGATTGAATTTCAAGGTTGAAACTATGTTAGGTCTCTCTTCTTTAAGGTAACTCTACTCTTATTTATCCGATTACTCTTTAAAATCATTTTAAGATATATAATATATATGATTATTACTTTACTCACAGCATTAGCTATATCACATTTTTGTTCACACGTTAGATCCAAGTCATCGTAAGCAGCCAACATTTGTTCAAATTCTCCTATCTTGCGTTTCAATCGAGCGATCTCTGCATTCTTGGATGTCATTAGAGTATTGACAATCACGTCGGTCGGTATATATTTGGGTCGATGCGTTTCATTATTCCTTTTAATGATCTCGACTAAGTGTTCTGTTTTGTCTGAACAAAAGTGAGACCAGGCTCTCGCGTCCGTGCATGATGAGTAGGCCTTCAGTTTACCTTCATTTCGTGCCGGAAGGTCGAATAGATCATATTCATTAAATACGCGTTCTCTTTTAGTTATAAATGACATTGCCGAAAACTTTGTTCACAGTAAGTAAATATAATTTGTTTAAACATATAGGCGTTTCTAGTTTTTACGTTTTGTAGTTATCAGTTATCATTTTACGCATAATAACATTGTATTCAAAAATATTTTGCAACCTTATTACGTACGGTGAAATGTAAATAAGAAATATATAAAATATCTATTATTAATTGTCATCAGTAATCAGGACGGAATGGTGACTTATAATTATAGAATGTCAAATTTGAATTAATGTACTTTTTTATTGTCACTATAAAAAGGTTTTATGATTTTACTCATTGAGACATTATATAGATACGTTAATATATATACGGATAATACAGAGAATATTTATGCTTAGGATCGGATTTGCGATTCAATTAAGAAATGCTGCTAGTATTAATTTTTATTTGTATACCATTAAGGCCTTAATGAACATAAATTTCTATAAAGTTAAGAAGTCACTAGTGACATAAGTCAATCTCGAGACTCAAAATTATAAAGTATATTATAAAGTAAATTCTAAATATGTTAAATATTAGATTTAAGTGTATTTATAGCAATTTTGTTTTGTTCAATGTTTAATCATAATAAATTAAAACTGTTAGCACGTAACGAAGGCAAAATTAAATCTTATGAGTCATGCTTTGATATTAGAGCATGGAGTCATGATACTGATACTCGAGTTAGGTACCTTAGGGATTGGATGAAGTCTGATATGCCGATTTGTGTAATTCCTGTTTCCATGGTAACTAGCTCTCTAAGAATGATGACTTGGAGACGACGGGGGAAGGTATTTTTTATATTATTTTCTTTTATGTATGCATTTTATGAATTTTGTTTATAGTTGTACCTTACAGCTTGGAGATACTTAAAATGATGTTTTCAGGTTATCCCAAGATGTCACCCGGATTGTAAGTCTAAAGTGGTTCTTGATAGCATCTGCAACTCTTGTCATGTCATTAAAAACTGTTTTAAGGACGACGAAATTTTTCAAAAATATTTTGATGAGGTTAGTTATTATTACCAATATTTAAAAAAATATATTTTTAAAATGATTTAGAACATATTAATTCAAACTTTCATAGGAGGAATTCGAAACGACTCACTGGCCTTGCGAACGATGTTTGGAAGCTCTAAAGAGTATAAAAATGTTTTGGAGGATAATTTTGGAAAGAGTATTTAAAATAAAGTTTCCTAAAAACACTGAAAGCGATGAAAGCCAATATAGCAACGAAAGTGTGAAAAGTATCGCTAAAATATGGCAACAGGAAGTTGTAGAACAGGCACTTTTTGTGAAGAGCTTAACGCCTTTTATAAAAGAACAGCTCAGCCTAAATTCTTTGACACCACGCTCAAAACATAGAAGCGATGAAACTTCATCACACAAGATTACTAAAAAAGACGCCTCTACGGTTACTAATTGTATAACATATTATTATGGTGTAAGCAAACGAAACTCGGCAACTTTATGTAAAAAATTAAGCAGATGTACTTCATTTAAATACAAGACAGTTGACGTCGGCTGTGGTGTTGATGGCGTAAATAAGGAAGAAAACGTTTTATATAAATACAGCTTAGATTATTTGCAACAACGATTCAATCAACAAAGCGATGAATTAAGACAATTGAAAAGGGAGAATATTTCACTGAAACTTGAACTTCGTAATATGCGTAAAAATGTTGTACCATCTTATACACCCATATTCGTTACTGATAGTAATGCTGTAGTGCCTAAGCCTTATGAATCCAATTTCGACGATATTGACACTGAACCTGTCAAAAATATTGAATCAGAAATGATTATAACTATGAAAAATTGCAAAAATAAGGTAATCTGTGTTATTGATATTGCTACTCAATTTGTTTAGTACTTCTCTTTTCTTCTATTTTGTTAATTAGTTCAAGTTTTTTTTTTTAAATGCATGCTTAGTTATTTAGTTATTATAAATAAAGTAAATGTCACACAAATTTCAAACATACGAGTTAAAGAACATTTTAGGAAAGAGGTTATAACTTGGGCAGTAACCCATATAAACAAAAAAACTGTACTTTTCTGCAGTTGAACTTGTACCTTCGATTAGGAAGCACATATTCTAATCACCAGGCTGCCTCAGTTTATTAGGTGTCTTTGTTAATATTTAATATTTCCATCCTATAAAAAAACTTCTATTTTTCTGCGGCATTTTTTTGATCGAGCTGATAATAGTTGGGGTTTTCCGTCGACAAATTCTCAGTAGCAGCCCGGAGTCTAGAAGTTGGAAGGGTGAACACTCTTTTCCGTTGGAAAGAATGCAAAGCGATTTTACCTGAGCTTATCCTTCTTGCGGTCGTTTTTGATTTGAAGGAATAAAGATTACAATCGTTTACGGACATACATGTGCACTAGAATATGTAGCACGCAGATGGCTAGTATTCGTTGATAAATGACCGATGTGACTGAAGTTATTCACAAAAACAATAACATACGTTATGACGATATTTGCCTCTCTTATTTTAAACAGAATTACTTATATAATACTATATATCCAAGGTGTAGAGGGATTTAATATATGTATATGCATTATATTCCTTATATTAAATATTTCTTTTTTTTTCTTAAATTATCTATCTAAATCGATCGCTATAAAAGATCGCTGTTTTCTTTGCATCCAAGAACCGTTGAATATTTTGACATGAAATTTGTACCGATATATTCAGCGTGTTTCGGAGGTTTTTGGCTAAACATTAACTTAGAATATAATTAAACGTATAACTTAGCTACAGAAACGTGTGGTATAGGGTCTTCTAGCATATAAGAGGTAACGACTCTACCCCATATAGGGGCTCTTTCAAAATCTTTACGTATATGTTATTACTGCTCATTAAAATAATTATTACAAAGAATTACAATTTAATATTATTATTTTTAAAGAATTACAGACACGTGTCAATGCTGCAAGTACTACATAAAACAAATGACGTAATAGCAAACGAAACCTTAAATGATAATCATCACCTCAGGAAGAAAGAAGATCCTATTGAAGTTTTGACAAAAGGTGACGAAAAATTTTAACCCAAATATTAATTGAATATAGACACACATTAGACTATACGAATAGATAGTGTTTCTGTATATCTGTCGATCTGTCTGTTGCTCTTTCAAGGCCAAACCACTGAACCTAATTTGAGAAAATTGTATATAAAGCAAGCTTGAAATCCAAGATTAATCGATAAATCCGCTAAAACGCGAGCGAAGCCGCGACGAATAGTTATATATATCATGTTATTTTTTCAGTGCATGATACATTTGGTGCTATCGTAAAAAGAGAGCTTACAATAGCAAATAAGAAGAAATCACAAAGAAAAGATGTAAATATTGATGCTTATCACAGATTATATACTAATAAAAATGACAAGACTGTATCTGCAAGGTCATCATATTCCACTCTTTCCGATGCGATTTTTGTAAGTTTTCCATCACCAACCGTTAATATTTAAGTAACCTTAAGTCATCAAGTCAGAAGCATTTTTGTATAAGACTAGTATTAATCAAGCATTGTATTTCGTTTATTTAAACTTTGCCGTCTACTTGATCAGCTTAGCATGAAGGTTGAATAGCGAACAATGAAATTGCTTGTACTTTTATTGACTAAAGATTAAACAAAATAATAAATTCTAGTAGTACTAAGTCAATCTCCTTTTTTTGATGAAATTTTAAATATTAAAAGACATTGTCTTTCTTAAGTTACATATAATTTATTATTATCTATTTAAAGAAAACAAAAGCAATTTTTTTTTTGTTCAATTTAAGTAATGTTTTATTGTCATCAACACCGAAATGATTTGCAAATTTCATCTCATTGGGTCGAGTGGAGTAGATTTAAATCCAGGGCAATTCTACTAACGCTAACAAATTATTCCTTTATCGTAATCGAATCAAAACATAATCTTGTCGTTCTGCTGTTTTCCTATTCTGACTTCTACTAACACAATGATCCAGTTGAGGATTATGGTCGAGGTGGTGGTGTTTGTGGTGTTGTGGTCGAAGTCGGATCGGAATATAATCGAGATCGTATCAAAGCCAATATAATGTAGAATTGATACGATTAAGTTGAGTCTATTTTTTTAGGAATAGTCGAAGTTGATTTAAGAAAAAGAAAAAAAAAACCGTGTAATTAATTTTATTTTCAGGTCTCAACAACAGACGTTTTATGAAATGGAAAGCAATTGAAATTGTTGTAAATTTGTGTGTTTGGATGTAATAAACATAATGTGGTCCAATTTTTTATTATCATTAAAAGAAAATCAGGCGAAACGAGACATAATCTTCATCATACGTCTATACAGAAGTTTGTCGGCGTCGATTGCGAATATGAAGTCTAAATGATTGAATTTATTGAGTGGTACTCTGTATTTTCCGACCACCGAGTCTATTCCTAGTAATAATTTATCTATGTCATTCGAACTCGATAGCCAATCATTATCGCCATAGTGTAGATAAATGGGTGCGGTTATTGCACTTAAATTATACGCTGGTGGTGTAAAAGTACCATATATTAGTTTATTAGATATCCAACCATGGTCGAAATTGGTGAACTGCTTCGATTTGTACAGTTGACCGAAATGGATCATTTGTCTCGTCGACGCACCGGCTGGTGTGTGGCCTAGGACCACTGGAAGCATCGTCTGGAATAAAAACTTATACTTATAGATTTATGATTTAGTTACAAGTTTTTGAATGTATTTTTTTAACTTAAAGATTAGTAAAATTTCTCCTCTTACGTAAACTGTTCATAATATTTTTATATATAGCGCGCGCAATAGCTGAACGTTTTAGCCCGCCTTAAACTGGCTCTTTTTTGGTAGCGCGATTTTATGTAGTTTATATGTAAGTATGTATATTATGTTATGATATTTTATATGTATGTCAAGGTATAATCTTTCTCATAAAATATATCCTTAGTTTCGTTAAAAATTTGTTGAGGATTTTATATAGAAATAGATATGAAATCGTTAAGAAATATGTTAAGTTATATATATAGTTATATGTATATAAGTACTATATTTCATGCTGCGTCGAAAACATGTTTTTGCGGTAGCTAATTAAACAATGCTGTCTCCTTCTTTCGAATGTCAAATCAATAATGGCAGAAAGAGAAAATTCTATGTTTAACTGAACACCCGCTAAGCAATGTTTATCATTAAGGCAGTTAGCGTTTTTAGCAGTTAACAATATGTTTAATATTTATAAATAAAAAAAGCTGGACGTTTCACCTTGTTGAGCTGCGCTTCATTATATCCACACAGAAGAAATAAGAGATTGGTGCATAGGCTCTGCGTTACAGCTTCCTCGAGACAAAATCTTTTACCGGCTAATTCATTTATCTTACCGTTCGCTAAGAACTCGTTTTGACCTAATAACTTTAATATTCTCTGAAAAAAAAATTTATTATGTATTAAGTATGTATGAGCATTGTCTATGGAACAGATATCTTTAATATATAGTAACACTGCCTGTTACTCTTTTGATGGAATTTGGATGAAAGGTATTAAGCAAGCTTAACATATAGGCTACTTACTTATGTTTTTATACATAACATCAAACGACCAACTTTGAAGCTACGGACGACAGCCAGTTTATAATAAACCTACCAATAACATGCGTATTTCCAAATTATTTACTTATCATTGTCTATTGGTTGTAATTGCTATTTGACCTAATAAATCAGAATGATAGTGAAATCTTAATGGACACAGAATTAGTAATAGCTATGTAAATGGTTTGCTTAAATAGACGTACTAATTATAAGTAATATCAAAACCAACACTATTTAGAAGACAAAATTAGTAGGTATTTTGTACCTGGGCGTCCGAGACGCTGTAATAAGTAGATTTATTTTTTTGTAACTATATGCGTATAGTATAGTATACTTTTTGGAAAGAGTACTATGACAGGCAAACTTTGAATACTTGTACCTTATATAAATACAAATTTTGAATCAAAACGTTTCTGTAATAAATTTATATGTATATATAAAAAATGCTCATTCAATATTATAACAATACTTTTTACTATGAAACTAAAAATATTCTTAACCTAATTATAACACTTAAGTCATGTTACAGGACTAAATAATGTATAAAACTATTTACTTGTTGTATTAAATATTAAAATTACGTCTGTAACAAAATCGATCTAACTATTTTTAATTTAAAAAGTCATTATAACTTAATGTATAGTTTAGTGCCAGGGATTTTTACAACCTTGCCGCTTCGCTTGGCGTAAATTAAGTTTAAGTCAAGAAAAAAAATCTCTATATCACAGTCTACACCAAATCCTTGCTCTCTGCCAAATTTAATTTTAACCCCTTTTAATCTTCTGTTCGTGTTGCGATATAAATTTGTTTTACTAAACTTAAATCTTTTATCTTACTACTATATTATATATTATGCTATATTGTATATAACATTAGGAGACCGGGTTTTTATAATATTTATATACTATCACATTAATTGTCAATAAATAGTAGGAATATAATTTCATATTTAATTTTTATGAAAATCTAAGTAAAACATTTACATATTTCTATTACTAGCTGTGCCCGGCGGTCACACTTGACTAAATTGATTGTACTATACATGGAATCTTAAAAAATCCTACTACACATACTAATAAGGGAGATTTTAGAAAAATCCTGATCACTAATCAAAGACAATGATATTTAGACATAGACAATTTTACTACTTTTTACGAATATCTCTACTAGATTACCTATCTAATTATTATAAAGTATAATAAAACATTAAGTCTGTAATTTAATGGGGATAATAAAAATATTGTATTTTGATAGACACCATCGATTTGACGAACCATATAAGGTGCCATCTCTTATCTAAAAAGGTAAGAGATAACACCGGACATACAGAAAGACAGAAAAATAAAAATAATGCATGTTTCCATTTTCAAAACTTGCAAACTCATTTAGAAATTACAGATAAACACTTCCATTTTATTTATTTGTTTTACCGATTAAGATAAGTGCCATACTTGCTACAAGTAGAATTTATTATATCCTTCTTAAAGTAAAATCCCGTTGATGTATTAGAAAGGCAAGTTATCTGTTTTATCAATACATAAGTGTTTGTATAGTTGTTACTGTTATATAATCGAAATGAAAACAAGATTATAAAACATTTAATCCATCAATATTTTGAAGTTAAATAATTTCTGATCATTTATTTTTCTTAGGGCAATTGTAAAAGAAATTTTAGTGGCTTAGTAGTCGATTCAGTCAACAACGCTAATCTTACTCAATAAATTGGTAGATATGAGATCAATGAATTAAAACATGTAGTTATTGTCAACGTAAATGAAATATATCATCGTAAAGAGCTTTTAAACTGATTTTAGAAGTCTATCATATCAATTACAATTGAAATTGTTTTTTTTTAATATATACCTATTTATATCTTTACTCATAGCGGTACGATTTATACATTATACATAGATAGGTCTTTTTAAGCATTTTTCTCAATGAGCGCCGTAAATCTCTTACCTCCAAGGAGTTCGTGAATGGCGCAAGGGCTCTCACTAGAGGACTTCTTATATTTCCAACGAACGCAACTGGTGCCAGTGCTTGCATAGCTTTGATTTTATTGTTATATTCTGGTCTGGATGAAGTCATCACAAAAAATGCTGTAGTTCCCTGCGAAAATCCAACATACTGTATCTTGGAGACGCTTGTCTCGTTTAACACGTAGTCGATCATAGCCGGTAGATCATAGTAGCCTATTTCGTGCCAGCTGAACTTCCAAAAGGCTGAGGAAGACGGATTAATTGAGACGTGTTTCCGCGAGTACGTATTGCCTCGGGCGTTTCCCATCCAGACGTCATAACCAGCGTCTGCTAATATGTAAGCTGAAAACGATGAATTATTTAACATTTATTTTATTACAGTTTGAATACCTATTTTAATACGTGGTGTAAGAAAAATTTAGAAAAATAGTTCTGCTCGGCATAATACTATAAAAATTAACTTTTTTGCGAAGTATTAAACTCATTCTGTGTACATTGATTGGATGGCTGTCAGTGATGGTCGATTGTACCAATTAATCCTCTATTTCAAATAAACTAAGCCATCTTGTAAGACAGTCTTACCCAATCCTTTTCCTGGTCCCATTAGTACCCATTCCGCAGACGACGAGAGAAGACCGTGTTGTAAAAATACGACAGGTCTTTTTTCTTGAGAGCAATTTTGTTTTCCATAAGGTATCCTATGCAACTCCAAGACGTATTTGTCTTCCGTGTACGTTCGATGTATTTCGCACGCATAGCCGTACTTTCTTACGAGGCTAAACTGAAATGTTTTGCAATTATGGTATTGTTTATAAGATTTGTTTTTTTTTTATATATATATTAATTTTCCACAGACGTACTGTCCGTGCCGTTGTTATATGATACTAGCCGATCCCGCGGCTTCACCTACGCGATATTTATAAAATTTTATACCACACAAACCCTCACCACAATTTTATCTCCACGAGGGATGAAATAAAAAAAAATAGCCTATGAACTCAAACTATCAACATACCAAATTTCATCTAAATCGGTTCAGCGGTTTAAATGTCAAGAGGTGACGGAATTACTTTTGCATTTATAAGTAGGGATTATTTATAATAGTGATTAGGCATTTTATTTACAGGCAGCAACATAATCTGAATTTTTGGATTGAAGGTTAAATAAGTATTTACCGTATTTTTAGTCGAAAGGTAAATCGAAGCATCTTTTTTTTAAATTACACGCGTTCGAGAAATTTCACATCGGCCGAAAAAAAAAAATTTGTACTAGGATCTTTTTGTTTTGTTTTTGTTTGTTTTAAATAATATTCTAAGGAAAATTAAACCACTCTTACTTAAGGTCGTAAGAGGTTTTTTATGGATCTTACAAAAACACGTTCGGCTCTACGAGTTTATGGTCTTTTGAGAAATAAAAAAATATATACATGACACTGTAATTCACATTTTGAGGGACCAGGCTGAAGCACTTCGACATTTCAATAATGTAAAACACTAAACAATTACGTATGAAATAGGGCAGCATATAATATAATTTTTAAGTTATAATGTTATTACAAACCCAATAATTGTAGATAATTTGAGTTCAATGTACTTATTATTATTTTTGACAAAAAAATCACATAAACTCTTAAAATGTTTTCGTATTAAAAATATTTTGTAAAAGACAGAGCTTTCTTTTTGTTTCGATTTTAAGGGTTTTAGAATGCGTGATAGGCATACATACAGTATCCAATGAAGCGTCTTCATCGACATTATTAAAATTACTATTTTTATTAATTTCTTCATCGCCATACACGAAATATGTTAAACAAATTATTACACAAATTTTGAACATTGAGAAATTGATAGACATTTTGTTTAACTATCAAAATGATCACCTTTACAAGAAACTACACTGAAATGGTAGCTGAATTTGAAGAGTCTTCAAAAGGATTAACTGATAAGGCTAATACTGTATCTATTAAGGTAAATTCGTTTGTTTGTGTAATTGTTGTTTGTCTTCTCTTGAACTACATAATATTATAGGTATACCTTTTTAATTGGCTTTATCTTTTTTTTAATATTTATTCGGCATTGGAAATGTTTTTTACATTGTATATACGCTGCAAACTATGGTTAGTTAGCATTGTATCTGTAAGTAATCAGGCACCATTCAAACCGGAACGCTTCATTACAAAATATTGCTCTTTGACGGTAGAGTATCTGGTGGTAGGTAGAGCTAGTACTTACTCATACAGATATTCTCAACCACCTGAAAAATTATAGACCAGTAATTAATGTTTTTTTTTTCTAACTTGTTTGAATAAACATTAAAATGACCTTTATTTATCTTTTATCACTGGAAAAGGGGTCAGACTCATTAACAATAATTAAATCCACGCATGACGTACAACAATTACGAAATAAGTAGTCTCAAGGTTTATGATTATGTATATGAGATAAAGCTAATATCAAAATGTTTGACGATTAACGTATTTTGTTAGTTTGTTTGTTCTGATTTCACATATTACTATAATACTGTTTAACTCAAGATTAAATATTTAAATAATAATAGTTTATTACGTAGTTGAAATATTATTAACAAATCTCAATATTGTTTTAGATAACTCTAGTCGGTAGGTACTTCACCTTAAGAGATCTAAATTAAAATATTACTGATTATCGGTATGCATATTTTATTACTAACTACCTACCTATAAACACGGTTTCGATTAGCTTTCTTACAAAATACGTATCTACTATGGATTTTATAAGAAACCTAGTCGAAGTGATTTCGATAATCTGTAATTAATAATTATTCATGACATTCTTTAAATCGAATATTTTTAAATAATCAATTAAAGAACATATTTTTTATATGTAACACACTGTCATTCAAATGTTTTGTTTGTCATTCAAATTTGTAAAGACATGGCTTATTTGTTTTAAAAACTTAACTCAAATGAAACGATTATAGGTATAAAAAATACCTATAATCGTTTCATTTGACCTATATTAACTTAAAGACTTTTTATTATAAACATTGAAAAGTAAATATAAGTAATAGGTAATAACGGTGTTTTATTTCATGATATATTCTAATTCTACGCAATTTTTTTTAGAAACAACCGCTGCAGCATGATACTAGTCATCTTCATAATATGATGCCTGTCTGTGTTTTTTTCTTAATAATTTAAAACTTCCGCGTTCCGCCTACTGTCATTTTCGTATAATCTGTTAAGAATAATTATAATATTGTTAAAAATAGTTATTACATTTAATAAAATCAAACATTTTCTAAATTATAATTGAATATAAATTTATGTTAATTAAAAAAAATTATTGATTTAAACCTTTATATTAATATTTTTGATCTGCCAACACTCAGATTGTTTTCTTTCGCATTCGCAGTGATCATTTATACATGCATCTTAATTTGTTTGTTTTTACATTATATTTCTTTTGTAAACAATTTAGCTTTATGAAGACGCGAAATGGCAAATCAGGAAATCAGCTTAAAATGGAATGGATACCAGAATAATATATTATCAAATGTGAAAGAGTTATTTAAAGACGAAGGTTTATCTGATGTGACACTAGTATCGGAAGGGCAAAGTTTTAAAGCTCATAAAGTTATCCTTTCTGCGAATAGTTCAGTATTTAGAACGATATTTCAGGTAAGAAACTATGGATCTTGATATTACAAGGACAACATTTTAAGGCTGTTAAAATCATATGTAACGCCCACACGTTTTTTCACAGCAAAACCCCCACAAAGATCCAATTATAGTACTTCATGACATCAATACAGATTCTTTACAAACTTTGTTAAGATTTATGTACAATGGTGAAGTTAATGTAACAGAAGAATTTTTGCCAATACTTTTAAAAACTGCTGAGGCCCTAAGAATATGCGGATTATCTACTGGCAATGATGCTGCTAGAGACGACGAGGTAAGCTGGGAGTATCTTTTATGAAATAGGTATGTTTTAATAAGATAATTTCTTGCAACTAATAAATGATAATGCTTCTAGAAAACTGCAACTTCCACACAGGCTTTATCTAAAAAACGAAAGAAAAGTGAGCAGGATGATGGAAATAAGAGCAATAAAAAACCAATGCCGTGTCCTGTAAAACTAGATAATGCTATCACAGTGTCAAACTCCGATGTCCACAAAAACCCCGTAAGTATTCAATCAAATAATTTCATGCTTTTCAATAATACATATAATTGCATATAATTTTATAAAAGTCAAAATGCTCTGAGAGTTGTGGACCTTACAAAAGTTTGTTGGTTTTAATCTGGGGGAAGAACTACTGGATGTGCTTGGTTTGTTATATTACACATGTTTATATAATACATACATATATAATATTTACAGATGTTAATAGTTAGTGTAGTTGTACAAAAAGTTATGTTATAAATCTAGTATGGAATACTTCTGTGAAAACTTTATATCATAGTTGTGAAATATTAAAGACCTATGTATACTGATAAATGATACATGTATCCATTCAATATTATAATTAGTATTAGTAAAGTTATCTATTGAATTTCACAATCGTGATATGCATTTTTGTTTTGAGTTTGTTCTTACATAAAAACTATAAATGTTTAAGCTTAAACTAATCCATGCAGCAGTAAGTTAAAAAAAATTGCATTTTTTCTATTAAAAAGTATTGTTCCAAAAGTTGTCAAAGTTTGGTCAATAGATTCAGAACATATATTAAAAAAGATGAATTTAATCTTCATATTTAATACACAACAAGTAACTCAGTGATGAATGTAACAGTTTGATGTTAATTTCTTTTAAAATCTATATTATTTTCAGAACATTGTGCCCAAAGTAGAGCCAGTCGATTCACCACTAACTGATTATTCAGGAGAAAACACTAACGATACAGACATTGCCGTTTTAGAAGATACAATCGAGAAAAAATACTCTGTTAGTCCTGAAAATGTTTCAAATAAATCTATGTGTAATATGGCTTCCGATCGTTGTGTTAAGAAGTGGATTAATGAAGTCAGCAGTACACAGCCATGCTTAAACATGATTAATGAAAAAAATATTATAGAGCAGGATGATGACAAAGAAATAGAGATTGACAAGGAAGTAGAGACAGTATTGCAGAGTGGTACTATAGTAGAATCCTTAAGTATAACAACCGAGAATTTGAATTTTGTGTCAAGTGAAGCACAGAGTGTAAAAGGTATATTGTTATCATTTTCACTTTTTTGTGTTTATTCAATGACATGTAGTAAACAGTAATGATTGAATGAGTTTATTAAATATGTGCTTCCACAAAATTTGCTATTATATTGTTTCTATTACATTTTTTGCTTTTTTGTTTTTTATTTATTATTGGTAATGTTTTATTTCAGACAAAACTACCACATGTTATGCAAACCCATCATTCCCGTGTCCATTCTGTCCCAGAGTTTACAATAGCTGGGGTTATAGACGGAGGCATGTTAAATCTAGACACATGACTAACAGGTGAGTTACATTAAGTATAAGCCGACAATGACATAATTTGAGAATTTTCAGAGAATCTAACAAACCTTTATAGGTCTGTTATATTTATTCTAAATTTAGCAGTTAGATAATAGTTAATAGTTTAACTTAAATTTTACATGGAATGATGGAAGTATCTATTTAGAAGTTTGTCTTTACTTCTCTCTTTGTGGTCTTAACTTTCTACTGCTGGGTGAAGGCCTTCTCTCTTATATGGGGGAGGGGTATAAACTTTGCTCCATTACGTTGCCCCTATGCGAGTTTGTAGATACGCATGACAGATTCTTATCCACAACATGCTGGTTTCCTCACCATGTTTGCCTTCAATGCCGAGCATGAGATGAATTATAAATACAAATTAAGCAAATAAATTCAGTGGTGCTTGGCCCCAGTTTGAATTCTGAATCATCGGTTAAGATTCACCTCTTATAACCACTTGGCCATTAAAGGCTCTATGTACATAATCAACTCCTTTGCTAAATATTTCAGATTAGTATCCTTTCAGATCATTAATTAAAATTCAACAAACAAACACAAACATTTCATATTGCATTTATTAATGTAATGTATATATTATTTTTCTTTACAGATTGTCATGCAAATGGTGCGTTTCAGTACTACCATCTACTGGAGCATGGTATTCCCACGCCACCAGAGCTCATGGCGTTCCACATGAGGAAGCAAGAAACTCCCTTGTAGTCATGGTTGAAGCGCATGCAGTACTTACTCTGAATGAGCCAAGTGTAGCCCAGTTATTGGGACAAGTCGGTATATCCGACAATAACGGCAGTAGTGTCAATGACAAAACTTCCTAGGGTATGTCTTTTCTATTCTACTAGATTATTTGTATACACTTAAACAAAAAAAAAATCTTTCATATATATATAGCATGACCTCAAGCACTAAGTACTCTAATGAACAAACTATTTTTAACCAAGTTTATAAAATAATATTTAAAAGTAGTGTCAGCAAAAAAGTCTTATAGCATTTTGTTTTTAATATTTTACTTGAACAAGACTCATATCATCAAAATAAATTGATTACTTGTTTAATGTTAATGGTAACCATTTTAAACAAAGTTAAAATTTAAAAAGAAATTTAGTGTTAGCAATTAAAAAACTATTTTTTTTTTTTATAATATGAAAGATAAAGAAAAATATTTGGAATGCCATTGCGATTATAGAATATTTTTTAAAACAATCGCACTAGTCTCTGAATTTAAAACAACCAGCATTGTATTTTTCTCTAATACCATAAAATCATATTTATAAAAGAAATCAATCAAATTGTATGAAATTGTGCACTGATTACTTTGATTAACAAATCATATTTAGACATTGGGCCAAATGAGAAATTGCTAATGCCAGTAATAATTATCCAGGGTATAAAATTTTCTCTTATCAAAAATTTATTTTATACACAAAACTGCCAATCTTTGAGAGCTTATTTTTAAGTATTCTCGATGCAAGCATTTTGAAAAATATTTTGATTATATATTTCTATTTTATATGTATGTATTGAGAGGTAGAAGTATATAAAATAACACATTTATATATATATTTTAAATAGTCTATAAGGATTTATAATATAGTTCAGAAAAACAATTGTCGATGTAGACAAAGTGAGTTTATCTGGTCTTTAGTATGGTTAAGCTGAGGTCTTTTGATCTTATAATATAAAAAAAAAAACAATTTCAAAGCTGTGGATTAGTCCACATTTATCAAATTTATATTTTTTATAAATTCCCTACAGTAATCTATCTTAACTTTTCTGACAATGCTTTAAGCAAGTCCAAATTAACCTCAGTATATAGTCATTTTAGAATTTTATTAAAAGTGATAATAATCATTTAATATTAAATACCAGCCAGTCGATATTTTAGGCAAATAACAATAATCAAAGTTTAATAAATAAGTGGTATTTTTATATAAAATGATATAAAAGTAATTATTAAGATTATTATGAACGGAAACTGCTTTTCATTACTTTATATTTGTTGCAAAACTGGCAAACTAATATAGTAACTAGTTACTTAAAAGAAAAGACGATGCTTTAAAAATAATCAAGTCAATATGCATTGTGACAAGCCTTTTAGTTAAAACTTATTATAATTTTAGAATTTATATTTTATTACTATGGTAACACATTTCTAGTGATGTTAACAAATTAATACAATGGTCAGTAACATTTTTTTATCACATTTCATAGTAAAAAATATGGTGATAATTATAATAATATTAGTGTTTATTTGATATAATTTAGTGATGATGATCTCAACTCAAACAAGTCAAATGTTTAGCAGTTAAGATTCATAATATTAGTTTGTTTAAATAACTATAAAATAAACGAATATGATGAATGAGAGTTATGTTAAAAACTTTATTAAGTAAATAAAATCATTTGGCTAGTCCATTGATCTACCTTAAAATATTTATACCTTTTATGATGCTCATATCAAACTTAAGTTCACCAATAGTTGATTTCAATAGAATTAATACAAGTAAGCAAAGAAATGTCATTAAGTGTCAGCCACACTTAACTAAATACAGCAGAATTGTAAAGATTTGATAATATATTCAATTAAAAGTCAAGATTTCTACGTGTTGTGGCATACTTTTATTGCCTAACTATATATGCTGTATGATGTGACGGTAGATTGTATTTTGTTTTTGTAACAATTCTATTGAGATTTGTGCATAAAATTTTTGTACTCAATATTAACTTTTTTTTTTAAATGTAAATTTATTCAATCATTTTATAAATTAGTTATGACTGAACAAATAGAGAGCTTATCGGTAAAAATATACCCTTTCTTGTATAAGAAGATATTTTTATAATGTACTTTTTAATGTTCGTAGTATTTAAGTCAATTAGAAATCTTGGCAATAACTATGGAATGTGATTTCTGTGGTGGAAAAATACATATACATGTTTAGACTTTAGATGTATTTTAAATTATTTTTAAGGCCTTCTTTGCAAATTTGTATTTTTGAGCACAATTCACTTAACTTTTTAATGTTATTGTGATTATTATATGTGTTGTATAAAACAACGAGTGAGTGAATGACCTAATTTTTATACAAAAATGTAACAATTTTTTCCAATAGAAAGCCTTATTCACATTAAACGCATAAAATGCTCGTAATACAAAGTAAGGAATAGTAATTCAACAAATAAATATAACTCAATAGTTTTTTTTATTGTATAATAATTATGTTTAAGAATGTTTTATTCTCATTAATTAATCAAGGATTTGTAAAGTTGTTCTTTTAAGAACTACCCTATTATGGATGGATTTTTTGTATTCATTACACAGTGGAAAATTGAAATTTTATCACACATAGGTATAATTGTGAATAAGGCCTTTTTGGATTTTTAATAAATTTTGAAGGTAATTAATGAGTAAAATTATTCTTATTCTTACGATATTAATTGTTAGAGTCATAGACAATAGACAAGATACCTAAATAGATAGGATTCAATATGGAAGAAATAATACAAAGAATAATTCAGCAGAAGGCATTAAGTTTAATACAATTGTCGCAATCAACACAATATATTTTATTATAAATTAAACAGGTTATATAGGTTATGTTATATTTTTTATTAATCCTAAATTTTTGAAGATTTTATATGAGTGTCTGTAAACTGAATTTGTTTTCAATGTAGGCCGCCTGTCATGTTCCTCTCAGAGTTCAATAAGCCTATTTTTTATATCTGAACAAAAATGAAAAACAATCCGTATTCTCTGATATATGTACGGAAATAAGTTATACCTAAAATGTAATATGTTCTATATAAATACATTTATCATTGAAGAAAAATTATGTAATCATAACTATGCATGTAACTTTAAACGGTCTTATGAAAAACATATCAGAGTGTCTACTGTAATGTGTTTTCTTAATAGCATTGAATTATAATTTATGTTGTGTTTTCATTTCTCTGATGTGAGGATCAATGAAATTATTTGCTTGGAACCGAGTACATGAAAATATTATATATGTTCTTATAATGTTTTCATATACTTTTATGCGGAAATAATTTGGATATATCAGGGAATATTTATTATTTCATAGAGTAACACAGTTTTTCCATAATAATTTTATTATATTTTCCGATACAATTTGAAATGAAATAACAATAATATTTGCAACACGAGTGATATTTTAATCTCATACGTAATACACTAGTGTAAATAAGTTATATGTTATGTTTAATAATTATGTACTTTTTCCACGGTAAAGTCAGACAATAGCCGGTTAAGAAGGACCACACGCTTTAGTTTACTAATTGAATAATATTATTGATATTATTTTGTTTAGATGTTTAAGTAAATAATAAGTTACCAAAGCAATTTCGATTAAGCTATATTATTATATGTAAGGAAATTAAAAATGACATATTTTTCTATGATGTGTATGAGAATATATGTTGACAAAATTATGATACCATAATGACTCGCTTTAAGTTTTGAAAATTCGTATTTAATATACTTAACTCTATTGAGAAAAATATATTTTACTTAAGCATAACGATAAGCTTTATGTACTAAACAACAAGTAATACATGGCTTTAATATCAAATTCAAAAATATTAATAGAGTAACGCCATAATATAAGAGTAATGTATGCTTCGATGGTAAATGAGAATAAATATATTTTTTACAAAACATATTTTGGTTTTGCATTTACAAATCTGCCACGGAACCCTCAACGGTTATTCCCGGTGCTATTTCAATCGTTTCGGTGTCGTCTTTGTTGTCTCCGTAACCACGATTTTGTTGAGAAGACCTCTTTTCAAATCCGGAGTCGTTAAAATCATGGGAAACTCTATCAAAGTCATGCTTCGGTGGCAGTTTATTAGAAGCGATTGAATGGGTAGGTGATAGAGCGACAGATGATGCCTCATTAGGTGAAATAATATGCTTTCTAGAAACCGGTGCCCCATAAGAAGTGTTCACATAACGTGAGTTGGCCGAAAATCTAGTTGAGTGATCTTGCGGATTATCATACGTTTCACCCTGTCTCTTCATGGATGCTCTATTCTTCGGAGTTTTTTTCAGCATAGCCTGAAAATTAAACGGGGGCTCATCATCATCTTCGTCTCTCGAGTGCCTTGAAGATTTAGCCAAGGCCTGTAACTCACTGATTGGGTCTGGCAGATCGCTCTTGTCAACAGTAAAGCTGCCACGTGCATTGCTCGATCTTCGACCGGCGCTGTTTTCTAAAATATCCGTATCGTCGCCGCCGCTGGACCAAGGAGCGGGTGGGTGGTAAAAGCTTTGGGGGGAAAGGTTTGGTGGCTTCTTATAGATGACGGGTTTGCTAAAACTTTCTCTTCTCGAATATATGTCTGGTTCGTCTGGAGGTAAAGTTGGCACAGGTTTGGATGGGTCTCTGCAGAACGGCACGGTTATAAGCGTTTGCGTGCTCGTTGAAGCTTTGAAAGGGTCCGTTTGAACTGCACTGCAACGACGTTTCAAAGGTTCATCCCATTGTTCGCTGTCAGAATCATATGGACTTGCAAATGTGTCTCTACAATGGAAAATGGAAAACCAATTATAATTTTAGAACTTTTTGAAAATTTTCCAAATACATATTTCCATATACAACTAAAATGTCTGCATTTAGTTAATCATTTCATTAATAATCGATGCAGGTCACACATGATTATTACAATTTATACAACTTTATAAAAACCAAGCGTTTCAAATGCCAAAACTGGCGTTGGTTAAATACTTACGTGCTCTTCATAGAAGGATCGCACATATGCGAAGTATCGAAGAATTGGATCTCATCCATTCGGAAGGGAAGTTTCCAGACAGTTGGTGGTCCAGAACCAAGGAAACTTTTTTGTTTAGCATGAGGGTCAACGCGGTCAAGACTTACTGGTGAATTAGTATTATTAAGTCCTTCAACTACAGCTTGGTTATATATATGTACCTAAAATATAAATTGGTTGTATACTTAACCCTAAATACCCTGAGGTAAATTATTATAGTGTATTAGTGTATTATATTTACATACATTGTTGAAACTATAAGCTCTAAAATGTGTAAATTAGTTGCGAAAGAAATCAGGCGTAGCAAATTTATAACGAAATCTACTTTTGAGAAATATTGGTTTGCTTTGATTTGATGTTTTGATATTTTTTATACCTGCTGTGAATAGTGAACCAAATCCTGATAGCGAAGCGCTCGGTATTGCAGGAGTACTTGGAAAATCGATCGGCTCTTCCATTTCATAGCAAACCGTTTTAGGAACGCAGATGTCTCTTCATCTATTTGATCAGTAGATTTGTTGACGAGAGGATATGCTTTGCGAACTATGTATCCTCTATAAGCTGTTTAAAATTTAGACAAATAAGTACTATAATTGATTGAAAAAAAAAGGTTTATCTGATTTTTGGCATTTATTTTAACTAACCTTTTTGAATAAGTAAAGCTGCGTCTTCTTCAGAAACATTTAGGGATTTTTGTTTCTTCAATTCCTGGACTGAGAACAAAGCAAGGTATTAGAAAAAAGTTTATATATATATTCTATATTCGATGATTTCATTACTTACTGTGCAAATTCTTTGATTTATTTTTTACGGCATTTCTTTTTGCTAAAAACGTTCGCATCATACTTTGCACTTTAACAATTTTCTTAACTTGGATCTCATACAACCTGTAGAAATATATATATAAAAAAACAAATAACTATTATAAAACCACAAATAATAAATCTAATTGCTATTTTATTTACCTAGATAGAAATTCCTCGTTATAATATTTCAAAAATACTTTGGATTTACCAAGCTCCCATCCTTCCATTTTCAAACGTATCAATAGCAGTCTACAATTATCAGCTGTTTCGTCGACAGTTTCGTCAAAATCAAATGCTAGGAAGCGATATCTGCGAAAATGTATATTTGTTATTTTTAAATAAATAATAACAAAAAAGTCTTATATTTAAATTTAAAGCTGTGTCATACATACCTTCGAATAAATTCAGCAAATGGTACTCTGCAAGGAAATCCATTTTGACGAGCTTTAGCTGTATCTAAAACAGCTAAGGCTCTTAATTGTTGTCGTATAAGCTCAGTCTGAAAACCACGAGGGTTATCATTTAGGTCTGTCCTTACACATCTCACGTAATGTGTACCACCGCTGCCAGGGCCTGAAGACAGTTGCTTCAGTAGTTCTAAGCTAGTGGCTCGATATGTAGTAGCCGCAGTTCTCATTCTTCGTATTTGTGAATACTGGCCTTTAGAAACCGTGTTAAACTTCTGTAAATAAATATTTAGATTATGCTGTTTGTGTGTGCAAATATTTTTTTTTATAAAAAGTAAAAGTAAACAATTAGTGGTTGATAAAAAATTGGTGTGGATTTGCTGATTGCATCAGCCTACAATGATGGTTTAGCATACATCTGATATTACTAACGGTTTTGCTAGTTTTCTATATTCCCTTTATTCGGTGTATTTACAGTTTAAATGTTAAATTGTGTACCTTTTTAATGTTGATATTAGTTAACTTACTCTAGCTTTCAGGTTTTCCATTTCCTTTTCAGACTTTGACCGCCCTGCTGGTGCTGCGGCTGGGCTTTGATTGGATGCTGCTGTTAGATTTCCAGATTTAGTTAACTTATTCTTGAACAGCTGTTGAAGGTTAAGATTTGTCGAAGCTCTCATAGTTTCAATCATTTCAGGAGGGAGAAAATCTCTATTTTTATCGGCCATTTCCCTTGCATCGTAATTCACTTTGCCAGTGTAATGTGCTACACTAAACTCATGATTTCCTGAGATCTTGACATAAGGTCCCTTACATTTTGTTTTAATTGTACCTGATACAAAATTAAAGCAGTAAATTAAATTAAACGGGTCATATACCGATGATTATTGACATATATAGCTTTAATGAAGTTGTCCTTACTCATTATAAGTTCATGGCCGGTACTAGCGCGACTTGCTTCATCTAATATATGAAAAATACCAAGTGGTTTTCCCATCAATTGATCGACAGAATTTTTATTGTCGTAAAATCTTAAAGTTGTAGTTTGTATTTCTTCTTCTGCCGCCTCTTGCATTTCCCAAACAAACATTCTTTGATTGTACAAAAATTGGATTTGCTCGTTTGTTGTGTTAACAATTAACTGTTCCAATCGATTTCGATGATAACACTCGAAACCAAACATATCTATTAGGCTTACTGAGAATTTATCACCACTGGAAAATAATTAGTAATAAGTAATGCGACAATGTTTATAATTATATCTGAAACAATCACAAATATCCGTCTATATATACTTACAATACAGATCTCATAAATGATAGTTTTGCGTTGATTACGTTGATTAACCAATCCACGAGCCTCTTATAAAGTGCACTTGCAAGAGTGTCTCGAGCATCTCTAGCTTCATTTGTTGCATGTTTTCTTTTAACAGCAGTTCCATTTTCAATGAGGCAATAATTAAGAAGCGCCCAAAGAAACTTAACTTCTTCGAGAGATAATAATTTTGCGACTTTTTTGGCTTCATCCAGATTCTCTATCTCAGCTGATCCATTTCTTCCATCCCTGAATCTCACATTTCCTAAAACAAGTATAGCAGCTAAAACCGTTTCCAGGAACTTTATATCCTCTTCTTCCCAGTCTAGTATTTTTAAATTTTCAACAAACTCATTGTAGCACTTAACATTTTCTCGGGGTGACTCTCGTGCGCTTCTCGCGCCTCTTGAGGACTCGTCTAGAACTCGTAGATACCGGTGATTTCTATTTCTTTCTAAATAAAATTCATCTAACCTGTTGTTTGCTTCAAGAGCGTCATAAAAATAATAAAGAAGATCAAAGTTTGCGTGATTCCTGAAAAAAAAAGCTTAAGATTAGCTTTACTTATTTGTACCAGCTACATTTAGAGTGTGTATTCCAAACTGAAAGATTTAATGTGTAAATCAAAGTGAATATAATTTAATATCAATCAATGCATATATATTACATGTCTGTAGACGACACACGCCACTTTTCAAGCTGGTATAGCCAAAAAATCGCTCCACTTAATTTCCCTGAAGTGCCATAAGTCACTTGTACTTGTAATATTCCACGTGTGGAGTTTGAATTAATAGGCGTTGCTGAACTTATGCACGCTTGAATAACTTTCGTAGCTTTTTGTATTCTTTCTCCGGTATTATTCTTCATAGCACCCAAATATGTAAGGTGAGAGAGTGCATGCATCATATAAGTTGATTTGCCTGATTTACTTTCGCCAGAAAATATTATGTACTGAGGTTCGTTATGGTGAGTCGCATCTTGATGTGCACTATCGGCTACAGCAAAAATGTGAGGTTCATTATCAGACCGCGATTTGCATTCGTATTTCTTGTGATGCTAAAAAATAATACTTAAATTATAAATCAATCTCGAATAGTGCTATATAATAATTATATAATGTTATGAAAAGAGTGATTGCCTCTTCAGTGTAAATGTCTTCATGTGTATTTGGATTAAGTATTAATAATACATCGCCGATAAATGACATAAACGACCCTTTTTGATATTTTATTTGAAGTTCGCAAATAATGTTATCCTCTGTTAAATGTTCTAGAGCAGCAAGATCTTCGACTTGCATAGTTTCGGGGTCTTTTTTGCCTTCGGTAGTGAGAAGACCATTTTTAATAATTCTGTCAGTTGGTTTATAAGGAGCTTCTTTTTCCACTAAATCAGCTGCAAGCATTTTTAGCTCAGTAGATAGCTGTAAAAAAATATTTGTTTATTCAATAACAATAAAAAATGCAGAATTAGCTAATTAAATTAATTGCCTTACATGAAAATCATTTTCTGGGACAGTTTGAATGAATGGATGTTCTTCCAATTCGATCATAAAAGGTCGATGCTCGGGATTTTTTTCCAGGCATCTGGAATTATTTAAGTACAAGAATTTAATTTCCAATTTTTTACCTTTATAAATATACGTATAAAAACGACTAAATATAACCTACTCTGTTATAAAATCGTTAATGTCATTCGATGACATCGATGGCTTTGCTACGGATGGTGGAGGATTCCTCACTATTTGAAACAAAGCTCTCGTAGGATGCATATTCTCAAAGGGAGCTTTGCCATCAACCATTTCTATGGTGCTGATTCCTAAAGCCCACACGTCAGCTCTATTGTCGTATCCTTCGTCACCTCCTGTAACCACTTCTGGCGCTATCCAACTCGGCGACCCGATGCTTGTTCTGGTTTTATCGTGAGTTCCATTTAATTTGCACGATAAACCAAAGTCTGTGAGTTTTATTTCACCATCCTTGTTAATTAAGATATTACTACATCGTATATTTCTGTGTATTATTTTATTGTCGTGTAAATAAACGATTGCCTGTAAAAATAAATATTTTGTATCGAACGCAATAAATACTGAAATCGCATGCATGTATAATATTAGATAACATTTAAAACGAAACAAGTGAGAACTGAGTATCGATTGGACCAATCAGGATACTCAACACTTAAAATTGACAATAAATGATAGAACGACCGCCCTTACGAAAGGTTTCTCTGAGATGAACCGACGATTCTGATGTCAGCGTCAATCAAGTGGTCCACGCCCCTGAGATTCATTGGGAGCTATTTGCATACGTATCGGGACCCAGACCTGTCGCGACTTGTCTGCGCTCTACTGCCTGATATATCATTTGGTTAATGCGTTCGTTACAATCGAGTTCGTTATAGGGTTGCAAATTTTAAAAGGTTTCGTTACTGATTTAGGTTTTTAAAAGATAGTAATATTTACATAATGATAGTCCGTTATAATTAAGAACTATCAAAATGATTAGTACTATATTTGGTTTTGTTCCTAAATATATCATTAAGAAAACTTTAATTCATACATCTGTTTGAGATAGAAGATATGTACATTTATAGTAAAATAACATCTTATTTTTTTTTTGTCTTAAGAGATTCAACATTAACCGCAACCGTACCTAACAAGAGATACCTTATCGGTAGATTTGCATGGAAAATGTATCCAACAGAAAGGACGCACTGGTATTGTGAACCAAGTGGATAATATGCATTTAACGGGTTCTAATTTCTTTTGAGCTTAACATATCAATTTGTGTTCTGAACTTAAGGCTTTAAAGTGTAGGGTGTAAGGAATATTCTTTATCGATGGAAACGAGAGCAAAGGATCATTGACTACCGCGATTGAGGTCCGTATATCTTGTGTGTGCGAGCATTATTTACGATAATTGAGCGATGCGCCGCGATGGGGGGCCATCATGGTGTTGTCGGACGCGCACCGACATTCACATCGACAAGTTCGACTGTTCCGTCGCGAATCACATCAAATAAAGCGGCATGCATTTTAAGTAATGGCCCTAGATAGTATTTCAACGTACGTGGACATTCGCCCGGCAATATTTTATTCGACGTCACGCCACAAGGAGGAATCGCCCGGACACAGATCGGAGAACAATTGAGTTTGCATTCAAAGTACCTACCAATTGATTCAGCCGTTGAAAGTTGGACTGGCAGGCCCTTTGTTTTATAAACAGCCATCTTGACTCGAATGTGACGAACGACATGTTTATAGTCAGTCGAATATGGACTTACCTTGATCGTATATTTGAGGATGTAAGCGATGTGTTCTTCGGACATTTTTTTGTCCGCTGCCTTAAGTTTTCTGACAATATCAATAACAGATCCATATTCGCATAACTGGAAAATAGACAATCAGTTGAATGATTTTTTTACTAACATCAGTTATAAGGAATGAAAACGAATTTAAACTATTATACACTTTCATGTTCCGTTGCGTATTTACCTCAATGACAAACCATATCCTTGTAGTATATTCGGACTTATCACAGAAAACGCCGTAGAAATCTATGAGATTGGGATGTTTGGTGAAATCTCGTAAGATTTTGTATTCATCTTGAATGTGTGGTTCATTCTCTTCGCTATTTATTTGTATTTTAACAGCTACAGCTTTGCCAGCAGCTTGATTATCTTTAGCTCGATGGACTTCGCCGAAGACACCAGAACCGATTTTTTTCTCAAGAGTATACCGGTCTTGGGGACTTGGAAGAGACGGTATATTAAGACCGTCCTTCATTTTGTTTAGTTGGTCATGTGTTACTGAAACTGTATGAGGAACAAGTAAGATCAATTAATTATAAAATTTGAGTTATATTGAGAAACTGTAGGCTTGGTATTCTTCGCAGTGTTTAAAAAAAATGAATATCAATTTGAGATTGCAATAAGTATCTTCAATTCACATAAAATATTTAACTATACATAACTATAACAGTTCAGAAGATTAAAAAAAAATAAGTTTACTATTTACCAATATTTAAAGGAGTAATTTTAGCTGCAATGGAATTTACTTGTCTTACATTCAATGAAGAAATACGACGTAAAATCAATTGAAAATACTAAATTTGCTTGAAGGGTCCTTTTTGTTTAAATTTTTTCGAATTTACAATTAGAAAAATAAAAAGAATTTATTTAAAAAAATGTATTGAATAAAAAGATACTCTAACAAGTGCTTACCGTGTGTTCTGCAACAAGACACAAGCTGAACTAAATTCTAGGAACGTGAGCTCTAACAAGTGCTGGGGCTTCAGGTATTAAATCCTCACTAATCCGCTATAACAGTCTTAGACTGCGACTACTTTTCATCGCGACTTTGTATGTCGAACTAAAAAAATAATAACATTATACGAGTACTTATATTATAACTATATCTGTTTATCAAGAAACGAGACCTTTATTGCATGTATCAGAAAATATGCGTACATTAAACGATAATTTATGAAAGTAATATTAATACATTTTTTATTTATATGGAATAATTAACTTTACTTTGTGCTAAAGAATTTACTGTTATACCTACGTTTATGCGTGGTGGTATAAGCTCCAAGCCTGGTAGACTAACATTAAACTTACACCGATATTTTGATTTCAAACAATTCTCGACATTTTGTTTTATAGTTTTCTGATTTATTATATACATAATCTAATTGAGAGTTTCATCAGGTTTTCTATATTATAAAAACGATTTATTTTTTGGATCTAGTACTAACATTTAATCGTAGTTTACATTTATATCTCAAAAATGTTGAGAGAAATGATCACAATAAATAATGTGTGTTACTGTGTACGTGAATAGGCTTAAATTCTATCAAATCGGATTATCTTTAATCAATAAATTATATCCAATAATTAAAGACTCAATCGCATTCTACGTATATAGAAATTAGAGATCTTTAAATACATTTTTATGTAATAAATATACACATAATTAAATGTAATAGTTCTAATCTAAGTTTACACTAATATAAACAAAACAGTGTAAATGTCCTACTGTCGGTCTAAGGCGTCTTCCGCCACGCTGTCCCAACGTGGGTTAGAACTGTCACAGTCAGGTTTGCTCATATCGCCATCACCATCGAGCACGAGATGAATAACACTAGGGTAAGAGTCACGTGCATATAAATAAAATTACATTGTGTAAATAAATGTAACAATTATATATATTTTTTTTTTTACGTATGAAGTTACCATTTTGTTTTTATAACAATCTTGTTTCCTGCATCTCAAAAGTTTCAGTCACGCCATTATGTTAGTGATACTCAATGTTATTGACAGCCGATCTTTATTAATCTCAAAAGCGATCCGTCATACGAAAGTATTCCATGAAGCGTATGCAACATTGAGAGGCGGAACAAAACGTTGCAGAATACAAAGCAAACAGTTACCTTAATACTTGAGATGTCTTGTGTACCGTAAACCTGTCAATAAGGCTATATCAGAGCGACTTCTCCACTGGCATTGTGTTAAGTCTTGGATTTTTGAGAAACATGGTTAATAAGAGACAAAACTATTATTGATTACTGTACACGTGAACCATAAGTTTAAGCCATTTAAAGGAAGGAAGCTGGCAGACAATACGTTGTAGTGTTCAGTTAAGTAAAAATATAAAAATCATGCAGACATTAAAGTAATGTAAACGAATTATTCAAAGTAAATACCTATACCATTGTAATACTTACAATCTTTTGCTTTCTAAGAGTGTTCTATAAGACTTCAAACAAAAACAACTACAAAAAATCTATCTGATACATTTTACCAAGTATTTGTAATTGAGCTTCAGATTTTCGAGTTTTTGTTGAATATGTCAGACCTGAAAGTGTCGGAGCAGCACAAAAGCGGCTCTTGATGTTAAAGGGCCAAATTAAACGAAAATAACAGTATAATTGCACCCGCGCCATTGAGACGTCGTTCTGACAAAATACTATCGGTCCAAAATGGATAAAATTCTAAGGGATTTTGACAGCATTCTCTTTGTTAATTGCCTTCAATGTTTAGGACTGTTTTGAGATTTTGAAGGGCTTATTTATAGATTGTGTTTCGCTTTTAATTGTTTCTGAGAAAGGCTTCATGGTACTGTCATCGCGGTAGGTAATATTAATTTCCTGAAATTAATTGGCATTGCTGGATTAAATAAGCAAATCCGGTGCAAGCAACAGTCTGGTACATTTATTTACTGACAACGATAAAATTTTAATAAATAAAGACATGATTAATTCAATGATTTTTATTCAAAGTCAATAAAATGTTACAATATTGAATTAAATAAAAATAAATATTAAAAATAAAAATAAATATCACTATATCGGAAATGTTGGCAACTGAATAACATGAATTACATTATTTACAACTTACGGAATGTATATTGGTATAATTATCATATATCTGCGTAATAAGTTATGCGTATCGAAAGGTAAAACAAATGATAAAAAATATTACGCATTTAATTTAACTAATATTTACAAAACATTGAATTACAATATATGATTATTTAAGAATTTAATTAATTACAAATTATTATTAATTAAGTCTAAGATTCGTCTAATACTGATATTTTAACAAATATAACCTGTATTTTTATCTATTACAACCATTTCATTATCTTATGCTAAAAATAATTTATTATTAGTCGAATAATAAAAATAAAGTACAAAAAAATATATCTAAGGATAGGTACAGATAAAATAATACGTTTATTTTTTTTAATACTCGATATTATTGAAACATTCGAATAGTTACATCGATCAATGCATCACTCGTGTATGTAGTGCGGTTGTCAATCCTTCCGTCACATACTGGACAACAATACAACAATGACAATCAATTATTTAAAGCTAGTAAAGTAATATAAAAAAATATTACAACATAATTTTTCAAATGAACTCTCCATTTAAAATAATAATATTTTATCAAGTTACATATATTTTGTTATGTCTTGTTTAGTTTTTTTTTTTTAATTTTGACGTTTGCCATATCCATTGCTATATGGCCTCTATCCCACTGAATATATTGTATTGTCAGTGATGTGCGTGTTTATAATTAGATTATGTAATGCCACACAGGATAATACATTCTAATACGCCATCTCATGTCGCATTCAATACGTAACATGCATGATTGAGTAACAAATCAAGTGACTTGCTAACACAACCAGCTGAAGATAATTATGGATTATGAAAAGAGTTGGTTTCTAAATTCAAATATAATAATCCAACTTCGTAAGTCATTAATAATAGATTATTACCGAATCGTGAAGGATTATACTATATTTCATTATTTTTTTACGATCGTTACTCATTACTATTGATTTTTAATTAAAAGATCATGATTATTTTATTTTATTAAATTATAGGTTATTTATTTGCATATGGCAACCCATTTATCGTCCTGGCATTTCTGACAATCGACTCTGCAGCACCAGTGGAAGGTGCAGTTGCATGGTTTGATGCTGGACTTTCTGATGAGTGCGTGTCCTCTCCCGCAGCAGAGTAAGTCACAGGAACCAGTCCGGGACGTTCTGCCAATACGACATACGCGTCCTGATGTTCCAGCGGAGTCCATTTTAGGGTCAACTTCGCAAAAACTAGGAGATCTATAGACACAGACACGTTATATGATTAAATCTGCTTCTTTTCATTGAAAATACTGCTTTTTTTTATTCTAAATATACTAATCCTGAACCATTCCTTTTTTGTTGTAATTTTGGGTATTTGTTATCATGGTAACTACTATTTTTATTATGTCGCAATATCTTATAATTGTTTTGTTCATTTGATTTTATATTAGGTACTATTGTTTCGCTGTTCATATTGTCTGTTAGATGATCTAAATAAATCAATAAATGGAAACAATATCATTATTTTTTTATTATGGCATTGGTTGGCGGACGAGCATATGGGCCACAAAAGCGCTGTAAGAAATATTAACAATTCCTTACATCATCTATGCGCCACCAACCTTGGGAACTAAGATGTTATATCCCTTGTGCTTGTGATTACACTGGCTCACTCACCCTTCTAACTGTTGTACTGTTATTTGGTGGTAGAATATCTGATGAGGGGGTGGTACCTACCCAGACGGGTTTGCACAAAGCCCTACCAGATGTTGTTGTAAATAATTAAATAAATCATTAGAATCATAATTGCGTAATACTTACTTTTCTAAGAACAACAAACTTGTCTTCGGAGCTGGTCTTGCTCGGCTACGCCTTCTACCTCGTGGTCGACCTCGAAGTATTGAAGGATCGTTGTTCAATTCTTCTTGGGCCACGATAAGCGCCTATCATATGAAAAATAATATTTTGAAGTTAAACATTCCTAAACTTTTTTTATTTAGATTTAAACTCGTGGTCAGCGACGAAGGAAAACATCAACCCGCATTGGAGCATCGTTTAGTTGCGTGATGCATTTAATTTTATAATTACATATATCGACTATTAAAAGGTCAAACTTTTACTGGTCATATGGGCTTTAGAAAGTTCAACTGGTTTAGGTATGTTTCGAAGGGTAAGTGAGTTAATATAAATATTAGCACAAGGAATGTAACTCAAACTCAAATTCCTTTATTCAATATAAAAGCATTACACTTACTTATTGATAGTCAAATTAAATACTACCACCGGTTCGGAAAAGGAAACACCCTGACCTGAGAAGAACCGGCTAAAGAAACTAAGCGGGTCAAACTTCTCACATTGAGAAATTGTGTTTTGACAGTGTTAGCAATGGTTAATATATCATACAGAGTCAGTGTATATGGGAAGTGATGAACATTGACCACTGGTTGGCCCATTTAATAGTCAGCCTTCATTTTCTAAAAAAATAATATAATACCTTTCGGTACTGTCGTTTGATACTCGAAGCCACAACCCTGAAATCTGGTGCGGCCCGCCAGCACGTTCGCAATTGACAGCTCCCGGATAGACCGTGACATTTACAGCGTACCTCCATATGCGACGCTAATATCTAAAAAGAATATTTGTGATAAAATTAATAGATATGAAATATTATACTTATTCCTAAAAGCAATAAAATTAATAGATATGAAATATTATACTTATTCCTTAATAGCAAGTGAGCAAGCGGTGCTTCGCTGTAAGCTCCCAGAAATAATTCCTAAATATGTATTAAAAGTGAAATTAGTGGTTTTAATTATAGAGAATAAAAACTATAAAATACGTTCAGTTCTAGTTTTTAATTTTAACAGTGTTATAAAGTGTAATTATCATTGAAATTAGAAAAAAGCAAACAATTGAAACAAAAAACGGTTACTAATTTTGTGCATTTTTAGTGTTTTTGCTATTAACGCGTAAGCGACGCATTTTGCATGGCGTTTACGTCCTTTCTTTCGCAGTGATAGCGACAAGAAGCAATTCTCAGTATTTTTTTGACCCGCGCTGCGTATTCGCCGCATTTTTATTTCGGAACATTTTAACACGTTATGCTTATTGCGTGCTGTAAGCGCTTAAAGTACTTCAACTGATATTCAAATAATAGCGTCTATTTTTTATTCTAACGTTTTTAAACGAACACAATGTCAACAAAAAATTGCAAAAACTGTTTAAATGTTATTAAGGCTAAGGAATACCTAGAATGTTCTAAATGCCACCAGTCCTACGATTATTTATGTGCAAACGTAACTGATAAGCGAATAAAATCCATGAATTCAACGCAAAAGATGAATTGGAAATGTTCCGATTGTATGAATAAACATCCCAAAGGCAATGCACCCGTAACCCCACTCTCATATAATGTTTCTAAAAAAGACAACGATGATACGAAAGACCCAATCTCGTTGAACGATTCTAATGTTACATTGCGAAATAAAATGTCCGTAAGCCAAAGTCCAGCATTAATTAATAATGCTAACAACGATACGCAAATTTCAATTAACACCGTGAGAGATATAATTAAACAAGAAATTAAAAATGCCCTTAAAGAAGTAGTTACGGAACAGTTTGCTAAGATGAACGATGTTTTGTCAAGCTTTCAACAATCCCTTAACTTCTTTAATGATCAGTACGAGTTAATGAAGGTATCTCTAGAGGAAAAATCTTCAAAAATCGAAAAACTTGAAAAAAATAATAACATTCTGCAAACCTCTCTCACAGACTTAACAATACGTATGAATCTCCTAGTACAACATTCAAGGTCTTGTAATATTGAACTACAAAATGTTCCCGAAAGTAAATCGGAAAACCTAATAAGCACAGTATTGCAACTAAGTAAAATAGTAAACTATGACGTAAAAGATGCTGACATTATTCATTGCACCAGAATTGCTAAAAAAGATACTGAGAGCAATCGACCGCGGTCGATTGTTGTAAAATTTTCTAGTTCTCGTCTTCGTGATGGATACCTTGCAGCGGCTATAAAATTCAATAGAGTAAACGCTAAGAATAAACTTAATACCAGTCACATCGGAATGGCAGCAGACAAAAAACAACCTATATATCTAATGGAACACCTTTCTGCTCATAACAAGGCTATACATGCAGCTGCTAGAATCAGGGCTAAAGAAATCGGCTATAGATTTGTTTGGGTACGCAACGGAAGAGTGTTCATGAGAAAAAGCGAAACAACCCGTAGTTTTTTTATCAATAGTAAAGAAATGTTAAATTCTGTTTTCTAATTTAGTATTTAATTTTATATTTTCTAGCATGTTATTATGGTTCATTAGTTTTTAAATTCGATAATCTTGATTTTTATTACCAAAATGTACGCGGACTAAAAACTAAAACTAAGAATTTTTATATAAATCTATCGTCTCATAACTATGATGTAATTGTGCTTACGGAGACTTGGCTTAACAGTAGCGTTTATGATTCGGAACTCTTCGACGATAGATATATAGTGTATAGGAGGGACCGTGAAACCAGTTCCTATAATATTCGCAAAGATGGTGGAGGAGTCCTAATTGCAGTTTCAAAACACCTTAAATCGGTAAGGCGTTTCGAATATGAAAGCACATTTGAGGATCTTTGGGTAAGCATTGAATTTAAAACTTCACGTAAAACAATTGATCATTTAAACATATGCGCTATCTATCTACCCCCACCATTAAAAAATGAAACTCTTATGACTTTTACTATACAGTCTCAAAAGGCAATTGACTTAAATAAACACACAATAATATTAGGAGACTTTAATTTAAGTAATATAAAATGGTCGGAGACAGATGCCAATTCAAATCTCTCCGAAACTTGTGCAACTTTACTTGAATTCACTTCCATTAATGATTTTACACAGTACAATAACATTTTAAACGACAAAGGTAAAGTTCTTGATTTGTTACTCAGCAATACTCATTTTAGTAAAACAATTCGTTGCACCAGACCCTTAATAAACGAAGATCCATTACATCCGGCTTTGGAATTTTGTGTTCCTCTTAATGCAGTTAGTCACTTACAAGTTAAGTCTATTAGTAGACCCAATTTTTTTAAAGCAGATTACGACAGGATATTGGAGCATATTTTCTCAATTGATTGGAAGCATGAACTTCAGAAGTGCTTATCAGTTAATCAAATGTTAGATTACTTTTACAAGACTTTAAAAGAAATAATCAAAAATTGCGTACCTATGAAAAGACCACGTAGCTCAAAATACCCCACGTGGTATTCTCCACATCTGATTCGTCTCTTTAAAGAAAAATATAAACTCCATCGTAAAATCAAAAAATTTAACAATCCTCTTGACTGCTTTTACTTTGACAGACTTCGCGACAAGTGTCATAAATTATCAGTTGAATGTTATAATGAATATATAGCAATGCTTGAAAGATCTATTCATTCTAACCCCAGAGTTTTTTGGTCGTTTATTAAAGCTAAGAGAAAGGGTATTAGTTCTTATCCAGCCAAAATGCAACTCGACAGTAAAGTTGCTTCTGATGGTAAAGAAATATGTAACTTATTTGCTGAAAATTTTGTACAAGTATTTTCAAAGTCCGATAAAAATAATAATAATACATCTAACAGCGGTAATACCTCATCAAATTTCCTTTGTCATCTTTCATTTAGTACACTAGAAGTCTATAAATCACTTAAAACACTCGATGAACGCAAGGGGTCAGGTTGTGATAATCTTCCACCGGTATTTATAAAAAGATGTGCTAAAGCGCTAGCCTTACCTGTTACTTTAATTTTTAATCGTTCATTAAAAGATGGAGTATTTCCAGACCTATGGAAAGTAGCTTTGATACTCCCAATATTTAAATCTGGTGAAAAGCACCTTGTTAGTAATTACAGACCAATCTCGTTACTTTCAACTTTAGGCAAAGTTTTTGAAAAAATGATCACTGAAAAATTGTCATGGTATCTGAAACATCAAATTACCCCCCACCAACACGGTTTTATAAAGTCAAGATCAACCACCACTAACTTATTGTGTTTTACTTCCGCTTTATCCGAGAATGTTGATAACCGAATACCTGTTGATGTAATATACACAGATTTTAGTAAAGCCTTCGATAAAGTTGATCATTTGCTTTTAATACACAAACTTTCACAATTTGGTGTAGGTGGAGCGCTTCTTAATTGGTTTACATCATATTTGCAGAATAGAAGTTTCAAGGTCGTCATCAATGGTCATTGTTCGGATAGCTTTGAAGTGGTATCGGGCGTTCCGCAGGGATCACATCTCGGACCTATTCTTTTTAACGTATTTATTAACGACATCACTACATGTTTTTTCCACACAAGCTACTACCTATTTGCCGACGATTTAAAATTAATGAAGCCAATATTAACAAACGATGATGTAAATAAATTGCAAGAAGATATTAACAGATTGGAGATTTGGTGTAGGGATAACAATATGGTTCTTAATATAAAAAAATGTCACTGTATACAATTTACCCGTAATAAAAAAACTGAGCCGAATAAATATTACATCAACAAACAACAAATCTCACTATCGCATTGTGTACGAGACCTTGGAGTTACTTTAGACTCAAAGTTGAGATACGACACACATATATTTAATATTGTATCTAAGGGATTTAAAATTCTTGGTTTTATACTCCGTAATATGAAGGACTTCAAGAACATTTCTACCAAAATTAAAATATTCATGACCCTAGTTCTTCCCATACTGGAATACAATAGCATTATATGGAATCCTCAATATAATGTCCACATCAATAGATTAGAAAAAGTACAAAAACGCTTTCTTTACCATCTCTCTTTCAACGATTTACAGGCTAAAAACATCACGAGTTACAACGACAGACTTAAATATTATCACATGACCTCCTTTATAACTCGTAGAAATATTATAGATCTTATAGTTCTATACAAAATTATACATGGGGTGATAGATTGTAGTGATCTTCTACATAAGCTTCAAATCAATGTTCCTTCTCGCTTGCCTCGTATAAAAGCATATAACCTTTTATATATTCCGAGATTTCAATCAAACCTAGGACATAACGCTGCTGTTCCAAGGCTCTGTAGACAATATAACGCACTTACTAGATGTAATATCGAACTCGATATTCATCGTTACAGCTTGTCCAAATTCAGAGTGTGTCTCAATAAAGTTTTAACGTAATATTATTAATACAATCTAAAAAAATAATTTTTTTTTAGTTTATAAGCTTTTTCCTAATTTTAAGATTTTAATTTTACTTTTTGTAGTTTTTACTTCTATTTACTACTTTCTCACTTTTAATTTCTTTATGTTTAAAAATATTGTTTTTGTTGTGCATGCTGTGGTCTCCTGTAATTGAAGGAGCACATAAGTTGTGTAACCCTTACACTGTTTTATTTTGAATGTGTAATTAGTGTGTATCCTTTGTCGGGGACTCATAAATAAATAAATAAATAAACGTTAATACAATTATATACTTCGTTGCACATTATATTTTTAAGTAAGTGTTCCTGAACGTAATAAACTCAAGAACTGATTCATTTCGTTTTTAATTCATTAAAGATATATGACAATATTTTTTAAAGATATTAGAAAAACTATGTCAACTGGGAGCTTCAGTGACGTTATATGACTAATAGCTAGCGTAATATAAAAACTCTTATTTTAACCGTTGGACGAGAAGCTAGTATCTTATGTTTATATATTGAATCATTAATTTCTCCAATGACAGCTAACAAAAATGATAAATTAGAGTTATCCCGATACGTGATCGCATCTTTGGCACAATTACGCGATTAAGCCACCCACCTCTAGTTCATAACATTTACATAATTAAACGCCTCACTGCAATCACTCTGACGTCTTAATTTCGCGATTGCCGCCGGCGAACAATTTCCCAAATTGAGTCGGAGCAAAAATTCAAATAAATCGGTGTGCCGGACCGCCTTTCGATCCTGCAGGCCTTAATAACGTGGTATTAAGAGCGCCCGCGATAGAATTCGCCACCCAAGACGTTTGTAATACGTCGTAATGAAGCCGGAATATTAAAAATGGCCCCGAACCGCTTATTATGTTCTCACCTCGGCGGGCGGTTCGTGAAATACGGCGGGCTAATATGGGGCCCGAAGCGGCCGCGGTCGGCCGGGCCGCGCGCCGCCTCAATAGCTTAATAGTGGCGCTATCTACAACACTTTAGGGTCATTTCAAGCGACTATCTAAATTAAATTGAACCTCAAATAAACGGTTGAGAAACCAATACGTTTTTCTTACATAATAAATTGCTTTGTCGACTGTGGGTGGTAAACTTATAAACTTAATCCTGTTTTATGTTTCGGAATTATTTGCCCATTCTGAAGTCGAGTAACTAATTAAATTAAAAGTATATTGTGAGAAAAACTGTACTTTTTTTATAAGTATATAAAGCGTGTTGTTTATGAGGAAGTTTCATCGCTTAAATGCGACTATTAAAAGAGCTAAAGGTAAAATATTTGTTTACATCTCGTTAATGGACGTATTAACGCATTAACTCGTGTTGCTTTAAGGCGGCAGACTAAATATGATGTCATTAAAAACTGGGTGAGCACCTCGGTAGCAAAAACTAGACAAATAATGACAGATTGAGGCTAACGTATCATTACGTACAATAGCCCTAATTAAAATACGTTCTCTAGTATGTAATTTTGTGTTATGTGAGTTTATAAATAACAGAATACCTAGAGGTGACTTTGTCTGGAGGTTAGTATTATCATAAATTTATCATTATTTAAATCTTTAAGCGTCTTATGAGACATGTGTGAGTTGCCATTACTCAGAGTAAGATGGTACTTATATTTTTTATTTTTTATGTTATAGGTAGGCCGAGCAAATGGGTCACTAATGGTAAGTGGTCACCACTGCCCATAGACAATGGTACTGTAAGAAATATTAACCATTCCTTACATCGCCATTGCGCTACCAGCCTTGGGAAGAAAGATTTTAAGTGTACGGATTTATTTGATTGGGAAAGAGAAACTAGTTATTATTTATTTTAATAAAACTCAGAGATTTAATAAAAAGAGATTAGTTCTCAATTAAAAACTGATAGATAAAATGCAACTGGAAGACAAGTATTTGTCGAACGACGGGATTTTTGTGATTTCATATAAACTGATGTCAATATATTAAAACATTCTTGTATAATTTTTTGTCCCGTTTATAAAAAACGGAATTATTGACTACAGTTTTTGATAGGCAAATAGACTTTTTTTAATTTACTTACAGATGAGTAGGTACATTGCGAAATATACATATTATATTAAATTAAAAAAAAAAAAAGTTTTATCAAATAAACATTTATCCGTATTACTTTAGTTTTTCGATCGGTTGCGTGGGTTCTACCAACGAAAACCAATACTTTGTTTTACTGCGTTCCGGTTTGAACTTGAGTGAGCCAGTGTAATTACAATAAGTGATAAAATAATGATGGCGACTCCTGTACTTTAAATCGCATTGACGATGCAAGAACAGGTTTCGATGACAGTGACAGTCTATAAGCGTAAGTGACCACTTACCAACAAAAAGGCCGTTTGCCAAAAAACAAAATCACACTATCAAGTAATTTGAATCGTCAAGTGTTGCCATACAAACTTTCACGCTCGTATATTAACGAATGCAATACATTATAATCGGATTTTTGTTTAAATGATTAATTAATAAAAAAACATTTATATATAAATATGGAATAAAAAAAAATATTATACATTATTTTATATCACAATTAATGAAACCAATATTATAAACAATACAAAAGCATCGTGCATACTTCATGTAGGTCCACGATAAGGTAAGTACTGGCCAGTTTTATCTAAATAAAAAAAATAGAAGCTGAATTAAAACTTGCACTCGCGTTATCGTTTATTTAAGTGAAGTAGTTCGACGTGAATCAGAGGTTAATCTGTGGGACGATTAGTGAGTGACTAACGCTAATCGGTTTAAGATGGCCGTAGCTAATCCGACGAGAGACTTAGCTATTGGTAAAATCGCACACGACGTTCTCGTAACTACGTCGATAAATTTTTGTTCTATATCATTGAGATATTTTATTTAGAATTAGTAGTATAGAGCCGAGATGGCCCAGTGGTTAGAACGCGTGCATCTTAACCGATGATTTCGGGTTCAAACCCAGGCAGGCACCACTGAATTTTCTTGTGCTTAATTTGGGTTAATAATTCATCTCGTGCTCGGCGGTGAAGGAAAAAATTCGTGAGGAAACCTGCATGTGTCTAATTTCAACGAAATTCTGCCACATGTGTATTCCGCCAACCCGCATTGGAGCAGCGGGGTGGAATATGCTCCAAACCTTCTCCTCAAAGGAGAGGAGGCCTTTATCCCAGCAGTGGGACATTTACGGGCTGCTAATGCTAATGCTAGTAGTATAGTAAAAGTTAAGTAAGAACATGTACTTGTCTTATTTTTTGTGGCTTAGAGAGCGGCTCATTTATTGGAAAGTGACAATCAACTCTCATGGACATCTTCAACATTGGAAGGATAGCAGGTGCGTTGCCCGTCTGGGCTATGCTCCATTATTTGGAACATTTCTTACTACAGATTTATCGGTCTTACAAACTTTGATGGAACAAACTATGATTGTCAATTTTCTAAAACAAAAAACATACGTTTATATATTATGAAAATTCGAACATTAACAACAACATGAACATTTTACAAATAGAGTTTCAGTTTGTTTAATACAAAATTTCATTAAATCCAATTCACTGATTTGGTCCTATTTCTAAGGCTAATTCAACTATAATCCTTTATAATCGAACTTGAATGCTTCATTTGAAAGATATTCTAACGCCTTAGCATTGATAAATATATTGAATACTATGTTTTATATTTAATTCGTCATCCTATATTACGTAAAGGTCTGTATCGCCGCGCAAAACCGTAAACATGTAATTGTCACCTATATCGCATTACCGAAGACTTAGAAAAAAATTCCGAGGTCGCGTTTGCGGGCGATGTTTGTATTTTTTAAATAAAGTAAATTCATTCGTTTAGTTTATTAATTTATTTAATACTTCATTGTAAAAGTATATTTAATACTTCATTGTATATGACGGTAGGCTGTCTGCACTCGCTACAATATCCAAATAACGCGCACGAAGTCGCGGGCACAGCTAGTAGTAACTAGATATAAAGCCTGTTATCAGATCGGTTGGAAAAGAAGAAGTTATTGGGTATTTCTGTCCGATAAATTCTTAGTATTCCTTCGGTCATTTCTGATTTGCCGTCCCATCGGGTTATGCGACTGAGAGAATAATGAGTGCACCTGTTTGCTCACATATTTGTGCATATGATATCTCGCCTGTAGTTCGCTGGTCTCTGTTTCGTGATGGTCCCGGATTAGATTAGGACCTAGTAAACGATGGATGGATTGTGTGGAAGGCGATATTGTTAAAAATAATGTTATTTTTGACGTCCGACAGAGAAGTATGGAAGAAGAAGACATGCTGCGCCGACCCCAAGTAAAATTGGGATAAGGGATGATGATGATGATGACGAGTTAGCTGGTCTCTGTCTTGAGAATGGCTGCCGTATTCAAAACCGGTCAGGAGAGAATTATTATTACAATAATTAGTATTTCTTTGTATTGATTTAAGACTAAAGTAGAATGCTTAAAGAAAAAAACTTAAGTAAATACTAAAAACGTACAAAAATTTTCGATTTTCACATATATCTGGATTAGAAACCCTTCAAAGCGTTTCGAACATTCCTAATTAAATAGTATCAGTAAAACTGGAATAGTTGATTATATGAATTAAAATTCTGTTATCTAGTATCAGAGTTACACGTTCTTTTTTATTTTAATAACCTTTTATTTAACTTCGACTGTGCAAGATTTGTTCTTCAAATTTAGGCTTAAATTTTGATGATGTTTTTTTTTTTTCATTAATTTATAAAAGACCTTTTTTGAAACAGAGTTTTATTTCTGAATTAAACTTAATTACCTACTTCTTTGCGTTTCTTAAAATTATTTATACCAACCGTTAAAATGTTTCAGCGATTACAAAATACATTTCAATGAAGAAGTTAATATTAAAAGGAGAAATCAATACGAAGATCTTCGAAAAATGAACAATACAAAGTCGTTGGATCGATTTTTTGTAACATAATTATCACCTCGGCTCTCTAATGTGGTACCTAATTTCTAGTGTGGGTTGATGCGAGATCTTTTATAGGCCCGCTGCAGGGAGACAATGGGATCATATCACACCGTTACCTCATATAAATTATTATTGTTAAATTTATACATCACATTGTGAAGTTTTGATTATTCGTTTTTTCGGTTTTGACGTAAAACCTTCTAATTGGATTGATACGAACTTCTATACTGTTTTAGTTTATAATTGTAGATTCGATATATATACATAAAAGCGAAATACCACACACTGATTAATCACCAAATTTCAGAAACTGTAAAACCCACAAACTTGTAGACATCCTCAGAACGGATTTTACAAAACTTCACCCTCAAGGGGGTAAAGGGGGATGGAAGTTGTGTTTTATAAATTTTGTGCGGGTAAAGGAGGCATGTATCACCGTAAAATTGTAAATACCATTAGATTATAATATATTTCGCGAGATTAAATTTTGATATTTTAACTTTAGGTTGGAGTTTTTATTATGGAACTGAAATTCGTTTCGATAGATTATAATCCGAAAAATAATGCGTTAAATTGTAAGTAGTTATTGTTACGGTTCATAATATTTCGACAGTTTACAATGTCGCGAGATAGGTTTAAGTCTACAAAAAAATCAACAACACTGACTTTTTTGCTTGTTTTTGGACTCGGACACAAGTTTTTATAATTAAGGCAGTTAAATTTGAAGCGTTTTTTATGTAAGTGTGAAATACTTGGATTGAATTTTATTTGAAATTGATTATGTATATCGTTTAATAAATAAAATAAAAAATAAAGTAATAACATTTCTTTGTTTTTTTTTATTGTAGGAAGCCTCATCATTCGAAGGACTGCATGTGAAATAATTATATGTTGACATTTATTTTATATATCGCTTAATTAATAAATATGTAAGTATTTTTAAAGCATTCCTGTAAATTGTTCTGTTAAGTAAATTAATATTTATCAAGTTTTCGTCATAACACAGCGGTGTATATATAATTTTAATAATATTTTAGTGAAGGTAGATTATTATATCGAGGTATTCACTAAGTTGTGTATCTTTATCAGACCCATATTAGAAAACGTAATTAACTATTGAATATTAGGTACCCACAGATTGTACAAAAATATTATCGACTTCATATCACGTCATGTAATAATAAATTTCTTTAATGTTTAATAGATAGTAAACATTACACAAAATGGTTATAACTCTAATTACTGAACATTAAAAACTAATCCTTATTTAAATGTTCCGCCGTGCACAAGATGAGTTTAATGTTACGCAACGGTGTAAACGCGGCCGACTTTATTTTGACATTAATAAAAATATCATCAGGGGTTATTATAACCGAGCGTGTCTAACAGATCTCTGGGATGCTGTTAATTATGTGGCCACAATACGAAATCTAAAATGCCGATGGAACGTTCGAGTGGGGTCGGGGACCACCGGGTAAGTGTATGTTGGACCAGTTCCTCTAGTGCGATAGGTCACGTTTAACTTTATTATTACCAGATTACGATGCAATAAGAGATGGTAAGCCAACAGTTTATATGGAATTTGATTTACAATACGTAAATACAAACTAAATATATATTTATGTTGGCTTGTTATTTACTGAAGTATATAAGTTTGGCCGTACATTTTGATAGTTTAAATGATATCTCTGTTTATTTTTGTTATGCCTACTGATGTTTAAGGTTGATTTGAGTTATAGTATATTGCTTCTAAGATTTAGCGCAGGTTTAAGAATTAAATTTTAATGTATTTAGTATTGCAATTGTTAAATCTTAATATCTTAATTTACGATAAATATTATGAGGATAAAAGCAATCGAAAGCAAATTAATTTTGTATTTGTAACAATTAAGCAATACAACATTCTAATTATAAAACGAGCATTTAAAATATAAATCTTATACAAATATAAAATCCACATATGACCTTTTAAAACGTAACAATATTGTATATGCTTATCTATATTTTAATAACAACAGCGATATATCAATAATATCCCTAGGCAATCGGCAGAACGCATAAAATAGTATAGATCGTTAAATATCGTAGAGGCAACATTGTAGTCCTATCATAAGTTTTGACTTTATTTTATAGCGACCACAGTGGGAGTAATAAAATGTCAAAATAAAATACGTGTTAATAGTAAATTATGAAATAGACTAATGAAACAGTCCAGCGTTGGTCGTTTTCTGATTAAACAAATCCAACTAATTGGTGTATTATGGGACGTTTTTATATATAAATACAATTTTTAGATTATAGTATTTATTTATTAATAATTAGAATCTGCATACGTTCTTTAAATAAAAAAATAAAAATGCCTTTTTATATTCCATGCATAAATCTACAGTTATAAAGTTTTTTTTTTTTTTAATTTATATAAAAATATTTTTTTGGATATTTAACTAAAAAAATATGAAAATATTTAAATATATTTAAAAAAAATTGCTTTTATAGGTAAGATGTTTCTTAGACAAATACGTTCTTTAGACAATCTTAATTAAGTTCTATATATATTTATTCAGGCATTATTTAACTGTTTATTAAGCTTCCCATATATTTAAAAACGGTACGTTCCAATGCATCCAATAATTATTTATATTTTAAAACTATCAATCCCTTACATATATTTTATATTTTATAACGTATCAACTTTTAATCAACAAAAATGATCTGTTATATAAATTAAATTTATTTGTGTGTCGTTAAAATATCAAATATAAAATTTATGAACGTAAGTAGTCTTATCAATAGAATAAATAATAAATACATGAATTATTAATATATTTTTTTTTATAAAAATATACGTCAACATCTGAATTTTAATTATTTATTTTGATATTTATCTAAATACAATAATACAAGGACTCTAAGCGAGCTCTATCGATATGTAATATTTTGTTTTAAAACTAGATTTGAATCAACTTATTATATGCGTGTTAAATTCTATATAAAATGTTAATTCTTCGGAAAAACAAACATAATCTTAATTTTTATTACGATGTTACTATGAAGCGAGATTGCCTAATTTCGTTATTTAAGCTACCGTTTAAAAGGCTGTCATTTGTTAATTAACAACACTAAATAAGTTAATTTGTTGCCACTATAGACGGCTATGAAATACATTTTACGAAGATTATCTAATTAAATAGAGGAAATATTTCCAAGGGTTTAAACTTTAATACCTTTTAAATATATTATTAAATACATATATTTTTTTTATCTATGATTTTCAAGTTATAGGAATATTTAAAGCGTACGTACAGATTCTTTATAACATTATATTCACAAATTTAAGGGAAATTAACGTAGATCTGGCAATCAGAAGTCTTAAAATGAAGGTGATGGTGTTGTCCAGACCCATTTCGGTTTTGATGATGCGGGGAAATCACGTGCAGGAGCAATCGTTTTACGTGCTTTCCGACCGAATTACAATTCGGAATTACTTGTCAAACGAAACCAAACACCTAAATATATCGGATCGATTTGGGATTAATCCAGGACCTAGATATCTCTTATCTTATAGCCACTCAAACAAAAATCCAATCATGTAGACGGGAACAGCTATATTTAAGAACAATTAAATTACATACAGCAATAAATGTCACTAGTCGCGTTTAAACTAAGCATCAATATAAACACCCGACTCCAACCATATAATTAACTACTATAAACGAATAACAAATTAAACAATTTGTACCAACATTTGTGTTTGTATTATAAAAAACCGTCCAACTCAAATTAAATTGAATTAATCGTAAATCCTAATAACTAAGCGCGAGACATGGTATGCGGCTTTAATGTCAGATTTTGTTACGGACAGAAATATAATAATGACCAACGTTTCTATAATATGTCGAAAGAAACAATAGCTCTTACGTCATTGACTTTAGGGTGATATTCCTTTTGTTATAATTTCTTTAAGCGCACGTGTTAGTTGGCGATGTCGTGTTTAAGATCTCTATGACATTTTTATTATTAGGCGGAAGGCCTATTAAATAATTCAAAGTAATCCGGTACCGCAGAGCAAGTATTTTGGCTTAGCTGTCGGTCGACGATGATAGTCGGACGGTAGATTTGTAAGCTGACAAATCAATCCCTGACATATTTATGTGACGGCCACACAGACAACAGTAGATAATATTAGTACGGTTGACTCCTTAAATCTTTATTTATTATTGCAAATTTATATGTAAGGAATACCATTGTTTATTTATAAATTAATAAAAAATGATTTTGTATCATTGTATCTTAATTATATTTTAATGGTTATTGAATACATTTTATGTAATATAATAGTGACTTTTGATGCTGTTATTTATGTACATACTAGTTTCCGCACGTGGTTTATGCCCCACGCAAGGGGAAGGCCCCTCCAGGTGCCGGCGTTAGCTATTCTATAATCAATTTCTGAGCAAGATTTCATTCAGTTCTGGCATTTAAAGTATGTAAGTCACGATACTAAGGACTGTCGCGAATATGACAATATTTAATCGTATTTCTACAATATATAATATTTTAATGACTTAGTAAACGTATTAATATGGTATTAAGCTTGAGCACTAAAACGGAAAACTTTCTCTATTTCCTTTGCAGGAATTTGGAGTTTATACTGAACGGGACTTACAGCAAAACGACAGTGAGCTCAAATATTGCGTTTGAATCATTCGCTTTTGGCGCTATCTTTGGATACATAGATACGTATCTTTGACCAGTTTCATAGTACTTTCGATTTGCCTGTATTTTTCTTTGCTACTTTGATAAGTTAGTATACATAACATCATTATTTAAGGTTATATTAGAATATTAGAGTCATCTGCAGTTTCTTTGTCATCGGACACGCTCTTTATTTTCTACAGTATAAAACTGATAACCTTCAAAGCAAGAATTATTAGGAATATCGTAGAGCAGCTCGCTTCACCTTAAACTGAATTACGCTATTAATAAGAAAAAAAAACCTTTTATTTTTATTAATAAATAAATAAATAGTAACACGATTCACACGGGTGCAATTTGTCAATGAAGAAAGTATAATCTATACCCAGTACTCAGCCACCATGTAGCTTTCTACCAGTGAAAAAACAATACTGGAATTTTTGGAACATACAAATGAAAAAACAAATTTTACCTCTTTACAAGTACAGATAAAATATGTTAAAGATATCCCTTATACAGTACTTAAATAATTCCGTTTTAATTTAATTAAACGTATATATTATCATATATAGAGTATCTTCGTAGAAGTCGCACGCAAATAAATATAAAGGAAATGTATACTGTTGCTCTACCAGTTCCAGTGGATTTTATACTAAGTTCCATGTCGTTTTCTGGCTATCGCCGTAATGCGTAGGATTCCGTACAGTAGGAACCTTAATACATCTTTCTATATCGTTCTTTTTATCTAGCTTATAAGGCTGCCAAGCCCGCGGCCGCATATTTAATAAAACATAATTTATAATTTGGTCAACAAATTCTCAGTAGCTACCAGAAATCTGGAAGGTGCAATATTGATCCCGAGCGTCGTAAAGCAAGTGATACTCGTAATAATAATTCTATTGAGAATGGACAACCTGCCCAAAATCGGGTCGGAAGATATTGATAGAACCCTATATTTTCGTAGCCCGACTCACACTTGCCTATTTTTTTTTTTACGGGTATCTTAAAAGACGTTTACAATACTCGCGCATGTTTTGCACATATGGGATATTTTATTAATGTATAACTTTTGATAATAATTATTTTTATTTTACGAGACTCGGTCTTTTTTGTCACGTCATACATGAATTTTACATTCGCCGTCCCGTATTATGGTATGCATTCAAAGTTGTTAAACGCATATAATATCGCTTCGTAAATAAACATTAGCAAAAAACTTAAGCGGTACTTTTCATGAGACGAAGGAGAACAAGATCTCACTTGTCACATGCATACCTTGTAATATTTGTGACTTTAAGGAGCTTTAAAACCATTGAAAATATGGTTAATTTACCGACAAAAGACCAACATTACACTACTCAAAGATAATTATGTATTTTTAATTAGACTCTCGTAATTTATATTCGAAATAAAAGGGCCGTTGTTCGAAGCAAAAAGCTAGTCACGTTACGTGCGTAGCTAGTTTTCTATTTATATTTTACGTTATAACTTTATGCCGATGCATCAACGGACCACCCACAAGGGTCATTACCATACCACGCCCATTTACGGCGCTTCAAATCGAACTAAATATGTATTTTAACTCATTTCACATCCCTAACGGCTATTCGAAACACCTTGGACATGCCATAGTCGTCCCACTTGGAGTCATAAAAGGTTAATTAGTTCCAAAATCACAGGTCAAATTATATGAATATTAATAAAGGAATTTCATTAATTCTCCAACATGATTGGTTTGTATACTTTAACTGTGATTGAATAAAATCAATATAGTTTTATTAGAAAAAAAAACGGTTGTTCTATGCCTGCGTGAACTGCATGGACACACATGAGTACTTTTTATTTTTATTTTGATATGTTAGATTGGCAAACAAGTCGTTCTCGGTATCGGCGGGTCAGCCAACTCACCAGCTCCTGAAGCTAGCTACGCCACTGCTTACACTATTGTAATTACCGAAGTCCATGACGTAAATTCCGATTTTTGTGTCAATAAATACGTATTGGTTTTGTTTGTTGAGAAATTCTCATGGAGACATTCTTATTCTCAGGACGGAGTTTGGAAGAAATTGGATATTACACTTTCGTGCCTGAGAGAGCACGTAAAATAAGTCTTGACTTATGGTCATTCTATTGGATTATAAAAGTGACGGAAAATGGACTTTTACGACCGATTGCGCACTATACTCGTTGACGCTCTTGTAGCTGGAATTGGTCCGTAATTGGTCAGCGTTGCAAAAATGTGCCCTTTTTTGTTTTATACAATAAGCTTGAAATCAATTAGAGTTTCATCAATGTCATTCAAATCCGCGCCAAAACACGCATGCGATCGAAATTAAAATGATCTGTTCTAATAATAATTTCAATCGTTCAATTTATTAATTAAGGTAATTCTAGCTCGAGACATCAAAAGTTTGAACGTTCATTACATATTCACCCCTTCGATGATCAAACTGATGTTATGCAGTGCTGCATCTAATAAAGACATTGAAGAGTCGTCAGCGTCAAGTGACGTCATTTCACTCTTTGTCGTTCCCTTCTGTCTGATGACATCAAAAACTCCTTCAGATTAACCCTCGTTTCATGCTGTTTCAGACAACGTTTTTCGATAATTTCCATAAAATTTTTATTTCGGATAAAGAAAATTTATAGCGTTATCTTTTCTAAAAGTAGATAATAATTTGTACTATTTAATTACATATAGCTAAGTTAAGGTCAAATATCATTGAATAGTACAGTGGATTAAAAGGTTTTAGAAGTCGGAAACTAAAAAAAATTATTTGTTGATAACTTAAAGTGAAGCGGATACAGGATAGTCATCCCGTGTCCGCAGGAATTTTTATATTATGTCATAATAGTTTAAAGCTTTTAGTAAGACTACATTAAGTGACAATATATTCGATAAAAATTAGATATATTAACGATAAAAGGTAGAATTAGTATCTAAACGATGATTTTGATGCAGGATATATAAAATGTAATTGTTATTAACGAATTGATATAATATCCGTATAAAAGAGTATTTAATTAATTTCTTGTTCGATATTTTTAATATAACAATAATTCGTTTAAATGATCTTGTAAAATATTGAATTAAAACTGCTTAGGTATAAAAGAATAGTAGAATGAATAACATCTTAAATATAATTATGAAAAAATAAACATGTTGCTATTAAAAAGAATTATTTTCTTAAACATGTTTTTACTATAGATGATGTTTCGTTGAACACTTTAAGAAAATGCACTGGAGGTCTTATTATAATTGTCGCGTCAGCAACATAAACAAACCTTTAAATGATGACTATGCCAGCTGTCAGTATTCTCGGATTTTGTTTAAATAATTATGCTTAATCTTGAACTTTTTTAATCGCTATAATTTTAATATATAAGGTGAACCCAATGAAGATTTCAGGATTTTAATATTATCACTTACAGATCTCCCAGCATTGTTGTTATGTACGTTTATCTTCGACTGTAGATCATCAACTTGCTCTCGGATGTCCAGAAACTTCTTCGAGAATTCGACACCATACGCCAAGTTATGGGAGCAACCGCTCCACTCCCACTTGTTCGCTCTAGCTCGCCCTCGGTCATGGGAGGCACGATAGCCGAGAGGGTCGCAGCCACAAGAGAGCAAGCGACCTTGTGCGCAGGCGCGTGCAATAGAGTGTGCCACTCCCGCTGCTGTCAACGCGTATAGGAATGCTGTTTCACGGAAACCTGTTGAATAATTAATTACTTAAATAATTAACAAAGGCTAACATAAACTGTAACGTGAAAGTGATCGTGAAAATGATCTATTTTTTACGATTAAACACTTGAAATAAATATATTTTTTATATTAAATGAAAAGATAAGATACGTGTTCTACAAAAAATAATTACACGCTTATAGATTCGAATGCGAAACCGTCGATGTCTCGCCGCGTGTTATCATCGCAACGCATCTGTTATAATACCAACTATGCTTTCTCGTTCACCGCTTCGATCTCCGGAACGCGGACGTCGCGATCTCCATTTATCTATTTTATTGCAATAAATTAAATAGAACCATTCGAGATGCAAAGATAAGCTATTGGCCTCGAACAATGTAATCTTTTAACCATAAAGATAGCGATTTGCATTCGACTTCGGTCGGATGCGACCGGTACTTAGTTAATTGTATTCGGTTGTAAGTTAGTCGGGTTAATAATGTGCTATTCCGGCTATTTCATTGTATCGAACTCAATGGATCGCCGTATCGTAGGCATCGTTGCGATTTTAAAAGCTATACTCGTTCAATGGGCAATTATTGTGTTGTAATTACGCAGTCACCTATTCGAAGATAAATTAATGTTCTAATATACATACTTGTGTTTTATTAGCGGTACTTTGACTGGGTGTTGAAATCAAGTACATTTAGTATTGGACTCAGTCTATAATAAGCTTTTTATTGCTGCTAATACTGCAATTCCTTACTACAAGTGGGTACCACATAACAGTTATTCTACTGCCTATCTATAGATAGTATACAACGTGGTATTGGTGACTTGAAGTTACCTACCACTTCTTCTGAAATAAGCACATATACCTACTTGAAATATTTTATTATTACGTCATTAAATTTCAAAATGAACGTTCAATTGTTTTTGGTTTGTCAAATCCAAACGTTTTAATACATTGAAAAAATTCTCACGATACCTACCGAATATTATCTGACTTAGTCGATGAATCGAATAAGAATCGATTAAATTAATTCGATTGTGGCAAGTGGTTAATACTGCTACGTTATCTGTAGAGATTACATGCACCCATGCAGAGCCTAATTGAGAAGGAGATACCGCTGATTGAAATAATGACTATTTTATTTTTGATATTTGATTATTTAAAACGACGAGTTATAATTCTTATAATGATTGAAAAGGGGCGTTAAAAGTCATTTAATATGACACTTCAATCGACTTATTTTTATTGGTTATATGCGATTATTGAGACGAAATGGTAAAAAAAAGGAGAATGGTTCACAAATGGTCCAATTTATGGTGTGCTTAATGCCAACAGACATTGGCACTGTACAAAATATTACCCATCATTTACATGGCCACTAGCCTTGGGAATTAAGGTGTTATGTCCCTTTAGTTACTTTGGTTTCACTCACTCTTCAAACCAGAACATAACAGTACAAAGTATTGCTGTTTGACGGTAGAATATGTCATCAGTGGTAGTAAGTCCTACCACATAGTACATATCACTCTATTCCAACCATAAAAGGAGAAAAGCACAATAAACAACATTTGACAGCAAATTGACGCGATATCATTGGCCGAGAGCTTGATTAATCTATGACATTCACCATGGATTTGCGCAAAAATGGCCCGTTGAACGTCGACGAAACTGTTATCAGAGTTTTGGGAAGTAAAATTAGAGTGGATATAAGTGGTTAAGTGTAATGGTTTTGTAATATAAAAAAGAGGTATATTAATCATAAACTCTTAGTAGTGAATAATATATCTGAGTTATTAGAAAATCGTATGAAATACGTAGATCTAAGGTTTGTTTATCTTTATTCCTACTTCGATTGGAATAGACAATGAAAAAAAAATATATGTATAATTTAAACATATATTTTTTTACACAATATATGTTCACAATTCACCGATAGCATCCATATTTCGTTACAAAATGTTGTTGAAACAAATCAACGCAAAACTTTTTGTGACGCGTATTTGTAAGCGCATGAAAATTTATAAAACTTTTAAAATATATCCGTCTCGGTTTTAGATCGTCCAACCTCGCAAAAAGCGAGCAGCGCATGATTTAGAATGATTCACGTATAATAATATGATAATCATTATAAATCAACCATTATCTCTGAACTGATCGTTCGTCAGATGAATTAATACGTCCTTATAATGCAAGGCCCCTTTATATATGTAGCACTTTTACGAGAAGTCAATTAGCATAGTTTTAATCAACAAAAACCTTCGACATAAATCTGAACTTAGTAACGAACCCATGAATAGGGGACCTATTTCGTGTTAGAATTTAGTTTCCTTATTTAAATTCTTAACTGATTTAAGTCGATCGTATGAATTTGCACTTAACAACAAAATCGGTCGAGATGTAAACGAGTGATAGGTTATATTATAAAGGTTCTAAATCATTAAAGCTAGCCAATAAGTCGTTCCATATAAACGACCCGCTACACTATCAATTGGAATTGACTACAGTCGGACGAATGTTACGGTGTACAATCCAAGTAGGGTAATGTTATTGTTTATTTATAAACTTGCCCGGCTTTTTCCAGTGACCGGTGACAAATTTATATTTGTCGATCGTTGGAGACGCGATAAAACAGATACGATGCGATTTATAATATGCCCCGTTCGAGTTTGACGATTCCAAGACAAGGGAAGATTATACGCTACGAGACCCTAGCGTGTGACGAATTAAGTTCGTTTGGCGTTGGAGAATTCGTTCTTCGTTTTCGCAATAACGAAGGGGTTACGCTTAGTCGCTTACTAACTTAACTTATTTACTTCATATAATTATTCGTTTGTAAAAATAGTACTTATGTAATTTACATACAAAGCGGATATTTATAGTTACAAGGGATTATCGTATAATTACGAAATACTGACTAAATTTCTTATTTTAATCGTCATAATAGTATTCCCATGGAAAATTATTTTCGATTCTTTTATTATAACCAATGACGTGTATTTAATCTTAATTTATTTGTCTCGATACAATTGCGTGATTGTATTGATCGGCGTGTCTTTATTGTGTGATAATTTAATTGCTTGTTTATGCCGCTCGTTAAAGGATAATATGTTTGTGTATTATAATCGTAAACTAAATGTGATGTATTCCAGTGTGAATTGAAACTTTATGTATTGTCGCTATTATTTGAAACAAATGGAAGAATTATTCGACGTATTCAATTATTTATTAGCGTTTAATTTAATATAATAAAAACAAGTTTGTGTATTTACAATATCCTTAATCGTATAATATAATATATTTATTCCCTGAGACATTGTCTCTTAATAAGGTTGGGTTTTGCCAAATCGTTCGCTTTCGTTGTTTTACTTTTAAAGTTTCAGTTACCACGAATAATTGTGAAATATTTTTGTATTTTAATTCATAAGATAATATTGTCTATTTTTTATATTGTTTTAATATTATACCTAAAACAAATACTCGAAGAATGAAAAACCAAGGAAACTTAGTATAAAGGAAATTTATATTTCTCAGTAATATTTGGCTTGGTGCAAGCCCGTCTGGGCAGGTTCTACCCACTTATGAGGTATTCTATTCTATTCTGCTAACTGCTAACTGCAACACTACTACAGTTGTGTTGTGAGGGTAAGCGAACCAGTGTAACTACAGGCACAAGGAATATAACATCTTTGCTGTCAATTTTTTCTGCACTAATGTCTATAATGGCTGTGGTCACTTACTATAGGATGACCAGTTTGCCAGTCCGTCTACCTATACTATAAAAAAGTATATACAAAGATAATATGTATTTGTTAGCTTGTTTTTTGTTTGAATACATTAATCTAGGGATTTAATTACCAGTCCGCTTTGATAAAATATTTTTACATTAGCCATTTATTGAGAATAGTTTATTTTTAACATCACGTTTCAACCAACACGGCAGGAGCAGTTAGCCTATGACAAGTAAGTTTACGCCTCGGATGCTAGAGGCACACCTTATGTGCTGGCGTGTCCTCTGAGGAGAAAAATGCAGACCGTCCGTGTCTTCTGGACAATTGCTAACGGAGTCGTGTGTGAGCGTGTTACAGCGTCCCCTTGACTCCGCCGTAGGGCAACGAGGGGGACATCTTTGGGTTATAGTCGGTAAGAGCCCAACATAACTTTTTCGCATCGCAAGTATTCGTAGAGAAATACCTCCGGGAAAAAACTTATCGCGAAGTATCTAGTAATAATATACATATGTGTGATTTTTGGAAATATTCCGTCCTGTATGTCTATACACTAACTATATGAAGTAAAATATCAAGAACTATTGTAAAAACCATACCATTGATGGACTTCGTTGATAGAACCCATATTGATATTAAAATATTAAGATGATTGCATTTGTTTCTGTAAATTAATATCGCTTGCATCAATATGTATACTTATTCAGTTCTTAAAAATGTTGAATATTTGAATCAGCCTGACTGTGCTGGTGTGTGTGTGGTGGCTGACAATCAAAATTCTAGTGCTTTAGTCTCTCAGTACAAATTTATTGTCTTAGCTTAAAGTGGCAGGAAAGCATCGTGATAAATTATTCTTATAAGGTTAAAAATTTGTGTGTCATATTTATGGTAAGTTATTTGCGCATTTATTATTGACCTGAATAATAATAATAATATGATATAATCGTGTATACCACGTGGTGGGTACCTGATATCGTGGTGTACCTGATATATAAAAAAAAATTGCAATAAAATATATGTTTGGACTGATTTATTACTAGCATGTAACAAAATATCATAATGGCTACATTATACTTTTGTTATTTTTCTTGAATAAAATATAATTTAAAAAAAATCTTAATCATGTATCATATTATAAACAAAAAAAAACTCTTATATAACACAAAAACAGACATAAACACACTCGCAGTCACACATAGAATACATACTAAGATATGAACACGCATATAATGACATATAATAAATTCATCCTATTATCATTGGTCTACCTATTATTATTTTATATAATATATATTTTTAAACAGTGTAAGTATTTTCAGGGAAGTGGCTGTTGTAAAGCTATGGAATAAGTATTTTTTATGACCGTATCTTTATTTGCTATTTCATATATATACATACTTTTATCTAGACACGCGGTAGCGTGTCAGCCAAGTTCTAGTAACAGAACTGGCGTGCAGCACCGTGTGTAATATTTCTAGACACGCGGTAGCGTGTCAGCCAAGTTCTAGTAACAGAACTGGCGTGCAGCACCGTGTGTAATATTACACGAACCATTTTTAGCCACTTTTGACCTCCTCATAACTTAAAAACTATTTGACTAAAATGTGTCAAATTTGGCTCATATATTGAGACTCGCGAGATACATATGTGTTCCAAATTTCATAAACGCATCTCAAATGGTTATTTAGATATTAACGTCTAAAAATCGTCATTTTTATCACTGACTGACCTATAGATCAAAACTATAACCTACTTCCAGGTGACCTAGAAAATTCAAATTTGGCATGCAGGTAGATAATTAGGCCAATATAAAGGAAAAAATCTGAAACTGGTAATTTTTTATCATTTTATTATAATTTTTCATTTTATTGGGTCTATAGGAACACTAATATACTTATAGTCCCTGTAATAACTGTAATAAAAAAAGATGTAAGAACCAGCAATCAAAACTTATGACAGCCGGTCTTAATGTGGATTTTAAGGTCTTCACGTGAATATATAACAAGTTGAATACCACCCTTAAGTTTTTTAAATCCAAATATTTCCGTTTTATTACTTATTAGTATAGCCGACTTTGGTATTTATTACGTTATTAACTACCATTTAGCGCACATCAATGGTGCAAAATCTATATATATACTTAAAAAAATAATAATAATAGGCATTTCGGTACACGGCGCGCGACGTGACGCCGAAGCAGCGGGATAGAAGCGTTGCGATTAAACCTTAACACGGACTTGTCTGAGCGAGTGGCAACCGCGCTCATAAGAATTATTTCAATGCCTTCTGGTGGAAGCTGCCTAGTCTATTCGACTGCATATTTTTTGTTTGAGTATACTAGTATACAACAATAAAATAGGTTTCGTGAGACTGTAGTAGAGTATGTATATCGTAACAGGAATGATTTAAGTTTGTACTCTAGCGCTACAAACGGGGATCCTTATTGCTTGGAAGAACAGTATCGAGCGAGTATGCTGATGTCAGCAAAGGACTAGTGAATGGGTCCAATGGAAAAATAGAGAAAGCACATTGAGAACGTCGACAACAGCAATAGTGCATGTAAAATAACAATTCAATTTAAACATAATTTAATTTGCGAACTAGAAGCCAAACCAAGTTACAGATATTAAGTAATGTACATATATGTTCAAAGGAAACAATTCTCTATTTGCTTAGCATATTCTACTACTATACACAAATCACAAGGCCTTCGCCTTGACGGTGCTCTTTACGAAATAGGCTTTTCTATATTAAGTAAAGAGCAGGCTTACGTTGGCCTCTCTAGAGTTAAAAACTTAGATGGAGTACATCTTATCAATTTAGGTCCAAGTCAAATCAAGACACTAGAGAGCTATTGTAGAGTACAACCGTCTGCGCACATTATACCACCCCTTCTTGGGCAAATTAAGTATAAACAGAAAACGCGTAAAAAATATCCGGACACTGAATGGGCAATTCACTCGAACATTTCAGAGGTACCTACAAGAAAAATAAGAACGTATCAAAAAAAAGACAATTATACCCCGTAAACATAAGAAAATAGAATAGCTTAACAAAAACCATTTGGTATTAATTTTGTTATTAATAAGTACCTACTAATAATTTATGTACAAAAAGTAGTGATATCCCATCAAAAACATAAATGTAAAAATGAGAGCCAAGTTAAATATTATCATATATACCTTGGTTGTTGTCTTCAACGACAAAAGAAGTGAGATCAAAATTTGTGCCAAGTTAAATAGTCCTTTCTGAAATTTATTTATAACTACATAAAATATAATTTCTTCTTATATCTTGGGGTAATATATTGTTGCCTAAGGTCTGACTTGGCTAGTTCTCATATACAAATTATATTATAGCCTTCGTAAGTTCTAAGCCTGTTACAAATGAATTATAAACACAAATTAAGCACGCAAATATTCAATGGTACTTGTCTGGATATGAACTCGCAATATCTGGTTAAGATTCATGTTTTCTAGTGACTGGACCATCGCAGCTCTTAATGTACGTTAATACTAACTAAGCAATACTGAGCTGTCCTCCATTCTTCTTAGATGTTCTGAGTTATAATTTGTTATTCTAAACACAAACTACAAGTTGTGGTTATAAACATATAAGAACTAGCCAAGTCAGACCTTAGGCAACAATATATTACCCCAAGTTATAAGAAGAAATTATATTTTATGTAGTTATAAATAAATTTCAGAAAGGACTATTTAACTTGGCACAAATTTTGATCTCACTTCTTTTGTCGTTGAAGACAACAACCAAGGTATATATATGATAATATTTAACTTGGCTCTCATTTTTACATTTATGTTTTTGATGGGATATTATTTAGTATGGACTATTTTGTTTTTCATTTTAAATTTTTTTAATAGTTTTTACAAGTATTTTTAGTCTAGCTCCTCTCAGTAGATCAAAGGTCGGCTCGAAGAGATTCCTTATTGAGATAAGCCTTTGTACACTTCAATTTACTTGCTCGGTCAAGTTTCCTGTTTGTAATATTATCTGTGTATAATAAAGAGATATACAACAACAACGTCTTCCAATAAATAATTAAGCTATAACCGATTTATCGTATCATTTTATCATTAAAGTAAATAAGGTTCAATATTGCTTAAACGCTTTTAAATTCTCTAATGAATTCCATTATTCATTTGTAACTTTTTTTTTATCGAATGCCCTGAATTTCGAACGGGTGACAAATTTTAAATTCTTCCCTTACACTTGTGGCTCTGTCGTTTTTGCCCGCTTTCGCTTCAATAATGCATGACATATAATTATTTTCGATAAAAGTTGTGAACGAAAAACTGTTGTCGATTTACGACACGATTTCTGCAAGTGAAATTTTGTCCTCGTATAATTTCGAACGAATGATAAATAATGTGCTTAACATAATGTTTAGGTGTAATACTTCATGTACGTTCTCATGTTTGGGCGTATTGTGGTTTTAGACGTTCGGTATCGGTGGACGGATGGGAACAAAAACAAGTAACGCTATTCTAGTGGACAGGTGAGCGGAGAGCGCGTCAAGACCGCAGCGCCACCTCGGTTCCTCGAATCGCGGATTAAATTGGCAAATCACCATGCGGGCCATGTACGGCAACTCGGCGCCGGACAGCAAAAAAAACTTACATCGCTCCTAAGTAAATACAAATTTTAATTATCATATTGAACGTTTTATTTTCATCTTCGATTCTTTATTTAAAAATGTATAGTCGAATGTGGACATTTATTTAATGGGATGCGCATACTGATTGGTTTTTCCGATAGCCCCGGCGGTGGTCGCTTTTTCCGTGTTGTGTAACATGGTTTTTGAGACGCGCTGCTGCGCCGCCGTCGCGCCCACGCTTGCGAACATCTCGGTAATTTACGATTCTCTTCTTTGTTATTTTAAAGTAGTTTTTCGTGATGATTCTCGCTTCCAGCTCTAAGGGCTATAAATTTGGTGCCAAAAATGAATGAACACACGTTTACTTTGCTGATTTCGACAAACGAAATTCACTTTATATGGTAAATATATTCTTGTTAGAATTTTATTTTATTTTTATGTAGTTTATTAAGACCTCCCTGGTTGATTGTTTAAATAGTATCGTTTCATTAGAAATGTATTTATTACAGAATCCAATCGTTTGTAATTACGGATACATGAGACGAAACACTTGGGGTTTCATGATTGTTTTTAGGCAGAGATGATAACTGACGACTCACTGATGGCATGACTTTGTGAGAACCCGTTGAGTTTGTACCACCACCATCAGTTACTCAACAAGCTGATAATCTTTAGCGGTGAGTAAGCCAGTGTATTAATAAGCACATGTAATATAACATTTTAGTTTCCTTTATTAGAGATGTATGTATATACGGTGTCTGGAGTGATTGGTATGTTCTACAGACTAATTGTCTGGTGGCCTTTGTTAGCCCATACCATCACGCAACGTTTTTACGATTGAAAATTAAAAAAGAAAAGCTCACATCTAATAAATAACATGATCTCTTGGAATAAGACTCCTCTTAAGTTTTCAATTAAACGATTTCTAAAGTAACATTACACGAAATATCCTCAAAATCTTAATACATTAAAATTGTAAATAAAAGCATAGTATAAACCAGATACCCGTTCAACAGAACTAAAATGAACGTTATGTATTTGCTTATAAGGGCTATTTTGCATAAAATCATAGAGCCAGCTGTATTCGAATTGGGCTTACCTAAAATGTCTATTGTTTATTAAAAATCGTTGTTACTAATGGATTTATTTATACAAGTGCGTATTCAATCAATTATCGATGGAAAATTAAATACTTTACGAAATTGATTATTTCATTAAGTAAAGTATAAAGTAAAAATAGTAAATAATTCACAACGTTTAATCGATGAAACAAAATACGTATCATATTCACATCGTTAAAACATCCATTAATTAGAATTTAAGCTAAGAAAAGGTTTTGGACCAATTAAAGCTTGTAAGTTACCTGGGTGTTGCGAATTGCTAATCACCGAAACGTTATTCAAACCACGGTTGCAGGTACTCGAGTAACATATTTAAATTAGATATTAAGTTTTAAGTTGGATTTACTCGCTAAGTAATACCATTTATATTAAACACGATATTAAGCTCGATTAATCACACTATGAATTTAATATTATTAGTGTGAAACTTTGTCTGTATGTAATCTTATCGTGACATAATAAGATTTGTCGTATAAGTCGCATGGGAGCTGGTTAAGCACGGATAAACTTGAAGCGAACGTAATAGCAAAAAATGCTTGTGAATAATGCGTTATTTATTTTACTTAAGTAAGTGATTCAAAATTTTTGCAATATCACTACGCTCGAGTTAATTAAACCCTCAAAAGAGGCCTTAATCCCACGGAACAAAGCTATATAAAAAACCACTCCATGTCACGTCCGAAGTGAAATGTGGGGAGTGGTGTATTTTGGACAAATTCATATTTTTATGGGATCTCTTTTGTATTGTTTCTCACAGCTTAGAACAGTCTGAGGAAGCACGACTGAGTAACACACCGATTGAGATTTTATCATGGCCATTAGATGTTCGGGCTCAGTCACCGTTCAGACATTTCGACACGTCTATTTCTTATTTAAGCCCTTAATATGTTATTTTAGGGCGTTGATTGTATATATTTTTTATTTTAAAGCAATTAAAGCTACTGTTACAAAAATATACACCATAAAATCGAACAAAATAATTTTTACACGCTTATATAACGAAGATGTCAATGTGTTCTGAAAAAGTTCCCACGACATGCCGACAGATAAGAGGGCTTATAACGAAACATCTCGTTTTTGCGGCATCATAATCATATTTTGCCGTCGCCACTTCGTCACCTGTTGACACGTGGTTGATATAAAATGTCAATAAATGTCACGTTTTTATAAAACATCCGGCTCGTGTATTCAGGTCACGTGCGCTCGCGCCGCCGTCAGATTTGTATCGAAGCATGCGCGCCAACTCGCCACCCTGACTGGCACGGAGCGCCATTCTCTCATGTCATATCGTCAACATTAGACTCGTCGTCTGAAATATTTTTTTATCTGACTTCCCATCGACGACTATTAACGCTCGAGGCGAAAATTTTTTCCAACAATCGTCTCATTAGCTCGACAAAGGTCATAAAATCGTCTACATTGTACCAGCGTCACGTACAACAAGAGCGCTAACAACGTGTAGAGGATCACGTGGAAGCGAAACGAATCCTGCCATCTATCCTGAATTCCATCCTTCCAGTTCTTTCATCGATGTATCTACACGATCGGCTAAAAAAATCCAACGGTCCGAATTCATTATTATCTTTCTTCGACGATCATTGATCGCCATTATCCTAGTTAAAAGCCTCTCTTGATTTGTTCTTCGTTTTTTTTGGTTTCGTTCATCCGACGACGTTTCAATCGGTACTCTAACAAAAGGCATGTTAAGAAAGATGTTTAAGAGTTTAGCTACGCTATTTTTTCATTATTTTTCAATTTAAACGGAATCGTGTCGTTGAAGGGCCGGAAGGTGTCGTTACGGAATATTACCAATACTAATAGTGTTCAATCTACTGAACAATGGAACTGGTAACATATTTAAAGGTAATCCTTGTCGAAGTTATGTTTTGTTGTTTGTATAACAATTCACGTCACATTAAAGATTTACGTTGAACGTTTCACCTTATGGTATAAAAGGTCAACGTAAAATTTGTGCATCTGTACAAGTACCAGGAGAATCCAGTTACTTTGAGTTCAGACAATTCCAGTTAAAATATTAATTGGTAAAGTCGGCGGGGCGCGGGGAATGCTCGCCCGGACGGACCCACACGTAGCGTGAAATCGCGGGGCGCGGGAGCGGCCACACCTGGCCACCAAGGCCTGTCTTATTATTTGTTATCTCCCATCCTCCATGCTCGTAAATTTCCACGTCAACGTGTGCGATGATTGTGGAAAAAATAAGATCGACAAAGCCTTTTCACACTCAGAGATATAGACATAAAGACTTACAGCGATCAGTAAATACCGCAAGAACATAATGCGGTCGGTCCCTTCGTCCGGTGGGTCTTAATATGCGTGTATAATTTTTCGTCGTAATAAATTCGGATTGTAATAGCCGATCGCGATTGGTTTGAATGTTTAGTTGCATTTATTTTAATAAAATTTTCATCTCCAGTTTGGGACTGGTCTCGTAATATGTTGTTGATTGTTGCCACCTACGTTTTCTCAATGAAGCGTACAGTCACTGGCAAGCCGTTTGCGACAAATATATATAAATAAATAAGTGATTTTAGTGGCGTTTTGAAGGTTTTATTACGCGAGGTAATTAAACGATCAGCTTTGTGGGAGGTTACTTTGAACTGCAATAACATTTCGGTTAATGTCGCCTGAAACTTTTGTCGTGTTTACAAAATTAATTTTTAAAACATTCCACATTTCGTTTAGGTTTAAAAATTTTATAAATAAAGTAGTACCGATTACTTTAATAATTAAATTGAATGATTTAAAGGGCATCAAATTTTTTAGCGTACGATAAAATGTTATGGTCTTTATAAAGTGAGTTATTGTGGAGGTGAAGGAAAAAATCGTAAGGAAACATCCACGTATCGGATGCAAATTTGCCGAATATTTATCCTTCAACCCAAATAGATCAGCCTGGTCTCTAAGCTTGTTCCTCAATAGGAGAGGAAGCCTTAATTCACCAGTGGGATATTTACAGGTTACATTACTTTTTTAATAGTTTTATGGACTTACCTCTTTTCATAATGCCACTAGCATGAGGATTGGAACTTTTTGTTAACAGACTAGAGCAGTTCCATCTGTGCCATCTAAATTGGTGCTGACATTCCTTGACCGCCATTTGTAGACCCTCGAAAGCTATGGCCGCTGTGTCAGGAGACCCATGGCACACAGTTCTCTGTTCTCTGGTTAAGCCGCCAATGAGTCGGCATGTGAGGCTTGAGCTCAGCTTGAGCTGGTGGGTGAGAATGCTATCTCTGGAACTGAAAAGAATATAAATATTTCATATTTACTTTCAATCTAATTTACATATAACATAGTTTATGAATTAATATTATATTTAACTAACTGCTAGACCTGACTTCGAGTGGGTAAAACCCATACAAAGTTATTCCTTTCATCTCCCCCCTTAAAGTTGAAGCTTCCGAATGTGTTTTCTTATCAGATGCTTACGTTACAAAATAAACCTATGTACCGACCAAATTTCTGCACTCTGGACTCAGAAAAATTGGCGTCAAATAGAACAAACGATTCTGTATTATCAAAACTCATAAATATATTTCTTTAATGATCACTAAAAAGGAATGATTTGTTAGGACGCATTTAAAATATGCTCATATAATATATATATATATATATATATATATCTAGTAGTAGTATATTTCCTGTGATATATATATATATATATATATCACAGGAAATATACTTTATTACAAAATATATACTTAAATACCTAAAGTCATATAAAGTTCAATATATTATCATTAATTTATCAATTAAACTTACCGAGCACTTCTCGATAAAAAAATTAGATACAGAAGTACTTAGTGTAGTAAAGAAGTTCAAGTATAACGTTAACTTAAAATAATATTAAACACATCTCTATATTTTTATGAAATTGTAAGTTTTATCGCCTGTTTACATAATTAGTCACAAGGTTATTTATCTTACGTAATATCTTGTTAATTTCATTAATTTATATTTACGTAAATAACCGTTAATTGGACGCTTATTAATGTCGTTGTAATTAATTTATTTCGAACAGATGCTATCACACGAGCCTAAAATACTTTAATAATGAAATAATTTGTATTCGCTCCCGAGTTCGAACAAATATTTTTAAAATATTTCACTGTGGAATTATTTAGGGGATTTTAATTAATATTTTCGTATGGCAAAGCTTGTTCGAAATTCGGAGGGAATTCCCCGTGAATATTATCGAAATAGTTCATGTTTATTAAAATTAGTATTGTTTGGGCTAGATTTGGGAATTTCGTTTATTTGCCTTAACCAAATAAATGGACAGACAGCTATGAAAACAATTGAAGAATCTACACCATATATAGTGATATGAATATATTACAATGGATTGATGTTGAAGTTTATGAGCTAATTTATTATGTCTGTTTGTCTGTTAATGTTTTACGGCCAAATCATTGAACCGAAGTAAAAGAAATGGTATGAAGCAATTTTGAACTGCAAGAAAAAACATACAATTTTTGATGAAACATGACAACAAATCGCGAGCGAAACCGTGGGCGTCATCTAGTGTTATAAATATTAGTATATTAATAAGTTGTATTCCTGATGTTCTTTGAAATAGTCTCATGAAATATATAATTTAAGTTTTTAAGATTAGCGCTAACATACAAACAGTATTTTATATAAAAGATAACAGATGCCCTATAATTTGTTAAATCGTGACACTTTTTGTCACGTTCACGCTTTGAAGGCGTATAAACGTTGATCTGATGACATCGTTCTACGTGATTCGACACTTTAAATCTTTTCACTTGAGAATAGTAAATTATATGTACAGTCCACAATGTCGTCAAAGCGACTTTTAGTAAAGGGAATATAAGTCAGCAATTACTTTTATTAAATAGTTATATATATATATATATTATCCTTATGAACTAAATTAAGGGTTAACATGACCTTCAATATATTTCATTATATTTCTATCTATTTTATTCGACTATTGAATTGATTGAGAAAATTCTTAACGTTACTGAAATTGTTTTCTATCAGTACATTTCCGTATCCGTATAAACTATAAACAATTAAAAAATAATAATTAATGTTCAGATGCGTCTGTGTGTCGAGATTTGCAATGAATATTTCATTTTTAACTCAAATAAGATAAAATAAATCGATTTCATGAGATCTGCATGTAAATAAATTAAGTAATATTAGTCAATATTTTTTTATGCATTTCTGAAATCATAAAATATAGTAAAACCTTGTCCATCTCGAAAACAATTAATATAATATTGTTATCGATTATATTTTAGTTAAGATACGTCTTAGTTTCCAAGGTTGGTGGGACATTAGTAAATTGTATGTTGGAATTATTAAAGTTCCTAACGTTATATTTAATAGCGGTGACGTGTTATCGTTACATGGCCCATTGGTCAGTCCGCTTACCTTTATGGAAACCCGATTTTACTTTCTGATATTATTTACATACATACATTATTGTACATTAGCGGCCTGTAAATTTCCCACTGTTGGGCTAAGGCCTCCTCTCCCTTTGAGGAGAAGGTTTGGAGCGTATTCCACCACGCTGCTCCAATGCGGGTTACTATTATATGTATATTACACATGTGGCAGAATTTTGTTGAAATTATACACATGCAGGTTTCCTCACGACGTTTTCCTTCACCGCCGAGCACGAGATGAATTATAAAAAAAAATTAAGCACATGAAAATTCAGTGGTGCCTGCTTGGGTTTGAACCCGAAATCATCGGTTAAGATGCACGCGTTCTAACCACTGGGCCATCTCGGCTCTATCTGATATTATAGTAAAAAATATATCTAGAATAACGTGCAATTAACTGGTAAATATTTTATAAATATTTAAATTAGAATTTAAGTTAAAACTCGCTTTTTAATATTTCGCGTCATTGGCTTACCCAGCCACCAACTACCTAAAGATTTTTTTAACTTTAATTAAAATATTCATTTACATTAAAATATAACATTAATTTCACAAACAATTTTCATAAGAAATAGAGCAAAAAATTAAAATGTTAATTAAACGTAATTGAGAAAAAAAGGCCAAGAAACTAACACGTACAGATTATTCTAGGAACATATTTTAATTATTTAACGGTAATTAAATTGTATATATCGTATCTGAAAATCTACGAATATTATTTCTAATTCGTATGTTTTTATTATATACAATATAAATCTATATACCACGATGGTTATTACATAAACCAGAGACTGCAGTTTCAGACGCGAGTAATTATCTTGTTTCATTTGTTGCGTTAAAATAATCCATTGTGATAGAAGCATTTATGTCCGATGAAAATCTGCCAGATGTACATCCACCAAGCCGAATTAGCAGTGTGGTGGAGTAAGCTCTAAACTATCATATAGAAAACGAATCTTTAGCCCATTTACTTGTTACGAATCTTAACTATGAATGTGTTTTTAGACTTGATATTTAAATATTAAAAATATAAAATATAAAGCTAGGCTATCACTAGCTAAAATATAATTGGACCGAGATGGCCCAGTGGCCATCAGTATGCAACGCGTGCATCTTAACTGATGAATTTGGGTTCAAACCCAGGCAAGCACCGCTGAATTTCATGTGCTTAATCTGTGTTTATAATTCATCTCGTGCTCGGCGGTGAAGGAAAACATCGTGAGGAAACCTGCAGGTGTCTAATTTCAATGAAATTCTACCACATGTATATTCTACCAACCCGCATTGGAGCAGCGTGGTGGAATATGCTCCAAACCTTTTCCTCAAAGGGAGAGGAGGCCTTAGCCCAGAAGTGGGAAATTTACAGGCTGCTAACGTATGTAATGTAAAATTTATAGATAAATTAGTCGTATAGACGTTCTTTGAATGTAAGCAATCTCTTTATGACAATAGAAATTATTTCACAACGATACTACTTTCTCATTTGTGATGAAAGCTTCAATTTACACAACGGTGACAGAGTTTGATTGTCGTATAAAGACTGCTCAAGATTTGCTTTTGTTCCTTGTTCCACTTAAAAAGGCTTTATAAGTTAGAATTTTGTATTTAAGTTATTTTTAAGGTGTGTACGTCTATTTAACTTCCAAGAACATGTACCATCTGTTATCAGTTAATTTTATTTTGAAGTGGTCAAGACGAATCTTTCAGTGCTATGAGGGTTCCGTGGACGTGTTATAATTTTCTGTCATAGTTTATATATTATAGTGTCAAAACTTAATATTTAATTTTAAATTAATAATGCTGTTTCAACATTAAAAATACTCTTTGTTTAGGTAAAGTCTTATAAATCATTTCGAATATTCGTGTTACAGATTTAATTCAATTTGGTATTGGTTCTGAATTTTGGATGTAATACTCTTTTGAGTACTTACTTAATTTTAATGAATAAAGTGAACAGAGGATTACTTTTTAATGAAACTAGTTTTATATATAAATAAAAATATGTATATTTAAAAAAAAATCTTAGACATTCTTATTTGTTACTATAGTCAGTCAAAATTGTCAAACTTGTAACCTTTTGTTAAAAAGTATAAATATAATAAGTGCAATACTTATTGTAGTATATCTCTCTGTTTTATTTCCTTAGTACTTATAACGCAACGCTCGTAACATTCGACCACTTCTTGTCACGGAGTTCTGTAAAAGTTTTAAAACATCTAATCAATTTGAAACCAATGGTAATTCCATTGTAATACGGAACACTAAAAGTGTTAGTAACAAAAGTCAAACAGCGTTTTCCGTCTTTACATAACTGTGTAACTTATCTCGACTCCTTCCCACGCTCGGAGAATGCCGGTTTCTTTAAAGGGTTGGGAAGACGAATAACCGACGTTTAATGATCTTAATGATACGCACCCGCCGTCATTATTATCATTGTCGTATCATTTTTGCATTGCGATGCTTTTATTTTTATTAAAATTTAACACCTCGCTCGAGTGTACTTTTGTATAAATAGTTTGTGTTAATGACTCGCTTTAAGTGATGAAAAAAGTATGACGGTATTTTAAGTATCAAATATTGATGAGTAGATAGTAAGCGCTTTCTGCTTAAGTGTAAATAAATTTCTTAAGAATTTCGTTGTGTTGTTTTTGAACATTTTTTGTATCATAACTTAAGGCTAGATTTAATTAGACTAGATATTTTATTTATCATATTGTTGATATTCAATGTATTTTTCCATATACTTTTTTATATACTTACAAATAGTCGTTATAATGTAAAGATTAGTCCGTTAGTTTATGTTAAGTGCTTCTTATAATGTAATTAAATTTAATTAGTGTAAATTAGGTAATCGTTTCATATTAATATAGATATTATATCTGTCTCTGTCTATTAGTCTTATATCTGATGAAATGTCAATTCGACATGACCGGAAAAAGATCTGGTGCGAGCTATACGTGCTTAACGATCTTCTTTCGTATTAACTTCGAGAAATTCAATAACATTCATTGGCATACACCGGGAATTGCACTCGGGATCCCATGTTCTGTAGCCGTACAAGCTAGCCAATAAACCAATGAGGCAGTCATATTCATTTCGAACTATATATAGATGTATCGATCCATATAAATAAAATAAACTGATTTCTTTCAGCTTATAGTTTCCATAATCGCTAATGTGATTGTGATTTGTCGTGTTCATGTTTGCGATATATGTATGTCGCTTGGTAAGCTAGTTTTTCCACGCAACTTTGTCACGCAGAAGGGAATTAACCGATGCAGCTAACAGCTTTTTCCGACAAGTCGTTAAACTCGGTGATCCAATTAAAACTCCGAGCTGAGCTTAATATAATTGCTTCGAAAATTCCTACCGACGAGATAAAAACAATAATTTCGTGCTTTAAGACCACGCCAGTAAAAAAATAATAAATCTGATGTCGGAGCCGGGCTGATGAAATGCTACGATACTCATTCAG